>NC_062288.1:71353116-71965616 GCF_902655055.1 Lutra lutra
TGTAACCATGAGTAACAGTACTCAAGATATGGACGGTTCTGTATCTTTTTCCACTGCCTCCTGTGCTAGTGAATAAGGAAAGCAGGAAAGGGTTCACGAAGCCCTTAAGGGAAATGGGCAGTGCGGCCTGGGCAATGTAGAGGCAAAGGGTAAAGGATGTGATCGTGCAGCTCCTGCAGTTGTAAGAATTTGGAGGGAAGAAATTTGAGGGTATTTCCAGTTCATGTGTTCCTCTTTGGATGCCATTTTTATGTTATAATGAAGCTTGAAGCTGGTAGTTCTAAACCTTTTTTCTCCCCAGTATATCTGAGAGATGACACACTCCCAACAACTCTGATCCTCACCTGGACAGTGCGGGTGAAGAGGGGGGATATCTAATGAGTCATGACAGTACTGCAGCTTAAAGGTAGAGGAGTGATTATAATTAAAAAATATTACTGGATGATTCTCATTCCCTCTCCCTACCCTCCCCAGCCATCTCTGCCAACAGTGATGCAGATTATCCTGTTTTACCCACCTTCTCCCTGCTCTCATTCAGAAACACTCTTCTTAGTTCCATTTAAAAAAAAAAAAAATAGAATGTATGTGAAAGGCCATGAGCATTTACCCTTAAGAAAGCAGAGAGTCGTTTTCTCTGAAACAGGTTGCTAATAGTATGTGTGTATAGTTTTCAGTGTTTAAATTTAATTAATAATATCCTAATATCTTTGAATTGAAAGGAGTCTTAATACCCCTACCCTGTATAGGAAATTTCCTTTGCAACATCCTTAACCTGTGTCCTCGCCCTCTGCTCAGTCACTTCCAGTCATAAAGTACCGTAGATTTCCTAATTATCCTGCCTCTGATGTTACATTGAATGCCTTCATAGGAAGTTAGATGATCTTTATTCTCTGTAAGCTTTTAAGTTCAAACATTTACCCAGATGGACGATTGCACGAGTGGAACAGAATAAGGCTGCATTGTAAAAATCAAAAGAAATAAAATTTATGGAAAGATGTCAGTGAAGAGAAATTTGCATTAAACAGTGTGTTTAACAGCATAAAATGAAAAGTGGATTTGTAAAATTACCTATCTGCTTGTGTAGCAAAGGACCTATATCCATAATTGTAGTCCAGGCACACAATACAGTAAATAGGGCCACATTTTACCACAGACTGAGGACACTTTTGTCAGATTGCAGAATGCATACATAGTAAATTGTGAAAACTGTAGATACAAACTGTGAATAATTAAAATGTTTCAACTGATTGGCATGACTTGTTTGGACTGTGCTTTAAAAAGTAGTTGGATGTGGTTGGGGGAAGCAGTTATATTTCGAATACTTCAAAAGCAGAACATGATGAACTGAGACTGAGTTTCAACAGTGTTCAAACTCCTATGAATAAGCCGTCTGTTTATAACTTCAGCCTGAAAGATTAAATAATTTATATGCTCACAGATATTCATTCCTTTTTTAGGATGCTCACGAGTTTGATCTCCTCAAAATAAAGTCAGAACTTGGTGAGTTTGATTCAGAAGTTGTTTTCCATGATGTTGCGTTTTTATACACACTCCTGTAAATGACGCCTTGTTCAGGAGTCGTGATTGGAGAATGCACAGCCAAATGTGTCTCTCCACAGATGGTCTCAATGGGACTGCCTGAAGCAGTGATTCACAACCATTTTGAACTGTAATACTCAAATATGGTTTTTTATTTCATATGGTCTTTCTTCTTTCCTACATATATGAATCCTTCAAATAAAATGCAAGCTAATGATTAGTATCTATTATAAATAAAGTGGAAGCGGCTAAGAGAAAGCCCATGGATTTTTGAGGTCAGACTGGGGTTCATAGTCCAGCTCCAGCACTTACTGGCTGTGTGACATAAGGCCTCAGGTCAACAGAATGTGAAGGGAGTGGACAATGTATATAAAATAGCTACTATACTGCTTGACAGTGTAGCTAGATTATTTGTCACAGATGGACCCAATTGTATCATTTTCAGTATAAGTATGATAGAAAGATTAGGGGCACGAAGATGTAAATTACTGACTTGTTAATGGATCAAAGGCAGTAGAAAGCTCACTTCCCACACCTCAGCTTACTGACTACTTTCCTAGACTCTGGAAAGTGTTACTTTACTTTGCTCTTCTTACAGACATGTATGTATGTCACATGCTGGCTCTACCACCCACTAGCTGTGCAACCTTGGACAGTCTCCTAATAGATAATGTGGATATGATAATACTACCTATGTGGTAGAGTTCTGCAAGAATTAAATGTATTAATGTGTGGAAACTGGTTAGAACAGTGGCTAGCACATAAGCCCTATATAAGTATTAGCTGTTATTGTTTGGTATCTATTATTCTTTATCATTGTAGTGCCTCTTCAGGTTGGTTAATAAAGAGAAGTGGCTCAGGCACTTGGGTGGTACAGATGGTTAAGCATTTGACTTTGGCTCAGGTCATGATCTCAGGGTCCTGGGATCAAGCTCCACCTCAGGCTCCATACTCAGCACAAAGTCTGCTTGTCCATCTGCCCCTCCCCCTGCTCATGCTCACTCACTCTGTTTTCCTCTTTCAAAAAAATAAATAAAACCTTGGGGCGCCTGGGTGGCTCAGTGTGTTAAAGCCTCTGCCTTCGGCTCAGGTCATGATCTCAGGGTCCTGGGATCGAGCCCCGCATCAGGCTCTCTGCTCAGCAGGGAGCCTGCTTCCCCCCCTCTCTCTGCCTGCCTCTCTGCCTACTTGTGATTTCTGTCTGTCAAATAAAATCTTTAAAAATAAATAAATAAATAAAACCTTTTAAAAAAAAAAAGAATTGGCTCTTTTAAAAAATTATAACAATTTAAAAATAGGCCTGACCAGTTGTCTGATGATTGTATAAACTATCATATTTCAGGATTAAATTTCTACCAGCAAGTAAAACTGGTCAATTTCATCCGGAGACAAATTCACCAATGTAGATGTTATGGCTGCCATGTGAAATTCAAATCCAAAGCAGAGTTAAGGACTCATATGGAAGAAGCTAAACATACATCACTGCTTCCTGAAAGAAAGATGTGGGATCAACCAGAGTGAGTACTACTCAACCAAGCTTATACTTCTTTGCTCCATATCCCTTATTTGTTCCATTATTCAGTTTCTCCAGACCTTAATGAGAGAGAAAGATACGTTTATAAAAAAGCGCAAAAATCTTCAAAAAACCTTATTTTTAAAGGAATCCCCTTTTATAAGTATAACCAACTCTAGTATTTTGTGGTATGAAGAAAAAGATGTAAGTATAGAAGCAAAGATTTTTTTCATTATATTTTTGTTAACAGATTATTGCATGCATTTTTTATATGTAATACATATCAATTGCACCATTTTTAATGGTTGTCAGATATCCCATTCAATAGATATACCCTAATTTCCTAGATATTGAGGTCGTTTCTTGCATTTTGCTCTTATAAATAGTAATACAGTGAATATCCAGATGCCTGCATTGTTGCACACTTGTCTAATTTTTCATTTAGATAAACTCCTAGAAATAAAATTATTCTGTCAAAGAGTACACAACTATTAGGGCTTTTGGTATATATTTTGCATCTCAGAACTTTATAAATGTTAAGCAGTTGGTCCACTGATCTGTACTATGGAGGTGGTTTCAGACTCCCAGATATCCTTTGCTAGTTCAGACATCTGGGCTGGTTCTCATAGTAGTCTGGACAACCTCAGCTGGGAGAACCTCGGAGAGGTTGTAGGGTTCTAGCTGCCTGGAGGTTCTTCTCTTCTTAGGAAATGTTAAATAAGTGCCCCCCACCCCTCCCCCAATACTAGCCCCGAAGCTCTAGATTTTCCTCTAGAAAATCCCAGATTTCAGGGCACCTGGGTGGTTCGTGCAGTTAAACGTCCCAACTCTTGGTTTCAGCTCAGGTCATGATCATAGGGTCATGAGATTGAGCCCCACATCAGGCTCTGTACTCAGCATGGAATCTGTCTGAGATTCTCCCTTTATCCCTCACCCTGCTCACACTCCCTTGCTCTCTCTGTCTCTCTCTGTCTCTTTCTCTCTGTCAAATAAATAAATAAATAAATAAAATCTTCTTTAAAAAGAATGCAAGAAAGAAAATCCCCGATATGTAAGAGACAAAGTCGGTCCTAGGTAAATAAATAAATAAAATCTTCTTAAAAAAGAATGCAAGAAAGAAAATCCCCGATTTGTAAGAGACAAAGTTGGTCCTGGATTGCCTGAGACCCTGTTCCTGTAATTCTTAAATAAGTTGAAATCTTTAGAGATACTCCAGAACTAACTCCTAAGTGTGTCCAGAAAAGGAACCAGAGTAATAGACGTAAAATTCTATAAATGTTTTAATTTTTATTCACCTAGAATGAGGGAACCAGTAGTGAATAGGTTGGGAAGAACACACACACATTCAAAGGAAACAGTATTTTCATCAGGTATTTAAAGGACTCATGTATGAAAAAGTAGCCATATTTGAGTTTTGGTAATCTTCTAGGGAAGAACTGGAACCTTTGAATAGAAATGAAGGGGTTTCATTTTTAGCTTCATCCATGGCAATATCTCTAACAACTAGATGCCCAATACTGGAGTAAGCTGCCTTTTCAGATAGTAAGTTCTTGTGGGAATATCAAACAGAGGCTGAATGGGCAGTTAGCAAGGATGCAGCTAAGACTGGTATCAGTCATTAAAGGTCAAAGTGAAAGTAATTCAGAAGTTGTCTCCCATACCACATTTGCAAAATGCCGTTGAAATTGTTGGCGAGGAAACCCAGCAGAATTATACTAATGTGTATGTCAACTGCCTAGAAACTTTTCTGGATGAGTTATAGTTTGGTTATTCATTATATCTGGTTGTTTTCAGGTATTATTTTCCAACCTATGAAAACGACACTCTTCTATGTACGCTGTCTGACAGTGAAAGTGACCTGACAGCTCAGGAACAAAATGGAAATATTACCATCATCAGTGAAGACATATCTAAACTGCATGCTTTGAAACAAAGCAGTATTTTGAATCAGTTGCTACTACATGAGAGCTTGAAAAACTAGAAGAAAATGCCACAGAAAAACTAGAAGAAAATGCAACGTCTCATGTTTTTTCTCTTATGAGACAAACTCAGAAGAATAGTTTAAATTTGAACATCAGCAAAGGATTACTTCTTGGTGAAATAAAATTTTAAAAAGTACTTTCCAAAAAATAAAATGAGGACTTTTTGTATTTTGGGCTGTAAAGTTTTACTATGTAATCATTATAAATGATCTCATTTCATTAGACTCAATTATTTATAATAAGGAAGACATTTGGGGCACCTGGCTGGCTCAGCTGATGGAGTATGTGACTCTTGATCTCGGGGGTCATGAGTTTGAGCCCCACATTAGGTGAAAAGATGGCTTTAAAAAATTTTTTTTCTTTTTTAAATAAAGAGGACTCGTAAATCACAAAGAAATGAAATGTTCAAATTATTTATAAAGTTAGTTTCAGCCAGTAATTTCAATTTCCTCCGCCACAGGCTTTCTTCCAACAAGTCACAGAATTTGACTACACTGGGGAAGATTTATAGTGACCAAAAAAAGGAGCCAGTAAAAGAAAGGAAAAATGGGCGCCTGGGTGGCTCAGTGGGTTAAGCCGCTGCCTTCGGCTCAGGTCATGATCTCGGGGTCCTGGGATCGAGTCCCGCATCGGGCTCTCTGCTCAGCAGGGAGCCTGCTTCCCTCTCTCTCTTTCTCTCTCTCTGCCTGCCTCTCTGTCTACTTGTGATCTCTCTCTGTCAAATAAACAAATAAAATCTTTAAAAAAAAAAGAAAGGAAAAATGGTCAAAGACCTGGAGAATGCACAAATTGGAAGCAATTTCAGAAAAGTATAAATCTGACTATACTATCATTATTGCTTTCTGCATAGAGTAACCAAACTCCCTAGAAATGGGCATCAAGCCTCATCTTCTACAATGTATCTATCATTAGCAGATCAGTACCATTTTTTAAAAACATAAACACAATACCATTATGACATCTAACAAATTAACTTATTAATATCCTATGTTTTCAATTTTCCCTAGCTTTCTCAAGATGTCCTTTTACAGTATTACCAGTTACAGGACAGATACTATATACTTTCTAATTAGATGCACTGATGAAGACAAGACATGTTTGAGGATTCCTTCCAAAAATGCATTAACACGAATATAACAAAGAAACATTAATCAAACCCAAGTTGAGGGACAGTCAACCAAATAATTGGCCTTTATTCTTCAAAAGTCAAGGTCATGAAAAACAAAGACCGAAATACTTACTCTTTTAGATTAAAGGAAACTAAAGAGATAATACTACATGCGATCCTGGATTAGATTCTGGGCCAAAAAAAAATTTTCTTTTGCCGTAAAAGATCTAGTGGGACAAATAGTACACTTTTAATAAGGTCAGTAGCTATTGTTAATTGGTGTTAATTTCCAGATCTTGACAATTGTACTGTGGTTATGTATGAGAATGTCCATGTCTTTAGATAATACACAGTTAAACTTACAGGTAAAAGAGCATTTTGGTTGCAACTTACTCTCAGAAAACAAATGTGAATATATAGAGAGAGGATGCTAAAGTGAGTGTGGTGAGTTGTTAACATTTGGGTAATCTAAAACTCCTTAACAGTTGGTTTGTTTAAATCAGGTCCCATGGAGCACCTGGCCACCCAGGTGTTTAAATCAGGTCCCAGGGAGCACCTGGCCACCCAGGTGGCTGCCTTCGCAAAGCTCAGGTCATGATGTCAGGATCTTGAAATCAAGCTCTGAATCAGGTTCCCTGCTCAGTGGGGAGTCTGCTGCTCCTTATCCCTCTGCCCCTCCCCCATCTCATGCTCATACTCTCTCAAATCAATAAAATCTTTTTAAAAAATTGAGATTTTTTAATTCACATATTGCATTTGGTTGGTATGGTTCCTAAGGGTCTTATAATCTATACAGTTTGTGCTCCCTTCCTCTTAAAATGTCACTTTTTTGTTAAAGAAACTAAGCCCATTATCTCACTTTCTGGATTTGCATGATCATATGCTCTTTGTGTCATTTAACATGTTCTTCTATCACCCATTTTTCCTGCTGACTGGTGGACTTAAGTTCCAGTAAATTTGTGTTCAAAAACTTATTTGCACAAATAATTTATAAGAAATACTGTTGCTGTTGCATCACGTCAGGCACATAATATCCCTAGTACCAGTTTTTAGAGATTTTAGAGCTGATAATCTGCTCAGGTGTTATCAGTCAGTGCATCATTATAAAGTTCCCCATCAATCTTTTATCTAACTCACTCAGTATTCATTGGTAATTGTTACCTATTATTTTTTCTAGTGACTGCAAAATGATGATTTTCTAATGCTGTCACTTCTTATACAATACATTCTTTACATAGCATGTGTGCTATAGAGTACTGGAGTTTGAAGTTGTAGTTTTCAACAGTTAATACCAGCCTCTGTAGGCAGTGCCCAAAGACTAATTTTGAAGTCATGTGGCCTGTCATGAGTCTCAGGAGTCATCCCCCAGGGGCACCTGGGCGGCTCGGTCATTAAACGTCTGCCTTTGGCTCAGGTCATGATTCCAGGGTCCTGGTATGGAGCCCCGCATGGGCTCCCTGCTGAGCGGGAAGCCTGCTTCTCCCTCTCCGACTCCCCCTGCTTGTGTTCTCTCTCTCTCTCTCTCTCTCTCTCTCTCTCTGTATCTTTGTCAAGTAAATAAATAAAATCTTAAAAAAAAAAAAGTCATCCCCTGCCATGTGATCCAAAAGTGACTGGATTTGTAAAAATTAGAGGCTCTGACCATGGCTTTAGTTTTCCAAGCCTCCAACTTTGCAGACATCTGCACAGATCTCTTATGAAACACCAAGCAGAGGGACTCCTAGACGGCTAAGCATCTGCCTTTGGCTCAGGTCATGAACTCAGGGTCCTGACATTGAGCCCTCTGCCCAGTGGGGAGTCTGCTGCTCCCTCTCACCCTCCCTCTGCTGTCTCTCTCCATCTCAAATAAATAAATAAAATCCTTAAAAACAAAACAAAACAAAAAACAAACAAAAGAGAAAAGGGGCACCTGTGTGTTTTTGGCTCAGGTCATGATCTTGGGGTCATGAGAGCCCCACTTCCAGCTCTGCCCTCAGTGGGGAGTCTGCCTGGGAGTGACTCTCCCTCTGCCCCCTCCCGCTCCAAAATAAATCTTTTTTTTTTTAAAGGCAAAAAAATAAAAGTCATTATAATGGAAAATGCCTAAGTTAAAGACACGATTGAGTTAAATTGTTTTAAAACCAAAGATAAGAAGGTAGTCCTATGCCTAGAACCTTGTGTGTCTAGGAATCAGATTTGTTCAGGAAGTGTGTAGAGTGTTTCTAGAATATGCTTCAGTTTTAGAACAGGAGCAATGAAAGAATGAGAACAAAATTAAGAATAATTAAGCTTGTGAAGGAGAAAGGTTTTTTTGGAGATAAAGTTGAGATCTTAGATTAGATGGACATAAAAGGAAAAATGAAACTGAAGGACAGATAAAAGGGAAAAGATATAAGAGGTTATTTTTAAAATGTGTAGATGTTTTGGAGGTTTGGGGTTGTATTTTTTTTTAGCTCAGAAATAATAACTTGGTCCCAAAAAAATTAAACAAGAATAGAAGCAAAATCTCAGCCAACTGTGCTGACTCTCAGAGGGAGCAAGAATATAGACCACTACTGGCAAAGGACTCTCTTAGAGCTACACAGAAAATAGAGACTACTTGTCAAGAACTATTGGGAACTCCTCCTTAAAAACTGGGACACTGAGGGGGTGCCTGGGTGGCTCAGTGGGTTAAAGCCTCTGCCTTCGGCTCAGGTCATGATCTCAGGGTCCTGGGATCGAGCCCCACATCGGGCTCTCTGCTCCAAGGGGAGCCTGCTTCCCCCTCTCTCTCTCTGCCTGCCTCTGCCTACTTGTGGTCTCTGTCTGTCAAATAAATAAATAAATAAAACAAAATCTTTAAAAAAAAAAAATTGGGACACTGATGCAAAGTGTACCCTGCAAGGTTGGACAATTCAAAAGGGGAGGATCAATCCGATGAAAGTACACATTCAAGGGATTATTGAACGGGTTTCCAGATGTCACTAAAATTGTAAATAGAGATACAAGTGCTATCTATGCCCAGAGGGAGCAGGCTTGAGAAATTCTGAAAATTAACACTAAATGAAGGTAACCAGAATACAGGAAACATAACAGAGCCAATAAGGACCATGATAAACGGAATCCAAGCCCAGATTGGCTGTTAGCCTAATCAGAAAATGCATGCTAGTTATCTAACTCGGAAAGGGGAGAGTGGCCAAGGTTTTGTTGTTGTTGTTTTTCTTATTGTTTTAAGATTTTATTTATTTACTTTCACAGGGAGAGAGCCCAAGTAGGCAGAGTGGCAGGCAGAGGGAGAGGGAGAAGCAGGCTTCCTACTGAGCAGGGAGCCTGATGCTGGGCTCCGTCCGGAGCCAAAGGCAGAATCTCAACTGACTGAGCCACCCAGGGGCCCCTGGCCAAGGTTTTTGTTTGCTTGTTTCGGTTTTGGTTTTTTGTTTGTTTGTTTGTTTGTTTGTTTGTTTTTGAACAATGGCTGCTTTTGGCCAAGCAGACCTAGTGTTTTATCTCTCAAAACAGAAGACCCCATTAGACGAACTCTAGAACAGAATGTCAGGTAAGTACATGTCTAGGCCAGAAAGAAGAGAAAGATTTAAAAGGGGAAAAAAAGGGCGCCTGGGTGGCTCAGTGGGTTAAGCCGCTGCCTTCGGCTCAGGTCATGATCTCAGAGTCCTGGGATCGAGCCCCGCATCGGGCTCTCTGCTCGGCAGGGAGCCTGCTTCCTCCTCTCTCTCTGCCTGCCTCTCTGCCTGCTTGTGATCTCTCTGTCAAATAAATAAATAAAATCTTTTAAAAATAAATAAATAAATAAATAAAAGGGGAAAAAAAGGCATCAGACTCTAGAAATACTAGGCCTTTATTGGGGAATTTTAACTTACGAGGAGGTAAGTTAAACTGTGACAAATCCAGCTGTTCCACCTTGAAAGGCATAGAGGGGAAGTCAAGCTCCAGAACATATCCACTATTGCTGACAAAGGCAGAATGGAGGGAAATACTGCTGGAGGCCTGGACCAATCAAAAGCAAGGGAAGGTGGAGTGCTGAGGAGGGCTCCACAGAGGTATCTGTCCTCACCGGTACAATTAATCTGGTAGTCCAGTTGCCCCCGTATTCATTCTCCATTTCTTGAATAATAAGTTTAGTTGGGTATATGGCAGCTAGAATGAGGACTACATTTCCCAGGTTTTCCAGCAGCTTAGGACACTTCCTCATCTACATTATGGTAAATGAGATGTAAGCAGAAGAGTTGAGTGACAGCTTCTAAGAGTCTTCCTTAAGATACTAGACAAAGCGCTCTCTGTTTTCCTTTCATCCCTTCCTGCTCTGTTGCCAAAGATGTCTGCATATGGGACAGGGAGGTCAAACCAAGCATGATGGGGCAAGAGTGTCAAAGGAACCTGGATCCCTATCTTGAGGCTGCACCAGCCCTTGAACAATGACCTAGACATTCATCTGAATGGAATAAATATCTACCTCCCCACTGTTACTTTGGGGTTTTTGTGATTCATAGCTAAACCTAGAAATTTCAGCTGCAGAAATGATCATAGCAGCTTTAGTTCAGGAATCTGCTGAGGTTGTTTTCCAGGTGAAACCAACAAGGGGATGAAAGAGAAGCTACCCTTCAAAAAAAGGCTTTATAGGCCTGTCATTCCACAACAAAGACCAACCGCACAAGCCAGTGTGGAAACCGTGTGGTTATTTAGAGTCTAGATTCCCACAGATCAGGCAGGGGATATTGTAGACAGTGGGCTGAGAGGGGAAAGGAAAAATAAAAAGGTTTTTAAGATTTGAGATGGGAAAGAAAGACCTCTCACAGCAGACTCATAATTGGGCTTACCATCCCTGGATATTTCTTTGCAAAAATGTAAATGCCTTACAGGGGAGAAAACTTCTCTGCCCTCTTAGTTTCTTCAGCTGATTCTGCAAAATAAACTGTCAACAGACAGATTAATATGAGAAAAAATATACGAAGTTATTTGACATTGGGGCACCTAGGTGGCTCAGTCCTCAGTTAAGCGGCTGCCTTCAGCTGAAGTCATGATCGTGGGGTCCCGGGATCAAGTCCCTCATCAGGCTACTTGCTCAGCAGGGAGTCTCGTTCTCTCCCTCTACCTGCTACTCCCCGTTTGTGCACTCTCTGGCAAATAAATAAATAGAATCTTTTTTTTTTTTTTAAAGATTTTATTTATTTAACAGAGAGCTAGAGAAAGAGCACAAGCAGACAGAATGGCAGGCGGAAGGACAGGGAGAAGCAGGCTCCGCTGAGCAGGGAGCCTGGCTCGGGGCTTGATCCCAGGACCTCGGAACCCCAACCAGAGCCAAAGGCAGACTCTTCACGGACTCAGCCACACAGGCGCCCCTAAATAGAATATTTTTTAAAAATGTTTAACCAAAAAAAGTTATTTGATATTAAAAGTTTTAAACGGGTGCCTGGGTGGCTCCGTTGGTTAAGTGTCTGACTTGTGATTTCAGCTCAGGTCATGATCTAATGGGTCATGAGATCAAGTTTTGTGCTCAGCATGGATTCTGTTTGGGATTCTCTGCCTCTCCCTCTCTCTGCCCCTCCACCTGCACTCACCCCCACTCTCTTTCCTCTCAAATAAATAAATAAAATGTTTTTTTAAAAAAGTTTTACATAGGGGGCTTTTCAGAAAGAATAGAAAACCCCCAAAGAAACAGCTAAAAGAGGGTACATTTAAATAGAACTGTCAAGACATATGAAAAAGACTGAGCTTTTTAGTGGCAGCAAATGGCAGGAAGGGAAATATATGACAAATTAATGGTAGGTAAGGGCTAGTAAGGTAGGTAAGGTTTGTATAGACCTCAAAGAGGTGCCATCTCATCTCTGGTGATAAGGTTGTTAGTCCCTTCCTGGTATGAAAAGTGGGGGATGGTGGGAGGAGGGGGGAGATACTTTGGGCAATTTATGATCTTGTTTTCAGGTAGATAGGGTACCACAGAGAGCTCACCCTATGCCAACTTTATCTCAGTTACCTTCAGTTCAAAATAATCCTTATGCCAGAGTGGCAAAGATTGGGGTGGCATATTCTGATCTCTTACAATCTCATAGGTCACCTTGAGAGAATTACCAGTTGGCTTTCCTCATAGGAATGGTGAAGCATGTTACCAGTGGTAACCTCTTGGGGGAGATTCCTCCCAATGCAGTTTAAGTTTACTGGTCAAGAACTTCAACACCCTGCTGAAGCAGAAATCAAGGTATCCTTGAGTCTCTGTTATGGAAGGTGCAGGGTTTGAGGAACATCATTTTGTCTTGATAATTACTTGAAGCTCTTGGTATTGATTTGTTTTCTTTTGTTTAGTTATGTTGGTGTTAAGTGTTTTGATGGTACTCTTAAAAATGAGGTATATCAAGGCGCCTAGGTGGCACAGTCGGTTGAGCATCCAACTCTTAGTTTCCACTCAACTCGTGATCTCAGGGTTGTGAGATCAAGTCCCAAGTCAGGGTCCACTCTCAGCACAAAGTCTGCCTGAGATTCTCCTTCTCCCTCTCCCTTTCCCTCATGCCTTTACCCCTTCCCCAGCTTGCTATTTCTCTCTCTTTCTCTCAAATAATTTTTTTTAATCCTTTCTTTTTTAAAAGTGAGGTATACTAGAAACTTGGTGTATAATTTAACTTTTGAGATTCTGAAAAAAGCCACACCAGTGGTTCTAGTGAGACCCTGTCCATGCTGCTGAAAGACCCACGTGCTGTCCAAGGCCTGAAGAACTAACTCATCTGGTTCAGAATGAGCAGAATCAAGAAGGATGAGTTTTAGATTCTAATGTCTTTATCTTTAACTCAAGCATAAAAGAGAATCTAATCTTTCAACTTTTTTCCCTGGGGAATTCACAGGGGTTATATTTAAATTGGCAGACATCAATATTTTACTGAAAAATTTTTATTGAGGTATCTTTACATTGTCATATAATCTCTTCAGAGCCCCTGACTGTCCAAACAACATGGTTAGACACAGTTAGGACTGCAAAGTGAACTGAGGAACTTTCAGCTAGGGTTCAGCATGGTCCTGGAATTACTTCAGTCACTGAACTACCTTCTGAGGGCAATAGCTATGCTCTTCAGCCATTCGGATGGGAAAAGCAAGGGGATGTGCTCATGGTGGGAGCAGTACTGTCAGGATAGATTGCTGGTCTCCTGCCAAGGAGATGGTCACACTCTTGGTTGGCTTTGAATTTAACGGTTAAGCCCAATGAGCTAAGAACAAAAAACCCCTGGGAGTGTTGGAAAAAGGAAACCCATTTCCCTAGCACCTTGTTTCCAGAAGAAAAGGAATCCATTACAATAACTTTCTTGGTTTCTTTCTGCCCCCTGTCACTGCTATGAGTGAGGAAAATGAATTTTCTGACTGGAACAAGAATGAGGCATCTATGACTCAGCCCCTTCCTCCTTCTTTTTCTCGTTCAGATCTGTCGGTCTGCCGAGAGAGCACACCCTGTTCTGCTCCTCCATTCTGCAAACTTCAGAGTGACAGGCTCCACCTGTGAAGTTAGAGGCCAGCAGTTACCCAATGCTGTCTGTGACCGTGTGGATAAATCTGCCTAACTTTGGGGTTCATTGTCAGTGCCCACAACTGTATGCCATGCTCTCCAACAGCATTTTTATTAGTAATAAAGGTGATATTTCATCTCTGCCTGCTTGACTCATGTATCACCTGGCCCCTCTAGAAGGTACACAGTCTCTCAGGGGATGATAGGTATAGTCGAAGTTACTAGGAAACCACATCTTGAAGAGTTTACTGGTAAATACTGTTGAGTCCTGGCAGTCAGGAGGCAAAACAGACTCCATCCCAATCCAGAACTAAGGCTGGGCGATAAAGCCAGAGAATTCTAGAATATCAGTGGTGAGCTAGCTGCTTGTATACTATTTGAAAGACCATTAAAACTAGGGTCTTAGGTTGAGTTCCACCAAAAACAGACCTTAAAAGAAAACTTGAGTGCAGATCATTTACTTGACAGGTAAACTCAGGAAATGGCAGTATAGTAAGTAAAAAATGAAATGGAAGGAACACTAAAGTGTGCATTAATGAAGAAATTACTGCTAAGAGAACTGGAGTTCAACCTTACTGAGGACTAGGGGATTGCATAGAACACGTGGAGTGGCCCTCCACCCACCACTACCACCAAAGGGCAAAAGAGCTGGGGTATTTATCCACCAACCCCCACTGGCTGCAGATCTAGGACTGCTCCCACAGCATAAACTGCCTGGCACTTCCAGCCTGCCTTCCACATTGCTCTGTACCTTACACAAAGGCTAAGGAAGTGGTAGTGCAAAGGGACTCTAACAGTAACTGCTATGACTATAGATGTTGCATGACCAGAAAAGAAACATTTTATGTAGAATTTAGCTGTCCGCACAACTTTTCCATGTATCATCTGACCTGACCCTCAAAATAATGTTATGAGCTCTCTAGTCAGGAATGTTCATCCTCATCAAGGGTAAAGAGATGATGAGAAAACCGAGGAACAGAGAGATGGGGATGTGTCCAAAAGAAAAAAGCCCCACCAAGTATTGTGTATTTTGATGACAAAATAATACATGGGAATTTAAAATGAAACAAAGCCAAGTCCTGAACTTCTTTACTGAATGGAGAAATAGCAATTCTTTTTGAAGGGACGGACTCAAACCTGAATCAGAACAAGAATGGATTCTTTAAAATGTTAAGTGCTTTGCTGACTTCATGTGCAGAATTAACACACCAGTCCACTTTCATCAAGGGCATCAAACTACAGCTATTGTTTGCCTAGTCTGCAAAAATAGCCATCCTACATCCTTGAAGTTTAGTTCAACTCTCAATACGCTTTAGATGATGGATAGCCCGAGGATTAAACCAGGAGCTGCAGTTGAACTCTTATGCCTCATAATTGATACTTTGAAAAGCTAAAACATGTTCACTTCCTGATGATAGCAATTTGCAAGATTGAATGACATCGCAAGCATATTAATTCAAACTGAAAACATTCAGCTAAGTTAATATTAATTTCACAGTGTTCTGAGATTCAAGTGAAGCTGGGTTCTTTTGGGCTTATAAAATTAGGCTACAGAAAACAGGCTTCTTTTTTTTTTTTTTTGAAGATAATTTCAGTCGACTTGGATACAGGATGAGCAGTAAATCAATCTAATGAAATCACAGATTTTCATTCGGTGTTTTCATCATTTGGAAAACATTAGAAAAGCAAAAGAATATGCTGTGGTAAATTGTAAAAACTAAAACAAAACAAAACAAAACCCCACAAAAAAAAAAAAAAAAAAAAACCTAAAGGAGGAAGAGAAAGTGAAAGACACCAAAAACCAAAAATTCTTAATCTCTTACTCTCCCAAAAGACAACCCACTCCAACACCTCCATCAACCTACAAAGATAACATCCAAAGCCTGGCACTTCAGACTTCTCAGAATCTGGTCACAACTACCTCCTCTATCATCCAGTCCATCATTAAGTCCAGTCAATTCTCTCCCCCAAATGCATCTCCTCAGTCTGTGCCACCCCTGGACTAAACCACAGCAACCATCTACTAGTTAGCCTCCCCCCTTCTGTAATGGCTCCTCCAGTCTGTTCTCTTCACAGCAGCTAGAGTGATCTTGAACAATCCTTCCACGGTATAATGAATTTGGGGGTTACTTACCAGCACCTACTTCCCCTGTCTTTCTTCCCTAATTGTTTCCAAATGATCTTTGGGGGACCATTCCACCCTCACTAAGTAGCATCATGCCTTTTGGGACTGACCGCAGCCCTGGCGACAGGAGGGAGGGAGAACTGCCTGGAGTTAGAGCTTCACTGCAGAGATCGGGTGGTGCAGAGAGGTGCCCACTGGGACTGGTCCCGGCTGAGCCAATCAGAGTGACTGTGAGGGAGTCTGTTCATTGCCTTATAGAAGCTAGATTCTCCCTTTCCTTGTGAAAGAAAGAAACAGGTACCCCGGTTGCTGTCAAAACCCATCTTGCCATCTTGAGAGAAAGTAGGCCAAGGATTCTCAGAGAAGAGAAAAGGCAAGATGAAATGAAACCAGAGCCCTCACCTCAAGACAGTCCCCTGGACTTTTCAGTAACTCAAGCCAATAAATTCCCTTTATTGCTTAAACCCTTTAAGTGGAGTTTTCTATTACATACATGAGACTGTCAGAGCTCGTGTACATGGCTTCTCATTGAACAAGAAATCAAGTGTAAACTTCTTACATGACCCCCAAAGCCCTCCTGATTTGGACCTGGCCACATCTCCAACCTCGTCCCTTGCCACTCTCCTGCATGCCCACTACTCTTGAGGCACCCAGGCCTCCTTGAACAGACAACGCTTCTTCCCACCTCAGTGTTTTCACATATGCTCTCTCTGTACACTCTTGGGCAGACTCTTAATATTACTGTCTTCTTATGATCCAGGCCTTGGTCTCAGCATCACATGCTGGTCCATTCCAGTTTAGAGTCCTACAGTATCTTAGATGCTGCCCATGCAGTTTCAATTTCAGCAACCCCATGAGAAAAGAACTGGGAGAAGGCCAGGCTGTGAGTTGGAAATATTCTTGGTGCCCCAAGCCAATATGCATTTGGTCTCTCCACTCTCACTTCTGAGGAGAATATTATAAATAAATGTGTGGGGACATCACATTTTTCTGGGGTTAGAATGGAGAATTTTATTCCCAAGAATGCCAAGAGGCTGCTCGCCATGAGACAAAAGCTGGACTACACTGCCAGCTGTGTGGGCTCTAGAAAGCCTTGTCCTAGAAGCTGGTGCAATTGTACATGAAGAAAAGGTGAGGGCAGCAAGTTAGGAGAAGACTGGAGAGAGATTACAGTGTTCAGAGACCAAGCAGGATCTTTAGCACAGAAGGGAGAGTGAAGAGGACTTTAAGGATATTTTCATGGACAGCAACACATGGTGTACTGGTGTCTTCCTTAAAAAACGTTCCTAGAAAAACAAAAAATCGGTTCCCAGGGAGAAAGGGGAAATGGAGAGTTACTGTTTGATGGTTACAGAGTTTCTGTTCAGATAATTACAGAGTTCTGGAAATAGTGGTGATAGTTGCACAACATTGTGAATTTTTTTTTGAGAGAGAGAACAGGCAGTAGGGTGGGTAAGGGAGGGGCAGAGGGAGAGAGAGAATCCTAAGCAGACCCCACACCCAGTGCAGAGCCCCACATGAGGCTTGAACTCACCACCCTGAGATCATGACTGAGCCAAAATCAAGAGTCAGATACTTAATGGACTGAGCCACCCAGGCTCCCCCAACATTGTGGATTTAATTAACAGCACTGAGTTATTTATTTTAAAATGTTCAGAACAATCAATTTTGTGTTATGTATATTTTACCACAATAAGAAAAAGACTAAAAAATAGGCTGAAAATGGGCAAAGGACCAGAACATTTTTCCAAAGAAGGTCAATAGGCACCTGAAAAGATGCTCAACATCACCAGTCATTGGGGAAATGCAAATTAAAGCCACAGTGAGTTATCACCTGACAATGCTGACATATCCATCTGTTAGAATGGCCAACACCAACAAGAGAAGAGATAATAAATGCTGGTATGGATATGGAGAAAAGGGAAGCCTTGTGCACTGTTTGGACTGTAAATTTGTACAACTGCTATGGAAACCGGTATGGAGGATCCTCAAAAATTAAAAAGAGAAGGACACCTGGCTAGCTCAATCAGTGGAACATGCAACTCTTGATCTCAGGGTTGTAGGTTTAAGCCCCATGTTGGGTATAGAGATAACTTAAAAATAAAACCTTTAGGGGCGCCTGGGTGGTTCAGTCGTTAAGCATCTGCCTTCAGCTCAGGTCATGATCCCAGGATTCTGGGATCAAGCCCCGAATCAGGTGCCCTGCTCAGCGGGAAGCCTTCTTCTCTCTCTCCTACTCCCCCTGCTTGTGATCCCTCTCTCGCTGTATCTCTCTCTGTCAAATACATTTTTATTCTTTATTTTTTATTTTATTATTATTTTTTAAGATTTTATTTATTTACTTGACAGACAGAGATCACAAGTAGGCAGAGAGGCAGGCAGAAGGAGAGGAGGAAGCAGGCTTCCGGCCAAGCAGAGAGCCAGATGCAGGGCTTGATCCCAGGACCCTGGGATCATGACCCGAGCTGAAGGCAGAGGCTTTAACCCACTGAGCCACCCAGGCGCCCCTGTCTAATAAATTTTTTTAAAATCTTTATAAAAAAAAATAAAATCTTTAAGGGGGCCTGGGTGGCTTAGTCTGTTAGGCGTTCAACTCTTGATTTTGGGTCAGATCATGATCTTCAGGTCGTTGGATCAAGCCCTGTGTTGGGCTCAATGCTCAGTGGGGAGTCTGCTTGAAATTCTTTCCTTCTTCCTCTGCCCCTCCCCCTGCTCACTCTCTTTCTCTCAAAGAAATGAATCTAAAATTAAATTAAATTAAATTAAATCTTTAAAAAATAAAAAAGAAACCTGCCATATGATCCAGCAATTGCACTACCGGGAATATATCCAAAGGAAATGAAAACACTAACTTGAAAATACATGTGCACTCCCATGTTCATAGCATCATTGTTTACAATACCCAAGACATGGAAACAATTTAAGTGTCCATCAGTGGATGAATGAATAAAGAATTGCAGTAGGTACAAATGCATACATACAATGGGGTATCATCAAGCAATCAATGGACTAGAGGAAATCCTATTATTCGCAACAACAAGGATGGACCTTGAAGGGATTATGCTAAGTGGAGGAAGTCAGACAGAGAAAGACAAACACTGTATGATCTCACAGGTGGAATCTAAAATAAACTCATAAAGAGATCAGACTTGTGGTTCCAAGAGGCATTGTGTTGAATTGGAGGAAGGTGGTCAAAAGGTACAAACTTCCAGTTATAAAATAAATAAACACTAGAGATGTAATGTGCAACATGAAGACTATAGTTAGCACTGCTGTTTGATACACAGGAATTTAAGAGAGTAAATCCTAAGAGTTCTCATCATAAGGAGAATTTTTTCTTTTCTTTTCAGTATATTTATATGAAATGATGGATACTAGCTGAACCTATTGTGGGAATCATTTCACAATATGTATAAATCAAACCACCACGTTATATGTCTTAAAATTATGCAGTGATGTGTGTCAACTGTTTCCCAATAAAAATGAGGAAAACATTTAAAAAATAAACTGACTGGGGGCACCTGGGTGGCTCAGTGGGTTAGGCCTCTGCCTTTGGCTCAGGTCATGATCTCAGGGTCCTGGGATGGAGCCCCGCATCTGGCTCTCTGCTCAGTGGGGAGCCTATTTCCCCTTCTCTCTCTGCCTGCCTCTCTGCCTACTTGTGATCTCTCTCTCTCTGTCAAATAAGTAAATAAAATCTTTAAAAATAAATAAATAAATAAATAAATAAATAAATAAACTGTCTGTATAAAGGAGGAACTAGAGTAGGCCAAGTGGACCAAGAGAGAGACTGAAACATCAATCTGATGACATGCTGATGAGAACTTCAACTAAGGCAACAAAAATCTGGAAAATTTTGGAAGTAGAATGGTCAGGACCAAATGCCTATTATTTTGGACCTGCTGAATTTGAGGCATATAACGGACACTCCAGCTCCCTCCTTCTGGATTGAGGCCCTCCTTCCGCCAGCTGGCCTGGGTGTAGATTGATAATGGCCCACAGTTGCATCCCTTTGTGGGCATTGCCCTTCACCAGATGGAGCCTCATTGTGCCCTGTGTCATGGGAACTTGAGAAGAAATGGTTACCAGAAGGAGGGAGTGATGGACAGAGGAATCAATCTAAGAGTTTTTGTAGCACTTGGCAATGGAGAGGTCTTTGGTGACTTTGGTAGGAGTTTATCCAGAGGGACAAAGTCTGGATTGCAGGGAGATGGAAGCTACATGGGAGGCAATGAGGAAGAGGAGCTAGGCCTGAGTCTTGAAGGAACAGTAGGAAGTAGACCACTGGAAGATGACCTGCAGGCAGGGAAGATGGTGAGAACTGGGAAACCCAGCCTGGGGAAGTCACCTGGTCTAAATGGAGGAGATCTGGGGAAAGTGGGGTAGGTAGCTGAAAAGTAGCCAGTGCAAGCAAAGCTGTTTTAAGTGGTAGGCTGTAGAGTTTGAGCAGAATCAGCCAAAAGGTCTCCACACATGTGCCCAAGTTCCACTGGGTTTTGGAAGCTGCTCTCTAGTGGGAACTGGGCATTCTCTCCCCAGAGTGTGGCCCTGACCATTTATACCAGGTGGTTGATTTTTTTTTTTTAAGATTTTATTTATTTATTTGACAGATAGAGATCACAAGTAGGCAGAGAGGCAGGCAGAGAGACAGAGAGAGAGAGGGGGAAGCAGTCTCCCTGCCGAGCAGAGAGCCCAATGTTGAGCTCGATTCCAGGACCCTGGGATCATGACGCAAGCAGAAGGCAGAGGCTTTAGCCCAGGCGCCCTGAGCCACCCAGGCGCCCCCGGGTGGTTGATGTTTTGACCGTGGTCCCTTGGACTCCATGTTTATGAACACAGATGGAATACATTTTCTGCAGAGAGTTCCATTAAGGCAGTTTAATTCCTTGATCAGTTTCCTATCTGTCTTGTGAACTTGTCTGTAATACATTTTACTTATATTTTATTTAAATTATTTCCAAAGAATTCACTTCTGTTTTGTATAAATTGTACAGGAAGTGTTTAATACATTCATCAAATTGTATACATTATAACTTCTGATATTGTAATTTTTCTTTTGTGACCATTGTTTTTATCAAATCCAATTTCCCTAGACAAATATTTTATGGATATAAATTTTATCAAGACAATTTGATCTCTTTTATTCTCTAACAAATTGTACAATGTGAAATTTTAACCATTATCAGTTCTTTTTTTTTATTTTTATTTTATTTGTTCGAGAGAGAGAGAGAGAGCATGAGCACAGGCAGACAGAGTGGTAGGCAGAGGCAGAGGGAGAAGCAGGCTCCCCGCCGAGCAAGGAGCCTGAGGTGGGACTCGATCCCAGGACGCTGGGATCATGACCTGAGCTGAAGGCAGCTGCTTAACCAACTGAGCCATCCAGGCGTCCCTATCAGTTCTTTTTTGAGGTAATTATTCCTCCTAATAAAATTCCTTATGACTAGAAAAACCAATTCCTTGACAAAAACCTATTGTCAGGTCTTCCGGATTTGGGAACTATGTTCTTTTTGGACATGAGGCCAGAAAGAGGCAGCCCTCAAGACAACCTTGTGGTAGTCCAGTTACAAATGGAGAAACACAAACTTCAGAGTGAAACTTAGTGTCTCCTTTTACCAAAGACATTCTGAGGCACAAACGAAAGAGGCTTTTTTGCCTCCTCATGTCCCTACCTTACAAACAATGAGGGGTTTCAGCTCTGGAGAGAATCTGGCTTATTAATGTATAAGATAATTTTCATCCTTGCATGCTTTTATTTTCCTCAGAAAGTGACAACATGGTATTTTGAGTCTCCCTTGAAACCAATGACAAATTTAATCTTGTTTTTTTTTTTTTTTGGTCTATTATTTATTTTATTTTTAGAGAGGGAAAGAGGCAGGGGAGGGGCAGAGGGAGAGGGACAGAGAGAATCTTTTTTTTTAAATTTCTCCTTTCTTCTTGATTTTTTTTCTTGATTTTTTTTAAAAGATTTTATTTATTTGTCAGAGAGAGAGAGCACAAGCAGGGGTAGTGGCTGGCAGAGCAGGCAGAGGAAGAAGCAGGATTCCCGCTGAGAAAGGAACCCCTTATGAGACTTGATCCCAGGACCCTGGGATCATGACCTGAACCGAAGGCAGACATTCCACCTACTGCACCACTAGGCATCCCAACAAAATGAATTTTAAGTGGAGCTCAGTGCGGAGCTCGATCTCACAACCCTGAGATCATGACTTAAGAACATGACTGGAGCTGAAATCAAGAGTGGAATGCCTAACTGACAGAAGCATCCAGGCACCCCAGTTAATCATGTTTTTTCAGTGCCTCAGTTAGTCAAGTTCTTTCAGCAACATTTCATTACCTCAGCCACTGAAATAACCTGGGTTGTTATTAAAGCAAACTCTAACCACGGTGCGCTCCAAAAGCAGATTTACGACTATTTCGAACCCTGTAAAATTCCTTTATTTGTAGCATTTGGAACCTGTGAAATGGCAAATTCATATGGGTCGAGCTAAGATGATTGGTTTTAAAAGTTAAGGTTGGTGGTAAAAATTATCTGGCAGCATACAACATACCAAGATGAAGACTGTCTTCATGTGAGGGTAGAATAAGAAATCCTCATGTCTTGGCAGTAGATCTGACATCAAAGACTGAAATGTCCACTGGGTCCCTATTTAATAGAAGCAAGCGAGGCGGGCAAGGCCGAGACTGCACCTGTGCACGCTCCCCACGAGGGACTCACTGCTGGGGTCCCGCTCATTTTTTCCTCAGCAGCCCCTGCCAATGATGACATCACAAACTCAGGCCTAAGGGGGTCAAATCTACTGTTTCCAAAAGAAGTCTCCAGAGACCTGTATTTCTACATGAAATTTCCTGATTTATAATCCCTGTCTGAGGGCTAGTTCCCTTTATGACTCCTGATATGGATGGCGTGATAAAATGGGATAACAAATTCATATTGCACTGACTATAGAACAATGTCCTCAAAAGAGGAATAGAGGACATGCACTTGGGATATTTTAAAATTTTTTGTGTATATTTATGGTATACATTATACACTAGAACAACGGTGTCTATGTATTAAATCATAAAGAGTAATTTATAAAGAATGTACATAGGGACACCTGGGTGGCTCAGTCAGTTAAGCGTCTGCCTTCGGCTCAGATCACGATCCCAGGGTCCTGGTCTCAAGCCTTGCATCTGGCTCCTTGCTGGGCAAGGAGCCTGCTTCTCTTATACCTCCTGGCACTGCTCACTGTTGTGCTCTCTCTCTCAAATAAATAAACTCTTCTAAAAAGAAAAATAAAGAATGTATATAATTTAGAGAAAGAATGAGATTATCCTGAGAAAGCATCTTTTAATACATCTTAATGGTACAGAATCAAAAAGTTCAGAGAACCTCTGATGGAGACTACCTCAACAAAGTGTCACTAAGCTACAGTTCTCAAACTTGGATGGACTGAAAAATCTGATTTCTGATGCCTGTTCATATCTCATACACCTTAGTTTCTGATGCACTAGGTCTAGGATGGGAATGAGAAATCTGCCTTTCTAACAAGTGCCCCAAGTGATGTTAGGTCAAAGCCCATGAACCATACTTAAACACAGACGTATTGTTAGGAGTAAGAGGCTCTTGAGTCAAAAAGGTCCTGGTTTCAAATCTTGGCTCTGACATTTATCAGCCATGGGACTTTGAGAAAGTTAACTTTAACTTCTGAAAGTCACAAATTTCTCATTTGTAATATGGGCATAATATTAATGGCTACCTGATGAGTTTGTAAAACAATATTCAGCGCATAGGAAAGGTAAGGTAGATATTAACTGTTTTGTTATGATTGATTAATTCTTAAGCTCTGTCGGAGGGAGCTGAAGTGTTTTTAGGGCAAGGTGAGCTGCCCTATTTCTTTCGTCACCATCTTATAAAAAGCCTTTGTCTGAGCAAAACTCCTCCCTTTTATCATGACCTCCCTTGTCTGTCCTTTCTCAAATTCTCTTCGTCTTCAAAGCTGCCCTTGATGTTCTTTTTAACTTGACTTCATCTACATAAAAACATTCACAGACAAGGGCGCTCATCACACTAATCTCTCTACTTACGAATATGTTTGAAATTTTCCTTAAAAAAAAAAAAAAAGCTTTTTAGTCTTTGTTCAGATGAACGGCTCCAAACGTTACCCTCCATAAGGATAGTTCTGATTAATATCACGCGAAATCTACACCTGGGCACATACAAGATCTGAGCCTTATCCAGGACCCTAGCATGGCATTCTCTGTGAAGAACATCAACCAGGCTAACACATACAATGTCAGTCTGTCAGAGCTGTCAGAGTGGGTGTCTCCAGGCGGATGGTCCATCTCACTGCTGGGATAATCCAGTTGTCTAGGCCCTGCCCTGGGTTCTGGGGCCCAATCCCCAACTCCAACTAGGGTACCCCACAGGAAAAAGCAGATGATCCTAGGAACAAAGTCAAAATAATTTAGCTAGATGAACATTCATTATTACTACTAGAAAATAAATTCAAAGCACATGCCCTAATTTCCATAACTCAGCACCAACATCTTTGTAAAAAGGTACTAGATGGGGAAGTTTAACTTAAAAATTACCCAAAAAGTTAAAAAAAAAGTCATCAAGCTATTTTCTGGTCTCAAATGTTTGAAAACCTCATTCTCCTAAATACAGAAATTCCAAGTGAAACATCCCCAAAGTTAATAGCATTAGTTAGGGTTTAGGCTATGATGCTGTAACAAAAAGATCCAAGGATACATTGGTTTACCTCAGGATCTATTTGCCTCTCTCCCCACAGTCTTGACGAGCTCCAGGGTGGTAGGGCTGCCTGGTCATGCCTGGACAGGGCTTCCAACCCAGTCAGGAAGAGGAAGGAGAAGAACCACAGATACATGAGTGTTTCTTTGTAGCTACTTAACTGCAGGGTCTACTGGGACATGCAGTTATCAACTCGGCGGTGGTGTGGGCAACTTAAACTCAGAGGCCTATTAGTATTAGTATTAGTAAAGAAAGGGAGAATAGATGCTGGTGAACAATTAGCTATTAGTAAAGAAAGCTATTATTAGTATTAGTAAAGAAAGGGAGAATAGTAAAGTAAAGAAGGGAGAATAGTATTAGTATTAGTAAAGTATTAGTAAAGAAAGGGAGAATAGATGCTGGTGAACAATTAGCTGGTTCCTTTCAGTTCTTCCTTACTTCTTAAACAGTGGAAGTATAGAAACTTTTCAGGTTATGCAAATCCTCAGTCTGTTCAGGATGATCATGAAATATATGGTATTTGGACTCTGTCTGGGTATAAAACCTGGTTCTCTCACTAGTTGTGGACCCATTGGCAAGTTACATAACATCTATATGCCTCCATTTTATTATGTGTATTTGGAAAATAATAATAGTACCTATCTCCCAGAATATCATAAGATATAAATGAGAATATATTTTTAAAGCATGTAATAGATTTTCCACAATGCAACACCTATCAAAATCCTAATGGTATTTTTTGGGGGGACAGAAATAGAAAATAAATCTTTCCTAAAATTCACATGGCATTTCAAGGCACCCAAATAGCCAAAACAATCTTGGAAAAGAAGAACAAAGTTAGAGATCTCACACTTCTTACTCTCAAAACATATTACAAAGCTACAGTAGTCAAAGCAGCATGATACAGGAATAAAGACAAACTTCTGGACCAACAGTATAGATTTGAAAGTTCAGAGATAACAGTTTCTAGAATGTACGAGGCACTTAATAAGAGTGCCATCATCATCATCTTCATCATCATCATCACCATCACCACTAAGCTGGATTATTTTTTCCCAGTCTACTGCTCCATATATTGATGTCAGTCATTTAGCTTATGTGCATTTCTTTACTTCTTTATGGACTTTGAGTTTGGCAAGTGTTGACTGGAGTACAAGGAGAAATGTGATTTAGGCAGAAATTAATTGAGGAAAGGCAAGTTCCAGTCTTATTAGGCATCAAGGACCCGACCTGACAGAACTTTTTCCAGTTTCCAAGGTTTTAAATAGAAATGATGGGACTTGGGACATCTGGGTGGCTCAGTCGGTAAAGCGTCTGTCTGCCTTTGGCTCAGGTCACGATCTCTGGCAGGGATCGAGAACCACATTGGGCTTTTTGCTCAGCAGGGAGCCTGCTTCTCCCTCTGCCTGCCTCTCCCCCTGCTAGTGCTTGCACTCTCTCTCCCTCCCACTCTCTCTCCCTAACAAATAAATAAATAAAATCTTAAAAAAAAAAAGAAGAAATGAAGGGGCTTATGCTTGTCTCATCACTGGGAGTTGGTGGATGGGTAGTGGTCAACAAGCCTAGAGGCAAAAGCAGAGCTCACACAAAGCCAATTCTGGACTTCTAGGGGCTATTGTTAATAACTAGTACAGAGTCTTCAGAGCATGGGAGGCCAAATGGGGTTTGCGGTCTTGAATGCCACACTGCTGGGCAAGTCTTCAATATCTCACTGCACAGAGAATGAAATAGTCAAATGAACAGTCTGAAGGGGGAACTTAATGGTGCAGGTGATTTCAAGCAAACTTGAGGTCAAGGAATAAAATGTTGGACAGACAGCTCAGAAGTCAAGACCTGAGCATCTATTTTACACAACTGCTTCTGGAGTTTCAGAGGGGCTTAATGAGAGGCAACAAAATTTCTGAGCGTTTATTGGCAACTATCCCAGAAAGCTGGGTTGACAATCTTTCACAGCAGCACCATTTGATGTCCCAGGTAGAAGATGTTTGCTTTTTTTCTCCTCTTAAATAATAACTACAATTCAAATATAATAAATGGTAATGATGAATTTGAGTCTCATTTCATATTGTGAAAGTGTTAGTCCTGATTTACCACACTCACACCACTGTGAAAGTCTACTGCTGATTTTTATTTAAAGGTCTCTGTCTGGAAAATGGTCTGTTTTCGGTCTTCATTTTTACCAGGAGATAATTATAAATCCATCAACGTGCAAGAAGGTATAACTTACAAACACAGTTAAGAAGGGCGTGCCAGCCATTCCTCTCCATGATATGTGCTCTTATTGCCATATCCAGCGCATGCATAGATTCTATTGGAGTCCCTTCTCTTCTTGCTTAACCACACCCAGAGCAGTTGGTGATGCCCTCCAGACTTCCAAACCATAACAGGGACCTGTCAGGTCATGAGTTCCTGAATCCTTGGTGTCTGCAGTTCCATTCCGTGGGCCTTGGGGCAACCTGAACTTTGTAGAGAATTAACACAATAGGGAGACTTCTCTGTTTTCCCAGGAATTGGACCATGATTTGGGCCATGATGAAAACCAGAACACTTGGGTGCCCCACCACTATTACCCTCCAGAGTCATGGAATGATATGTATTTAGATAAACAGGTGTTAAATACTGGTGTGCACAATTCTGGACTTCAGTGAATACTGGTCTTGGATGCCCTAGAGAAAAACATGACAGACCAGGAGATGGGTCTGTGTGGCTGTCTCAGTTATGGGTTAGAAACCTGGGGTCTCTGGGCCCTCTCCCAAGAGATCCATAGCTAGAATTCAAAGAGTCTCTGAACATGAATGGGAAAAGATGATGTCTTTATTTTCATCAACCTTAAACTGAAGCATACCATTTCCTTCCACCATGAATGCAGGCAATACGTCGTTGTAGAATTTGCAGTGCTTTTGATGATAGAAACCACAGATATATTCATGGTGCATTCAGCTGTTGTAGACATCTCAAAATATCATCTATACTCATTAGTATTTCAAAATTCAATGGTTTCTGGGCTCACCACTGGATCTTGTTGAATGCAATAATAAAGATGCACATATATTATTGTATCTTAAATACTTCCCTAAAGTTTTTAGTTAACTGTATTTAACATATTTGATTTCCTTTTTATTTAATTTTCTTTTTCAATAAGTATTACTCTGAAAAGGTGTCTATAGTCTTTACTAGGTGGCAAAGGGCAGCCATGACACACCACACAAAAAGCTGGGGGGAAAGGAAAGCCTTGATCTAAAAGTTGTCACCAGTACACTATCAGTGGGACTTTTTCTCTCAAAGACTGGGTGTAACTTTAGAATCCCATTTGACACAGTGCATCAGGTAGCCACCAGCAATCAACTGAGATGATGCCGATTTACCATCTCCGGTCTGTGGTCTGTAAGAAGGAACTGATACAATGACAGGCAAGTCTTGGATCCTACAGGTTTCAGGTTTACTTAGAGATTAAGACATATGGGGCGCCTGGGCGGCTCAGTGAATTAAGCCTCTGCCTTCGGCTCGGGTCATGACCTCAGGGTCCTGGGATCAAGCCCCGCATCGGGCGCTCTGCTTAGTGGGCAGCCTGCTTCTCCCTCTCTCTCTCTGCCTGCCTCTCTGCCTACTTGTGATCTCTATCTGTCAAATAAATAAAATATAAAAAAAAGAAAAGAAAAGAAAAGAAAAAAAGACATAGCCCTGGATTACATTTGCCCTGGATATTTCTGCCCATAGGGAAGGTTTTATCTGAGTGTTTTCAGTCAGTCCTCTGGCATCCACAGAGCTCCTGAACAAGACTGGTCCCTGGAAGAAATGATCAGTAGCTCAAGGATTTTTCTGATCATAACACCAGTGTTGTCCAGGAAGCTGCCATGTGTCGTCCATGTGTCACCTCCAGAGCTGCTACCAGTCCAGCAGTGTGCATTAGCGTGCAACATTAAAAGCTCCTGGGGCTCCGGGGTGGCTCAGCTGGTTAAGTGTCTGCCTTCTGTTCAGGTCATGACCCCAGGCTCCCTTCTCTCTCTCCTTCTGCTCCTCCCTGCCTTGCTCATTCTCTCTATTTCTCTCAAATAAATAAATAAATAAATAAAACCTTAAAAAAGAAATTCTCCTTATCAATTGGTAAATAGACACTGGCTAAAGCTCCCAGAATGCCCTTTTATCACTCCAGCCGCCTCAGCCCTAGGGAGCCCTGGTCAGTAGGAGAGGAAAATAGCTCTGTAACTGGCCAAGCCTCCAGCATGCCTGAGTTTGTCCTATATGTCTCCCATCCTCCCTCTACTTCTCACCATCAGTGGATGCTATGAGTAGGCTCAGACATGAGCCCCTCTGGGTGAAGGACTGCTGTCCTCTGGGGAAATCTGCCTGGTGCATACCAGGCCACCCCAAGGCTGTAGTGTCCTATTGCCTACCGCCAGGAATCCCCTGTACTTGGCCTCTCTGGGTCCATAGTATGCAATAATGGTTGAAATATTTTGACTAGTCCCATGATCACAGCCATTCTACCTGTTCCTAAATCTCTGCCACTTTCACCAAGGAGATACCAGGGGTTTGTACTTACTGAAATGGTTGTGTAATGGATCCCAATATCACTTCTCCACATTCTCCTTCTCACCACTGGATGAACTGGAATTCTCAAAGAAAGGCAATGTTGAACTGGAGGGGAGGTGGCTTCTAGGCACTTTGGCTGTGTCTCCTCAACTGTTATTCAATGAACCAAATCCATTCACTGGGGCTCAAGCACTGTGTTCCTTGAGGGCTGAGGCCATGGCATCTTTGTTCCATCTGAGTGCTCCTCTAAAACAACTGACCATCACTAATATCTAGTGAAATTGGCTAAATAACAGTGCTCCACCCCAAAAAGGGCGGGGGAATGGGGCTTTTTTCTAACTCACAGCTCTCATACATGTAGATGGCTTCATTCTTGCTTTAAAGCGTGGTATGAAAATTAACAGGAAATTTTGGAAATTTGATCCAAGAATGTCCAGTCTGGTATATTATTTCAGACCCTAAATGGTGAAAAATGCCTTTTGAACATCATTCAACAACAAAGTGTGTGCTGATTTCTGTGGTGTGCTGCTGAGCTGTTGCTAATGGCACCGCACTTGTGTGCCAGCTGGGAGCTGCTTTCCTTCAATTCCAGTGGGCTGGGCGCTTGCAGTCAAAATAGCTGAGTGCATTTTTTTCTCTACCACTTCCAAGCTGCATGCCTTGGGGAGCCACTTAGGCTTTCCAAGACTCAGCTATTTATCTGAAATGAAGTTGGTGTGGGGTTTAAAGGAATGTAAAAGGCCCAGCCCAATGGCTAACATGTAATAAGAACTCAGTCATTTGTTATTTTTGTTGTTTTAATGCTCTTAGGTATTTCAGGGAGCCAAGGGGCTGCATGCAGGCAAAGTAATGGTGCATTTGGAAGGATATAGGGAAGGCTCAACCTTATTAAATAATGTTGCCGGAAATTCTCCATTAGAGAAGCATTCTGTGGATAGTCACTTTTTAAAAACGCAAATACCTTTCCGGGTACTCTAGTAAACTGTTCGCACTAATTTGCATGGATAGGATGTGTGTCATTGGCCCAAAAATATAACATGTGAGTGTCCAAAGTTTTCCACCCCCCCCCCCCCCCCACGGATTGACAGTGACTGTGGAAGAAGAAAAAGAAGAAATACACTTAGAGAGAGAGATAGAGAGGTGAGGGAGGCCTCTGTGGCTGCAGAGCCCAAGGGTTCTCTGCCAGCTGGGCCTGAAGTCTGGGACCCACTTGGGGCTGTGTGGCCTGAGCACTGAGAGAAAGAGTGCTTTGGGTAAGCTCTAAACAGAGGAAACTGAAACAGTTAATATTTAGGGAGAAAGCTGATGGGAGAAGGCAAAAAAGGGGACTCTAAAGAATTCCTGCTGTGCTTGACATAATCCTCATTTCAGGTACGTTCTGCAGGAGTAAACGCTAAGATGGAGCTTGGGTTGCTCAAGTCTTACTACTGACCCACACCCGGGGAAGGAAGTGGGCGGAAGCAGCTGGCGGGCCTACCCAGCCACAGCCAATCACGTGAGGAGCTCTGGGCTGACACCGCCTCTTCCGGCCTGGGGCTGCAGTGCCGTGCTTTCTGCAGCCTCCCTCGCTCGGTGTCTGTGGGCGGCACGAAGACGGGACTGCAGGAGGCTGTCTGCTGACTGGACTCCCAGTGCTGAAGCGGAGGTGGGTGACACGGCTCTGTGACTACCATCTTCTCCCAGCGCAGGAGCCTCATTTCCGAAACCACTGGCAGTGCAGTTCTTCTATGGCGTCGTGGGCCTCTTTTCCTGAGGGAGACTTGGAAGGGGGCGGTGAGCAGACAAACGGCTCTTCATTGTCTTCCAACTTTGCTGTTTGTTCTAAGTTCCCTTCACTTTCAGCTACCACTTCTGCTGGCCTCAGTAGCCTCCGTGGTGCTGTGACCTACCTACACTTTTATCCCCAAGAAGCCCAAGGTTCTGGTCACCATGCCCTTCTTAAGCTGGAGCAGCTATACCTAAGTGCCCAAGTGGGCTGCACCCATATTCCTGCCAGCCCCCATTGTGTGACAACAGGCCTACCTCCTCCTCATGATGAGAGGCAACTACGCAATAAGTTCTCTCCCTCCTGCTGGTTCCGGACACAGGGAGCTTAAGATGACTGGGTGACTCTTGCTAGGTCCCCTGGCAAAAGTGTGGCTGCTCAGGGTGCTACGTCTTCTAACCCTGCAGAGCCCAGAACTGAGGAGTCACAGCCCCTGTGGCCAGATCATTGAGATCAGTGGCATGTGAGTCCACTTCTGCTGCCACTCTTATTTCTTGGTCCATCTATTCTTTCTCTTGGAGACAGCATATAAAGCTCTTCCATCCTGGGAATATAATCTCTTCCAGAGATTGGCACCCCGTCCCTTCAGAGTCATGCTCTTGACCTGGTGCTTCCAGCAGGCAGTTTCAACACTCTCAAGCTGGCTCCTTCTGAGGAATGCGGCATGTGCTGCAATCCCATGATCATGGGCTGACTCCTGCTCCTCCTTTGCTGTGATGTGGGCCCATGATCTGACAGCATGGTATGTGGGATCTCTTACCAGTGGATGGAATACTCTCTAAGCCCTTGAGGATGTTGACTGGGGCCTACAGGTGGGAAAGGCAAATCTGTTCCCAGAACATGCATGTATTCCTGAACTGCTGGTTTTTCCAGGATTGAAGGGGCCCAATGTAGTTAGTTTGTTGCCAAGTTAGCTAGTTAATCTCTTTGGGGTATGATGCCTTATCATAGGCTCCGTGGTGGTCTCTCCTTGCTGGACATTCAGCAGTGCCAGTAATTAACCTTAGACCTTTTCTCTTTACATTCAAAGTGAATGACCAGTAGCAAGATTGGTCTTGGTGAATGAAAGTCCATGCTGCTGACCCAGATATTTACCTCCATCTTTGCCACTGTGGCCAAATGCCAGCACTGATCCCAGTGCTGATGACAAAGGCATCAACTGGCCTGCTTTTTTATCTACTTGATTGCTTATCGCCTTTTCTATGATAGACCCTGTCTGGTGGATCCCAACATTTGATACACAGACCTTAATACTTTGTGCCTTTGCCTGTATGTCTAACTATATTCTCTCTCCTAGACCTCTTTGTCCCCCATTTTCTGATATTTTTCCTCCCATACCCCTGACCAAAGGCTGGCCCTTTTGATACCACCTCTGAATTCATAAATATTCTAATCTTGAGCCATTTCTGTTACTACACAACATGAATAACCAGGTGTACCTAGTTGTTGAAGAGACTTTTTCCCATTGCATATTCTTGCATCCTTTGTTGAAGATTTATCGATTATATAATTGTGGGTTTCTTTCTGGGCTCTCTGTTGTGTTACATTGATCTATGTGTCTGTTTTTGTGCCATTACCATATGGTTTTGATTACTACAGCTTAATACTATAACTTGAAATCTGGAATTGTGATACCTCCAGCTTCTTTCTTTTTCAAGATTGCTTTAGCTATTTGAGGTCTTTTGCGGTTCCATATAAGCTTTAGGATTGTTTATTCTAGTTCTGTGAAAGATGCTGTTGGTACTTTGATGGGGATTGCATTAAGTTTGTAGATTGTTTTTGGGTAGTATGGACATTTTAACACTATTTCTTCATTCTGTGTGTAAGGGATATATTTCCATTTGTTTGTGTTGTCTTCAGTTTCTTTCATCAATATTTTGTCATTTTCAGAGTACAGGTCTCTCACCTCCTTGGTTAAGTTTATCACTAGGTATTTTATTTTCTTTGGTCCAATTATAAATAGAATTGTTTTCTTAGTTTCTCTTTCTGCTGGTTCCTTATTAGTGTATAGAAATGCAATGGATTTCTGTACATTGATTTTGTATCCTGTGACCTTACTGAATTCATTATCAGTTCCAGTAGTTTTCTGGTGGAGACTCTAGAGTTGTTTGTTTTTTTTTTAGATTTTTATTTATTCATTTGATAGATAGAGATCACAAGTAGGCAGAGAGGCAGACAGAGAGAGAGGAGGAAGCAGGCTCCTGGCTGAGCAGAGAGCCAGACGTGGGGCTCGATCCCAGAACCCTGGGATCATGACTCGAGCCGAAGGCAGAGGCTTTAACCCACTGAGCCACCCAGGCGCCCCTCTAGAGTTTTTTTATATACAGTATCATGTCATCCAGAAATAGTGCATGTTTTGCTTCCTCTACCAATTTGGATGCCTTTCATTTCTTTTCCTTGTCTGATTGCTGTTGCTAGGATTTCCAGTACCGTATTGAATAGAAGTGGTGTGCATGGACAGCCTTGTCTTGTTCCTGATCTTAGGGGAAATGCTCTCACTTTTCCTCATTGAGTATGATGTTAGCTGTGGATTTTTATTTTTTATTTGTTTAAAATATTTATTCATTTATTTATTAGAGAGAAAGAGAGTATGCATGCAAGTTGGGTGGGGGGAGCAGAGGGAAAGAATCTCCAAGCAGACTCTTTAGTGAGCGTGGAGCCCGACACAGGACTTCATCCCGCAACCCATGAGATCATGACCTGAGTGGAAACCAAAAGTTGGAGGCTCAACCAACTGAGCCACCTAGGCACCCCCAGCTGTGGGTTTTTAATGTATAACCTTTATTATATTGAGGTATGTTCCCTCTAAACCTACTTTGCTGAGGGTTTTTACCATAAATAGATGTTGTACTTTGTCAAATGCTTTTTCTGCATCTGTTGAAATGATCGTATAGTCATATGGTTTTTATCCTTTCTCTTATTGATGTGGTACATCATGTTGATAGATTTGTGAATATTGAGCTACCCAGGCATCCTGGCAATAAATTCCTGACCAGAGTTATCTCTGAAAGGTATTACAATTAAAAGAAGGAGGTACATTTTCTATCAGTTTTTAGGTTTGGATTTTTAAGATTTCTCTTTCAATATTTGGACTTTAGGTAAACACCTATTAGGTAAACACCTGTAATTTGAGCAAACCGTTGTGGAGAGGTTAATGGTATCTGAGAGATGTTTGTGGCTGTAGCATTGGTAGTCCAACTTCCCATGGATATGAAGAAACTTTCCTATCTACTGTAGCCAAGAGATGTGCAACTCCCTAACACCTTTGACGTATGAGCTAACCCACCCACATGCCTACCTACCTATTTATCCATCCATCCACCTAGCCGGTTAATATTTACCAGTACCTACTGTCTGTTAGACCCTGTGTAATTGGTGGAGACACAGTGGAAAACACATTGGTCACCATCCTTATCTGTAAGCTTATGGTATAATTGTGAGGCAATCAAATAAAAAGGGCTTTGCAACACAATGTGATTCTGGTGCTATGAGAAGTGAGCATAGGGGTTATGAATGAATATAGGTCTACCCTGATAATCAGTCCAAACAGTGCTCATCTCATCCAAACCTCTTTTTATATAGATGGTCTCCCTCATTTTCTTTCTTCCTCTTGCTCCCAAATAACCATTTTTTTCTTACCCAGTTAACTTTAAGATGAGTAATAAGTAAGGGAGTAATAGGAATATAAAATTCTTACTCTATATAAAGCATTTTAATAAAGTACTCTTAGAATATTATAATTTTATATCAGATCCTTGCTGCTATATTATACATAAATGAGCATACTGTCAAGATCACAGTCACATGAATGTTCTAGAAACATTGTACAAGAAGCTCAAGTTCATTGAAATAATTCTCTTCTGAGACTGGAGATTTTTCTTTCCTTGGTCACTCTCTTTAGAAAAGTTTTATTGCCTAGCCCTATCCATTTGTCTCCATCTGTCTTAGATGGTTGGTTTGGGTTTTCCTAGGTGGTTTTAGCAGTTCCGGAAACTTGTTTGCCATTATTTCTTCAGTTCTATTATGATTTGAAGTACTTTGAAAGAAGAATGGTTTGTTGCTGCCTGCATATACTGACCACATCCTCACCTGTGTCAGTGCCCTTCAGAGTTCCTTTTTCACCACATCATCAATCTCTGTAATAACGACTGAGTTTTTAAGGATTACAGGGGCATTTAAAAAAAAATTATTTACTTATTTGAGAGAGAGAGAGAGAGAGAATGAGATAGAGAAAGAGCATGAGAGGAGAGAGGTCAGCGGGAGAAGCAGATTTCCTACCGAGCAGGGAGCCCAATGTGGGACTCCAGGATCATGACCTGAGCCAAAGGTAGTCGCCCAACCAACTGAGCCACCCAGGCGCCCTACAGGGGCATTTTTACATTTTTTTTTTTTACTTATGTAGTCTCCCAATTTAATAGAAACCTGATATTCATACTTAAAGACATGGACAATTTCTAAGATTTTGAATTCTTTGAAGTAGGATATTGCAGGAAGTATGCTATTTCTAGTTTTCTTTATAATATCTTAACATTTAAAAATTAGAAATGAGAAGAATTTAAGAAATACTATATAGATCTGCATTGAGAGATGAGGAAAAGAGCAATTGAGTGCTATTGATTTATAGGAGAAATTTAAATATTATGTAATCATTTCTGCAGTAAAGACCCCATTATAATGTTTGAACATGAGATCAGATGTCATAGTTTATTTCCAGTGTAAGTACTGCTTTAAAAAGGTTTTGAAAATTCCAGTTGTTTCTGCCTTAGCAGAGTGGTTTCTTCAAATTCAAACTAATTTAGGGGAAAAAAACCCTAAAAACTTTAAATACTCAAGAAAGATTTCTAATTTGTTATTACTGTCAGTAGCACTCAAATTATTTAAAAATCTTGACTATGACTACATAGCATGCTTATATTGAAATGATGTGCAAGAAAAAGATGTGTAGAATAAATATAAAATATATTGTGGGCATGCCTGGGTGGCTCAGTAGGTTAAGTGTCTAACTCTTGGTTTCAGCTTAGACCTTGATCTCAGGGTCCTGAGATGGAGCCTCATGTCAGGCTCTGTGCTCAGTGGGGAGCCTGCTTGAGTTTCTGTACCTCTCCTGCTGCTCCACCCCCCTCAAATAAATAAATAAATCTTTAAAAATTACTTTGTGAATTTCTAAATTTTTTTTTTAAAGATTTTATTCATCCACTTGACAGACAGAGATCACAAGTAGGCAGAGAGGCAGAGAGAGAGAGGAGGAAGCAGGCTCCCCGCTGAGCAGAGAGCCCGATGTGGGGCTCGATCCCAGGACCCTGGCATCACGACCCGAGCCGAAGGCAGAGGCTTTAACCCACTGAGCCACCCAGGTGCCCCGTGAATTTCTAAATTTAATATAATTTTACTTTATTTTATTTTATTATTCTTCCAAACATCACCAAATCATCGCTCAGCTATGTGGATATGCACAATAATAATTTTTAATTCTATGTGTTTTATATTTTGCCAACTTTCTTTTTTTTTTTTTTAAGATTTTTTAAATTTATTTGACAGACAGAGATCACAAGTAGGCAGAGAGAGACAGGGGGAAGCAGGCTCCTTGCTGAGCAGAGAGCCTGATGTGGGGTTCGATCCCAGAACCCTGGGATCATAACATGAGCCAAAGGCAGAGGCTTTAATCCACTGAGCCACCCAGGCACCCCTATTATGTCAACTTTCAAATTTTGCCCTTATTTATCTTTTTTGTCTTTAAGAAAGTTTATTTGTCAAGGTAGGGGAAGAGAACATATTTTATTTAACAGTTTGTTAGCTTGATTTATAGCTTTTACATTTGTAGACGTGTATTTTTATTCTTGTCCCAGGTTCCACAAATGCTGGAGAAAAGCCTACTTCATTCCTTAATTCAAAAAGAAAAAAAAAAAAAGCCATGATATTTACGGATTCTAAATTTTTTTTTAAAAATTAGAAAAAGGCACATATTAAAAATTCTGGTTGCCACTCTAACCCCATCCACCGCATTCTCACCTCTGCCTGCAAACCCTTTCCCAGGTAGCCCCGTTTATTTTCCTACGTCGTATACACAAATAAAATCATATATAGGGGCTGAAAAGGAAAATCCTCAAAGAGAAGGATTATGAGGGTCAGTCACATTAAGTCAAGGGGAAGGTAGAAACAAAGCAGGCCACATCCCAAGGGACTTTGGTCCGTCTCCATGAAAATTTCAGAAGTCTCTGTGTCCCACATGCCCAAATCTAGCCTCAGGCTAGAACAGGGTCACTTATGTTAATACTGGTATCTCTGATAGAAGCTCTCCAGGGTTTTACTGGCAGGAGCAGCTTACCCCAATTTCCCTAGTTGTAACAGGTTTTAATTCAGGCAGTCATCAGAATCAAGCCCTCTTGGTACCTAATCTCTTAAAAGAGCTCTACTTTTAGGGGTACAGTGAGTCAAAGTGAAAGACCTTAAATAGCCACCCACTCCTTTATGCTCACATCTGAGGGTAGGGCATTTTTCCTGGATGACTCTGCTGTAGCCCAGGGAGGGTGAGGGGGGTTCTTCTGTGCAGAAACAGCAGGTGGTGTGGCAGATGCTCTTCCTCCCACCATCTTTGAGGCCAGACAGAACAGTCCCTTGACATAGTTGCAGGGAAGGCATGAAGAGCTGGGTCAGGTTTGACATGGCCTTTCTCAGGTAGTCTAGAGGCCCCCTCCAGTGACTCATCTGCTGTCCTGGTATGATATGGTATGAATGGCATTATTATTACGGGGTCTATTTCTCTACTTCAGAAGAGGAACATATCCTGAGATTGGTTAAATCCTGTATCTGGTTGACTCTAAGGGATTAAAAAAGGATAGCCCTATTATGTCTCTGTTCATTTAAAAAAAAAAACCAAAAAACCACATGATTTCTGGATAATCTTTGATTTCTGTAAATGTGCTTAGCTAATTTTCCAGTCTTTCTTCCTCTATTGATTGAGAGTCTGTGGTACACAACACCTGAGGTTATACTGTTGGTCAGAGGACATTTGAACACTTTTGTCCTTCTTAAACATAGTCATTTGATACAAGCCCTGTGGACATAATGTTTGTCAGAAATGGGCCATTTCCATGATACGTTCCAAGGTTGGATTTGCTAACATTTCACATTTGCTAAGCACTAAGAAAAGAAGTTTAATAATTCCAATTATCAATGAAAATGAATAAAAATATAGCAACACAGATTACAGTACATTAATATAAATATGAGTTATGAAGCATATCTGGAGAAGAGAACATTTTTAAGATTATTTGTTCTAGGATTTGATGCCTGAGACTTTATCTTTTAGATTCCCTCTATTCTCTCATATTCTTTCCCCCTCTGTCTCTGCGTTGCAAAGTTTTTTGCTGACATTGAATTGCTGTTTTCATCAAGTAGGGGGATGTTTGGTTTGTTTGCTAGTTTACTTGCCTAGTATTACAACTCTGTTCAAATATATATTGGTGTGATATTTTCTAAAGTGTTCTTAGACTATGATATATGTAAATTTTCTTTATGGATTCACACTCAAGGATGCATTGTTACTTAACATTATTCTACCTGTTGTTATAATCCACAAGTGACATGTGATATTTTTCTTTTATTATTATAGAAAACATAATTAAAATTGTAATTAAAGCAGTTGATTGAACAGTGTATAAAATATATAACATAACAATCTCATACTTAGGTATTGCTCATTATAATTCAACATAATGAACTATTTTAAAATTATTCATTGTTCTTTATTTGCACTAAAAGAAAGCTTATTTTGAGGTTTTTGGCTCTCTGCCTAGACATTTTAGTGTGGGAAATAAAACAATGCTAAATTCTATAGTAGTATATATATGTATGTATGTACACATACACATTTCATTTCTTTTCACAGATTTCCTCCCTGGATGAGACAAAAGTTCTACCTTACCAGTTAGAACTTGTTAGTGAAACTGCTCATTTGGGTAGGGAAATCATGAAGTACATATAATGCCCTGAGGTTTAATAAGCAGTTTCTGGAAAGTTGCAAGGCTGTTGTTGGGTAGCTATTACTATGAGGTTGTTATTATTTGATTAGCTCACTACAAGGGAGTCTTTTTCTGAGATCTAGCCCTGGATCACTGTCTGCATTTGAGAGTGTTCTCTCCTTAGTTGCAGGAGTAACCCAGCCGTTCATTCTGGAAGATCAACCCAGGGATGTCACTATGTTATGCACGTAGGAAAAAAGTCACAGGTTTGCTTAACCCCTTTTATGCTGGTAAAAAGTGAATTTCCACAGTGTTGGTGAGCTTGTGAAAAAATTGGAGCCCTCATACATTGATGTGTAAAGTGGCGCAGCCACTTTGAAAAACAGTTTAGCAGCTCCTCAAAAAGTCGAACATAAAGGTCCCATATGACCCAGCAAGTCCACTCCTAGATTTATAACCCAGAGAACTGAGAATTGAAAACACATGTCCGTGCAAAAACTTGTGCACAGGTGTTCATAGCAGCATTATTCATAATAGCCAAAAAGTGGAAACAACCCAGATGCGTATACCAACTGAGGTAGGGATAAAGGATGGTGTATCCAAAGAATCTGGCATTTTTTTGCCACTGAGAAGGACTGAAGCACTGACACATGCTGTGATGTGGGTGAATCTTGAAAACATTATGATAAGTGAAAGAAGTCAGTCACAAAAAGCTCCACATGATATGATTCCTTTATATAAAGTGCCCAGAATAGGTAAATTTGTAGTTAGAAAGTAGACTAGTAGTTTCTAGGGGATGGAAGGAAGGGGAAATTAGGAGTGACTGCTAATGGGTATAGGGTTTCTTTTGGGGATGATGAAAATATTTTGCAATTAGATAGTGACATTGGTTGCACAATTCTGGTAACTATACTAAAAACCATTGAATTGTACAGTTAAAAACCCTTATTCAACAGAAATAAAACATCCACACAGAGACATGCATGTGAATGTTTATAGCATTCATAATAGCCCCAAACTAAAAACTCAAATACCTATCATCTAGTGAATGGATAAACAGAATGTGATATACCCATAGAATGAAATACTATTCAGTGATATATTAAAACAAAGTGCTGATAGATGCTGCAACATGGATGAATTTCAAAAACATAATGCTCAGTGAAAGAGGTAGGAATAAGAATCACATACTGTGTGATCCTATTTATTTATTTTTTTATAAGATATTATTTATTTGATAGACAGAAATCACAAGTAGGCAGAGGGGCAGGCAGAGAGAGAGGAGGAAGCAGGTTCCCCACTGAGCAGAGATCCCGATTCGGGGCTCGATCCCAGGACCCTGGGATCATGACCTGAGCCGAAGGCAGAGGCTTTAATCCACTGAGCCACCCAGGCGCCCCTGTGTGATCCTATTTAAAGAAAATATCCAGAAAAGGAAAATTTATAGGCATAGAAATAAGATCTGTGGTTGCCTAGGGTAGTAGGGATTAAATGTAAATGGGCCCTGGGGAGCTTTATGGGTTGATGGAAACATCCTAACGTCCTAAAGCTGGATTTTGGTGATGATTGCATAACTATAGATTTATCAACAGTCATTGACATAACTGTATAGTGGGTGAATTTATGGCATATAGATTTCAAAAAAGTTGTTAAAAACCTCAACAATAGAATTGGCTATAAATTTCTTTAGACATTCCCCAATTTCCTTGCTGTAAGGATGAATATTTTCTACATGCCATAGGGTATGAATGGAAGAGGAGTTGCAAAGATGTTTTGAGCAAAACTAGCATCAGATTTCTCCTCAAGAAACTGATTTGAAAGGAACAAACCTCTCTTAGATGTCGCAATGCCAGTGTGTCCCTCAAGTAGTCAGATCCCTGTGTTTGTTCTGTCTGATACGTGACTCTTCCCTGTATATGCTATGCAGGCTCTGCGAAGCTTCTGATGGGGGAGGGAATCAGACTAGAGGAGCCTCAAGACAATTCCTAATTCACAGAAATAAACACATCCCTCCCTTCCATGTTAATGGAAATTTCCCCTAATTAAACAAGGTTTTGTAAAACTAACACAAACTTCATTTATAGAGGCCCTTTGACCATCCTACTAGAGATGGTGGTATGATTCAGGGCTATCAAGAAAGAGCATCTTTCCCTGCCTTGATCGACCCCTGTATATAAATACCACACCAAAAAGGAACAAGTTGTGTACCGTACACAAAAATGTCAAAAAACATATACACAAGCAGTTGTGCCCACGGAGGAAACCTGAGTTGAGGAATAACATATGAATGATTGTTTGGGGGTTTTCTATTAGTTTAAATGTGTCAGTGACCAAACATTTTTTTATGCATAGTTGTCTATCATTCTTCTTTTTCTATTCAGACCCATTGCTCCTGCAGTTTTCTTCTCTTATTCCTATATCACCAACTTTTCTCTTTCTTTTAGATCATACCTGTTAGTATACAAACAGGCTATGCTATCCCTATTAAACAACAACAATAACCTTTAAATTTTAAAAACCCTATTGACCATACATCTCCCTCTGGCAGCTGTCCCATTTTTCTGCATCTCTTTTTTTTTTTTTTTTTTTTTTTTGACAAAACTCTCAAAAGACTTGTCTGTGCTTCCCAGTTCCATTTTGGCTTGCCTCTCCTCCACTCCGCTCTCTCCCCTGCCCAATCTACCAAAACTTGGCTTGTTGAGATCAACAAGCACTTCTACTCTGCTCATTCAGTGGCCAACTCCTAGTCTTCCTTTTATTTGACCCATTAACCACACTTAATCTATGTGACACAGTTGATCATCCCTTCCTTCTTGAGATTATTCTTCCCTGGGCTTCAAGGGCACTGTGCTCTTCTGGCTTCCCTTTTTTCCCTTCTCACTGTTTCTTTTTTGTTTCTTTCCTGGTTCCTTCTTACTGTCATGATCTCCAAACACTGGAAAGCTCTTGGCTTAGTCCACAGACCTGTATTTGCCATCTGTATTCACTCCTTTGGTGGTCTCATGCAGGCTCATGACTTTAAATACCGTCTGTGGACCATCTGTGCCCAGCTCAGACCTCTTACCTCAACTCCGGATTCAAAGAGCCCAGTGTCTCCTGGACACACCTACCTGGATGAGATTTCTAAAGCATCTCACTCTTAAAATGTTCAAGCCTGATCTGGCCCTCTTTTAACTCTCTTACCTATTCTCTGTGGCTCCCTGGTGCCCGCTCACGCTGCCCAGTGCTTTTCCAAACATGCCAGGCATGCTTCCACTTTAGAACATTTGCATTTGCTATTCTCTCTTCTTGGAATACTCAATCCACATGGCTTGTTTCCTTTCCTCCTTCAGGGATTTGCTCAAAGATCCTGTTTTTACTAAGGCTTCCCCTGACTACTCTTAAAAAATAACAGCTCACGCATGCCTTAAACTTATGAGTAAGAAAAATAACAACTCACGCTGCCTTAAGCCCTTTCTAACCTCCCTTCCTATCATTTTTTTCCTGATAGCACTTAATCACCATCTCACATACTATTTATTTTTTTGCTGATTTGTTACTTATCTTCCCTCACTAGCTTGTAAATTCCATAAGAGCAGGGATTTTTTAAAATCACTCTTACTTTCTGTTCATCCTTAGTGTCTGGCATGAATAGTGCCTGGCATGTAATGGGCATTCAGTAAATATTGTTTGAATGAATAAATCTTAGAGTGCTTGGAAATGTAAAATTTCCTTTATGACTTAGGGTCATCTATATTTGGTTAGTCTTTTCTGACTGTCCCCTTTTCTTCTCCCATTCTCATCAGAGTAGAGTTTTACACTTTCTCTTCTCTTGTACTGCTGTTCCTTGAACGTACTTTTATGATTGAACACTTCACACTGAGTTCTAATTTATTTGTAAGCATGTCTGCCTTCCTTTCCACACTGTAGGCTCTTTAGGGCATCAACTGTATTTCATCCATTTCTAAGTCCCCACTACTTTGAATAGTGTCTGGAAGTGGTTAGACACCAGTTAAATGTCAGTTGGAATGAATTGCCCACACATAAAAGAGTAGGTGCAGACACAGAGTGTGGGACATTTGAGTCAAAGTGTGATTGAGTTTGTTGTTCTACTCTGTACAGTTAATGTCACCCCCCTTTTCTCTCAGCTTACTGAATCATAGGATCAGAGTACTTCTGCTTGGCATGTGAAGTACAAGTAACTGGCTGTCTCCTCCACATTCTCCTCCCTCTACACAGTATAATCTCCCTGTATCCCACTTCCGAGAGTTAAGAACAGAGGCACAGCTCCTTGCCTTTCCTCTTTGTCTGCCTCCGTCTCCACTTACAGCATCCCCACCTCCAGCTGAGGCTGCAGACGGGACTGCCCCATCCTGGTCACAGCTCCCTTCATCCCTTCAGTGTAGGATCCTCCAGGCTCTGCCCTGAGCCCGTTTTTCATTTCACATACTCTTTCTTGTCAATCTTATCTAGCCCTCCACTTCCACCTATGGAAATACCATCAAACCTATGATTTTAGACAGAATTTAGTAATATTTAGTACTAGACACCTTCTAGACAACCTAAAATTTAGCTTCCCAAACTTAGCATTTGCAAACTGTCTTCACAATTTGTACCTTATCAGACTATTGCCAATATATTTTAGTATTCCTTAAAAACCAAGATACCTTTTTTCTTCATTTAGCCAAAGAAATAATGTCAGTGAAGTCAGGGTTTTCTTGTGCAATAATTTTTTTTGGAAAACACCTGAAAATAAATATAAAACAGTAAAATGAGGTTTCTCTGTGGACCGTCTAAAATCCTGCAGTGTACCATGCTTTGGGGACCTTGGATTTAACACAGCATTTTTATTTTGTAGAGGAGGCAGCCAAAGTTCAAAGAGGTTTAACAACAAAACTTGGGTTGGCCGTGAGCCTTGACTCCGTCCTTGACCCCGTGATATTCAGCCCTGTACCCTCTCCAGAGCCAGAGACTAGTTTTCCCAATTCCCTGCTTTCATGTCTCATTAGATATCCCAGCAACATGCTAGACTTGGTCCTAAACAACTCATTTTCCCCCCATTCAAAAGCTGTTCCTCTTTTTGGCTTCTGTTGTTGCTACCCAGACTCCAAGCATCTGCTTGATTCTTCCACTCCTATATTCAACTGCTGAGATTGTCAGTTTTACTCCCTCATTATCTGACCTGTCAGTGGCAAAGCTGTCCTGTGAAACCCAGTGGCAGCCAGCTTTCTCACCTTTGAGTCCTCTTAGTACTTTGCATGTTTCAGTTGGTGGCATTTATTATATACTACCTCTCATCTTCATTTTATCTGTAAACTTATCTGCAAACTTTTTTTGAAGGAAGGATTTAATTATCATTGACTCTCCAGTCTCTTGCACATGTATACAGTGTTCTGTGTAAATGAATGTTTGAGTGAATGACTCAATCTATCAATCAATCAACAGATGAATGGATGAATGAGTTAACTGCAATTAAGCAAGGTAAAAGCAGCATGGGGAGCTATGATTTTAAAATAATCATTTTGTTAGTATTTTGGTTGCAGATTTTTGGAAAACAGCTTACATGTAGGTTTTCTTGATATTTTATGAACTCAAAGGCAATGTTAGTATAGAGTAAGTGGAAATTTTCTTCAGGTGTGAAATATGAGCATTTCTAACTTGAAGATAGCTATAAAAATCCAGCTTATTGGGATGCCTGGGTGGCTCAGTCGGTCAAGCTTCTGCCTTTGGCTCAGGTCATGATCCCAGGGTCCTGGGATCAAGTCCCGCATGGGGCTCCTTGCTTGGCGGGGAGCCTGCTTCTCCCTCTGCCTCTGCCTGCTGCTCTGCCTGCTTGTGCACTCGCAAGTGCTCTCTCTCTCTCTGACAAACAAATAAATAAATAAAATCTTTTTTAAAAAAATCCAATTTATGATTGGTCACTGCGACTTATAATGAAGGTACGGTCTGTTAGTCAAACAATTAAGCTGTTTGAAGTATGCACAGGAGGATAATTAATAAATATATTAATTACTTTTTCAGGCCACGGACACTCCCAGCTGTCAGCTCTTAACTCAAGCATGTGTGCTGTCTTGGTAGCAGAAGTGTAAGTCTGTAATACTGTTATTATGACACATTATTTACTGGTTACTAAATTGGGAAGCTCTAGAATTATGTTCTTAAATATTTTTTGTCTTATACTAATTAGAATGCCAGATCTTTGTTTCTTTGGCCAGTTAATTCCTTATCTCCTTATATCATTTAAAACCAGGCTTAAACCTGTACCCCTGGGGCAAATAATACATTATATGTTAATAAAAATAATTTTTAAAAAACCAGGCTTAAATCTCATCTTCACTTTGTTATTTTCTCTGGTTCCTGGGGAAGAACCTAGGCATTTTCATTGAACCACTGCCACAGGTGACTCTGATGCAAAGGGTTCCCATGCCATACTTTGTGTCACTTTGCACAAGACTAGAAGTGTTTTAAGAATGAAAATCTTCATTCATTTGTATCAGTAGGACCTGTGTAGACTATGTTCTGTACATAGACATATAATGAAAGTATAGTCTATGAGTCAAACAATTAACCTATTTGAAGTATAAGTAAGGAAGTATAAGCAGACACTCAATATATGGATACACGTTGAATGAATGACCTCAGCCACTGTGTGTATATCACTAAAACACCCATCTGAAACCCAAATCTTAGTTTTGTTTTTTAATACAATTCTGTAGTAGCTGCTTTCTTGCTATGTGCCTGTTATGCAGTATTAAAGCATTTTTACTATTATTCCAGCATCAATACACTATAATTTATTTATTTTTTAAGATAATGTTTACTTACTTTGTAAAACTAAATTACAAAGGTAATAAGTGCTTATGTAGAAAACATGGAGACCAAAGACCCAAAGAGAAGACTCTGAGAGATGCCCATTGCTAACATATGGGCCATGCTATGATTGAATTACACATAGCTGTACTTTACATTTTTTAATTTACAAAATTATCTTATAATGCCTCTCTTTGGAGAAGATAGGTAAAGATATTTATATATATTTATATATATCAGACATTTTGTAAGTTGTAAAGAGTGAGGACGTGTTTGAGGAGAAAGTACTTTCTCAGCTTCCTAATTAAACATTTTACTTTATTCATTAAGACTGTTGTTGAGGCAGCAGAAACTAATTCTCACTAAATTGACCTAAAAGAAGCTTTGTGGGAAGAATCCAGGAGTCTCATGAGATTGAAGAGAGCCTGAAGAACAGGGTTAATAATAGGGATCTAGTGGTCTTGGCCTGGCCTGCGCTCCTTGCTTGCACCTTTGTTCTGAAGAATCAAAGTACTAGGGGCAACTGGGTGGCTCAGATGGTTAAGCTCCTGCCTTTAGCTCAGGTCACAGTCTCAGGGTTCTGGGATCAAGCCCTGCATTGGGCTCCCTGCTGGGCAGGGAGCCTGCTTCTCCCTCTCCCTCTGCTGTTCCCCATGCTTGTGCTCTCTTGCTCTCTCTGCCAAATGAATAAGTAAAAATAAAATCTTAAAAAAAAAAAAGAAAGTACTAGGAGAGAATGGTTTTTATTTTGTTTTGTTTTGCGGAATTTACGTTACATAAAATTAGCTGGACTTGGTGATAGATTGAGTACGAATGGACAGGGCAAGAGAGGGACCAGGCATAATTTCCAGGTTTTTGGCTTGCATAAATACATTGCTAACAGTGTCATTTCCTAAGATTGGGAACAGTGAAAGATGACCGGGTTGGCTAAATCTTGGGAGGGGTTGCATGAGTGGTTTCATCTGAGGTATGCTGAATTTCAGGTGCCTTGAGACATCAAAAGATGTTAAGTAGGTAACCAGATATATGGGTTGTGCCACACATTTTCTGTCTTTGCCTCCATATCTCCCTCCACCCTGCTTGTCGCTCTGGGAGGGTGACCTGCATCAACAAAACTCCCTTTGCCTCTGGCTTCAGATCAGGTTAGTTCAGTGGGGTACAGTAGCAGGAGATCAAAAGAGGAAAAGGAGTGACTTTTGTCTTTGTTTTCTTGGCTTCATCCCTGCCTCACTGCTGTGGAAAGGCTGTGTCCCTGAACCAAAGGTCACAGCTCTTGTCAGACACCTTCCCCTGCAAGCCTTGTCTCTCCAGGTTCTGGCTGCATTCTTGCTAATTACAGAACACTGTTGTACCTCTTTTAATTTCCCTGTATCCTGTCTACACACTTAAGTTGTGCCAGTCTGAGTGTATATCACTCATTTCTGCCAGATTCCTGACTGATACATGCGTATAGAATTCAATGGACAGGTTCAGGCTAGAGATGTATTTTGTGGACCCTCTCTATATAGATGTAGCAGATGCTGATGTGGATGAAAAATTCCTTTGTGGGAGAGCACAGTCAAGAAATGGAGAGGACTTAGGACTGAGCTTTAGAACACTCTGCCTTGCCTCTCCCTAAAACAGGGAGGTGAAAAGAAGGACCGGATGAAAGGAGACTCTAGAGACCCCCCTTGGAGCCATTAAAGAGAGAATCTGTTCATGACCATCCACCATGACCTCACACAGTGATAGAGAGGCAGTTCAATGTTTAACATCAGAATGATGTTAAAAATGGGAGAGTGGATGCTGGGTGGCTGGACCTAACACACACACATGTCCACATGCATGTATGCATACACACCTACATAACTTTATTAAAATGGGTTACAAATATTCTTGCTTTGTCACCAATATTAATTCTGTTGTGGGTGACAGGAAATCTAAAATGGTAGTGATATAAACAAGATGGCCATTTATTTCTCTGTCAAATGAAGTTTGGAGATAGTTCAGGGCTGACTATCTAGAGACAGCACTCATGGTATCAACGATCAAGGTCCCCTCTATATTGTTGGCCTGCTATTCTTGGTATGCAAGTGCCATCTCATGGTTCAGGTTCATGGTTCTTGTGCTTCAGCCATCTTGTCTGCATTTAAGCCAGTAGGACTCTTCCAAGATACTGCACATAACACTACTGCTTATATCTCATTGGCCAGAACTTAGACAAATGACCGTATCTACTAGTGAACTACCAAGAAATATCTTTGTTTCAGATGGCTGTTTAAAATCAGAAGTTCTAGGGCGCCTGGGTGGCTCAGTGGGTTAAAGCCTCTGCCTTTGGCTCAGGTCATGATCCCAAGGTCCTGGGATCCAGCCCTGCATTGGGCTCTCTGCTCAGCAGGGAGCCTGCTTCCTCCTCTCTCTCTGCCTACTTGTGATCTCTGTCTGTCAAATAAATAAATAAAATTAAAAAAAATAAAATCAGAAGTTCTAATATAAAGGAAATAGGGGGAAATAGAAATTGTGACTTTTGGTCTTTCCTAGTGGTCTTTGCTAGACATGTTATTTAAATGTTTTCTTTTCATGCAACTATTTCCTATTTTTCAACTAGTTTTGATGACTCTTTGCCAGCCATAGATATATTGTAATATCCTACTGTGTACACTGTGTGTCATAATCCAAAGCACCCATGAAAAATACTGTCTGACATCAAGGATTCAGCACAGAGTTAACACAGCTTAGGCAGGTTCCTTAAATGAACTTGGCTGGTCCACAAATATAACATTAGAGTCAAAAGAACCTCTAGAGAACTTCCAGTCCAGGAAATGGAGCAACAAAAGATCAAGACACGTATTTCGGGGGAGTGCAGCCCAACTCCCAAAGCCTGCCTCTTGCAGCTAGTTCTGACTTTCCGTGATTTAAAAATACTAGAGAATCTTCGATTCATGGGCACATTTTACACCCTGCTTGAGGCAGATGTGAATGTGCACATGTTACCCCTGGCTACACATCAATTTCTAGTCAGGAATAAAATACCCATTGCTTCTTTTTCTAGGAGGCATATGATGCGGTGGTGAATGGGGCCATAAATTTCTGCAGGATATGAGAATTCCACAGTAGGCGTTCATTACCATGTCTTTGGACTGCCTTTTCCCATAACAAATATGGTCAATTTTGTTTATGGGCTTGTAAGGAAGGTAGTTGTTGGCTCAAAGAATTTGGCTCATTAAGCTAGAGTAAACCTTCCCTCCAAAAAAAATAAAGTCTAAAACAATGTGGAATAGAAGAAAAGACAAAGTCCAGCCAAGGGTGGGTTGGGAAGGCAGTAGGATAGTAGGATTTTTCTCATTATGTTAGATTTATTAACTTTTTAATGCAGGCATTTTGTGGCTTCAGGAGCCAACAGTTATTCTGTTTGTGTCAAATTGTCTTTGAACTCTAGAGTTATCAAACTCTGTCCTAGATACATAGCAAAGAATAAGCATGGTGAAAAGTGCTTATGATAAAAATATCTAGTACACAAGATTTTTGGTGAGAAACAAATGAAACTGTAAATGACAATAATATTATAAGCTTTAAAGTTTAAACCATTGCTATTTTAATCATCATTTTCTTTATCTTACATCTCTAGCGTGGATATTATTTAGCTAGTAAGAGCTATATATATTAGTCTGATATGATTATTAGGTCCCAGAGAGCCTTAGGTTATTAGTCCCAAAGGTACTATCTTAGCCAGATGGCCAAAAGGTTTTGTGGAGCTCTGTTCAGTGGGAGAATTAGTGAGTCATATAATTTTACCCATTTGTGTGGGTAGAAAGTTGTTTAACTTGAACATAGCACCAGCAATTAAAGATATCTCTCTGGAACATTTTTAAAAGAACCTAATGATTCTCTAAGATTATAAAATGAACCAAGTGTTACTTTGGTTCCTGGTAAACTCTATTCTCTATATCATACTGCTCACCGGTGACAATATTTGAATATATTATGGTGCCAAATTATTACAGATTTTGAATCTTCATGTAATAGCCAGCTACACATTGACTTGTTTACTGATCCATGAAAATACTGTGGTACACAAAGTAACAAGTAGGATTATTTTCCCCTTCGTGAAAAGGATTAAACTGCTGAATAATTAAACTGTATTGGTTATTTACTGCTGTTTGACAAATTTTCCCAACCCATAGAGGCTTGAAAGAATTCCTGTGTGTCAAGAATCTGAGTGCAGCTTAATTGGGTGCCTCAGGTCTCTTAGGAGGTTGTGACCAAGCTATCAGCTGGGGTTGTAGTCTCATCAAAAGGTCGACTGATGGTAAAGCTGGCATCCACTCCGAAGGCCACACATGTGGTTGTTCAGTCACTAGCCAATTAGGCTTTTCCACAGGGTTTCCTCAAAACATGGCAACTGGCTTTCCTTCTAGGCTAGTGACGAGAGAGAGAGAGAGAGAGCCCAAAAGAGAAGACAGTCTTCTTATAATTTACTCTCAAAAGTAGCTTGTTCTCACTCCTGCCACAATCTATTCATTAGAAGTGAGCCAGTAATTCCATTCCAGACCACTGGGAGGGAGTACTCAAGGGCATGAATATCAGATAGTGGAGATCATTAGGTATTATAGAGCCTTTCTACAATGGCGTTGGAGTTTTATATTTTTAAATGATTGTTTGGCAGGTGGTCTTGATTTTATTTATTTATTTATGAAAGATTTTCTTTATTTACTTGACAGAGAGAGACACAGCGACAGAGTGAACACAAGCAGGGGTAGTGGAAGAGGGAGAAGCAGGCTTCCCACTGAGCAGGGAGCCCGATGCACAACTCGATCCCAGGGTCCTGGGATCATGACCTGAGCCAAAGGCAGACACAATGACTGAGCCACCCAGGCACCCAGATGATCTTGATTTTAATAAATTATTTCAATTTTACCTAGTAGCTAATTTGGATATTTGTTAATGAAATAAGGCTCTGTAAAGTCAGAAATCTGCTGATAAATTTCCTAGAAAATGCTTGATGTCAAGTCAAGTTTTATGATCAACTTTTAGGCATTGAGCCTATAAAATCTACATACTGTTTTTTTATAGGTTCAATACATTTCATCTGGTAACCTCTTTCAGTAAATTAAATAGTAAACTATTTTCTACAACTCCAGTTTTTTTGAAGTATTGAATAAAAGTAAATTTTATATGGTGAGAATTTCACTTATATATTGGGCATAATTGGGCTAAATGTTATACATACTTTGGCCATTATATCTTTACTTTTTTTTAAAAGATTTTATTTATTTATTTGAGAGAGAAAGAGAGAATGCACACAAGCAGGGGGCAGGACAGAGGGAGAGGTAGGCTCCTTACTGAGCAGGAGCCTGATGTGGGACTAGATCCCAGGACCCTGAGATCATGACCTGAGCTGAAGTCAGATGCTCAACGACTGAGCCACCCAGGTGTCCTGGCCATTATGTCTTTAACTATGCCCTTCCCCTTTCTTCTAAGGCTCCATTACACCTACGTTAGAATCCTTGATATTGCTTGCAATCATTGATGCTGTGCTGTTTGTTAGTCTTTTTTCTCTTGCTTCATGGATAATTTTCTTTCTTTTTTATTTTTTTAAGGTTTATTTATTTATTTTGAGAGAGAGAAAGAGAGAGAGCACATGGGGAAGAAGGGCAGAGGGAGAGAGAGAGTCTTTTTTTTTTTTTTAAGATTTTATTTATTTATTTGACAGAGAGAGATCACAAGTAGGCAGATAGGCAGGCAGAGAGAGAGAGAGGGAAGCAGGCTCCCCGCTGAGCAGAGAGCCCGATGCGGGACTCCATCCCAGGACCCTGAGATCACGACTTGAGCCAAAGGCAGCGGCTTAACCCACTGAGCCACCCAGGCGCCCCGAGAGAGAGAGTCTTAAGCAGACTCTGCACTGAGTGGGGTGCCCAGTGTAGGGTTCAGTCATTACCCTGAGATCATGACCTGAGCCAAAACCAAGAGTCGGATGTTTAACTGACTGCGCCACCCAGGTGCCCCATTCATGGATAATTTTCTACTGCTATTTAACAAATTACCACGGACTTTGAGCCTTGAAATAACATCCTTTTATTAACTCACAGTTTTATAAGCCAAAAGTCTGACACAACATATCTGGGTTCTCTCTTCAAGATCTCACAGGGCTGAAATCAAGGTATTGACAGGGAATGAGGTTCTCATGTAAGGCTTAGCATACATTTCCAAGCTCACTGTTTGTTGACAAAATTCATTTTCTTGGACTTACAGGATTGAGGTCCCTATTTTTCTGCTGCCCCTCAGTTCATAGCTGATCTTATGAAATAGAGACTGCCCACCTTTCTTACCATATGGTCTCCTCCATTGTCAAGCCAGTAACAGTGCTTTGAATACTTTTCTTGCTTTGATCTGTAACTTCCCTCTGTGATCAGCCAGAGAAACAATCTGCTTTCAAAAAGCCTATGTGCTTAAGTCAAGTCTGCCTGGATAATCTCTCTTTCTTAAGATCATCTGTGTCATGTAACATAATCACCAGGTAGAATTTATCATATTCATAGTCATGTGGATTATGTGGGGTTTGTACACCAGGGGCATGAAATCTTGGGAGTACATCTTAGAATTCTGCCCGCCTCAGATAGTTTTACTGTCCTTTCTTCAAGTTTAGCTATCTTTTCCTTTGCAGCATCATACCTGTTATTAATACCATCTAGTATATTTTTCATCGACATATTTTTTACCTATAAAGGTCTCATTTATGTCCTTTTAATATCTTCCATTTCTCTCCTCATAATGGTCATTTTTTTCTACCTTCTTGAATAGTTATAATAACTGTTTCAATATCTTTGCTAAGTCATCATGTTTTTCATTTCTTGTTTTTAAAAATCAAAATGTCTCCAGGTTATAGGTAATATTTCTTGCCTTTTTTGCTTGCATGGTGATTTATGATCAAATGTTAGACATGGTGAACTTTGTATTTTTGAGTGTTTGGTTTTTGTTGTATTCCTTCAAATTGTGTTGGATTTTGTCTCAGCACGCAGTTAAGTTACTTGGAACCTATCAGATCCTTTTAACTTTTGTCTTTAAGCTTTCTTTGTTAAGGCAAGTCTAGAGCTGCCTTCAGTCAGGAAATAATTTAGCCCTCCTGCTAAACTGGCACACTTTTGAGGATTCTGCACAATGCCCCATGTATTAAGAAATCTTTCCCCTCAGGATTATATAGAATAAACCATTCCCCACCCTATGTGACCTCTGGGAATTATTGGGCCTTCTCATTTCCAGTGGTTCTTTTCCTGGCCTTGGGTAGTTTGCTTTCAAACACTCAAAGAATAATACTCAGCCAGATACTCGAGGGTATACCTCTGAAGAACTCCAGAACTCTCTCCTCTCTCAGCAGCTCCGTCTCTTCTGGTAATTTGTCTTGAAAATTTTTCTTGCCTTCTCCACTATTTCTTTTTTGTTTCTTTAATTCCACATATGAGTGAAATAGTGTGGTATTTGTCTTTCTCTGACTGACTTATTTCATTTGGCACTGTACTCTCTAGCTTCATCCATGTAATTGCAAATATTTCAATATTTCATTCCTTTTTATGGCTGAATAATATTCTATTACACACACACACACACACACACACACACACACACACACCACCTCTTCTTTATTCATTCATTCATCTATCAGTGGACATGTGGGCTGCTTCCATATCATGACTATTGTAAATGATGCTGCAAAATACAATCTATTCTGGAGAATGTTCCATGTATCCTTGAAAAGAATGTGTATTTTGCTGTTTTAGGATGGAATGTTCTCAATATATCTATTAGTCAAATGTGTCATTCAAAGCCACTCTTTGCTGTTGAATTTTTGTTTGGATGATCTGTCCCTTGATGTAGGTGGGTGTTAAAGTCCCCTACTATTATTGTATTACTATCAATTACTTCCTTTGTGTTTGTGATTAACTGCTTTATGTATTTGGGTACTCCCATGTTGAGTGTATAAATATTTGCAATTGTTATATCTTCTTAGATTGTTCCTCTTATTATATAGTATCCTCCTTTGCCTCTTGCTACAGTCTTTGTTTTAAAGTCCATTTTGTTTGATGTAGTTATAGCTATCCTGGCTTTCTTTTCACTCCCATTTTCATGATAAATGCTTTCTATCTCTTCACTTTCAATCTGCATTTGATTTTAGGTCTGAAATGAGTCTCTTGTAGGCAGCATGTAGGTGGGTCTTTAGGGTGACAGAATATATTAAAATATTCTTGGACTTACAGAATATTAAAATATTCTGTCACCCTAAATCTTTTAATTGGAGGATTTGGTCCATTTACCTTCAAATTAATTATTTATAGGTATGTATATATTGCCATTTTGTTACTTTTTTTAAAAAAAGATTTTATTTATTTATTTGTTAGAGAGAGAAGGAGCACAAGCAGGGGGAGCTGCAGGCAGAGGGAGAGATCATCCAAACAAAAATTCAACAGCAAAGAGTGGCTTTCCATTGAGCAAGGAGCCCGATGTGGGACTCAGTCCCAAGACCCTGGGATCGTCACCTGAGCAGAATGCAGATACTGTACCACTGAGCCACCGAGGTGTCCCTGTTACTTGTTTTATGGTTGTTTTTGTAGTTCTTCTCTGTCTCTTCTTACCATAAATTGGCTTTCTTTAGTGATATACTTGGATTATTTTCTCTCTCTTTTTTGTATAGTCATTACTGATTTTTGATTTGTGGTTACCATTAGGTTTATATATAACATCTTTGCATATAGCAGTCTATACTAAGTTGATGGTTGCTTAAGTTTGAGTCCATTCTTTATTGCCTCCCCCTGCCCCCCAGTTTAAGTATAAGATCCTTTTGTTTTGTGAGTTCCTTGACTGATTTTGTGAGTCCCTTGACTTATTTTTACTGCTTTTGTGGTTGCTACTTTTCTTACTATTCCTTGTGGTCTTTCCATTCAAAGAATCCCCTTTACCATTTCTCAAAGGGGCAGGAGTCAGTTTGGAGTGATGCTGACCCCTGTTGGTGCTGCTTGCGCACTGCCATGTTTATTGTAGGGGGTGGCCTCAGGAAAGCCCTCGGGACAGGTTTGTGGTGTTAGCTAGGTTTGTGCATGTTTGCTATGGGAGGGGGCCAGGTTGGAGAAGGAAGATCTATAGAAGTGTGCAGTGTTGGAGCTGCTGTTAGCAAGCTAGGTGGAGAGTGTTTGTGCTGTGCTGATTTGTGTTTATAGGCTGGGGAGGGGAGTGAGAGATTGAAATCTGCACCTGCTGGCCCCTTTTTTCTAATAGAAGTCTCCCAAAGATCCCTGCTTTTCCAGCACAGGCCCTGAGATTAGCAAACAAATCCCCCCCACTCTTCCCACTCCCCCACCACCATACACTCCATGTGTCTTTCAATTTGTTGCTTCCGTGCTGTATCTCAGCAGGACTGTTTGTTGTGCTGTTTCTTTGAGGGCAATTACTCAGTGTTCCATCACCCTCCAGATTTCCTAAAGGCAAGCCCACTGATCATTAAAGTTCCAGGTGTTTAAGTCCCCCTAATCATTAGAACTGAAGAAGTTAAGCCCCTTTAGTTTACAAAGTCAAATGTTATGGGGGATCATCAGCCCAGTGCAGGATCCCAGTGCCTGGGGTGCCTGGGGTAGGGTGTGATCCTCCCCTCTCTGTACCTGCAGTATCCTTTTGTCCTGTGGCCATGCCTTTGGGTCAGTTTGGCTCCCGATTTCATCTCTTCCACTGATGTTGTTGTTCTCTAGGTGTATCTGTGGGACAAGGTAAGCTTGGGATCTCCTACAATACCCTTTTCCCCTGAAGTCTGGATGCCCATTTAAAAATGTCAGCTCCATCTTTACGGGCACCTGGGTGGCTCAGTGGGTTAAGCCTCTGCCTTTGGCTCAGGTCATGATCTCAGGGTCCTGGGATTGAGCCCCACATCAGGCTGTCTGTGGTGCTTCCCCACCCCACCCCACCTGCCTCTCTGCGTACTTGTGATCTCTCTCAATTAAATAAGTAAAATCTTAAAAAAAAAATAAGGGGTGCCTGGGCAGTTCAGTGGGTTAAGCCTCTGCCTTCGGCTCAGGTCATGATCTCAGGGTCCTGGGATTGAGCCCCACATCAGGCTGTCTGCTCAGCAGGGAGCCTGCTTCCCCACCCCACCCCACCTGCCTCTCTGCGTACTTGTGATCTCTCTCAATTAAATAAGTAAAATCTTAAAAAAAAAAAAAAAAGGGGCGCCTGGGCAGTTCAGTGGGTTAAGCCTCTGCCTTCGGCTCAGGTCATGGTCTCAGGGTCCTGGGATCGAGCCCCTCATGGGGGTGGGGGGGGGGTCTCTGCTCAGCAGGGAGCCTGCTTCCCCCTCTCTCTCTGCCTGCCTCTTTGCCTACTTGTGATCTCTCTCTCTGTTAAATAAATAAATAAAATCTTTAAAAAAAAAATGTCAGCACCATCTTTGATCCAGGTGACCCGGTTTCCTTTCCTGAACCCTGTGTTTTAGACACCAGTATTTCACAGGCACAGAAAACACATAAGTTTCTTTGTCACGGGATCTGGAGCTTGGCTCTCATCTAATACAACCTGTGACATTATGCATCTATCTTCAGGATTAATACTATTCAGGACCCAGTGAAATATTTAACCACACCTTTTGCCCCAAGTAATTTTAAACAACAGTCATTGGCATCTGAATGACCTGAAGGTCAGTGTGCTTTACCACTACAGATATTGGAGATGGATACTGCTTCAGTATGAGAATTTGAGTAGCAGAAATATTTAGTAAAGAGAAGACAAATTAGTTAACTTTTGAATACTTCCTCTCAGGTAACTTGAATGTAGTAGATGCTTGCACAAGAAAATACCATTTTTCTATAGTGCCCAAGTGTCCACGTTCTTGTTTCTCCTCATGTTCCAATCTGTGTTTCCAGAGCATGGTGTTCACACAAACTGCAAATGGTGGACAATGACAGTTTGCAAGATTAATTCATATGATTTTAAATATTGTATGTATGTGGGCCTAGATGTAACCTGAATAAAATGCAATACCAATTCTCTGTGCTGTCAACTAAATGGATACTAAATGCTAGAAAATTGTGCCAATTTGGGTTTTTTAGGAAACAGATGCCAGAAATACAAGGGATTTTTTGGGGGAAATGTCTGTTAAAGATCCAGGGAAAATGGAGCAGGAATGGGTCAGGAAAGCCTTCAGACCACAATGTAGGTCTGATACCTACAGAGAGAGAGGAAAGGAAAGTAAGTTTGGGTAGGAGGAGCCTCTGACTGCAATATAGTTCTGAGAAAGTCTTGACCAGCACAGTGGGGATTTCTGGTACAAAGATTGCCAGTAGGGAAGTCCTAGATTAAACAGAAACGACTAACCTTCATTTCCCTGTCTCATAGCCTTTAACTGAAAGCTCCCTCGAGATGGCAGAGCCTCAGACTGCGAGAGCCTCAGACTGCGCACTGAGGCGGATCCTGAAGGGGTGGCTAGGGGCCATTGATAACTGTGTACTTCGTGGCCATTTTTCCTTTGAAGTGAGATCTGAGTGGCTTACCTCCATGGCTGGCAAAAATTGTAAATAATCTTATTTTTATAAAAAACTTAGTGAGATTTAATATTTCTAAAAGATAACTTAAAATATCACTAATCATGCTACAACATGGATGAAATTTGAGAACATTATGCTAAGTGGAATAAACCAGTCATAGGAAGACAAATACTGCATGATTTCACTTATGTGAAGATCTAAAATAGTCAAACTCTTAGAAACAGAAAGTAGAATGGTATTTGCTAGGGGCAGGGAAGAGGGCAAAAGGGAAGTTATTCAGAGGGTATAGAACAATATATATAGTTTCAGTTTTGCATGATGAGAAAGTTCTAGAGATCTGTTGTACAAGGTGCCTATAGTTATGAATGTTGTCCAGTATGCTTAAAAATGGTTAAGATGGGGGACTCCTGGGTGGTTCAGTGGGTTAAAGACTCTGTCTTCGGCTCAGGTCATGATCCCGGGGTCCTGGGATCGAGCCCTGCATCTGGCTCTCTGCTCAGCAGGGAGCATGCTTCCTCCAGTCTCTCTCTCTCTGCCTGCCTCTCTGCCTACTTGTGATCTCTGGCTGTCAAATAAATAAGTAAAATCTTTAAAAAAATGGTTAAGATGGTAAATTTTACGTTATGAGATTTTACCACAAAAAATAGCTTTGATTTTGATTTAATTTTAATTTTATTTTTAAAAGTAGCTTCCACATCCAATGTGGGCCTTGAACTCATGACCCTAAGATCAAGACCTGAGATCAAGAGTTGGACATTGCACCCACTGAGCCACCCAGGTGCCCCAATAAATAGTTTTTAAGAGTCATTCATTATAATTACGATTTTGCCTTCTCATTTTAATATAACATTTTGAAACAAGAATTAAAAGTAAGTTTTTTCTTTTTTTATTGAGGTATAATTGATATATAGCATTATATGAGTGTGAGGTGTACAACATGATGTGTCTATATTTGTATACATTGTGAATTGATTACGGCAAAAAGTCTAGTTAATATCCATCACCGCATAAGCTACAAAAATTTTTTTCTTTTGATGAGAACTTTTAAGATCAACCCTCTTAACAACTTTAAAAGACACAATACAGCATTGGTAATATACTCACAATGCTGTACATTACATGCCATGCTGTACCTGTAACTGGAAGTTTCTGCCTTTTTTTCATCTTACCCATTGCTCCCTCACCTCCCACCCCATGCCTCTAGTAACCACCACTCTGTTCTCTGTATCTATGAATTCAGTTTTGTTTGAGATTCCACGTTAGAGAGATCATATGATATTTGTCTTTCTGTGACTTATTTCAGTTAGCACATGATACCCACTAGTTCTAGCCACGTTGTCATGAATGGCAAGTTTTCTCTTTCCTATGGCTGAAGGTCACATTTTCTTTATCTATTCATCCATTGATGGGCACTTTGGGTGCTCCCCTGTCTTGGCTATTGTAAATAATGCTGCAGTGAAAATGGGGGTGCATATGTCTTTTTGAGTCAGTGTTTTCATTTTCTTCAGCTAAATACCCAGAAGTGGAAATGCTGGATCATATGGTAGTTCTGTTCTGTATAATTTTTGAGGAACCTCTATACTGTTTTCCAGAGTGACTGCACCAATGTAAATTCCCACCAGCAGTGCACAAGAGTTCCCTTTTCTCTACATCCTCACCAACATTTTTACTCTAGCCCTAGGCTCTGCAAACATTGAGATCTGCTGAGCTTCCATTTCTTTCAGTCATAAACCTCTCTATCCTAAGTATAGCAATCTAACCCTAACAGCCTGTTTTTTTTTTTTAATGACAGTTTGTTGTTTCAGAAATCTGAGTCTTAACTGTAACTTGTCCCTGATGATTTAACCCCTGGGTTGTGCACATGCTGGGTCCCAGGGAGAGGGTGGGGTCAGATGGGAGGAAGGAAGTCTCAGAGGGGCAGAGTGAGGAGACTGGTTTAGTATTTTATGTAAATGTTGCCAAGATTGAAAACAGCAGTGAGGAGTGGGTGTTATAAGGCAGGAAAAAATCTATGATCTTTAGAGGAAACTGAACAGTGAAATTAATTATAGCCCATAACGAACATATCTGGACTTTACATTTGTCTTAAAGAGAAAAAATCATATAACTCAGCCATTTTTTCAGACAATGTTTTGGCTGTTTTAAAATGTCAAACAACAGTGCACACTCAGAAATATTAACTAAAAACTTTGAATTCATTCTCAAGATTTTCATTAAATCAGTACCACCTAGTGTTAAGTTGTTTTCAAAAGGCTAAAGGCTGGACGGGAGGTGTAGATATGTGGAGAAATTTTGGAACTGCATATATCAGAACAAACTGGTTGTGTCCTATTACTGGGAGCATCGAATTATTATGTTATTGTGTGAATGAATACAAAAGAACAGGCCTCGCTGGGCAGTATCCAGGGGGCAATACTTCCAAGCTGTTTGGCTTTGGAATAGTCACTTAACCTCTCTGTGCCTTGGGTTCCTTATCAATAACAAGGAGAGATAACGATGTAGTAGTCTGCCCTTATTGGCAGGTTTGCTTTCTGTGATTTCCGTGACTCACGGTCAATTATGGTCCAGAAACTGATGATTGTCTTTCTGATGAATTGTCTGAAGGTCAGTCTTGGCTTTGCTATGTCACCTCACTTTGTCTTATCAGGTAGGCATTTACTCATCTCATATTATCATAAGAAGAAGGGTGGGTACAGTACAGTAAGATATTGGGTACGGGGAGACCATATTCATATAACTTTTATTAAGTATGTTGGTATAATTACTCTACTTTTTATTTTGTTATTGTTACTAAACTGTTACTCTGCCGAATTTATAAATTCCACTTCATCACAGGTATACGTATAGGAAAAGTATCGTGTATCTAAGGTTCAGTACTATCTCAGGTTTTAGGCATCCAGTGGCAGTCTCAGAATATATTTCCCATGGATAAGAGGGAACTTCTAGTATTTCTTATCCTATTAAGCTACCGTGATGATTAAATGAGATTATGCATGTGAATAAAATACAGAGCAGGGCTTGGCACATACCAAGCATTCAGTAAATATTATCCATAGTTATTGTTTCCTTATCCATGTGTATTTGCTCCCCTCCATGAATTGCTTATACATCTAAGCTAACTGTTGCCTTCCAAAATGTGTGTTCAGTAAGAAAGCATTGAATGGACCATTTAAACTCATCACCACCACAAATAAAAATAAAACTACTCAAAGATTGTATGATAATCTTTGTAGTGTGTCCATTGTCATCCTTGTACCAAAAGACTAGTATTAGATTAGGGTGGATAGTCCATTTTAAATCCCTACCATAAATATAAATCCCTACCATAAGTCTGAAAGTCAGGTTTCAAAATGATCCTTTGAAAGGCCATGAAAGCAGTTTATTTTTCATGCCTGTTCTTGAAATATATCACAGACGCTATGAAAAAAGAGAGGGAGTAGGAGGCAAGACTTCTTAGATGAATGTGAGATTTAAGATGTTACTTGCCAAAGAGTTTTGGTCTTGTTTTTACACATTTCAAAATTATGTCCCCCAGGTTTCAGTGATGATACCCAAACTTGGTTGAGTGGCTAATGAGAAAAGCAAACAATTCTGTCTGATACTTCAGGACCTCTGCTCTACTACTAACCACTATTCACCCCCAACTCTTCACTACTATTCACTGTTCACCCAGAGAGCCATCGGACCAGAAACACTTTGCAGTTCCAAATTGGTGACATCAACAGGGAATATGGGAAAATTTGAGGGCCTTGAAAATAACTGGAAATTATTACATGGAATGCTATTTGAATTCTGTTATATGGGATTCTATTGATTTTTTTCTCCTTTCTGACCAACCTTACTATGCATTAGAAGCCAGAATCCCTCTCGTTGCCCCAGTGAGAGCCAACTCTGAACATTTTTCTTCCTTGAGAGACAGACCTAGGAAAACAAAGCCTCTAATATCCAAATCCATTGCTTGCCTGCTTCTCAGTCTGGAGTTCCAGTTCCATGTGTGAAGAGTAATTCTCTCCTTGACACTGGCTATTTCAAGGGAGAGGGAGCTCCCCAATCTAAAATGTCCTTGCTTGTTAGGTCTTGAACCTCTCCCCTAAAAGACAGCTAAGAGTCACTTTGACACAAATGTTCTGAAGACAAAGCCAGCCACCCTCGAACTGCTCATAAAGTGGCCGGTGTGCCATCTAGAGGTGCACATAGTGATCATCATGCCACCACGATGCCGGTCATAGCTCTTGAAATGGACTCCTTGAGTCTCTTTAGACTCAACATCCCAGCTTCTCTCCACTTGCTTGTTTTTCAGGGCTTTGAATCTCCTCCCTCTGCTGTGTAAAATTCTTGTATTACTTTTGGGCCACTTCCCTCCAAAAATGAGGTCCCTGCAATGAAATATTTGACTCCTGGTGTTGTGTGACAGGGCCCGGTAGATAAGCGATAACCAGTGAAGAAGACTGTTTTTTCTAGCTTCTGGAGAAAACTTAGACTATACTCAATAAATAACTTCTGTCTACTCTTAGGTGTCCAAGCTGTCATTTTAATCTTTTCTGCTTTGAAGTTCCTGGAAGAATCTTATGTCACCTTGCTCTTACCCTTGCTGACTTTAATTAAAAGACTTCTTTATCTCACCCGAAACCCTGCCTCAGATTTCAAAGCCTTCAGGCTGCATACCTTAGGAGAGCCAGTAGACTTCTTCTCATCTCTTGGCTATGGATCGTCAAACTTATGTAACCATTTTATGGGATGAGGTGTCCTCAAACATACCATGTTGGATTTTCTTTTCTGGCTCTGCAGACCATCTTGGGCAAATGATATCCATCTCTGGTCTCTTTTCGTTATCTAAGGAGTCCTGTTTTCAGGTATTAAAAATTCCTATCTTAACTAAGTCAAAATCAAATCCCCACCTCCACCCTTTGTACTCAGCTCAGGGCTTACCTATAGTCCCACAGACTGGCAGTGGGGAGGTCTGTCCTTCTGCTTCCCTGCTACATCCTTCAGCCTCCTCCAGGGTTTGGTTGTGCAAGAGGATGACAGAAAAAGAATAGCCTGTCTTTTAACTTAGCTGGAGCTATGTGTATTCCTCTCCTTGATAGCAAATACCCCTTCTTATGGATAAGCAGAGTGCTGGCCTTTCTCTGCTGAGGAGTTTCTGGGCACACCTCTCCCCTCTCATCCCCCCATGGGCCTTCTAATTACACTATTTTCTGACTCAAGTATGGAACTTTTTCTACATTCTTATGAATCCCCACGTCCTATTCCAGAGACCTCACCTAGTTCTCCTTATCATAATGGGCATCCTTTTGGGAGCCTATGAAGATGATGATCTTGTGATGACGGTCTGTGATGTCAGTCTGGGAAATGGGTGCCCCTGTCCACAGGTGGTATGAGTGCTGCGGGCTTCCACTTTCCTGCTCTCTTCTTGCACTGGCAGCTCTAGCCAATCCCTCACCTTATACCTTTTTGTTGAGAATAGGTACCAGTTTTTATATTCTTTAAACTCTGGGGGACATGTGTCAAGCTTTCTTACTTTGGTTTCACAGTCATCTCTTCACTGGCCACTCCTTCCCCCTAAAACATTTAATTGTAGGGTGACTGCTCCTTCAGTAAATTCCCCTATGATCTGTCTCCTTACTAGGAATTCTTCATTGAGCTGCACTCTTAATTTTTTGTAATTCTCTGCCTGTATGATAAACTTCAAAAAAGCTTATGTAAACAGTTAACAATTACGAGACTTCATCTAGATAAAAAGCTTTTGGACAGCAAAGGAAACAGTTGACAAAACCAAAAGACAACTGACAGAATGGAAGAAGATAATGGGAGAAATGACCTATCAGATAAAGGGCTAGTGTCCAAAATCTATAAAGACCTTATCAAACTCAACACCCAAAGAAAAAACCATCCAGCTAAGAAATGAGCAAAAAATAGGAACAGACATTTCTCCAAAGAATACATACAAATGCCCAACAGACAAATAAAAAAATGCTCCACATCACTCGGTATCAGGGAAATACAAATCAAAACCTCAATGAGATACCACCTCCCACCAGTCAGAATGGCTAAAATTAACAAGTCAGGAAATGACAGACTTGGTGAGGATGCAGAGAAAAGGGGAACCTTCCTACATTGTTGGTGGGAATGCAAACTGGTGCAGCCACTCTGGAAAACAGTGTGGTGGGTCCTCAAGCTGAAAATAGAGCTACCCAAGACCCAGCAATTGGACTAAAAGGTATTTACCCCAAAATTACAAATGTAGTGATCCAAAGGCACACATGCACCCCAATATTTATAGCAGCAATGTCCACAGTAGCCAAACTGGTGTCCATTGACAGATAAATGGATGGAGAAAATGTGGTATATATAAGATGGAATATTGCTCAGCCATCAAAAATGAAATCTTGCCATTTGCAATGATGTGGATGAAATTAGAGTGTATTAAGCTAAACGAAATAAATCAATCAGAGAAAGATAATTATCATACGATCTCACTCATATGTGGAATTTAAGAAAACAGGATCATTGGGGAAGAGAGGAAAAAATAAAACAAGACAAATCAGAGAGGGAGACAAACGATAAGCAACTTTTAATCATAGGAAACAAACAGAGTGGTTGGAGGGGTGAGATGGGGGGTTGGAGTAACTGGGTGATGGGCATTAAGGAGGAGGGCACATGATATAATGAGCACTGGGAGTTATATAAAACTAATGAATCCCTGACCTCTACCTCTGAAATCAATAATACATTATATGTTAATTAATTGAATTTAAATAAAAATTTTTAAAAATTACACAAGATAAACATTTAACAATGAATCTTGCATTAATAGTTACACCTCAGCGTTGCTTCATGCTGCTTAGCTGTAGCCTCTGACAAGTTTAGGAGTACACACATGCACACAGGAAGCTCCTTCACCCCAACCAGGACTGAGCACAGGGTCTCTTTAATATAGTGGTGAGCATCCTTATGTGACCTGGGGATTCATGGGCAATCACCTTTAGTCAAAATAAGGAGGCATCAGCTGTGGACCCTAAAGGGTCTAACAGAGGAATTAGACATTTTCCCAGGCTGTGAGCTGCCTATGAAAGGCCTCCAGCAGCTAAGAGACCTGTAATTTAATCACAAGAAGAGTTGGGTATTTGATCCTATGTTTTGTAACTTCAGCCTTGTTGGACAGGTCTTCACAAACTGAGATATATATATATATATATTTTTTTTTTTTATACATACACTTTTTAAAAAATAAGAGCCAGTTGGACTGCAGAGTATGCTAGGGTCGAAGGGCGCTTTATCCCCTCAAATGGAAATGTACGTATACATTTTTGCTTGTCACTTAAATACTATACTTAGGATAGTGACAAATGCCTTAGACCTTTTGTGTCTTGCCTCTCATTAGTCACTCCCTCAGAGAATGTGTCTTATCCCCCAGAAACAAAAACTTCCCCTTTGGGAGATGATTCTGTTTTTCTAGGTAATTCTAGCAATTGCTCTGTAAACCCCTGGCTATTTTGGGTACCAATGGTGGGATCTTGCTTTAGTTAAAAAGCTCTGCCTTAACCTAGAGCAACTCTTTTTCTCTCATTAGATGACCTTGAAAATGAAGCCACTCCTTGTCATCTTTGGGTGTTTCTTTTTAAATCGAGAAAGACTGTTAGAGAAGGTGACCTTCTGATTCAGCGCTTCGTGCTTTAACATGAGGCATAACAGTTGTGTTCTGTGGAATAAGCAACTTTCCCAAAAAGTGGCCCTTATTCATCATTAAGGTTTTCATGGGGAGGTAAAAATTACCACTTAAAGTTAAAAATAGGTTACCCAAATTTGCAGACCACTCATTTTAGTGTATTGTGTTACTGTACAGTCCAAAAAGTAGAAAGACACGGTCTAATGGCTTATGGAAGACAATATGAGAATTCACTCGTAGTTTGAAGATTTTCTGATGAGTTACAAAACAGATTTCACTAATGGGCATCTATCTTGTAATCCTGGTGGTATCTTTTTCTTAAAAAAAAATGCACAGCTCCCTTACGCACAATAGTTTTGACATTTTATTAGCATGCAGCTTAAATCCCTTTGTGTAAGGTTCTGCCTCTAAATTCTTGACCAGGCAGAAGCCCAGAATGAACTGTGAATGAAAGAAGAAATTAATTTGACAACCAGTACCGTTCCGTCCCTGGGAAGGTGTGAGCAGTGCAGTGCTGCACTCTGTTGGGCTGCTCCAGAAACAGACAGTGTGCATTTTGTCTTCCAAGAGAGTTTTCCCAAGGAAATGTCTCCAGTCACTTCTCTGGGAATAACCTAGCTGTTGATTCAACACAGAAACTCTTCTTTTAACAGAAGAGCAAAAGAAACACAATAAGCGAAGCAATAGGATAGAAAATGAAATGGTAAAACTCTTTGATGGACAGTGAATGTCTGTATGCCCTCTGCCCCCACTAAGTATTATATGTTGAATCCCTAATCCCTGATGTGTTGGTATTTGGAGTAGGGTCTTTGGTAAGTAATTAGGGCATGAGGGTGTAGCCCTTGTAATGGGATTAGTGCTTTTATACAAGAAATGCTTTTTTTCTGCATCTGTGGAGATGATTATATGATTTTTATTCTTAATTCGGTTACGGTGGTATATAGCACTTACTGATTTGTGTATGTTCAGCCATCATAGCATCCCAGGGATAAATCCCACTTCATCAGAGTGTGTGATCCTTTTACTAGGCTGTTGAATTTGGGTGGCTAGTATTTCGTTTAGGATTTTTGGTTTCGACTGGCGCCTTGATCTTGGACTTCCTGGCATCCATAACTGTTAAGAAATAAATGTAATCTAGTTCTGGCCAATGAAATATAAGAGCAATTAGGCTGGGGGAAAGATTTTTCCCCCCTTATAAGAGCAAAAGCTTCAGGAGAAGAAAGTTCCATCTGTCTACTCATCCTTCACTGCTTCTGGAGCCATTAGGGGCTGTGCTGCCTAGAATGTGGCAGACACCTTGTAACCATCAGGTGTTAATTCTGTGGAGGAAACTACTGACCTGGCAGCCACTGACCACCCATGGAGCCAAGCTTGGAGCTTCTTGTTCTTCAGGGTTTAAGCTTCTGAGGTTGGCTATTCTGTTACTTAGAGCCGAATGCTTTTCAGCCACTACAGATGGTTTAAAGTCTGGGTAGGAAGTAATGCTTCACACCACTGCCTGGAAGAGTGTTTAAACTGGCCATCCTGCCTGCTCTTAATTCCCTTAGTTAGTGCTTTGATTGTTCAGTGACCTGGGAGCCCTGATGATTACAGTTCAGTGAGACTTGAGATGTGTAAAAGCAGACTTCTGACCTGAAGCTGGCCTCTGAAAGTGTGGTTTGGGGGCCTCTGGCTGGCTCAGTTGGTAGAGCAGGCATCTCTTGATCTTGGGGTTGTGAGTTTGAGACCCATGTTGGGTGTGGAGATTACTTAAAAAGAAAATCTTGACAAAAATAAAAATTAGATCATAAAATCTTTTAAAAATTAAAAAAAGTATGTTGTGAATGGCATAAAATCTTCCACTCAGTAGATAAAATAAAGTGAATTTCCTTGTATCCTGCTTTCAGATCTGACATTCTAGTGGTAGAGATTATTTTTTCTCAGGGTCTTTAAGAGTTTTCTTTCTCACTTTCATATTTATTTATTTATTTATTTGACAGAGAGAGAGGGAGAGAGAGCACAAGCAGGGGGAGCAGCAGGCAGAGGGAGAAGCAGGCTCTCTGCCGAGCAGAGAACCCATTGTGGAACTCAATCCCAGGACTCTGGGATCAGGACCTGAGCCGAAGGCAGATGCTTAACCGACTAAACCACCCAGGTGTCCTAAGAGTTCTTTCTTAATTTGCATATTTTCTTGAGCAGAGACTAGCATCCTATAGTTTTACCAGCTCACATATCAGGTAAGATGGAGAAGTATAAGATGGGGACAAAATAAATAGAATCTTAGGATCTGTGAATTGGTAGGGATCTCTGAGATCATCTAGCCTCACACCTTTATTTTGTAGATGAAAAATACTGTGGATTGGAGAGGTTCAGTGGTTTACCCAGATAATGTTCACCTTAGAGCTAGAATCTTGATTCTCAGACTTCCTGCTCAGTGAATTTGATACTTGGTTGCCACCCCCAAAATAAGTGATTTAACAGTATGCCGGGGAAAACCTTTTGCAGTTTCTTTATCTGGGTCTGGAATATGTGGGCTTGAAACTTCATCTGAATAGTAAATATACTTTTTGCAATTGTACAGGTGAGCAGCAGGAAAGGAGTGGATGGAGATTGGAGGAAACAGATATAAGGCCACTGGCCTCAGGATTTTGTTGAGGTCTAAGTCTGCTTTTGCCCTCTTTCTGTTGGAAGGGGCAGTTCCTTCTCCCCTCTTCTACCTCCATTCTTATTGACCGCATAGGCTAAATGCGTAATTGTCTTTAATAAATAACCCATTTAACATTTTGACACTCGTTACCTCATTTAACAAATGTCACTGCAGGGATGCCCAGGTAGCTCAGTCATTGGGCATCTCCCTTCAGCTCAAGTCATGATCCCCAGAGTCCTGGGGATTGAGCCCTATGTGGATGTTGGGCTCCCTGCTCGGCAGGAAGCCTGCTTCTCCCTCTCCCACTCCCCCAGCTTGTGTTCCCTCTCTCTGTGAAATAAATAAATAAAATCTTAAAAAAAAACCACACACACACCCAAATGTCACTGCATTCTATATTTACAGTTGATCACATTCTTTAAAGAAATCCATTTCTGAGATTTATAAAATTAATCACTACTATGCATGTTTATTAAAGTTTCAGAGACTTTATTTCTGTGGGATTTTCAACTAAAAGTATTTCTTAAAATTAAGGTTAAATTATTTAGACATATTCCCCTATTTTTGTCAGGTATTTAAGGCTCTATAAGGAAATGCGTCATTTAAATAAATTCTGACTTTTAACAAAAAGCAAGACTTTGTTGCAATGTCAACAGTAATTAGTCACTGCCTTAGACATGCTGTTTTTAAATATGATCTTTCAAAAGACCCATACCTGTCATGTTTTTGTTGTTTATTTTTGCAAAGACACTATACAATCCTTCTATTCTGAACATTCCAAGGATCATAAATCTTGGAATGGTTTCTGTGTTCTTCTGCCCTCTGCTGGCTAAACTGAGACCTTCCTAAAAATCATGTCAATCAGATAATCTCTGGTCACCAATGTACATCCTCTGTCCTGCTCATGTTTAGATCTATGTGGCAGGAGCCTCCTTAACAATCTTTATGCTGGAGATAAAAATCTAGCTTTAGACTGCTGCTGTTTCTCAAGATAATCCATGACCTGATGGCTCTCTGTTCTCAAGCATTTTTGTATTTATCCCTGGCATCCTACGATCAGTACCTTATTATATACTATTCTATTTCTGAATCGTCTCTACCGCCTAATTTAGTAGATACATCAATGTGTAAATATAAATAAGCTCTATCATTCTGTCTTGCTTATCAATTGCTTGGTGTTTATCTTGTTTTCTCAGTATGACTATCAATCTTCTAGGCCTTCAACCCCATCCACTGAATTCAAAAGAAGCTTCAGCCATGGCAACTAAGCCCTTACACATCCTCTAGACTTTAATAGGAATGATGAGGGGGCCTTCGTTCTTGCTGTGAACCTGGCATTCCCAGGCATCCTCCAGTCCACCTGCGGCACTCAGGAGGGAGCACACACATTTGGGTAAGGTCTGCCCTAACCCTGGGGGCCCAGTGGAGGAGACTGAACCAGCTCATTGCCTTAGACCAGTATTCTGCTTGTCTTCGCTGGCAGTGAACCCAGCCTGGTGTTACTTAAAGTCTACTATCACCAAGACCCCACTGCTCTTTCTCCTCTTCCATGTAATTCTCACAAGTCTGGGCTTCTGAGGTAGGCTATGAAGTGACTGCTGCCCTTGGATTTCTACTATCGTTGGTTTTTTTATGTTCTTCTTTTTTTTTCCCCCTAGAGGGAGAGTTTTTGAAAAATTGGAATTTGGGTGGCTGGCGTTTTTATCCTAAGAGAAAACTCCAGAAGTTGTCTTCTGATTTTTTGTTCTGTTTTGATTTGTTTTCTGAATGAGGTAGAAAACAAGACCATCAGCTGAATGAGGGGTGGGGGGACAGGGTGTAATGAGCTGTGGGGGGAGCTGGAGGCTGAAAGACAGGGCAGTGTTACCTACTAGGGAGCAGGAAGACACTGCTTTAGGTCTGTGGTAATAAATTTAAAGTAAGACCAGTCAGCATGACCATGGGCTTTTCTCCATCCTGTTGTGGTTTTACCAAATGGATGCAAAGAAATGAACAAAACAGATAAGTGGACAACTGTAAAGTGCTCTGTGAAACAAATAGAGATGAACAAATAAGAAGACATCCCACCTTCTTGGGTCAGACAAGGTAGCATCAAGGAGATGCCAGTCCTCTCCAAGTTGATATATACATTTATTGTGACTACCTCGTGGCCTTTGTTTTTTTACTGGAGTCAGAAAAGTTTCCAAAGTACTTTCCTGAGAAAGGCACAATGGACAAAAGATATGAAAGGTGGTTAAATGTTTTTTAAAAATTTAGAGGGAAACGGCCTGTACTATCTGAAAACCTACTCCATCTTACTCATATTAAGAGGAAAATGAATTTAAAAAGTATTTAAAAATACTACTGCCCACCAAAGGCAGCGACTACACTTGTGGTGAGCATAGCATAATGTGTAAACTTGTGGGATCATTACCTTGTACACTTGAAACTAATGCAACATTGTCAATTATACTAAAAAAATTACTGCTCACTTATCTGATGGGCAAAACTCAAAATGTTTGCTAATATGATCTGTTAGTGAGGCTCTGGAGGAACAGTTGCTGTCTTAATTGTTGGGAGTGCAAAATGGTACAGACTCTATAGAGAATAATCTGGAATTAACTAGTAAAGCTGCATTTTATTCACCTGTTGACTTAGCAGTTCTATTTTTAAGAATCGCTAGAAATTTGAAACACTGTGTTCAGGGAGTTATTCATTGTGGCATTATTTATAATAGCAAAAGAAAAACAATCCAAACAGCCATCAATAGGGGACTTGTCAAATAAAGCAAAATAGAAAACAGAGCAGCTATTAAAAAACAAACAAACAAAAAAAAGCTCTTTAAAAATAGATTCAGAACAAAAGATTAGTAAAAGATATACATAGAATACTCTTTCTGTGTAATAAAAGAAGAAATATAAGAATGTTTACTTATCAGAGAAAGTCAGTTATTATATGGTTTCACTTATCCGTGGAATATAAAAGGATAGCATAGAGGACATTAGGAGAAGGGAAAAAAGGATGGGGGAACAGAGAAGGGGAGATGAATCGTTAGAGACTATGGAATCAGAGAAACAAACTGGGTTATAGAGGGGTGGGGCTGGGGGGATGGGTTAGCCAGGTGATGGCTTTTTTTTTTTTTTTTAAAGATTTTATTTATTTATTGGACAGAGAGAAATCACAAGTAGGCAGAGAGGCAGGCAGAGAGAGAGGAGGAAGCAGGCTCCCCGCCGAGCAGAAAGCCCGATGTGGGGCTCGAACCCAGGACCTGGGATCATGACCTGAGCCAAAGGCAGCGGCTTAACCCACTGAGCCACCCAGGCGCCCCCAGGTGATGGCTTTTAAGGAGGGCATGTATTGCATGGAGCACTGGGTGTTATATGCAAACAATGAATCATGGAACACTATATCAAAAACTAATGATGTATTGTTTGGTGACTAACATAACATAATAATAAAAAAAAGAATGTTTGCTTGTTTCTGCCAAATACAAAGGCCTTGAAAGGATAAGTAAAAATATTACTAAAAATGACTTTGTACAAGGGGGAGGAAAAAGGACTGAGGAGATGGAGGTGGAGGTGACACTTCTTTAAAGACAATGAAGAGTGTAAACATTTTACAAATTAAAAAGTAGTAATAAGATGAAATGTAAAAGGAAAATTAAAAGCAAACCCTCAGACTGGAAACAAGCGAATATAAAATGAATAGCAGGTCAAGGGACCCCATGCCTCTTGTTAACCCTTCATGTAGGAGTTTCCCCAGTAAAACCTGCACTTCATACCCAAATCCTGGCCTCTGGAATTTGCACAGCTTGTCTCAATTACGTTTATTGTTGTCTTGTCCATCTTTTCCCACTCAGCAGCCAGTGCTTCAGGGCAGGGATCTTTGTTTTATTTACTGACCTATCTCATCTTTACAGTGTTTGGTGCATAGTAGGTGCTCAATAAATATTTGTTGACTGGATGAAACTCTTCGTGGGCAGGGAAGCCATTTATTGTATGTACTTGTCTTAATACCCCAGATCTTGTACAGGGAGGGCTAGCATAGTGATTGCTTAATATATATTTTTATCTAAGTCCAAAGGTTTTTAGCAGAACTACAACTCCATTTCTGTGTTCAGTGTCATTTACTCACATCTGGCCAATAGCTTTAGATGGTTCTGTCATGACTTGTCTGCAGCTGGAAGTCCATGGAAGGCAAGACATTGTCAGGCTCTTGCTGTGTTGAAAGTGGCCCAGACTGTCAAAGATTTACTCTCCTTTCTCTTTTGGGAGAGCGGAACTGCTGAGCTGCTTTGAGATGATTCAGAGCACTCTCTCCATTTCTTTCTACTCAGCTTACAATAACAGTGATATTTCGGATTCTCGGAGAAATCAGTCTCTCTTTGAAAATGGCTACACACACACACACACACACGCACACACACATGCACACACACACACACATGAAGAGACTTCTTTCAGCAGCTCTGATTTAATAATACACTGGATAGATCTGACTCTCAGTAAGTCCAGCATCCCTCTCTGAACATTTCATTCTCTCCATAAAATCCATGAAAAGGCTTCAGTTGGGAGTCCACTTCATAAAAAGTTTTGCCCTGGGAGTGAGAGATGTGGATTTGAATCCTCACTCAGGCAAATTATTAACACCTTTCTAGGACTCAGTTTCTATAATTTCAGCAACACCTGTCTTTTGGAGTTGTTGAAAACACAAGCAAATATGTGTGTCCTCCCCCACTCCCCACCAGCCCAGCCCCAGTTCTTTGCTGAAGGGTGCTAGTAATAAAAATAGCCTTCCTATTCTTACTAAAAATTGTAGGAAAAAGAGATTGGAAGGAAATATATCAAAACGTGGACAGTTACTGCCATGGGGTGGTGAGATTTTTGTCCTTTTTGTACCTTGGTGATTTAAACTTTCCTGGATTTTTCATATCTTGTAAAACATTATATAATAGTTTTATAATCAGAAAACATTAATAAAAATAATTAGCATAACCCTTAATAGTTAAAAAAAAGTCATCAGTTCTCCTTCTGTGATTCTGTCCTGTTTCTCAATAATAATTCACAACAAAAACCAAACTAAATAAAACGAGTTGTGTCAGGCCCTTTCATTAACAACCAGGAGAATTATTATAAGTACAGAGACCTAGGGCCTGAAAAAAAATTAGTCTGCAAATGAATATGAATTAAGAATGAAAACTAAGGACTTGATCTTTAGCACAGATGTTGAAATCAAAACTTTTAGGACCTTGTGAGCAGATGGCAAGTCTTTTAAATTGTTAGCCAAGAAGAATAATCTCAAGATCAGGGAATGGCTCAACAGAGTGCCCTCTGTGAAGCAGCAGAGGTAGGGTGCATATTTCCTATCCAGCAAGGCACTGTTTCTCTGTTGGGAAGGCATCTTCAATGGCCCTCTGGAGAGTCAGGCATAGAGCAGTGAGGCAGCAAGCAGTTCCCCATGCCACAGCCACCCTTGGTGATCAGTGTGGATAGGAGTAAGATGTCACAGCTACATTGTACATACCCTCACAAGGGGATGGTTACATTTGCATCACCTGATGGGAGGAGGGGCAGGGGACAGTTATCAGAGATTGAAACCCAAGAAGGAAGGAAGTGTAGAGGTGGTGGTTAGTGCACTTCAGACCTGCCAGCAACTTCCACCTCCTGTCACTTGCAGGGTCTGTGGTCAGGGTTGCAGAAGTGGGGACAGAGGAGGCTTTTTTGACCACTCAGTCCCTGTGCATCAGACTTATAACCACACAGCATTTCACAACCAAGGAAACAGGAAGTGGGGACTTAGAAGGATACAGGGGTACAAGGAGCAGTATACTCAAGACTTTAAAGGGCAAGTATTTTTGCCAGTACAGGTTATTTAGTAAGCAAAGATGCCGAAATTCATTTCCCATGTGGTCTTTTTTTTTTTTTTTAATACAGTATTGTTGACCAATTCTGTAACTCAAGACATCTGCATTCTATTGCAAGGCTCTGAAGTCTGAAAATCAGAACAAACCATTCATCTCACAGGCCTATAGCACAGAGCAAGGGTCAATTAGTTACCAAAATTGATATTATTATGGAAAAGAATTTATGACAGAGAAGAGATGGCAAGCCATCTTTATAACAGTGGCAGCACCCTTAGATTGCACAGATAAGGTTAGGAAGTTAATCAAGTAGTTGCATCCATCTATCTTCTGGAAAACATGTCTAGTTTTTTCCCTTTTGTTTCACTTCATCTATATGTCCATTAGAAGCAGGTTTTTTATTTGCTTTCTCCTCCCTCTCATTTAACTCTTTTAGAAAAAAACTTGAACAGGGTTTTCAGGAAGAAAGCACCTTTTTCTGCTCAGGGCATCCCCTGATTCCCAAGTGGAAATTCCCAGGTATCAGTAGGAACCCCTGCCTGTTTGGCTGTGGCTCCAGAACGGAGGTCAGGAGGCTTGTGCCCAGAGGAGGAAAATAACCGGTTGGATCAGTAGGCAGAGAGGTGAGATCATAAATAGGGCTGAGACAAAAGAAAAGGTGAGCTGCAAGTGGGTCAGGAGATCAGAGTGGGCCAAGTAGGCCCTGGAATGCTCTGCTGAGAAGTCTGCCAGAGAGCATTTCAGTCCCTGACAGCTACCCTACCCGCAAAAATCCGGTCGTTGTGGGGGAGGGTAGGATGACTCAGCATTTTGTATTATTACTAATAGGGCCAACCCCAGAGGCCCTAGCACAGCTGACTGCTGGTAAAACCAGACCAGTCTTCTGGCTTCTAGTTCATTCTAAGTCTGTATAGCAGTAGGGTGTTCCAGAAGGAATGTATCAGTCATCCCAGTATTTAATGCTGTTTCATTACTTTTTTTAACTTGGGGCAACAGCCTGAACCAGTCAGGCTTTGGTCTGATGCCAGCTTCTTTATATGGATGCATTGTCACATAATAACAAATAACCTTTTTTGGTGATTGCTAGGTCTAACAGTGTGTGAACTTTACACAGACACCCCATTTAATTCTCAGAAGCAAGCCACAAGGTAGGTGTTATGTCCATTTGCGGATGAGAAAACTGAGGCTCAGAGATATCAGTGAAATTGCTCAGGACTGAGAATCAAACTCAAGCCTTTCACTTAGGAGTCCACGTATCCTCTTAACCTGTACTCTCCACTGCCCAGCAGTGATTACAAATGGCCTGTTGAGTTTAAACGAAAGTCGGAAGGTGATTGTATTCAGGAGAACATGAAGAAAATTAAAAGCAAACAGAGGGCCAAGAATGGGTTGAGAAGGGGAGAACAGAAGGAGAGAAGCATGTGCTCCTGTGGAGAATCAAGGTGGTAGAACCACTGGCTCTTTATGGTCATTTAAGGTACTGTATAGAGGCTTGAATACCTAGTAACATCTCTTCAAGATAGACATGGTGTTATCTCCGTTTTCTAAGTATGAGTTCTGTGGATTTATTTTCTAGATTATGTTGCAGCCACCAGAGAACAGGTATAGATTCAGTGTGACTGTGTGTCCCCTGTGTCACACTGTTTCCCCGTCTTCTCCCCTCCCAGAAAATTTTACTGCTAAAGTAAACTGGGTAACACAGCAAATGCCAGGCATTGTCTTCAGAAGGTTATTGTTGAAATGTACATGTTGTCCTCCAAGTCAGATTCCATGGAGGTAAGGATTTTGTCTTGTCCACCTCTATACCCCTAGCTGACAGAATGTAGAGAGTAATCTTTATGTACTGAATAAAGAGTGTGTAACTAAATGAATCAAAGAGGAGCTGAGTGTCCTCAAAGTCTTTGTTGAAACTCTTGTCTAGGTGGTTCATTGACTTTGCAAAGTAGAAAATGGTACTGGGTAACAGGTGATATTTTGGGGGATGGTTGGGTAGGATTAGGGGCAGGAAAGTTTGGGGCTTGGGACTCTGTGGAGGGAGAGCTGGAGAACTGGTGGGTAGGATAAACTTTCCCCTACCTTCCACTTCAGTATCAGTGTCTCCAGCCTGACCTCTCATCCCTCCCTCAGCTTCAGGAGAGGAGGCCTTCTGACTCTGCAGAGCTGCCATATCCAGGCTTAGGTCTTCTCAAGCATTTGATCCTTATCTCCACTGACAACTTCAGACAAGCATGGGTTATTCCTTCTCCAAGAAAAACAAACCAAAATCTGGTTCAAGTTTGTAGTTTTTTCTAGTCATCACCCTATTTCTCTTCTTCAGTTCACTGTTGAACATGAATAAATGGTCTGTACTTTTTAATCTTCAGTTTCCCAGTACCCAGTAACTCTTAATTCCTTGAAATCTGGCCTTTGCTTCTACTGCTTTACTAAAACATTCTCTTTTCCTCTCTCTCTTGTACAGAACCAACAGAACAGAACACTTTCCATCTGACCACTAGTCATCCCTGGTATTCCTTTGTCTTTTTTCCTTTTATGGATAAAACTCTTCTGAATTTTAGCTGGGCATATCAATGCCCAACTAGAGACTACATTTCCCAATATCCCTCGCAACTGGGTATGGCTGTTGGGCCAGGAGCTGGGAGCAACTTGCTGCTTTTGTCCTGTCCTCCGCTTTTGTTCTCACTCTAGACTAGAAGCAGCCTTAGAAATTGGTGGTCAAGAGGCAGGGCTGGCATGTTGAGGACAGCATTGTTGCTCCACTAGCCATGGACTAATCACCTTTGGGTCTTTACATGAGAGAGAAATAAACTTATACTGTATTTTAACCATTTTATTTTGGGGTCTCTGGTTTTTTTTTAATTAATTAATTTTTAAAATAATTTTAAAAATTTTATAGACATATAATGTATTATTAGCCCCAGGGGTACAGGTCTATGAATAGCCAGGTTTACATACTTCACAGCACTCATCATAGCACATACCCTCCCTGATGTCCATAACCCCACCACCCTCTCCCTACCCTCAGTTTGTTTTGTGAGATTAAGAGTCTCTTATGGTTTGTCTCCCTCCTGATCCCATGTTGTTTCATTTATTCTTTTCCTACCCCCCAAGCCCCCCACATTGCATCTCCACTTCCTTATATCAGGGAGATCATATGATAGTTGTCTTTCAGCATAATACCCTCTAGTTCCATTCACGTTGTCGCAAATGGCAAGATTTCATTTCTTTTGATGGCTGCATAGTATTCCAATATATATATATATATATATATATATATATATATATATATATATATATATATATATATATATATATATATACCACATCTTCTTTATCCATTCATCTGTTGATGGGCATCTAGGTTCTTTCCATAGTTTGGCTATTGTGGACATTGCTGCTATAAACATTCGGGTGCATGTGCCCCTTCAGATCACTACATTTGTATCCTTAGGGTAAATACACAGTAGTGCAATTGCTGGGTTGTAGGGTAGCTCTATTTTCAACTTTTTGAGGAACTTCTATGATGTTTTCCAGAGTGGTTGCACCAGCTTGCATTCTGGGGTCTCTGTTTTAAGCAGCTTAGCATGTACCCTAATAAACTTATTTCTTATTTATTTTAAAATATTTTTTTTAATTTCATTTATTTCACAGAGAGAGAGATCACAAGTAGGCAGAGAGGCAGGCAGAGAGGGGGGGAAAGCAGGTTCCCTGCTAAGCAGAGAGCCCAATGTGGGGCTCGATCCCAGGACTCTTGAGATCACGACCTGAGCCAAAGGCAGAGGCTTAACCCACTGAGCCATCCAGGTGCCCCAAACTTACTTCTTATTTAAAAAGTAGTATGCATTCACTGTAGAAACAGTATAACTTAATGATAAATAGAAAGAAAATGACACAATTCCGGTTAATCCTCCTACTTTTCTTTTCTTTTTTTTTTTTTTTAAAGATTTTATTTTTTCATGAGAGAGAGAGAGAGAGGGAGGGAGGGGCAGGGGGAGAAGCAGGCTCCCCACTGACCAGGGAGCCCAATGCAGGACTCGATCCCAGGACCCCAGGATCATGACCTGAGCCAAAGGCAGACGCTTAACCATCTGAGCCACTCAAGGGCCCTCCTTCTACTTTTCTAATTATTCTCAGTAGCCTATGCTTAATTGTCTTCTTTTCTTTCTCTTATCCACAATAATGGGCATAATCTAGAAATAAGTTCTCTATTCTTCTTGTCTCTGTGTCCTTTGTCAGAGAGAAAGACTCATACAGTGATTGATTCAATCACTAATTTGTTCATTCAAAAATAATCTAATGAGGACCTACATTCTGCTAAGTGCTAGGGATACAAACATGAGTCAGACATGGCTCCTACCACTGAGTTAATGATAGGCTGGAGAGGAGACGAAAAGAGAGAAACAAGTCCTCAATATAGTGTGTGGAGTATCTTAAGGGAGGTGGAAAGGAGGAAGATGAGGAGAAACAGAAACTCTAAGCTAAGAGGTCAGCCAGGAACTGAAAGCCTGGATATGAAAACTTTAAAGGTGTTTGCAAAGAAATAGAGGCAGTATGTTGTTGATACTGTGAAGAGTTGAATGCTGAGGTTGCTGAGGTACAAAGGACAAGGTCATGGAGGCCTTGCTTGTCATGCTAAGGAGGCTTAATGCTTTCTCCTAACTAGGGCTTTAATGAAGGGTACTCAATAGATATGTGAAATTGTAGATTTAATTTTTAGGCAGAGATTAGATAGAGTTCTGAGTGTTAGGGTCAAGGATTTCTGACCTGGTCAAGGAATGGGAACAGGGAACCTGTTAGGAAGCTCTTTGCAGTAGAGTAGGTAAGAGATGCTGTTGGTAGATGTATTGCTATTAAGGATGAAGAAAGAGGGACGCCTGGGTGGCTCAGTAAGTTAAGTGTCAGACTCTTGATTTTGGTTCAGGTTGTGATCTCAGGGTCATGAGATTCAGCCCCACCTTGGGCTCTGTGCTGGGCATGGAACCTGCTTAATTTTCTTTTCCTCTCCCTCTCCCCTTCTCCCTCCTGTCTGCATGCTCACTCTCTCTTTCAAAAAAAAAAAAAAAAAAGAATGAAGAAAGAAATGAATTTGAGAAATAATTAGGAAATGAAATGGTCATGACTTGGTGACTGAAGAGGAAATGCGAGGAAGAATCAAAGATGACTTCTGGGGCGCCTGGGTGGCTCAGTGAGTTAAGCTGCTGCCTTCAGCTCAGGTCATGATCTCAGGGTCCTGGGATCAAGCCCCACATCGGGCTCTCTGCTCAGCAGGGAGCCTGCTTCCTCCTCTCTCTCTGCCTGTCTCTCTGTCTGCTTGTGATCTCTCTCTGTCAAATAAATAAATAAAATCTTAAAAAAAAAAAAAGATGACTTCTGGGTTTCCAGCTTGGGTGGTCAGATAGGGGTTAAGCTATCACTTACCCATAAGGTAGCTTATTGTGAAGGTACAGAAGTTTAACCTTCAGGCCTCTTTCCTTGTATGGGTCCATTTAAAGGCTCTGGGTATGGCACCAGCAGTTTTGTATTCTTAAATATATATTCTTTTTCTTAAAAACGACCTACACCCTCTTGGGGCGCCTGGGTGTCTCAGTGGGTTGGGGCTCTGCCTTCGGCTCGGGTCATGGTCTCAGGGTTCTGGGATCAGGCCCTGTATCGGGCTCTCTGCTCGGCGGGGAGCCTGCTTCCCCTTCTCTATCTGCCTGCCTCTCTGCCTACTTGTGATCTCTCTCTGTCAGATGAATAAATAAAGTCTTTAAAAAAAAAAAAACAACCACCCAAAAACGACCTACACCCTCTTTAAGCTGATAATAGCTTCAGACACACAGAACCTGAACCCAACCCTCCCCATCCCCTTTCAATTCATTCTTCTGATTAGTAGATTAATCTTTTAAGAATCATCAACATCATGTCAGTCCTCTCCTCAGAAGCTATTGTTTTCATGTCAGTAGCCTTTTACCAACCTGGCAATTTTGCCTCCTCTTTCTAAAACTTTCTAAAACTGTCTCCCAACAAATGTTTATAGTTTCAGAAGAATAACTTTACCTGTCTGCCAAAGAGCCGGTACATCATTTACAAATGCCCTTGGAAGACTTATCTACTAAAAGTTGCAATTACTCTGTTGAACTTTCTTGTTCATTACCACTCTTCTTTATTTTTCTTTTCTTTTTTCTTGTTTTTATACTAGTTGTGGCTTTTCTACCTCATGCACTTGTCTAATGTCAGACTTGCCTGTTCAGTATGAACTGGTGTTTGGAATGTCTCATACCTATAGAAAGCTTTCTTGCACAAGCCAACATCACTTTGCATTTTGGCCATGGTGTATGTCTACACTGTGATTATGCTTTAATATTCTGTTTTTGATAATGTTGAATCAAAGATTGTTTGCTCTCCAGAATGTTCATTCTGGGCTATAAACCTTTGAACATTAGTTATGCAATAGTTCCAAGATCTGGACTATAATGTTGCTGTCATCTGCAGTGACAGCTATCTAGGACCATTCCCTCATTTGGAAGAAGAGTTGTATTCATTGTTGTTGACTACATCACCACTTGATAAATTATTTCTGAGGGGTTTTCTGCTCTCTGAGCAGCTGCTGTTCCATGTATGAAATACCTAATTTCACTTCCTAAGCATTTTCCCCGTAATGCACCTTCTGCTTCAACAAATTCTCACTCAGACATACTAAAATGGAACTCATAATAATCAGTTTATTATTTTAGCAGCCTCAGTAAACAAGGCAGTCTCACTGTGTTCTTTTTCACCATGTTCTTTTTTCTTTAGGGATAAGGCAGGCCTAGCATTTTTCTATAAAAGAACATACTGTATGGTCTCATGTTACAAAATTTCAGCTTGGTTAAATTGTAACAGACAGTCCTTCAATTTTTCCTGTGAGAAGATCACTTATTATGGATTAAAAACTGTTACATTAAAAAAATCAAGAAAGAATGTTACCATCAGGAGACTACTGTGAGATGGAAAGCATGGTGCTGATGTTTCACACCCAATCTTTCTCCTCTTCTTTCTTCTCAGTATCTTCCTGCTGCTTCAGTCTCTCCTTCTGTCTCATGTTGGCAGGTACAGATCAGAGGCTTGATGGCACCTGCAGAGGCCCAAGGACTTCTCTTGTGTAAACAGATTTAGGTCTGCCTGCCTTAATTCTGTAGAAGGAGTAGTGAACCAAGGAGAGCAAAATATGAGAACACTAGGAAATGTGGAGCAGATGCACCATAGGGCAGGATGAGGACTTGGAGCTCACTTCGTTTTTGGAGAAATACTGTTTTCTGTAGTGTTATGTCCTTTTCTGTCAGCACAGTCCTTCTGATCTTCGTGATGCTTTGAGGGATTCAGGTAAGAAGCAGAGGGGGAAGGCTGGCAGCAGCCTGGGGAGGGTAGTTATGACACAGGGAGCCGTCACCTGCTGAGAGCCAAAGGGCAGCCTGGCTCTGGGCTCTGGGCTACTCGATGGGGACAGACAGTGGGCTGCGCAGATGTGCAGAGCAGGCTAATGCTCTGGAAGAATTCTCTCAAGTACCTGGAAGGAGAACCTGGAACAAGAAAAATTTCCTTTTTGTCACACATGACAGGAGCTTTAGCTTTGATCCTTGTTGCCCTTGGAAGACCAGAGAAGTCTTTTAACATCTGGCCTACCCAGAACACACAATGATGAATGCATGTCCAGAACGGGGCTAACTCCCCACCTCCCTTCCACATACACACTCCCTCCCAGCTGCTGCTCATGCCACTTCTGTCTTCCCCAGTGGAAGAGGAAGAATAGAAGATATTTTACATAAACAGAACAAGGAGGATGTCAGATGCTGACCACCTGTTTGTAGCTTGGTACCCCCAAAAGTGGCCCTGGGCCCTCCTGAGGTCTGGTGTTTGAAATAGAATGTTCTCTTAGCATCCTGTTTCTTATAGGTCAGCATCATATTCCTTTTTTTTTTTCTTCTTTTAATTGACTATGCTTGCCATTTTCCCCCCTTTAACATTTAATTACTTGTTTGTTTGTTTGTTTATTAAAGATTTTATTCATTTGACAGACAGAGAGCATAAGCAGGGGGAGTAGCAGGCAGAGAAAGAGGGAGAGGCAGGCTCCCCGCTGAGCAGAGAGCTTGATGTGAGGCTCAATACAGGATCCTGGGATTATGACCTGAGCCAAAGGCAGGAAGTTAACCAACTGAGCCACCCAGGCACCCCTAACATCATATTTCTCAGCCAGTTAATACAAATGCCCGCCAAAGACCGGTGGGGGTGAAAGGGCCATTCCTCAGAGCTCCTTTTGCTCAGTGTTTTACATAATTAGTCCTTGATATGGCTGGACCTTGTTAGGTTGATTTATTATTTCTTGCCTTTCTTCTCCCTCCCTTCCACCTTCTCTCTACCCTCCCTTCTTTCCTTCTTGCATAATTGGTCCTAGAAAATTTTTTGTTCATAATTTTTCAAGTAGTGTTGCTGTTGCTCCCTATGTCTTGTGTCCCCTGTTGTGGCCAGAAATCTGCACCCATCATTAAAGGCTTAATTAAGGGGATACAGGAGGCTGAGGAAGCTTAAGGATAGGTCTTGAGGTTACTGCTTAGACTGCCAGGAAAGGCTTGTATGAAGACCTGTAGCATTGTTTTAACTCTGTGTCTTATTATGTTTTGAATTAAGGATATCAACATAAGGATGTATGACGAAATTTAAATTGTTAATTCAACATGACAGCCTGGATTTTTTCCTCCTCTTTGATCGATAGTTACTCCAGTATGGCTTATGGACTCTACTTTCCTATCTGTCTTGGTGAACAACAATGACACACATCAGTATGGAAAATTTAGGTGAGATCACCAGGAAGCCAGGTTATAGATGAGGTATAATCATTTATCTTTAGACTCATGGTTACAGTTTACCCTCCCTCCACCCAGTCTTCATTTCTACACAGCCTTCCTTCCCTTGGTGCTGTAATAATGGGAGGGTATATCCAGGGCAGTAGGAACCTCCCTTGTCCTGACCTCCAGAGTCATGGCTCCTATACTCTCTTATTTACGACAAAGATCAGAGGCGCTACCTCCGTCTGTCTAAGTGGGTGGGAGCAGACAGGTCACAGTTATGGAAGTAGTATTTGAAATAAAGAGGAAAGGGTCTATTGAGTGTCCTGTATGTTCTCTGTGATCTTTTAAAATCTATTTTTACATGGAAACTTGAGTCATCTAAGGCCTCAGAGTCTTGGAAAGCAAGCACCTCCATGTTAGTCCCTGACATAGATGTACTTGTTCATAAATATTTTATCCGTTTTGGTATCCTCTACTTCCTAAGTGCTCAGTAAGTATTTACTAAACAAATAAGTGACTCTTGCTGCCTATAATCGTGTTGCATTGGAGGTGTGAGCCCATTTTTATGGTAGAATGTTAGTCATCAAGCCAGCCATGTAGCCATGTCCTCTCTTGCCTATTCCAGTAATCACATGATAAATACAAGGGTGTGAATGCCCATAGCACTTTTTGCATCCTATTTTTTTTCATATTTATCTGTTTTGAAAGTCAAAAATTAGTTATTTGTGCCTACTATGTACCAGGCACTGTAACTGTGACTGGCACTTTTATATATTCTTCCTAATTCTCACAATAGTGCTCTAAGGGATTATCTTCATTTTTTATTCATTCACTGGTCCATTCAACACCAGCCAGGCTCTGTGTTAGATGCTAAGGACAAACGGTGAATGAGACAGATAGCATCCTACCTTCATGGTGCTTAGAAGCTTAGGCATCCAGAAGTAACTGGTAGTTAGGGGTCATAATAAGTGGCCAAGCCTGAATGTGAATCTGCCTGTTTCCAGAATGCTGAAAAATAGTGGCAGTCAGCTACAAAGAACTTCCTAAGTGCCAGTCCTTTCTAACTCAACTCAGTTTTAAACCTTCAGACCAATCCCATGTTACCTCCATTTTCCAAGTGAGGAAATGGGACTCTGGGAGGTTAAATAACTTGCTCACGATCATAGAGCCAGTAGACAGCAGGACCAAGACCTGGATGAGGTTGGCCTATCTCCAGAGGCCATTTTGCTTCTACTTGACCATGCTGTTGCCCTACATAGCAGAGAAGACAAAGGTCCACAGGCCCTGCCCTGTAGGATTTTATAGGCAAGAAAAACAAAATATAATTATAGTGCAAAGCAGAATAGCATAAGGCCACAAGAAGAACATAAACAAAGTGCTTTGAGGTTGAGGAGGAATTATTTTAGTCTAAGGAATCCTTGAAAACAGAGGACAAGAAAAAGTGCTCTATTTGATAGATCTACAGGGTGTCATCTTTCAAGTAGAAAATAACTTATTATTCTGAGTGAAATATAAAAATAGAATTTAGAATTATTTCACTTCCTTAAATTTTTTTTTTTTTTGGTGTGTGTGTGTATTCATTATTCATTATATAAAATTTATTGAGTGGTTGACTGGGTATAGCACTGTAAGAAACATCAGTTTCAGAGATGTTAAATAGTTAAAAAATGTGGATCTTAGAATCAAATACAAATACAAATTCCGAACAAGAATATATACAGTCTTTGTTCAAAGTATTTTCTATAGGAAATGTACGGAAGAGTCCTGGTATATTTTCACTTCCATTGGCACCCAAGTGGGGCTGCTGTTTGCAGTTGTATAGTTTGTGTGATACACAAAGGTATCCAGCTGAGGAGGTGCCAAGGGGTTGAAACCCAATCACATTTCCCATACCAAACAATGCTCCCCATTGGAGGACTGCCTCCCTCTCTCCAAGAGGAAGGGCATCTTGGTGACTTTTTAAATTTTGTAGAAGTTAGAAAAGATTCTCTATGTGCTAGCAGTAACCTGGGTCCTAGAGCAGGAATGCTGGTAAGAGCTCTGCAGCAGCCAGAGTTGAAGTGTATTCGTTATTCTGAAATTGAAGGATAATTGACATACAGTATTATATTAGTTTCAGATGTGCAGCATAGTAATTTGATATTTTTATATATTATAAAATGGTCACCTTGATAGGTCTAGTTACCCTCTGTGACCATGCAAAGTTATCGTGATTTTATTGAGTGCACATTATCATCCCTGGGACTTCTTTATTTCATAACTAGAAGTTTGTACCTCTTAATCCTCTTTACTTATTTCACTCACCCTCCACCCATCCCCCTGCTCCCCCCCACCACAACCACAAGTTTGTTCCCTGTGTCTATAAGTCTGTGTCTCTTCTGTTCGTTCATTTGTTTCTTAGATTCTACATGTAAGTGAAATCATATGGTATTTGTCTTTCTCTGTCTGAATTACTTTATTAGCACAATGTCTTCTAGATCTATCCATGTTTCATTATTTTATATGGTGAAGTAATATTGGAATATTATGTATATATGTTGGAATATTATGTATATATGTACACTCACATAACACATCTTCTCTATTTAATAATCTATCAGTGGACACTTGGGGAACTTCCATATCTTGGCTATTGTAAGTAATGCTGCAGTGAACATAGCAGTATGTATATCTTTTTGAATTAGTGCTTTCATTTTCTTCAGATAAATACCCAGAAATGGAATAGCTAGTTGTATGGTAGTTCTATTTTTAATTTTTTGAGGAACCTCTATATTGTTTTCTATAGTAGCCTTACCAATTTACCTTTCTACCAACAGTGCTTGGAGTTCCCTTTTCTCTACATCCTTGCCAATACTTTTCTTTTTGATAATAGCCATTCTGACAGGTGTGAGGTGTATCTTGTGGTTTTGATTTGCATTTCCCTGATGATTAGTGATGTTGAACATCATTTCATGTGCTTTTTGCCCACCTGTATGCCTTCTCTGCCCATTTTTAACCAGGTTTTTGTTTTTGTTGTTGTTGTTGTTATTACTGAGTTGTATGAGTTCTTTATATATTTTGGGTATGAACCCCTATCAGATAAATCATTTGCTAGTGTCTTCTCCCATTCAGTAGGTTGATTTTCCTTTTGTTAATGGTTTCCTTTGCTGGGCAAAAGTTTTTTAGTTTGTTGTAGTCCTAATTGTTTGTTCTTTATTTTGTTGCTCTTACTAGAGGAGACATATATAAAAGAATGTAGGTAAGATCAATGTCAAAGAACTTACTGCCTGTATTTTCTTACAGAAATTTTATGGCTTCAGGTCTTATATTTAAGTCTTTAATCCATTTCGATTTGATTTTTGCATATGGTGTAAGAGAGTGGTCCAGTTACATTTTTTTGCATATTGTTGTCCAGTTTTCCTAACACCATTTGCTGAAAAGACTGTCTTTTTCATTGTACATTTAAAAAAAAGTTATTTATTTTTTTATTTATTTGAGAGAGAGAGAGAAAGAGAGGAGGTGGTGGAGATAGAGAGAGAGAGAGCATGAGCAGGGAGGAGAGGGAGAAGCAGCTTACCCACTGAGCAGGAAGCCCAATGATACAGGGCTGGATACCAGGACCCTGGGACCATGACCTGAGCAGAACGCAGACGCTTAACTGACTAAACCACCTAGGCGCCCCCCTCATTGTACATTCTTGCCTCCTTTGTCATTGATTAATTGACCATATAAAATGTGGGTTTATTTGTGGGCTCCCAATTCTATGCTGTTATCTATGGGTCTATTTTTGTGCCAGTACCATACTGTTTTGATTACTATACCTTTGTTTTATAGTTGAAATCAGAGAGCATAATACCTCCAGCTTTGTTTTTTCTCAAGATTGCTTTGCCTCTTGGGGGGGTCTTTTGTGGTTCCATAAAGATTTTAGGATTATTTGTTCTAGTTCTATGAATAATGCCATTGGTATTATGATAGGGATTGCAGTGAATGAAGTGTACTTAATATGACAACATGTTTTTTTTAATGTCTACTAATAGACCTAAAAGTGATATATGACTTTATTAAATCCTAAATTAAACTTAAGATTAAATTAAGTAATTATTAATATCACTGTAAAATCTGTTAATGAAAAGTTTTGTTGATTCCATGCTATTACATACAGACAAATTATAATATGGGATAAAATATAATTTCAGGGAGTCCACAGCGCATCTAAATCCCATTTTTGGACCTCAGATTAGAATACCCATAGTATTGCATGGAATGGTTCAAAAATAATTGAACACTTAACAATATAAACATGGGGTTAAAACCTAACACTTTCCCTATGGCTAGACAGTTAAAAGGTCACCCATGGTTTAATACATATGTGATTGTACATTACCTGGTTACTGAGTAGTCCACTTTGGAAGGTGTTCAATATTTTTTGAATCATCCTGTATCAGTTTATCAACTTCCTCTGAGAGGTTTTAAGTGCCAACTTGACAGTGTCAGTTTTGGGTGCTCTTGCACCATGAATATGTATTTACTATGACTCACTTTGCAAGTTGACATTTATGGGTTGGATTAATGATGAACAGAGTAATTCTTTATTGGATGACAATAATTTTACTCTAGATTTCAATGAGTGATGATGGCATTACCTCCCTACAGCAATACTCAAAATCAGATTGAAAATATAACTTCCCCCAGATCGGATCATCTCTTAAATGTTAAGAATGCTCATCGTGTCCGTGGAATTGTAAGCTATTCTACTGTAAGAGAGAATAAAGTTTCCCAGGAAACTAAGTTATTATTAAAGCAGAGCCTCTAAATGTTTCCCTCATTAGACCTGCCAGGGTGCAGCTGTGAAACATGCATCTGACAACATGGTTTCCATCACTCGCTGGAGGCTATCTTCCACTTCACAGACTGTCTCATGAAACTATCATGTGAATTGCTTGTTTTTCTGGCCAAATGTTGTCTTTAAGAAATACTGTTTCATTAGAGAGTTTGCTGAGAGGAGACTGGCTTGAGATTTTTTTTTTTTTTTTTTTAAGATTTACTTATTTGAGAGAGAGAGTGAACACCTGTGAACAGGAGGAAGGGAGAAGGAGAGAGACAATCCCAAGCAAACTCTACGCCAAGTGCAGTCTGATGTGGAGCTCAATCTCATGACCCTGAGATCGTGGCCTGAGCTGAAACCAAGAGTCCAAGCCTTATCTGACTGAGCCACCAGGTGCCCCTCGCTTAGAATTTTTACCATAATCTAGAGACTGCAGGTATAGGGGGTAGGGGACCACTTGTTCACTAGTTGAAATGCCACGTGATCTGACTGCAACTATATATACATGAGCTCTATCAGCCAGTATAAATTAAAGTTGATCTTAATAGCAATGCATTTATCTGGTCAGTTTAGATAATAGCTCTTTGTAAAATTTTAATTTTATTAATAAGAACATTCATATGTTAGTGTATCATTTATTTTGAAGAGTTTTATTCATTTTACTCTATTGATACTTTTCTTCGTGAAGGCATCACATAACATTGACTAATTATAAACCACATTTCCTTAATTTTTTCATTTTCAAAACATGCAAATATTCCTTCAAAGAAGACATGTTTTAACCACGAGTAAAAACTGAATATAAGCAATGCAGTATGAAGTCACCAGGGCAGGGCGCCTGGGTGGCTCAGTTGTTAAGTGTCTGCCTTCTGCTCAGGTCATGATCCCAGGGTCCTGGGATTGAGCCCCACATCGGGCTCCCTGCTCAGTGGGGAGCCTGCTTCTCCCTTTCTCACTCCCCCTGTTTGTGTCCCCTCTCTATCAAATAAATAAAATCTTAAAAAAGAAGAAGAAGTCACTAGGGCACATGGCAAGCATTTTGCTTCATTTTCCAGAGCAACAAGGATGAAAGTGATTGCAGGCAGGATTTGTGTGCTAGGGATGTTCACGATCAGTGATTCAGTGGGTGGCAATTTTCCTTGCCCAACACATAGATGAGCCATAATAGTTGTTGACATTTTGTTATTTGACAAATATTTTCAGCGTGCTTCACCTGTGTCAGTCAGAGTTCAGTGGTTGGGACACAGATCAATAATGCAGGGCCTCTGTGTGTTGCATCCCAGGTAGTCAGCGCTTCACGAAAGAGGCAAAAGATAGTGTGGGAGCACAGATGAGGGAGGGATCAGTTCTAGCTACAGCGTTGCCATGAAGTTTGGAAATGCAGATAGATTATTTTATCCTATAATGTAATAATCCCAACAAAACTATTATGTGTTTGCCTGTGTTTCTGGACTTGGTGGCAAGTTTTAAGATGGTCAGGAAAGACCATAGGAAAAGATACTTGATTTGGGCCTCAGATGTCAAAAGAAATTCACCAGATTAGAAAAGGTCCTGGGAGGACATTCCCAGTTGAAGGAAATGTTTCTTTGGGAGGCTATGAGTGATCTTGCTTAGCTGGTATGTAGAAGATGAAGTGAGACAGATGTATAGGAGGCAGGTATTGGAAGTTTTGTAAACCATGTTAAAGTGTATGGATTTTATACTATAGGCAGTCAGGGGCCAATGAAGGGTTATGAATTAGTCAGTAACACAGTCATTCAATCAAAAAGTGTTCGTGTAGTGCCTACTACCTTTTAGGCCAGTGCTAGATGCTGAGCTACAAAAATGAATTAGATGCAAGTAACTCAAAGCCTGGTAAAGAAAAATATAGAGAAGTTGGTGCAATGGAAGCCATAGATTTTCTGTAATCATAATCACAGCATTATTACATTTATGGAATATTTACTGTGTGCCTGGCATGTGCTAAGTGCTAACATGCATTGTCTTATTTAATTATCCCAATAATTCTAAAAGCACTATTGATTGGTGCCGCTTTATAGAAGAGGAAACTGAAAGCACAGGTTCAGTAACTTGCGTCTGGTAAAGGGTGGAGCCAGGGTTCAAATCTTAACAGTCTGACTCCAGAAAATGCACTTTTTACCACATCGGAGGGGACAGTCCATTCTGCAGGGACAAAGGTGGGATTTGGAAAGTCTACATGGGGATAGTGATGGGTTTGCCTTAAGGAAGATTACTCTTTTTTTAAAGATTTTATTTATTTATTTGACAGAGAGAGCAAGCGAGCACATAGGCAGGGAAGCAGTAGACAGAGAGAGAAAGAGAAGCCAGCTTGCTGCCGAGCAAGGAGCCTGAGGCAGGACTTGGTCCCAGGACCTGGGGATCAAGACCCGAGCTGAAGGCACAGGCTTAACCAACTGAGCCACACCCAGGCGCCCCAAGGCTTAATTAGGAATGGCAAAGAGGGAGAAAGAAAAGGATACTAGGGGGAAAAGCCCAGAAAGCACTCTCAGACAATCATAGTGGGAGTGAAGGAAAGGAAATTCTCCAAATAAAGAGTTTTAACAGGGTGTCCTTGGACAGGCTTCTGTGGAGGCGGCATGAAGTGGGCAGTGGCACTATGTTGGTACATTCTAAGTACAAAACAGCAGATGACAGGAGTGAGGATTTCAAAGACATTTTCTTTCTTGGAGCATATGGAATTTTTAGGGTTGTAGGGGAATAGTTGAAGAATTATTTTTATTCAACTCACTTTTAAACACATATAAGAATGTTAGAAATTGCCAAATGCTACCATCATTTTCAAGAGATTGTTAGATATAGCAGTATCAGTCGGGATCCTTTTAGCCCCAAGTCACAGAAATCTCCAGTTAAAATTGACTTAAATATTAAGTACTTTTATTATCTCACATAATGAGTGGTCTAGAGGTGATAGGTGATGCTACATGGTAATTGAATATCTCAGAAATCTCATCCAGTTTCTGTAATCCTTCTGTCTTATAGTTCCTGGTATGTTAGCTTTGTTTCCTGTCATTGGTCTCAAATGACAATATCCAGAGAAAGAGAAGACCACCTTTTTGTTTGTATTTCTTTTGGAAAAGAGAAGTCTTCCTGACAAACCCTCAACTCTCACACTTCATTGGTTAGAATTATGTTGTGGATCCAAGACTGAACCAACGATTCATAGGAGGAATCAGTCACGGGATCATTCATGACCCAGTGCTTGGTGCTGGGGCCAGGTCCATCTTTCCCTGAAGCACATGGCCTCTCAAAGAGGGTTGGAAATCTGGACAAAATTGCAGTTTTATGAATGAGGAGAGAGAGCTGGATAGATTTGGGGTAAGCAATCAATGATGTCTGTTTTAAATTAACTACGAAAGTCTTTCTTAAATGGAATGACAAAATAATTATTAAATGTATCTTATTAATAAAATTTTCAGTCTTTTTTTTTTTTTTTTTAAAGATTTTATTTATTTATTTGTCAGAGAGAGAGAGAGCGAGCACAGGCAGACAGAGTGGCAGGCAGAGGCAGAGGGAGAAGCAGGCTCCCTACAGAACAAGGAGCCCGACGCGGGACTCGATCCCAGGACGCCGGGATCATGACCTGAGCTGAAGGCAGCGGCTTAACCCACTGAGCCACCCAGGCGTCCCTAAAATTTTCAGTCTTATAGCCATGTGTTCAGTAGCCAATTTTCTCTTATTTTTAATAAAATAATTATAATTTTAGAACACCTAATAAAAATATTTCAATGCAATAAACCTGTTAAGGTCAGTTCAGTTTGGTTTAGGTTTTTAAACTCACTCTTCAGAATTCTTTTGGCTGATGATAGTTCATGGTAAATATCACTGATGATGAATGAAATTTGGCAGTTCACTCATTCTCCATAATTTAGGAAAATGCTAAAACACTAACATGCCTCTAAAGTGTTGGAGAATCTGTTCCTACTTCCCACCATCTTTCATCTGAGAGTAGAGGATTAGGCTCTGCAAGTCCCATTTGCAACTGACTGAATAGTTTCCTGGGTCTCCAAGAAACAATCACTCAAGGAAACGGGAGTGCCAAGAAGAAACTATCAGTTACTCCAGCCTGCAAGAAATAGAAACTGACTAAGCCTAAACCTAGACCTAACTTAAGCCTAAAGAAACGGTTTACTTTAAAAGTTCAGGGATGATCCTGGAACCCAAATTCAGCTGAGTCTTAGGAAGTTCTGTTCTCTGAAAGTGGAACTACATGGGGAGCTGGGAAGTTTCAACTCCTGTCCCTGCTTCTCACTGTCGTGCTGTTTGGTTCTTTTCTTTCTGCAGACTGACTTTGTTGTTTTTTCAAGTCTGTGGTGGGCAGATGATAGCTAATTTATATTCCTTGATATCACGTCCCCTCTGCTCAAAAGACTAGTCCAAACTCTGAATGTCTCTACATTCTAACTCTGAATTTACCAGGAGAGAGAATCTAATTTACAAATGGAGCTGTGGCTTAAATTGAGTATCTTGCACAAGATCACCCAGCTAGTAAGTGGAAGATAAGGCCTTTTGACTCTAGGTCAGTCTGGATCTAAAACCTGATGACTTTCCAACAAAATATGTGGCCACCAATTAGATTTTCAGGAGCAGTGCTGGATGCCTTGTTGATTCAGTTTGTTCTTGTCCTTGCTGGTAAACCTGATTTGGGGTCTTGGTACTGATCAAGGTCTAGGTATTAGTTCCTAGCCAAAAGACCTAAGACCTTGCCTTGCTGACTGGTATCTATAATTCTATCATGAGAAGAGTCATGTTTTTTCTTTGGCTTAACACATGGAATATCTCATCTTTACAGAATATCTGACAGGTTACAAGGATGATATAATGATCTCATTTTATTTTTACAACAATCCAGTGACATAATAGGCAAGTTTATTTATTCCTATTTAGACATAAGGAAATGGAGGTTCACAAGAGGAAGGTGATTTCTTCCAGAAGAGAGGACTGACCTCCCTGGGGAGCCTGTGAACTAGTTGCTTTGAGGTAGCTGAAGCATCTCATTGGTCACATCCCTGTGGAACATTAAAGTATCCCTTCCAAGGGGGTGCAGGACAGCCACAGGCCACTTGGTGCTGAACTGCATAGACTGGGAATTTTGTCAGGACAGACACTATTCTCTACTCCTCTCTTTGTTCTCAGGTTCTAGCATCATATTTTGTACATTGCAGACACTTGATGAATGTTTATTGAAGGAATATGGGACTTCTTAAAATGATAACTCTAATATTGGAATGATCTGCCTTGAAAGTTGTGTGATTCTTAGCACTGGCAGAGTTTAAGAAAAGATGGGTAAATATCTCCTTCCTAATATTAAAGACTAACATTTATTGAGTGTTTACTCTGTGTTGGGCACTGGGCTGAGTGCTCTACATGGTAATATTTCATGTATTCCTCATTACAAGTCAATACAATAGGCTCTGTTATTATTCTCATTGAAACCAAGGCACAGAGAGGTGAAGTGATTTGCTCAAGAATCCATTCAAGTGGCCAGGATTTGAATCCTGGTAGACTGAGTTAGAGATCAGGATCTCAGTTGTGTTGCCAAAGCATTTCCTAGATGAGACAGGAGTTTAAAGTAGATGACCTCAAGTCTTTTTTTTTTATTTTAAGATTCTCTGGTTGGTTGGCCAGAAGATTGGTGCTCCCAGAGAAACTGGGGAAGGAGAACTGACTGTAGGTTTTAGATTTTTTTTTTTTTTTTTTTTTTGACAGAGAGAGAGATCACAAGTAGGCAGAGAGGCAGTGGGGGAAGCAGGCTCCCTGCTGAGCAGAGAGCCTGATGCGGCGCTTGATCTCGGGACCCTGAGACCATGACCTGAGCCGAAGGCAGAGGCTTAATCTATTGAGCCACCCAGGTGCCCCCCCTGTAGGTTTTAGGATAGAGGGGTCAGCAGAGAACAAATTGATTTTGATTTTGATAAGGTTTGGTATGAAGTATCAGAAGATATCCAAATGAAAGAGTCCAAGCTTCTTTGAAGCTTTTTCTTCAAAGAAAAGAAAATCCATATGTATGCTGTTTTCATGAAAAGCCCTTTCAATACATTGTGTGATAAACGTTACTGTCTGGCCATGTATATTATAGTATTTATGCCTCACAGTCCTCTTCTAATAGAGCCTTATACTGTAGTATTGATAGAACCACAACTTTGTGAGATAAGCAACATTCTAAGAGGACAACTGACAATCTTATTTTTTATTTTTCAGGAATTTCATTAGAGAAAGTGTATGCAATTTCAGAACCAATAAGAGATATGTCTCCTACATAACAAAAAGGAAAAAAGCAAACAAAATATATTTGGAGGCTTAGGAGTTTTAACTAATTTTGCCACTGTATCCCTTCTTATTTTTTTAAAGATTATTTATTTATTTATTTATTTATTTGGCAGACAGAGATCACAAGTAGGCAGAGAGGCAGGCAGAGAGAGAGGAAGGGAAGCAGGCTCCCTGCTGAGCAGAGAGCCCAATGCGGGGCTCAATCCCAGGACCCTGGGATCATGACCTGAGCCGAAGGCAGAGGCTTTAACCCACTGAGCCACCCAGGCGCCCCCTTCTTATTTTTTTAAAAAGATGTTTGTTTGTTTATTTATTTATTTATTTATTTGACAGAGAGAGAGAGAGAGAGAGAGAGAGGGAATACAAACAGGGGGAGTGGGAAAAGGAGAAGCAGGCTTTCCGCTGAGCAGGGAGCCCAATGTGGGGTTCGATCCCAGGACCTCATGACCTGAGCTGAAGGCAGATGCTTAACCACCTGAGCCACCCAGACACCCCACTGTATCCCTTCTTAAAAGAAATAAACAGGGACTTCATATTTATCATGTTGTATTATCATCTTCCCTGGCAATAACACAAAACTTGCAAACAGATAAAGAAAGCAACATACCTAAAAAGTAACAAATGATAATCACTTTAAGCATTATTTGGTTGAATAACATTGTTATTTAAAAATATAATTCTGCCAGAGTCTTTGAATTATCAGAAAACTCTAAATCTGCCAAACGATCAAACAAACAATCAGTTAACAATAGTAGGCGTTTAGGAACACTACAAAAGCAGGGAACAAGACAAGATTCTGCCCACATGGCCTTTGCTAGCAGGACTACATACATAACCCATGACTCTTGGGAAGAAGCATTCAGGTTGCCATGTGGCCGAGGTCAGCCAAGGACAACCTTGGAAACAGATGGGCCTGGGCTTTAATCACAGACATACTATTTACTAATGGTACAACCATGGGAAAGTGACAAAACCTCTCTGAGCCCAGTTCTTCATCCACAAAATGTTACAACTAATCTGTCCTGCATATGGTCATTGTAAGAAGTGTATGAGATGTGTGAGGTGAACCTACAATTAAGTGTTCTTATCACACTCACACACAGGGTAGGAGGAAATTTTTGGAGGTGATGGATATGTTTATGGCATTGATTGTAGTGATGGTCCCACTGGTGTATACTTATTTCTGAACTCATCAGGTTGTATCCATCAAACAAGTACAGCTTTTTGTATATCAATCATACTGTAATCAAGTGGTAAAAAAGAGGAAAAAAACCTACAACAGCACCAGCAGCGGAGGGGACTTCTGATAATTATTAGTATCATCCTTTCCCCCTACTTCAGTTTCTATCTTTAAGAAAACTGCTCTGATATAGAGGAAATCCACTCCCTCACTGAATTAAACAGTATTATCTATGAGAGCCACTCTGTACAAATGGACAGGTTGTTCCCTGATGAAGGGAGAGAGGGGGCTGAGTTCCAGCTCATTATCACCCATCAAGCTGGATGCCCTGGCCTCTCTTTCTAATTTGCACAAAGGTGCTACATGTAAAGCTTAGGTACTTATCAGGCTCTGGTGTCTGATATAGTAATGATGATCTTGGGCTTTGCCCATTTTGTGTCTGATGGGGAAATGGTAATCAAGAATTACAATACATGTAATTAATGCTATTCTAAGGAGGGCACTATGGGGACATAGAAGAGAGACATTTAAACCTGATGGGCTGGGGGAGGGAGGCCCAGGATCTGTGACCTAAAGGATGAGAGGAATTGGTGGAGGAGGATGTTCCAGGCAGAGGAGTGACATTCAGTTATTTATCCGTTCAGTAAACATGAATATCTACTGAGAGCCAATACTGAAGATAAAGCAGTGAATAAAATGAAATCTGTTCTTACCATCATTCTGACATTGTAGTAGGGCCAAGAGAAAATAATGACTGAACCTGAGAAGCATTAGGTGGTGAGATGTGCTTTAGGAGAATAACATACATGGGGTGGTGGTAAGTGGGGTGAGGGGACCATGTCTGAATGGAGAGTAGGGAGGCTCCTTAGGGAGGCGTCACTTGAGCTGAGAACTGAATGGCAATTGTGGAAACTCAGGGGTGAGGGACGGCTGTTACAAAAGTCTTAAGGGGGAATGAACTTTATATTCTGAGGTGGCAAAGGACACACTTAGGCAAAGTGTAGTGGGTGAAAAGAGGAGTGGGAGAGGTAGCCAGGCGTTGAGCATGATGAGCTGCGATACCTGCCAGGAGTTCCATATGGCAAAACAGAAGATCTCTGGCTAGGGGCTGAGAGGTAAGAGGAAGAACTTCTAACAACACAGTCCCTTCCCTTCTGTCATATGACTGTTGTTAGGTGATGAGAGATGAGTTGGGAGAGACAGGCAGGAACTAGGCTATGGTAAGTCTCAGCTGGATCTGGGAGACATTTAATTTTGCTTAATGCTATGCAAAGAATCCCAAGGAAGCCATGACTAAAGTCATTCAAAGACAGGCTTTTATGTTTATGCCTTCAGAGGAGGTTTGAATACCAAGTCTTATTTGTGTTAATTAATTGTTCTTGAACCATATTTCTCAATATACAGATCCCATGAGAGCTTGGAACTCTTCTCAGGTGTGTCCACACATTCAGATTAATGTACAATTTATTTTTGCAACAATGAGTTTATTTACGTGATAGTGATATCTGTTGGAATGTTAAACTGCGTAGGTTGTATTTTATAGGGGGAGGAAACATCTTTTTACTGCTAAGAGCTGAGACGCAGCACATAATGTCAAGTTGGTAACAAATATGTGATATTTATTAGAGCATGGGAAAACTTTGCCTCATAGTACATGAAGGAGACCCTGCTATCTGCTTACCTGACATTCATGATCTCCCCCTTATTCTTATTGACAGAACCTTAGATTTGATTGTCAATAAGCCCAGCTGAAAATACTTGTCTTCTAGACTCCCTTTGGGTCAGGGATCATTGTGTGACAAAAGTCTGGCCTGTGAGATCTACGCAGAAGTCACTGGAGAATGAAAAGGCAAATCCTGACAAGGAAAAAGCCCTGTGTCCTCTTCCCCTTTCCTCCTGCTATTTGTAGTCACTTGGTGACTCAGTGTTGTTGGGAGTCTTGTAATTTCTTTAAATATGTTGTAAAGCCAACATGTTGAGTTAAGGACCACTGTCTTATGAGGACTGTGACTAAATCTTTCTGGCACTTGTACTGGTCTGAAGTAACTATACACATAAAAATATAGTAAGATGATTTTATCAGAAGTACCTTTCAGAGTTCATAATTTGAGGTATCTTCAGTGTATGTCATGTTTCTTCCTGTTTTTGAACTAGAGAAATATAGTCAACAATTATTTCTTAAACGTTCATTTAACATATGCTGACTATCTATAATTACGAAGATAACACTTTTTTATGTGCTGTGAGGAATAGAGATGATGAGACCAAGCTTCTTGTTCTGGGGGAGCCAACAATTTTATTAGATGACAGATGTGTTCATAAATAAATGTAAAACGTGTATGCGTATCATGTGGTAGGCCATGGCTGGGCCTGCCCCAGAAAAGCCTCTAAGTGGACATGAACATGGATGCAGATAAAAGGAACATGCTCCCAAATGCAGGCAGAGCACATGTTCAAAGCTTGGAACCTGGACATCCAGCCTGTATGGATGGCAGTGGGCTCACACTGTGGCAAAATTATTGCCTTAAGTGTAGTATTATTTATTTCTGTATGATGAAGAGCCTGGTGTTATAAAAGGTATGTAGCTCTGTGTTCCTTTAACCTGGGTTCGTCTCACTCAGTGTGGCCCAAGGTCACTAGACTTCAGATATGTAGTCATGGGAGGGATGATGGAAGGAAATCATGGGAGCTGTGTCCACCAATCTGCATCCTTACCTGGTTTACATGCTCTATGTGGCTTACTTTCTGCCTTAGGATTAAAGAAAGTAAAAGCCATCCTGAAATATGGCCCTTTGGAGAGCATCTTTGAATGGGCTGTGTGACCTGTAGGGATATAGTAAGTGACAACAGAGCATTACAAAGAGCACTGAGTTGTGAGGAGGAGGAAACAGTTCTGTTTAGGGCTTCCCTAAGGCTTCATTCACTGAAGAATGGGATGTGTATGGGGAAGCAGTGAGAGATGAAGCTGGAAAGGGAGTCCAGGCCAAGCTAAGAGGTTTGGCATTGAACATGTTGGTAATGGAACCGAAGAATGTTTTTGAGCAACTATTAAACTAGTGAATTAGTAAAACAGGGGATCATAAATAAACCTGACAGCATTATCATGTGTGAAACCTGAAATCTTCCAGTCATTTGAAATGACTGGAAGATCCCTTTAGGTGATTTGAACTGAGGCCATGTGACTGGAGAATAGTACATGAATTTAGAGTTTATCATAAAACCGATTGTTTTGGGGAGCACTAAAGAGAGTGGGGAACCACATATGAAGTTGAGTTTTTGAATTTGGACATAGAGGATAGTAGTACTGTGAACACACAAAGGGCACAGGAAGAGGGAAACAGTTCTTGTTTTAGTGATATTGGATTGAGGTGCTGGCGGTACATTCAGGCGGAAATGTGCTACAAGCAGAAAATAAGAGGAGCCCAGGAGAGAGGTGGAGTGAGGGATGAGCCACCTATGCTGGGGTGAGTCAGTGAGTTTGGGCATAATACATGAACCTAATGACAGGTCCCAAATACATGACAAATGTAACAGGGAAGACATACCTAAGAGCGCCTTGGAAAATAAACACTGCGATATTGGTATTTATAGTTTATATTTGTTTTACCAGCTGTTGAATTCTCAGAAACCAACTCTTATCCCAGATTGACCTCCTAACTGGCAGAATTGTCAAAGGACTCATTTTTGTGTAGAAATGTGACTCCTGTGACACTGAATCACCAGATCTTTCTAGTCTATACTAGGAGAAATAGACGAACTACACGACTAATTAAAGCACGCCTTTTTTTGGAGGTAGGGGGCACACAGCCCCTCAATTATAGGTAGTGGTGATCACTAAACTAATTCAACAACTAAAATCTTGGAGGTGTTCCCGAGGAGGGGTATGGCTGTGCCTGGACCGAAGCTGCACGGAAGCAGGGGAGAGGTTAAACAGAAGAACGCGACCCGCGAGATAAAGATGAGCTAAGCAGATTGCGTAGCTCCCAGTTGGAAGCTGGCCGTCGTCATCAGGCATACTGGCTTCATTGCTCAACGCCCGGGAACAACTCAGTTTATTCCGAGGCGGGGCGGCTGAGAAGCAGGGGAGGGGACACGAGTAGGGAGAAAAGAGCGCAGAAAAGCCCGTTGGGCGGAGATAGGAGAACTTCCCCCCGAAGATTTACTACATTTCCCAGAATTCAGTGCGGCAGAGAGGAGTTGATCCGTGTTCGCCGCTGGAAGATTTGCGACATGGGATTGGTAGTCAGCATCCATCGGTCGCCGGAGGTAAGACTCCGGTGGGGAGATCTATAGGGATTGGCTAATGAGAGTTCGAGTCCCGCCCACAGATGGTGACGACAGGCGGCGGTCTTGCTACTTAAGGCGTCGTGGCCCAGCCCGCCCCGCCTTAGCTCCCGCGCTAGAGAGAAACATGTATCGTTTCCGATCACAGCTCTTCACGGGGATTTCTGCTGCTGCCACCGCCCGCTCGTACCCCCGCCGCTTCTCGCCTCTGTTGTTAGCTGAAGACTCGCCTCTTAGCCGCCCGCCGCACAGACGCACGAGTAAAAAGTGCAGCTCCATCGGCTGATCCTCAATAAGCTCCGAGTTTAGGCGGCACCGGGCGTCCCACGATGCCGAAGAATAAGAAGCGGAACACTCCCCACCGCGGTGGCAGTGGTGGCAGCGGCACAGGGGCAGCTGCAGCGACGGCGGCGACAGCAGGTAAGCGGGTATCCCCGCCGCCGACATCCCAGTTGCCGGCCGGGCTTGCGAGTCTCAACCTCGGGCGCCGTGGGATTTGTAGTTCCATTCCTCTGGACATATGTGTCGGCCGGGCTCTTCGCTTGACTGGCGAACTACAGTTCCCAGCGTGCCGTGGGGGCAGTACCTCGCGCGATTTGGATCTGGCTTGCGGACCGAACTCTTTGGCACCGGCCTTGGGGGCGGGGAGGGGCGGTGCGAATAGGTTCTAGGGCCTGAGAGTGGATCCGGGTCCGGGGTGACGGATTGTTGGGCGGGAGAGGAACTCTTCTCAGAAGCTGGTGCTTGCTCTTCAGAGCTCACCCTAACGGAGGGTGGGGCCGAGAGAGGATTTGCGTCTTGATGTCAGTGGTTGCCTTTGACCCACCGACCCCAACGTGGAGTTCTGGGGAATGTCAAAGGTCCGGCGCGTTTGGCCCTGCTCTTGCGTCACGAGGCCCGCCCTTGCGCTGTGCGGCCCGGGTGACGCAGAGGCGCTGGTGTGGCATCCCATCCCGTTGCCGCCTTGAGCATCCCGCTTGTCCACCTGGCTGGGCGGAGGCGTGGAGGCTCAGGGCCACTGTCCGAGCCTAGGGTCTATTTCTATTACAAACTGGCACCTGCAGAAACCCCGCGCCCCCGCTTCGTCTGCGGGGGGTGGTCCAGCGACCTCCCGGGGGGCAGAAACCGCGTTTTCCTTTGTGCAGCGTTCTGTAGGTTCTGTCCCCTGAGGCCGGGATGGGCGAGGTGGTGGGGAACTCAGGTTGCAATTGGCCAAAAGTTTAGATTTTTTTGTGTTCTCATTGCAACGTTGAAGCTTTTCCTGGATGGGTAGGTGCTTAAATGAACTCATGATTCTCTACTACTAACTATAGGGTTAGGGGAAAAGGACCTAAAAGAAAGTCTTATGAGACACCACTAAACTTAAATCGAGTATTAAGTTAAACTGGGTGAAATCATCTCATTTAGTAATTTTTTGGTCGAGATTTTGAAGTTAAACATTGGAATTCTCAGACTTCAGCTCATCAGAACTAGTACTAACCATTATGTATTTGTCAACACAATTGCTGATCCGACCCTCGTAATGATACGCCTCTGTTCATTAATGAATAGTCCGGTTTTCTTGTTAAAGATAATAGGAAACTGGCGTTTAAAACGCTTTCCTGTAGGATTTATAGCAGCATGAAAACTTATGTTCTGTAGTAAACATTTAATAATTGACAATAGAAATGAATTATTATAGTTGCAGTTTCCCCCCTTTTATGTTGCTCTTTATTTTGATTGTATGCCCTCGATACTCATGAAATTCATTCTTGATCAAGATGTAAAATACAAAATTAGTTTGTTGTAGCATTTGATTGCTCAGTGTGAATAGGGGGTACCTCTATTTTCTGTATTTTAGCTTTTCCTCCTCTGAAGTCAATTTGAATTGTCTGGGAGGTCCTTATTCATTTTATTCTTCTTTAAGTTTTACCTTTTGTTGGAACAGATGATGGTGAAGCAGCAAGAAGTCATTTTAAAAGTTGTAACGGATGTTACTCATGGCTTCCTCGAATCACAAACAAATCTTATCACCTCAGAAACTCTGAAATTCCCTTTCTTCCTAGGGCTAACGAATAACCACAGGTGGTGGTGGGGGATTACTTTTCAAATTTCACCTCTCCTCTTTCCTCATTTCTCATCAGCCTTTTTGCTGTTGCCTTTTATTTTTTTAAATTTATTTTCAGTAGAAAAGGTAAACTTAAACACTGAATTTTAGCGTATTCAAACGAATGGAAAAGAATTCTTCGTTGAGTGTATAAAACTGTACAGGCTTTGAATATTTTGGGAAATTTACACTAGTACTTGTTATCTGTGCTTACCTCTGATAAGTGGGTTATGCAGTGGGATTTACTTTTTTAAAACGTTAATTTGGTTCCATGTGGATGCATTACTTTTTAAATAAAGGAATAAATAATAACTGATTAGAAGAGATGGAACGTTGTCACAAACTTGTACTTACTTAAAAGCCATTTACTTTTTTGGTATTTTTTAAATGACATCCAGTAGAGATGGGATTCAAACGAGATCTTAACATGTACAATAAAAAGATAACCACGTTTCCTATCACTTTGATTTTCCATTTAAATTCTTTCTCTTTTAAGTTATGCAAGGTTTTAGAAAGCTGATAAAATTGACAAGTATGCTTATTTTTCATTGCACTTAATTGAAAGAGAGCATTTTTTTTAAAAAATGAAAGAACAAAACCTTGTTAGTAAACCCCCAAAGATATAAGGACTTTATGTCTAGAGTGCTACCTAATTAATATTACTTGGGATCACACAGTGGGTGAATTTGATCTAGATATCAGGCATTCATACAGGGTTCTTTTTCTTCATTTGTTGTTGTTTAACTTCTCTTTCCTGGAGTCTTGGAAACAGACTTAGGGAAAGGAGTTGAGTAAGAGGTGTGTAAGAGTACTCTTCTTGGCAGTTTAGAAGTAGAATATGAATATGAAAAGTAGAAAATATGAATTGACTTGTGAATGTGTATTAGTAGAAATCAGATGACTTTTAACTATTCCCATGACTTCAAATCATGGAAGACAATGAAGGTAGATCCAGAAATAGAGTATGATGTCATAGGTCTTGGTTTATTTGTTTATTCCTGGCCTAAGCACTCTGATTAATATGTTATGGTAGTCTGGCTTCTTAGCTTATTCTTTATGCTGTCCTACCTTTATTAGCAAAGTTATTCCCTTGGAATAGCAAGCAAATTTGAAGGCTGCTTGTCATCTTGTGTTGATTTAAAAATTAGCCAGATTGTATTTTGATTAAAAAAAAAACTTTATTAAAAAATACCCCCAAATACTAAACTTAGGAAGCTTAAACATAGAGGATTGGGAAAACAAACAAACAAACCACCTCTTTTTAAGGGAATAAGTGACATGAATTTCTTGAACATAGGCACCTGGTGATATTTGGTACAATCTTTGATTTAACTGATAAGGGAACTTGGACTCAAAGGTGAATCAAGTGACTCAAAGTCACTTTTGGGGCAGATTTTGGGATGTACTGTAACTCAGTGCTGAATGTAATTCATGACAGAGCAGTTCTTTATTATTAAATTCCTGCAAAACAAAATATAACTAAATTTATTTTTTTTGAAGATTTTACTTATTTATTTGGCAGACAGATCACAAGTAGGCAGAGAGGCAGTCAGAGATAGAGAGGGGGAAGCGTCTGAGCAGAGAGCCTGATGCAGGGCTCGATTCCAGGACCCGAGCCAAAGGCAGAGGCTTAACCCACTGAGCCACCCAGGCACCCTGGATTTATTTTTTAAGTTAATTTGAGGAAAGATTCTAGTTACAAAAAAAGATTTTATTTTGGGGTGCTTGGGTGGCTCAGTTGGTGGAACATAGGATTCTTTATCTTGGAGTTGTCAATTCAAGCTCCAAGTTGAGTGTAGAGATTACTCAAAAAATAAAATCTTTAAAAAAAAAAGATTTTATTTTTTAGTAACAGCCCTGATGTTTTTAAACTGTTGGGTATGTTAACCTTTCTTTTAAAAGTGAATCATCTAACAGGCTTTTCTACTATATCAAAAACCACAATTTCTATTTTATTCCTTCCCCCACCTTTTAATTTATTTTTTATTTTTATTTTTATTTTTTTTTAAGATTTTATTTTTATTTGTCAGAGAGAGAGCACACAGGCAGGCAGAGTGGCAGGCAGAGGCAGAGGGAGAAGCAGACTCCCTGCTGTGCAAGGATCCCAACATGGGACTCGATCCCAGGAGACTGGGATCATGACCCGAGCCGAAGGCAGCTGCCTAACCGACTGAGCCACCCAGGCGTACCCCCCACCTTTTAAAATAAAAATTTTATTTATTTGTTTGAGAGAGAGAGAGACTGCGTGTGTGTGTTTGTGTGTATATGTGCAGGGTGAGGGGCAGAGGGGGAGAGAGTCTCAAGAGGACTGCAGACTGTGATGACCCCAGCATCCAGAGCCCCACATGGGGCTCCTGAGATCATGACCTGAGCCGGATGTTTAATTGACTGAACCACTCAGGCGTCCCCCCCTCCCCTTGCTTAATTCAAGTTATCTTTAAAACTACCATCTCTTAATGTCTTATTTCTTCACACAAGGTGTGTAACTTAAAAATTAATCCATTTACCATGTTTATGTTTACTAGGCTCAGTCATTCTCCTTGAAAAATATACTTATTCTTATGACCTATTATTTCATACTCTATTTCTGGATATTTTATTGTCTTCAATGAAGTCATGTTTTGGAAATACCTTTTCAACCATAATACCAGTTTTTGATACATTTCTGAAGTTGATTTATATTATAAAACAGTAGTCTGAAAAACAGGTGAATTGACTTATTTTAGAATATTTAAATATGTTTATTTGTAGCATAATCATCCCTTTTAAATAAGGTTGGGTTTTCATTACCAAATTTCTCCTAAGTAGATTTAAAAATTCCCAAGTGAAATTTTTGAGCATATGGCAGCACAGTCATCTACTTCCACCCTCTTTTACCCACTAGGTGGCCAGCATCGGAATGTTCAACCTTTTAGTGATGAGGATGCATCGATTGAAACAATGAGCCATTGCAGTGGTTACAGCGATCCTTCCAGTTTTGCTGAAGATGGTATGAGTTTTAAATTTAAATTTGCAACTTTAGATAAAAAGATGTTTTAGGTAGAAGAATTCTTCTAGCTAAGGCACACTATCACTGTTTCCTATCTGCTTTTTTCCTACTTAAATTAACAATGTTAAGTTTATATTATTCCTTAGGACCAGAAGTCTTTGATGAGGAAGGAACTCAAGAAGACTTAGAGTACAAATTGAAGGGATTCATTGATTTGACCCTGGATAAAAGGTAGGAGATACTGGAAACTTCCTTCTGTGTGATTCTGATCAGCCACTATGTATATTATATGCAGTTCTGTGATTTAACAGTATATTTTTCTAAAGCCTGATTTGTTTACTTTGTATCTTTAAATGTTTCTTGTTCCTTTGGACTTTTAACGTAGATAGGAACATGCCACTAGAATTTAGATTGTCTCAGATTAGTCATTATTCTAGCATTATAAATAGCATATAACTGTATTTGATTGTAATTGAAATGGATTTGTTGGACTAAAAGTTACTCTTCAGCTGGAAAGTACAGCTAAACTTTGGCCTCTTGCCCACTAATTTTATTGCAGATGTGAAAAATAGCAAAGCTAAATTTTCTTATTTCATAGTCGTTCTAGAGCTGACTTAAACAGAAGTAAAAAGCCCTAAAGATGCAAATGCGAAGTCCAGACTTTTGTAGTATCAAAAAATTGTGAGTTTGCTTAAATATGTAATACGGGAGAATATGTCTTCTGTGTAATGAGGTGAATTGTGGATTCACCTTATTACACTGAAAAATGGTTAGAGCTTGATGACAATTCTATAGAAAGAAAGAATCTACAAATGTATAAAGAGAAATGGAGAGGGAAATAGTGTAGTTTTTATAAGTCATTGTTAACCTATGGTACACACCAAATTGATCTTCTGATTTGTTTTAAATAGTGCGAAGACAAGGCAGGCAGCTCTTGAAGGTATTAAAAATGCACTGGCTTCAAAAATGCTTTATGAATTTATTCTGGAAAGAAGAATGACTTTGACTGACAGCATTGAACGCTGCCTGAAAAAAGGTAATATACTTATTTTTGAGTCAGAGGCATAGAACTAAAAAGGAATTTGCCACCTTCTTTGTAGTAATATTTATTAATGGAAATGGAAGATTGGCTCACTCTTAACTTTACAGTTGTCAAGGAATACACTATGCTTATTCAATTCAGAATGAGACTTGTTAGAAGCTTTGTTTTTGTTTATGTAAAAACAGCTTGAAACTAGGATTGTGATGGATTGTCATCCGTGTTTATGTTGGAACAGGTGATTGCCATTTTCATGTATAAGAAAATCTTGAAAGCTTGTGTCAGATTTTAACAAAGGTATTAAAAAAGCCATCCTACTTCATTTTCCTAATTTAAAAAGTATTATAATCACATAGCTCATTTTCCCTTGCACTTACTAAAAACCTCAGTCATACCTGTGGATGACATCATTTTCAGGATATCCCTTGAAATGTTTAAATTCTAGAACTTTGTAATGGAGATTCTGGAAGTCATATTATAATCACAGAACTTTTAAGAATGAAGAGAGACCTTGAAGATTAAGTCTAATATTAACAAACTTCAGTTTTAGGAACCACTAAAATTACAAGGATCTGGGGCTGCCAGCTTAATTATTTTGTCAAGTAAGAACATTATGAGAATAATGACCTTCTATCATTAAGGTCTTTATTAACAAAATATTTCTAGCACCAGAAATGTGGGAAGCACACATGCTCTTTTTGAATTGAATGAGCTTATTACCTTTATCTTCTTGTTTTTCTCATTTTACCTCAGGTGAAAGCTTTGCAATAGAATGGATATTTGCAAACCTTTCAACCATTCCATCTCTCTCATTGTACAGAATAAAGGTCTAGGAAATGTGAGATTGGTCTAAGATTATATAACTTCTTAGTGGTATAGTTGATAGCAGAGCCAACTTTTTTGAGACTGTTTCCTATAATGGTAGTTGGATTAGATGACCTTTAAAAATTCCATTCCAATCTGCTTTTTTAATAGATTTTTAATTTGTCAGGTAATAATTTGGTATCTGCAGTTTTCATATGGTTATAAGAATTCTCTCTTTCTTTCTTCCTAAAGATTTTATTTGAAAGAGAGAGCATGGATGTGTAAGCAGAACGGGGAGGGGTAAGCAGACTCCCCTCTTGAGTGTGGAGCTGGATGTGGGGCTGGATCTCAGCACCCTGAGATCATGAGCTGAAATGAAATCAGGGGTTGGATGCTTATCGACCAGAGCCACCCAGGCACCCCAAGAATCCTTTATTTTTAATCCCTTACTTGTTTAAAAAAAAATTGGGGAAGGAGAAACCTTGAAGGTTTAGTTTACTTCATGGACTGCATACATCTGAAATGGTTGAGAAACTAATTCAGAGTCTACCTGAGCACTGTTCTATGAGTACATGAAAGATCTGGAAGGTCAGCTCAGCTTGAAACACGTCATTTTGCTGAATTGTTACAGTGCTCCCTTAAGACAGATGTTAATCTCCATTTCACTGCTGAAGAAATACGTTTTGAGAATAAGAGTTATAAGTCATTTATTTGGCTAATAAGTGGTGGTTGTAGGGTGAGGCTGGTTTCCAGAGTTTGAGGTCACTAGGTTTGCAGCTCATGTTAGCATATTATGGGGTTATATAAACGGTAAATAATATTTTGGTGAATTGTACAAATTTGGGAAATTGCTGTCTTAATAAGTTTTCTCAGAACAATTTTTCATGGTTGTACCTTTGCTTTTTTCCTAGGTAAGAGTGATGAGCAGCGTGCGGCTGCAGCATTAGCATCTGTTCTTTGTGTTCAGTTGGGCCCTGGAATTGAAAGTGAAGAGGTTTTAAAAACTCTTGGACCAGTCTTAAAGAAAATAATTTGTGATGGAACAGCTAGTATCCAGGCTAGGCAAACTGTAAGTATATGATTTTTTAATTTATAAGTCTGTCCAGGCATGACATCCAGACACTCTGATGAATGGTCTAGGTTACATTTTTTAAAATAATAGGTTTTTAATTAACGTTTTATTTGCATTTGTCTTTTACTTTGAGCAGACTTAATAGGACAATTGTTTTCTTAAATTTTCTGAGATACCATAGAATATCCCAGATAGAACAAATCTCGACGTCTTCGAAATCAAAGGTCGTAAGCTGATAGGAAATACTATCTTGAGTTCTTCAGGATGATTGAAGAATAATTTTTGTTGTAACTTAAATGATATAGAAAGTGCTTATTGGGTGGTCATTTTTTATTCTAAGAAATGTAATAGGTATTTTTATTTATTTATTTATTTTTTTTAAACACAGAAACTCTTTATGTCAAATCACAAAGACAGGCGGGAATGTGGGGGAAGGGCAGGGAGGGCCTGGGAGGACCCCTCCCAATCCCCTATTCACAGGTTTAGATGTTGTTCCATCTGCTCTCGAAGTTTGAATTTCTGGATCTTTCCTGAGACGGTGAGGGGGAAGTTTGTGACAAACAGGACATAGCGGGGAATCTTGAAGTGGGAGATCTTCCCTTTGCAGAAAGCCTTGATCTCCTCCTCTGTGGTCTTCTCCCCCTTCTTCAGGCGAATGCAGGCACAGATTTTCTCCCCCATCCAGTAATAGGTATTTTTTAAAAACCTTGGCTGTTGTGGCCTAGAAGTCCTTATGAAAAAGCTGAATGCTTTATTTCGTAGGAATCTGTAACTTGTGAGATACTCATCTAGTCATGTCATGAGGTTTGAAAGACAATGTTTCATTCTCTAATTATTTGATACTTGTTACTCATGACAGTTGACTTTAGATTGTGGATTTTGTTTGTTTGTTTTTAGAGTGCTCAGGTAATTATCACAAACATCTTTCTGGGTTTGGAAAGTGGATTTGAATCATAATGGATCTTAAGAATTTAATCTTAGTAGATTTGAATGTTAAGCTGTTTTTTTTTTTTTTTTTTTTTTTTAAACAAGAAACCAGTTCAGCTTTGAGACTTTCTAATAGTTTTAATAGTGACTTTTCACATTAGCTTTCTCTTTGGTATTACTGACTATTTAGTATTATATTTAAATGACATTGATCTTTCTATCAGATAAACCCTGAAATCTTAGGGGCTTAATAAAAATTTATTTCTTGCTCATATCACTGTGTAAGTTGGCAGAGTCCCTGGGTGTCCATCCACATCTCTGTGTCCTACCTTTAGGTCCTCCTTATGGCAGCTATGGTGGCAAGATGGAGAAAGAAAAAAGACAGGTACTCAGGCCAGAATGCATCACTTTAGTGGCTGGTTCCTTGGTTTACCAACTATATGGAGGCTGGGAATAGTTAAGCTGTTTCCCCAGAGGCAAAAAAAAAGTAGAATTTTGGTGACTTCTTAGGAATCTCTTGCCCTCTAACAGTTCATAATCCCCAAATAGCTAATTAAGCTTTTGCTATTTACATTTTTATCCCCCTTTTTTGGGTTTTCATGAAACTTTTAAATCATGCAGGACTATAAGGGTATTTTTGAAATGTTTGACAGAAAACACTGTTGCGTGGATACTTGTAGTAAACCCTTAATTTTCCTTGCATGTGTGTTTGTTGTCATTTTTTATTTTTTTTTATTATTTTTTTAATTTTTTTAAAGATTTTTATTTATTTATTTGACAGAGAGAAATCACAAGTAGGCAGAGAGGCAGACAGAGAGAGAGAGGAGGATGCAGGCTCCCTGCTGAGCAGAAAGCCTGATGCGGGGCTCGAACCCAGGACCTGGGATCATGACCTGAGCCGAAGGCAGTGGCTTAACCCACTGAGCCACCCAGGCGCCCCTGTTGTCATTTTTTAAATAATATGTTTGATGCTTGCTATGAATTTAAAAAAGTACTTGACAATCCTCATATTAGCAGAAGGAATGAAGGCAGTTCTAGTTTTCAAGCTATCTTTTCTCTCTTAGAGGCATCAAAAGGAGAGATGTGGCTTTGCCTCTGCTGCTTGTTTAGGATGAGGGATTACAGATTGAAAGTTTCTGTTATCGAGAATAATGCCTCGACTACTTTTTAATTTTAGCAATATCCAGTTTTACCAGGATGAAATAATGAAAATAAAATAGTGACTCTGAGCAGATTAATCCGCAAATGTCCTCATGATACCAGGAACTTGGCTGTGTGAATGGTGACTTAAAGACTTCACGCTTTAGTGGCACTTAGAACAACATGAGAGGATTTTACTGAAAATTTGGCGAAAAGGGAAATGGAGAATACAGAAATCTCACAAATTATAAGTTGTTTTCATATGATTTATTTGTGTAGAGCAGTGTTCTGAAAACTAATGGTTCCCGTTTCTGTTGCAAGCAGATTGTATATAAATTTTGTATTCTGAGCTCCATTTTATTAGGTAACTTAAACCATGGTAGTCCTGTAGTGTCATCATTTATCTAATCTCTTTTTTATCCTCTAACAAAAGGAAATTATAGGATTCCTGACTGGTTTTCAACATAGGCAGAAAAAAGTGAAATTTGAATGAATGAGACCCCTTTTTAGGTGGCAAGTTTGAGGATAGTTAATTAAATTTTAGATTTCTGCTATTTCTTGGAAACTGATTTCTTTTAGAAGTTTTCATAGTAGAGTCTTTATAAAAAGAGATGAATGAATATAAATGGTTTTAAATACTTAAAAGCTTATAACAAACTTAATGTGCTTAAAGGTTTTTTAACAGAGTAGGCTTTTTTATCTCCAATGTGCAAACTTCATCTCTGTCTTTGAGCTGGAGTTGGAAGTTTGAAAAGGATCTGCTGGATTAAAAAAGGAAGACCCAGGAGAAATTGAATAACTTTCCTAAAGTCGCATTGTTGGTTTGGTAGCAGAGCTTGGGCTAAAATCCACTTCCGTTAACTCTTGATCCTATATTCTTTATCTCTTCATATTCTTTTTTTGAAAAAGATTTTTATTTATTTGAGAGCGAGGGAGAGTATGAGCAGAGAGGGGGCTGTGCAGAGGGAGAGGCAGAAGCAGACTCTCTATGCCAGGACCCCGGCAGACACTTAACCCATGAGCCACCCAGGCACCCCTTTCTCTTTTTATTCTGTGCTTGGGAGCAGTGTCATCATGTAGTTGAGAAAATTTTCACACTGAATTATAAAAGCAGGAAAATACGGAAATAATAAAAAAATTACCAACATTAATGTCTATTTTTTTCTTTTTAGTGTGCAACTTGCTTTGGTGTTTGCTGTTTTATTGCTACAGAAGACATTACTGTAAGTAGAACACCCTTTACTCTTGCACATTTCAAATTTAATTAATTAATATACTTGCACACTTCAAATTTAAAGTGGTTACCTTACCTTACGTCATGTTCTGATGCATTAGGAGCTGTATTCAACTCTGGAATGTTTGGAAAGTATCTTCACCAAGTCCTATCTCAAAGACAAAGACACAAATGTTATTTGCAGCACCCCTAATACAGTGCTTCATATCAGCGCTCTTCTCGCATGGACATTATTATTGACTATATGCCCAATCAGTGAAGTGAAGAAAAAGCTTGAGATGTATGTACTCTTAGTTTCATATTTTATAAAAACAACATTTATTGATATGATTGGTTATGTTCACACAGTAATGACTAACTGTTTTTTAGGCATTTCCATAAACTTCCAAGCCTCCTCTCTTCTGATGATGTCAACATGAGAATAGCTGCTGGTGAATCGTTGGCACTTATGTTTGAATTGGCCAGAGGGATGGAGAGTGTAAGTGTCTGATGAACAGAGGGAAAAGATTGTGTCTCAAGGATCATTATTCCACCATTATATTCATAATTAAGAATTGGATGATAACTTTGGAGTATGGCCAGCTTGAGAATCAAGTGACTGATTGCCCTGCTTCTTGGCAGTGGTGATATAAAAATTTTAAGAGTGTAAACCAGTAGGGGTTGGTAGAGCAACATTTAAGTGTAGTTTATTACACTTAACTCTTGCTGTCTGTAGAACTCAAGTTTAGGGACACTGTTACTCGTGGAGAGAGTTGTCTACGGCAGTCTGTGCGGCTCTGCTTGGACGTCTCAGACACGGCATATTAAGGTGACTCAGGCATGAGTGCTTTATAATAAATGTCAGACAAATGGATGAAATACTTAGTCGACATAGGTTTGAGATCAAATGAGTTTAGTCACTGTTGTTTAACCTCTCTAAGCCAAAGCTGAAAGCAAACATCCCCCTTTAGACTGGGCCTTATGCGCTTTGCAGTACCCTACCGACTGTCCGTCCATGGATGTTCATTACCTCAGTTTGGCTCTCAAAAGTAGTTGAGTTTGTGATAGCTGACCAACTTTACCGGTTCGCCTGGTTCTGTTGCTTGGTTAGCACGGAAAGTTCGGTGTTCCAGGAAACCTTTCCTCTCAAGCTAACTGGGACATTTGGTCACCCTGGTTTGTATCCTCTCTTGTGAACCTTGGCTTACTTATTAGCTGCTTTTTAATGTAAGAACAAAGATTATATTTCTGGAATGAAACCTTTTAAGGAATTAAATATGTTATTTAACAATGAATAATTCCATTCTAGTTCTGTGTTTAAAAATATCTGGGAAGTGTCTTTTTTAGGCTTACCCCAGCCTCTCCCTTTTTCTTTGAAGGATAGCAGGGTGGGAATGAAAAGAAGTTATTAATGCTTTCAGTAGCGAATGAATCTACTTATGTGAGAAATTGAACTCAAGTTTAGCAATCAATTTAATTTTATTGCGCTAGTTAATCCCTCCTTAACCTCAAGGCATAGAAGCCAGATGTCCCACTTTTTTAAACTTCTGTTCTTCTACAGGCCAGAAATGGTAATTTCTTTTTCTTTTTCCTTTAAAGTGTATTTTAAAAGTAAAGTAATAAGGCAGTTCAAGTTATACATGTTGAATTTTTAAAAAATTTTGTAAATACACTTTTATTGTTGCCCACGTAGCTTATATTCTCTGGGTATAATAAATCATATGAGAGAGCTAGGAGAACTCAGATAAAATTGAACAAGTTTGGGTAACTATTTGTTTAAGGACAGAAGTGACCTGGGTTACGAAACAGAACCTAGCGTTTTGTTTGCTATTTTTGTTAAGTAAGCTTTTTGAAAGGAGTGAGTGTGTGGCTGTGGTGGGGGTAGTTAAGGAGTGCTCAAAAAATTAAACCATGTGTTGATGAATACATAAGCTGATTTAAATTAGGGTTTTGGAAGCAAATTCATGGCATTGAAATATTCAGAGCCTTTTGCTAACGATTATAAGTTGACATGAAGAAGTAGGAATTGTTTGTGAGAGCTCTCTGTGTTCGCTCTACAACCAAACGGGTAAGAGTGCACTCTGCACCATACTCCCAGGTTCAAATCTCTTTTCCACCCTTACTAGTTGGATAATGTTGGGCGACTTCTCTATGACTCAGTATCAGTATCTTTAAAATGGAGAATAAAGTAGTAATTACCCCACGGGGTTGTTGAGAACATAGATACAGTGTAAGTGGTAGCTATTAACAGTAACTGTTCATTAAAGTGAGGATTACATCCCCCTCCTGGTGGTGATCTTTTGGTAGTGGCCTTTTAGGGGCTCTCTGGGATAGCCTATAATAAAACAAAGATTATTTACTGGGCAGAGTTACAGGTCTTGGGAGCCACATAATGTGCTGACTCAGGAAACTATACCAAAATAGAATATAGACAGATCTTCCCCAGTTCTTCCTTTTTTGTCCCCACCTAACCTGACATGGGAAGTGCTGCAAGAACAAGGCTTTCAGACAGACACAACACACACACACACACACACACACCCTTCTGTGATAACGATCACGCTGTTTTCTTTTCTTTTTTTTTTTTTTTTTAAAGATTTTATTTATTTATTTGACAGAGAGAAATCACAAGTAAGCAGAGAGGCAGGCAGAGAGAGAGGAGGAAGCAGGCTCCCTGCAGAGCAGAGAGCCCGATGCGGGGCTCGAACCCAGGACCTGGGATCATGACCTGAGCCGAAGGCAGCGGCCTAACCCACTGAGCCACCCAGGCGCCCCCACGCTGTTTTCTTTTTATTACTGATAGGAGTTGAGGTGTTTATTTGTATCTCCAAGAGCCCATTTGTCCCTGGGTGTATAGTTTTACTGTAGAGTTACCCTAAACTCTAGTAAATTGGCTTTTGGAAGCTATTTCTGGACTATTTTTATGTCTTAAATTTACTTTCTTTTTAATGCCCCAACATGTTATGGATATGTTTCCCTATAATATTTAGTATTTAATTTTTCCAAGTTAATACTGTATTAAACTCATTGACTCAGACTGTAAACTAGATTGAGTTTTACTGATGGCAGAGGTCAATTATAGTGGGATTTCTCAATCTCTGCACTGTTGATATATTATTGGGCTGGATAATTTTTTGTTGGAGGGGAGTCATATCAAGGTAATAGCAAATAGTAATACATTTTGTGGCTTCCCTTCAAAAGGGATTAAAATAACTTCTTAACTTGAGTAATTTAATTACTTAAATTGTGCACCAGATTTAAATTGTATTGCTTTTTTGAAATATGTCCAGTATATTTGAAGTTAGGTGCTTTAGGCATTACTGATAGCTTGTACTTTCGGAATAAGAATATTTGGAATTCGGGGGTTTTGTGCTTTGGGGACTGAAGAGCCAAAGGATAGAAGCTATGTTGGTATTTGTGGTATTCAATTTCACGGAACTACTTTGAAATCCTAGGAATGTCTTGAATATGGTAGGAGCGCACTAAATATTTATTGAATGTATCTGGATATACTTGGAGGGGGAATGTTAATTGTTTAGTGGTAGTATATCATCTTGTAGTCAGCATTTCTGGATTAAAACTTCAGCATGATATTATAAATGCATTAATGTGTTCCTGTGCGCCAAGATCTCTAAAGAGCTCAGAGATTTGTGGTGCTGTTTTTACCCCTGCTGGGTATTTTCCAAAGTAGAGTGTTCTCTTTTAGCACTAGGAAAGGTTGGGGGGAGGACCCAATAATGAACTAAACAAAATTGTTTTTCCTGACCAGGATTTCTTTTACGAAGACATGGACTCTTTGACCCAGATGCTTAGGGCTTTGGCTACGGATGGAAACAAGCACCGTGCCAAAGTGGACAAGAGAAAGCAGCGGTCGGTGTTCAGAGACATCCTGAGGGCAGTGGAGGTAGGTCTTTTAATGCTATAATGGCTACTTTCATTTACTTACTTATTTATAAAGATTTTATTTATTTGACAGAGACATAGCAAGAGAGGGAACACAAGCAGGGGGAGTGGGAGAGGGAGAAGCAGGCTCCTCACTGAACAGGGAGCCTGATACGGGGCTTGACCCCAGGATCTGGGGATCATGACCTGAGCTTAACCACTGAGCCATCCAGGTGCCCCTCCTTCCTACCTTTTTTTTTTTTTTTTTAAGTAGATTTGATGCACCCACCATGGGGCTTGAACTCATGACCCCGAGATCAAGAGTTGTATGCTCCACCAACTGAGCCAGCCAGGCATGTGCTACTTGTTTTGAGATGAGATTGTTTTAGGCTAAACTGGACAATTGTGGGTCATTTTTTGATTGAACTTCAGTTTTGGACAAAACAGTTTCCTCCTTTTAAGCAAGGTTTTTAACTACATACAGAAAGATGACTCTTTTTTTTTTTTTTTTTTTTTAAACAAAGGAAAATTTAGTTCTGATGCATAAAGGTACTTTTTTTTTAGGTTAAAAAATATGACAATTTCATAGTTAAAAAAGTGTGTTTCACTTTGTTGTACTTGCCATCATTTAAGCAAAGGTGCTTTTTAGCACATAGATATTTAGTATGGTATTTTTTGTGAACGGTAAATTATTGCCTACCCTTCAGTACTTTATTTTTTTTTATTTTTATTTTTTTAAAGATTTTATTTATTCATTCGACAGACAGAGATCACAGGCAGGCAGAGAGGCAGGGAGAGAGAGGCAGGCAGAGAGAGGAAGGGAAGCAGGCTCCCCGCTGAGCAGAGAGCCCGACGTGGGGCTCGATCCCAGGACCCTGGGATCATGACCCGAGCCGAAGGCAGAGGCTTTAACCTGCTGAGCCACCCAGGCGCCCCCCCTTCAGTACTTTAAACAAAGACCTTTGTCTGGGAAACCTGAGTGCTAAAAACTGAAATAACGAAATCCAGCCTTTACACTTGATCTTAGCCAAAAGGCCGAGAAATGATGAAATCCAGCCTTTATTTTTTTTTATTTTTTTTTTTTTAGATTTTATTTATTTATTTGACAGAGAGAGAGATCACAAGTAGGCAGAGAGAGGCAGAGAGAGGAAGGGAAGCAGGCTCCCTGCCTAGCAGAGAGCCCGATGTGGGGCTCGATCCCAGGACCCTGGAATCATGACCTGAGCTGAAGGCAGAGGCTTTAACCCACTGAGCCACCCAGGCGCCCCGAAATCCAGCCTTTAAATAAGGGTTTAAAATCATCTGATGCTTGAGTATCTTCTATAGTCTTCTAACCTGTTTTAATCTACCTGGCAAATAAATGGATTTAGAAACTTTCAGGGATTTGGATAGAATGCATGGTTAAAAGGAACTGCAGGACTGCTGGGTATTTACCCTAAAGATACAAATGTAGTGATCCGAAGGGGCACGTGCACCCGAATGTTGATAGCAGCAATGTCTACAATAGCCAAACTATGGAAAGAACCTAGATGTCCATCTACAGACGAATGGATAAAGAAGATGTGGTATATATACACAATGGAATACTATGCAGCCATCAAAAGAAATGAAATCATGCCATTTGCAACGACGTGGATGGAACTAGAGGGTATCATGCTTAGTGAAATAAGTCAATCGGAGAAAGACAACTATCATATGATCTCCCTGATATGAGGGAGAGGAGATGCAACATGGGGGGTTAAGGGGGTAGGAGAAGAGTAAATGAAACAAGATGGGATTGGGAGGGAGACAAACCATAAGTGACTCTTAATCTCACAAAACAAACTGAGGGTTGATGGGGGGAGGGGGGTTGGGAGAGGGAGGGTGGGATTACGGACATTGGGGAGGGTATGTGCTATGGTGAGTGCTGTGAAGTGTGTAAACCTGGCGATTCACAGACCTGTACCCCTGGGGACAAAAATATATTATATGTTTATAAAAAATAAAATTAAAGGGGTGCCTGGGTGGCTCAGTGGGTTAAGCCACTGCCTTCGGCTCAGGTCATGATCTCAGGGTCCTGGGATTGAGCCCCGCATTGGGCTCTCTGCTCAGAAGGGAGCCTGCTTCCTCCTCTCTCTCTGCCTGCCTCTCTGCCTGCTTGTTGTCTCTCTCTGTCAAATAAATAAATAAAATTTTTAATAAATAAATAAAATTTAAAAAAAAATCCCTGAATGTGTCAAAACCAAAAAACATTACTCAAAAAAAAGCAATTGTATATAGAAAGTTTATTTCATGTACTAGGGAAGGTTTTTTTCATGTATTAGGAAAAATCAATTAAAAAAAAGTACCCTCAAAATTAAAAAAAAAAACAAAACTGCAGGATAAGAGCAGTTTTACTGTGGAGAATACCAAAGTGTTTGTTTTGTTTTTTGTTTTTTTGTTTTTCTTTTTCTTAGCTAGATAAAGAATTATTTCTTGGATATAAGAATAAATATCTCAGATACTTGCTATCTGATAGGGCAGTTCATTTAAGAATTAGTATGTCACCAAAGAGTCATCAACCTGACATGAATATGGAAACTTAGAATGGGAATTAAAAAAATAAAGATGTTAAGACCCCATTCAAGTCCAGTTTTGAAATGTTCCAATGATTCTCATACATAGACTACTTAAGAACTACTTTCTTCATTTTAATCTAAGTATAACCTAGGGTATAAGTATAGAGGTCTTCTGGGACCTGAACATTTTGGTTAATGCTAACTCTAATTAGAGTAGTAGTTTATATTTACTCTGGTTTTTATAACCTAAAACACAGAATAAAATTCCCGAACTTGAGCAGACCTCTGTATTAACAATTGATCCTTCTGATCTTAAAATTTTAGTGTGGTGGTATCCTCAAATTGAGCCATTTTCTTGAATGACTGCAAACTACTCACCTGGGTGGGTCAGTCAGTAAAGCATCTGCCTTTGGCTCAGGTCATGATCCCAGGGTTCTTGGATTGAGCCCTGCATTGGTCTCCCCGCTTGGCGGGAAGCCTGCTTCTCCTCTACCCCTCAGCCTGCTCGTGCGCGCGTTCTCTCTCTCTCTCTCTCAAATAAGTTAAAATCTTTAAGCAGCCTTAACAGGTCTTTTGTGTGCCCGTCGCTCTTGCCCAGCAGTACAAAAAGTAAAAGCCCTTTTTTCGCCTCATAATTCTGACCTGTGGTGCTCTCCTTCCCAGACCTTAAACACCCTCTCCTCTCCGTCTCAGGATTTCTCTTCCTCCCCTGCCCTTTGACCGGCTTCACTGTGCTCCTGCTCTGCTTCACTGTACCTGCCAAAGAAAGGTCTGGCCTTCCAGCCTTGTTGAGTGTTGCTGTTTCTTTGCTTTTACTGGAAGCCAGTTTTCTCTGAAGGACCCTGTTTCCTGGATGGATGGAGGTTGTTAAATTGCTACAGAGGAGAATTCTCCATTTTAGGCATAGTTATTGCTGCCTGTCATTTCATTCAGGAGTCATTCTTTTAAGACCGTGTATTTCTCAAGTTAGCAAGCATTTAATAGGTTAGATACCTTGACATACAGTTTTCTTATTTTAATTCCTTTATAACTCTTAAGCAACAGAATTAACTTTTTAAGGAAAAAGGAGTTTACTAAAGGCATAAAGAACAGTAAGTAGGAAAGCTGGAATTTGAACTCACTGCACTGTGGTATCTTTCAAAGGGGCCAAGTACTGCAGATGGGCAAGTGAGAGAGAGTCAGAGTGTCCATTGGATTTGTCAGTTAGGTCTTTGGTGGGTGACCTTTACAAATGCAGCTTCAGTAGAATGATGGCAGGAAAGCTTGATGGGGATTGATTGAAAAGAGAATGGGAAGTGAAGAAGTGGAGATGGGGTGTCTTGACTGTTCTTTTTTAAAACACGACTGTTCTTTTTTAAGACACGGCTATAATTGGAAGGGGAAGAGAGTTGACCACTGGACTGTTGGAGGGTGTGTTACTGTGTCTTGTTTAAGATGCTGGATGCATTTTATGGGAGGAGAAAGCCATGGAGAAGGGAGCATTTTAAAATATAAATGAAAGGTTGAGAGTATGATGTAAACAGTATGATTTGCCTTGAGCTGGAGAGATATAGGAGAAGAGTAGGTAAGGATGCAGTTGAGTTTAGAGTGAGTTCTTTCCTGGTGTCTCAGTGTTTTCTGAAATAAGGAAGGCTGAAACAGTAGAACCCTCGTGGGTTTTTTGAGCTGTTGTAACAGATCAGCTACTGTATGTGTTCACACACAGACTTTGTCTTACACTTGTAATAACTGGTAGAGGGAGGAAAGCCCCACTTGACAAGCAAGGGAACAGACCCAAAGGGGTTAAATTACTTGGCAAAATGACAGGCCAATGAGTAGCATACTTGTGTGAGTCTGGAGTTTGCATTCTGTTCTTCCATGTTATATGCTGTGTCTGCTGGGAAAGAAGGGGGCTACGTAGGTGTAGGGAAGATAGTTGGAGTGATCAAGTTCTGTCTCTTTATCCTGTCTCCGGTGACCCGCTGTTCTCTTCCTGGTTGTTCTTTCATAGTCATAGCCAGTTTTTTTCCTCCCAAGTTTTGCCCCTAGTCTGTGTGACTCCTGTGCATTTGGAAAACCCTATCCTGTATTTGTTCGTGATCTTTACTTCCATTTCCTTTATTTCCATTCACTTGATTCTCTCTCAGGGTTATACTTTATAAAATTGTCTTCTGGCAAAATTATTCCATCTCTGAAGTCTTAAACTCACCTATTCCCTCTCATTTTCTCTTTCTTTCTTTCTTTTTTTTTTTTTTAAGATTTTATTTATTTGACAGCACAAGTAGGGGCAGAGGCAGAGGGAGCCCGATGTGGGGCTCAATCCCGGGGCCCTGGATTCAGGACCTGAGCCGAAGGCAGATGCTTAACCAACTGAGCCACCCAGGTGTACCTGCTCTCATTTTCTTAATAAGCCTGGTCTTAAACCCTTGGAACCCCCTGCTTGCTGGTCCTCTTCTTTTTGGTTGGTCTGTTAACCCCGTTTGTGTTCTCTTGACCCTGCTTCCCCTCAGTTTCACCACTGGTGTGTGGGGTCATCTTATCTTTGATACCTCCTCCTCTTCCTTCCCCACCTCACCCCTCATTTGTAGACCGGTAGAGATAACTTTTTTTCCTTCAAGTTTTCTTTTAAATTAGCATATGATGCATTATTTGTTTCAGGGATACAGGTCTGTGATTCATCAGTCTTAAACAATTCACAGCACTCACCACAGCACATACCCTCCCCAATGGCCATCACCCAGCCACCCCATCCTTCCCACTCCGCCAACTCCAGCAACCCTCAGTTTGTTTCCTGAGGTTTCTTGAGTGCTACTGAAATTTAAAGACATTCACAACAATGTGGTTTGCCAGTAAGATTATCTGAACTCAGTTGTGCCAAGTCTATGACAACTAGATGAAGTTCTACACCCTTATTAGGATAGTAATTTCTAGTCTATTCACATCTCAGGGATGGCAGTATCAGTTTAAACCATATTGTTTTCTTACCTCAGCACGTAAATGTGTCTATTTAGAAATTGTATTTATGTAGGATCTCTTTAAGTCCTCTTAATTCCTCTTAAAATTTTGGTTCTTCTGTTGTCTAGGAACGGGATTTTCCAGCAGAAACTGTTAAATTTGGCCCTGAACGAATGTATATTGATTGCTGGGTCAAAAAACATACCTATGACACCTTTAAGGAAGTTCTTGGATCAGGGATGCAGTATCATTTGCAGGTGAGTGATTGACCTCTTTTCTATGTGTTTGCTTTTAAATTAGGGAGCAGTTTTTTTTGTTTTTTTTTTTTAAAGATTTTATTTATTTATTTGACAGAGAGATCACAAGCAGGCAGAGAGGTAGGCAGAGAGAGAGGAGGAAGCAGGCTCCCCGCTGAGCAGAGAGCCCGATGCGGGGCTCGAACCCAGGACTCAGAGATCATGACCTGAGCCGAAGGCAGCGGCTTAACCCACTGAGCCACCCAGGCGGCCCAGGGAGCAGTTTTGAATGTAGTTCACTGAATGGGCTTTTGAAGTTAGCGGGATATGCAGAATGCATTCAGGATGATACAGAACTACATTTTATTAATCAATTTTACATTTATATTTTAAAGTAGGATTCAATAAGTAAGAAACTCTTCTGTTTGTATTGTATAAATCCGGTGGAACATCTATAAATTCGGTAGAGCACTGTTGCTCTTCTCATAACTTTACTGGATTCAAGGCATTTGAAACAATTTAGTCTTACAAAGAGAAACAGAAAATAAGTGACCTATGTTCTTATTTATAAGCTTCACATTACTTCTGTTAATCATTTCACTTTATATAAAAAAGAGCTGATGTTTAATAATGAGCTTTATTATGTTTCTATTTTACTCAAGTCAAATGAATTCCTTCGTAATGTATTTGAACTTGGACCCCCCGTGATGCTTGATGCCGCAACACTTAAAACGATGAAGATTTCTCGTTTTGAAAGGGTAGGTTTTGTTTTTGTTCTCATCAGAACCAAATGCATTGAAGAGAAGCAGAGCTGATGCTGCGATTCTACCAGGCGATAGGTATTGAGTGGAGTCTGTGGGCCTCGAGTGCCTCATGCTGTTTCAGACACAACAGCTGTATTAAAATTGTAGAAACTTCATTGCAGTTAGAGTACAGAGGGGTTGTATTGAATAATTTTATCCTTAGTCCCATTAATATAGAAATTTTCCTTTTTTGTTTTCCTTTATTCTGTTAACTTCTATTAAAGAATAAATGTTACATAGTGCTGCTTTTGTATCAGATAACTAAACCTACCTAATAAGTACCAGATTCATTTGCAAGTTAAGGAAACAGGCTTAGAGAGTTTGTGACATTACTTATAATTTCACTTAGCCTTTCAAAAATCCTTAAATTATAATTATTCTTATGTTTTTACTGAGGTGAAATTCACATAACAAACCTGTTTTCAGTTGTATAATTCAGGGCTTTTAGTACAGTCACAATGTTGTACAGCTATCTGTCTAGTTTCAAGATATTTTCATCTCCTCAGAAGGAAGCTTATACCTTTAAGCATTCACTTCCCTTTCTCCCCCCTCCCCCCCCCTCCCCCCAGCTACTGGCAACCACTTGTGTGCTTTCTGTCTCTGCATTTACCTATTCTGGATATTTTGTATAAATAGACTCAAATAACATGTGACCTGTTGTGTGGTTTTTTTCATCCAGCATTATGTTGCCAAGGGTCATCCATGTTCTAACACATACCAGTACTTCAGTCCTTTTTGGGCTGAATAATACTCCATGGTGTGGAGTATTATTGATTATCCAGTCATTGATGCACATTGAGCTTGTTTAACACTTTTTGGCCATTGTGAATAATGCTGCTATGAACATTTGTGTGTAAGTTTTCATTAGACCACCTGTTCTTAATTCTTTTAGGTATAGGAATGGAGTTGCTGGCTCATATGGTAGTTATATGTTTAATTTTTTAGGGAACTGCCAAACCATTTTCTGTAGGTCCTGTACCATTTTGCATTCCTACCAGCAGTGTATGAGAATTTCAACTTCTGTATCCTTATCAACACTTGTTATTCTAGCTTTTTTGTTTTGTTTTAAATTATAGCCATACTAGTGGGTGTGAAGTGCTTAATCATATATACATATTTGTAAATATATATGTTTATCTCATATATATGTTTATATATATTTCTTATATATAAATTATATTATATTATAATATAACATATATCATATTATATTTAATATATAATATAAATGTCATATTATATTGTATATTATATATAATATAATAAATGTCATATTATATTGTATATTATATATAATATAATAAATATATTTGTAATTTATTATATATATAATTATATCTTATATATAAATATATATAAATATGCTTTTTAAAGATTTTATTTGGGGAGAGAGAGAGTGCATAAGTGTGTGATTTGGGGGAGGGGCAGAGCAGAAAATCTCAAGCAGATTCCATGCTGAGCGCAGAACCCAGTGTGCGTCTCAGTCCCACCACCCTGAGATCACAGTCTGAGCCGAAACCAAGAGTTGGAGCTTAACCAACTCTGCCACCCAGGTGCCCCTGAAGTGTTTAATTATATTTTTATAGACTCTCTATAGTTAATCATTGTTATGGTCATATAATTGATGAGTATTTTAATATTAGGATCTTTACATGTATTTCTCCTTTGAATTTTTTTCTCAGAAGAAATCTGTACATGGGAATACAGAGTCAATTCTGACTTATTTGATATGTACTGCCAAATTACCTTCTAAAGTTATTCTGTCATTTTTAATTATTTCTAGTAATGAATAAAGGTATATAGCTATTACATATTTGACAGCATTGAATTTTAGGATTTAAAACATTTGTTAGTTTAATTGGCATTAAGATGGAGCCTAATTTTTTTTCCTTGCTATTTTAATTTATTGGATATTTTGGGTATTTTGTTCACTTTAGTTCATGAATTGTTTTTTTCTTTAATCAGATTAAATGTTGATGCATTTTTAAAAAACTTTTTTGGAATTTGGTATTTTACCTATTTGAATAATACTTTTTCTTAATACAGAATATCTATCATCTATGATGTGTTAATTTTCCCCATTGTTCTTTGTGTGTGCTTTATAAACTTTTAAAATTGATAAGGTTGAGTTAGCTCATTTCTTTGCTTTGTGATTTTTAATTCATCCTTTATCAGAGTATCTTAAATTTTAGTGATCCGCATGTGTTTTCCTTTCCTTCATTTCAGCACCTGTATAACTCTGCAGCCTTCAAAGCTCGAACGAAAGCTCGAAGCAAATGTCGAGATAAGAGAGCAGATGTTGGAGAATTCTTCTAGCTTTTCAGGATTGGAAGACCACTTTCTAAATTTTTTTTCCCCCTTTGGTAATTCCTAATGTATTTAAACTAGGGATAGTTTTTATGTAGGGTCAGCATAGATAGCTTTTGTAGCAGGGGTTATATTATAATTTAATGTACAGTATTACAAATGGTGAGTTCTGATTATTGAATATTCTCTGTAAACATAAACAAATAAAATGTAATGTTTGGTCATTTTCTGTTTATGAGGAGAGCAAAAATACGATATTTCATGATTTCATAATGAGGAAAATTCTTACCCAAGGTTAAATTTCCTATACTGTGGTTGTCCAAAAATATTGATTATAATGTTGTAAATATACAAGGTATTTAAGTTAAGATGTTAAATAGGTGAGTTCTGGATACGGTTTTGGGAGCTAGTTCTTCTGGAAAAGCTGCTATATTTTAATTTTTAAATGGAACCTAATTTAATTTTGTCACTGGGATCAACATAGAGAATTTATACCTTACAGAATAGACCTTACAGATGTACTTAAAGGTTATTCATTCCACCTATGGGAGTTCATGAACAATTAGCATATGCCAGAAAGGCTGCTAACCTTGACCTCTGAGGGTACTAATACATTTTATCTGCTATATTCTTGTATTTTGAAATAAAGATCTTTTCACATAAAAAGTGCTTCTTTTCTAGTAGAAGAAACGTTTCTGGGTCTGAAGTAGAGTTCAAAATGACCAAGCTAGTAGGGAAAGAGTGAGAAGAAAACTTACTCTGTATATTTGGACAACATGAAAATAAATGAAAAAAAATGTAGCAATGTCATTGGGAAAATTAGAATAATATTGTAGCATATCACTGGGATTTTGGTTACTGATTTCTTTGGTATTAGTGCAGAGAATAGTAATAAGAGGCAGGAGGGGTGGGGAAGCATGTACAGTGTAGAGAAGAACCAAAATCAGTGAAGGTACTTCCCAAACTAGTGTTCTTCCTCTCCTGCATTTTCCACATCTCTGGGAGGTGTGATGGGGCCCCTCGGCTGCACTCGGCTGGCCTGTGGGGGTGCTCTTGGTTGCTGTGAGTGTGTGGCCCATCCTTCAGATCTGGTGCAGAGGAAGACTGCCTTGGAATCCAGAATTTGAGTTTGCATGCTGTCACCTCCTTGTGCTCCCAAGTAGGTGAGAATTGTGGAAAAGAGATTGCAAGTAGTGTTTTCCCCCCTAAATTTTCAATTTCCTGTATGTATACATATTTTTAAATAATGAATTTTTATTAAAGCGATCTATATACATAGCTTAATAGTACCACAAGGATTATAAGGAAAAATGTTAGCTCCTGGGACCATCCTTTTCCATTTCTTAGGGGGCATTTCAGCCTTGAGGTTTTTCCTAGCACCTTGGTTTTATATTTCTGAGTGGGGCCTATACTGCTTATTTATTAATTTGCTATGTTTAGAAACATCTGACAGCTTCCTATTTGATAGATGAAGGTTTCTGCCTTTTTACTTTTTTCTCATTCTCCCAGTATTTTTTCATTAAATTGGCATCATTGTATTATATCAACCATATTTCTGTGTTCATTCCCGAACTAGTTCACTATGCTTCTGTTTCTGTTCCCAACATTTTGTCTTGGTTTTACATACACATCACTACTTCTTCAAAAACAGTCCCAAATAGGTAAAACTTTAAATCTATTTTTGACATGGTCAAAGCTCTACTGTGTACTTGTTTCAGTGTAAACTAAGTTCTTTCTTACCCATGTATACAGCTGTTTCCTGAGACTTCATCATCCTGGATTTGTTTTTCACTCGGATTGGAGTTTGCATTTCCTGGACCCTATGTCTTGGTTATTAGATTACTTAATTGTTGAAGTGGAACACTTCCTTCAGTAACTCCAGGAATGGATGCATGGGAGGTCATTTACTTTGAGAGAACTACATGTCTTAAAGGTAGTATGGATTGGTATATAAAACTTAAGGTAGATAATCAAGATTTTCAAAGGCATTGCTCTATTCTAATGAAAGTGTTGTGATGCACAGTATTTATTTCTGATTTCTTTGTTTTTTTTTTGTTGTTGTTGTTAGAGTTTTTTTAGTGTTCTAAAATTGTGTGATACTATGCTTTGGTGACCCCTGGCAATCTGGAAAATAAAATTCGTAAGTTCTTGACCCTGCCCCGCACTGCACCCCTCCCCAAACCAAAAAACCCAACTGGACGCACACGCACATACACTTTTCTTTGTGTCCAAACCCCATGACATAACTAAAGCTGCTGGATTCCTTATTTTTCATTCATTTTTCTTTCTGGGAGATTTCTATAATGTAGTTTTCCAATGTTCATGAAATGACCTGGCTCGTGTTTCACTCCATACTTCGTGTTGCCTCCAATTCTTGAGCCCGCCTGGACCCTGCAGGTTCCCTCACTCATCAGTGATGGTCCTCTGGAGGCCTGTGAAGGCAGGCTAACAACCACGGTCTCTTCCATATTTAATACATTTGTTGAAATATTGTTCAGTATTGTTTCTTCCAATTTTCTTTCTTGTGGTTTTGAAATCTTTATTCTGCCTTTTAGCTGGGGTTTTAGGAGGAAGAAGAGATGAGTGTTTAATCTGCTTACGTTTGTAGGTGGATACATTTTCATGCAATTTATGAATGTTTGCTCAACAAGGATTAATGGGGATTCAGTGTATACAAATGTCTGAGTTTTCTTGGAAGTAGTAAAATGGTGTATGACAGACGAGTTCATTCCTTGATTCTTTGTTAATCTTGCTGGTTTAAAGGAATTTAAAATGGTCCCTGCCTACTAAGTTCTTTGAGGCTCAAGCGTTAATTTTGGAACAACCAGCATTCCATGATTCAAGTGGCATCCACTGAATTTTCTGGGAATTGGATCTAGATAGAATAAAGTATTTGAAATAAAAATCAAATACTTAAAAATGCTCCCAGATTAAACAATTCAGGTGAGAATACCTATTTTCTTCTTGTGGCTTTGAACTATTCCTGATGTGTTCTTTCAGGTATGTAATAGATAAAATGAGGTGTGTCCTCTTGCTCTTAATGCAGTTCTCCAGAATTGGGAGACAATTGGTCATAAGCTATAAAAACTTTCAGCCCCTTCACTGGTTTAAAAATTCAGGGGCACCTGGGTGGCTCAGTTGGTTAAATGTCTGCCTTCAGCTCAGGTCATGGTCCCAGGGTCCTTGGATGGAGTCCTGCTTCGGGCTCCCTGCTCAGCAGGGAGCCTTTCTCTCCCTCTTCCCACTCATGTTTCTTGCTATCTCTCTCTCAAAAACATAAAATCTTTTTTTAAAAAAATGGTTTTACTCAGATTTTGGTGTAAGGAATTGCTTAGACTCCATTTTCCTCATCCCTGGAGGAAATTGATAATTCACAGGCTTGTAAGACTATAGGAGAGAGAAAAACAGTAAATGCTCAAAATGAGGCCATTCTATTATTTTTTTCAAAGATTTGATGGTTTAAGACAGATCAGGTAGTCAGGGAGTATTTAAAAAACAGGCTGATAATTAACAGCAAACATTTTCATTTTTCATGGAATTTGGCATAGGTTTTTAATATACAATATAGTTCTGAGAAGGCAGTTATGAGTTATAATGTCTTCTGCATGAATTGGTCCTCTGGTACAGATGAAGCCTAAGAAAATGGCTTTCCTTTCCCCTAAAAGTAGGGTGAGGTCTGTACTGAATGTAAAATGTAAAGGAAGTTCTGTGAAGCCACTATTTTCTCACTGACATACAAAATGTTTCAAGGACAAATAATGTCTGTCTTAGACGTGGCAGTGGAAGGTGGGATTAGAAATGACTGTGAATCTGTTTAGTACCCAGCCCTCAGCATCCTGCTGGGAGAGTCTGTCCCAGTGGCCTTCAATGGGGACGGCAGGACTCACTGTAGCTCCTTTTATGTACAGCAGAGGGCAGAAGCTCCTTGGCGTGTGAGTGAGGGAACCACACAAGAGAAAGCCTGACATTCCTGAGAAAGGAGGATGCCTAAAAACTCAGAGTGAATAAAGCCTTCCAGTAGACAGGGAGGTGGATGAGACAAAGTAATTCCCTCTCCTGCGGTGGGTCTGGAGCCACAAAATCTCCCCCTCACAATCCTGTTTCCTAGTGACTGGACGCCCTAGGGGCTCTCTGACGTGCCATGCCCCTAGTTAATACCACAACCTTGTTCTGTCCTTGCTGATTGCCATCCTCTGCCTGGTCTGGAGTCCTGTGCAAGGTAGTTGTCAGGATGGCAGCTCCAGTCCGCTAGTGGACATTTATATATGGGCACATACCGTGGCTGAGGCGCTAGAAATGTGTCTGCTTACACACACACACACCAGCCAAATAAGGACATTAACTTTGGTCCAATAAGGACCTCATCAGTTACCAACTGAATCAAAGCATGGTGGCTTTTTATTTTCAAAGCATGGTTTCAGCAATACATTCACAAAAAACCTCAGACATTTTGAAAAAAGTATTTGGCATGTTACATTGCTTGGCTAAATGAACACTAAATATAGACCGACATCAAGCTGGGGTTTCTGGGCCTTGTAGGAGCACCTGTGCGCTGAAGGAAGGCAAAGAAAGAACCACAGAATTTGTAAAGTTTTGTTGCAGTTGCTTCTGATTAGTTTTTTTTTTTTTTTCCTGGCCTCCTAGCAGTCAAAGTTCACATTTTTGTAAGTAATTTGCATGTTCTTATTCTGCCGACCTGCATTATGATTCTTGAGCCTGGGATGTTTTTTGTTGCATGCACTCTGCTTTAAACTTTTGATAGAAATGATTTAGACTTGATTTAAAAAATTAATTCCTGAATGTGAAGAGGCACTGACTCTGAAATGGAATTTAAAGAACAAATTACCATGACTCACTCAAAGCTTCCTGTTAGCTTTGAGTTATGCCCTATTATAACAATTCTGATCCTGTGGCAAAGCAGTATCGGTGTGTTACTTCAGAGCTTTGAGACCGAGCACCTTTGGTTAAAAAATAAAGAGCAAAGCCATTTTTCATAGACAACTATTCTGTCAGAATATTTGTAGGTAGTGAAAGAGTCCTTACATGATGAAAAGAATCAGTTGTGAGCCTTGATCTAAGCTGGAGGAAAATGAAATTACTTACATGTTTTAGTGCCAGGTATCAGAAAGGGCTCCATTAAAAGGATACTGCTTTGGTCAACCTTAATGAGCAGATTTGCACACCAGGATTAGGGAGGAGGGCTGAGCCGGGGTGATGCAGAATTTAGTAACCAGCCCCGCTGATTGTTGGCCTTCTACGGAGGAGCCACAGATAGCAACAACTGGATGCCAAGAGCCGTGGGGCCTCATTTTAGGGCCATGTGATCCTGTATCCATTTACTTACCGAGTCATTGGTGAGCACTTGGTGGCCGTGAACCACAGACGCCCAACTCTGTTTTCTTGGACAGGTCTTTATTTTCCATTTGCATGTTGTAGTTAAAAATACATGAAAATGGCATCTCTTTATATTGTGACTTAATCCTGAATAAGAAATTTACTTTCAGGGCCCTTCATAGCTTTCCCTTAAGTTGCTGCCTTAGTGCTTTTGGACTCCATGTTGCCCTGAGTCACCTTTGTAGTCAGCAGTAGCAAGGCTAATGATTTGGAGATTTAATTAACTGCACGGCTCTTGGGTTCGCTTTCGTGGCTGTGATTTTCTAGTTGGCCCTCCACTTTGTAAACATCAATTAAGCTTCAGTCTGAGATTTGAGCAATACGAATTCCATTCCTAAAGGGGAAGCTAAGGCTCAAGGACATTAAGTCAGAGATCCAAAAATGAACCACGCGTCAGTCACCAAGCCTAAAATAGGAGCCATGGCTGGAATGATGATCTTATGATGTGAAACATATAACCTTTAGTCTTCATCAAATTTTAGTATCGGGGAGAGTAAAGTATACGAGATGATAACACACAAAACATCTCTGGAAGAATAGAAATCTGTGACCATGCCTCAGTCACTACGGTTTTACCTGTGAGAGGATAAGATTTGATTGATCTCTAAGTCTCCTTTATTTTATATGCTGCTGCTGCTTTTTAAAAAATGACCACTCTATGTCATTCCCTCATGAATGCTCCATGGGTCTATTTGGAATTCAGTAATATCAATATCTCAGGTGTGCTTCAGTAGTAGCTAAACTACCCAGAGAATTATGTATTTTTGTTAATTAAAATTAACAAATTTAATTAAAATTTCATCCCCCACTCTCAAAAAACACCTTGTTCAGTCTTTAACTTTGGTTGAGCAAAAGTTTAATGAGTCCATGACATTTTTAAAAAAGATTTACTCATTTTAGAGAGAGAGAGAGCATATGTGGTGGGAGGGACAGAGGGAGGGTGAGAGACTCCTAAGCAGACTCCCCGCTGAGCATGGAGCGGGATGTGGGGCTCGATCCCACAACCCTGAGACCATGAGCCAAAGTTAGGAGGTGGCCTCAACTGACTGAGCCACCCAGGCGCCCCAGGTCATTCTGCACTCGCTGTTTTTCTTAGGACTTTAGGAGCATATTTTTTTTTTCATAAGTCCTAGTGGGTTTCAGGTATCACTGGAAAATTCCTGGTTTTTAATTTTAGAATGTAATTTAATCTACTTAGTAAATGGCTGATTCTTTTTTCAGATCTTCTACTGGTGTTCACATCTTTTTTCCCCCCTGAATTTGGTTTCTCCTATTTTTCTTCATTCTGTAATTGCTATTGAAGGAAAATTGTAAAATGTTTATGGGAAGTAGTGTGTTGCTTCATATCAGCAGGCACAAAGCTTATTTAGTTTACCAGAGGCCAGTTAGATATCACATGAGGATTTTTACACTCAGTTTTATTTCTATTAGTGTATTTATTATTAACTGCCTTAAATTCTTTTGAAAATGGTGAGCTTCAGCTCTTGTATAAAATATGTTAATTACTCCCACTTACTGTAAGTCACTGGCTTATATATTTGACACTGGGCACTTGGAGAATTCGGTGCTGACCCTCAGGAGTTTTCTGTCAGTTGGGAAAGTCAAAGATGGGAGCAATAAATGTTGTAAAACAGGGTAAGTGTTCTGGTGGAAGAAGGTACTGCATCCAGCACAAGCACAGAGGAGAAGCAGGTTGATTCTTAGAGGAGGTGAGAGGTTTGAGCTGAGGTTTGAAAGAGGGTTAGGGAGGGATGCGGAGAAGAAAGGGACGACGCAGTGAACTCTGAAGCAAGAGGCCCGCTTCCAGCTCTGCAACTAACTAAATGTATGATCTCGGGCATTCCCCAGCTCAGCTTCGATTTCCTCACTGAGGGAAGAATGGGGACCAAACCAGAGCATGTCTACCATCCCTTTCAGATCAAAAAGCCCGGTATCACTATCAGACTCATTTTATGAAAAGAGAACTGTGAAAGAGACAGCTTTGATAGTAATTTGAGTTTGTCTTCCTAGAGCTCTGTATTTCATGTAGTTAAAGGGCCGTCATTTCTCTGTTGTGCTGGACAGACAGCTTAAAATAGACCTTTTTAATCCATTCAGGCTTTTCGGGGTTGCTTGAAGTGGTGCTGTCGTTAGAAAATGTAAGCCTCACTTTTAAAATTCTGTATTATGTAAGTGACCTTGATCTAAGGAAACTCAGAGGGAAGAGACCTCGGATGTCCCAGAGTCTGGTCTCCAGCTCGCCATAGGGTTCCTGTCTATAGCTTCTAAGCTTGTGAAGATTTCGTCTTGAGGACTCCCAGCCAGCAACTCAGGGCTAACGGGTACATTTAAGGTAGAAACTCATATGCCATATTGAGGGAGAATATAAAATATAAAAATGGCAGTTTTGTGCTGTTGGTTGAGTGTCTGCGTCTCAATTTCAGCTCTGGTCATGATCTCAGGGTCATGGGATCGAGCCCTGTGTCGGGCTCTGTGCTCAGTGTGGCGTCTGCTTGAGATTCTCTCTCCCGGTCTGCCTCTGCCCCATCCCCCACTCTCAAAAATATATATATATATAAATAAAAAATAAATACTAAAAACAAAATAAATAAATAATATATTAAAAAAATAAAGAGTTAAAAGAAAATTGCAGTTTTATTTTAAAGCCTCATGCAGTTAGGACAGTTCCTCCTAATACTCTCTTCTCCCCTCAGAATCTTTGGGCCCAAGGCTGACTAGCTTAGTTTTATTTTTCTATATGTTTATACATACTTTTCTTGGGCAAACGATTTGAGGCATTTCACCAGAATATAAACAATGTAATAAAAGAAAAAAATATTTTAAAATAACTTAGAAAATAAAAAAAGGAGGCCCGGGGAAAATAGAACTGAGGAATCAGCGGAGGAGGGGAAGGATATTCAGAGAAGCAAGGTATAAAGGGCTCAGACTGGGCCACACACTTGAGTCTGAGCTTCCTGGTAAGCCAGGCAAAAAGAGTAGATACGAAGTTGTCCCCACAAGGAAAAATTTCCTTCTGGACAAGCACAGCTCTTCTAGACCTTTGACTGAAAGGAATGTATGTGGAGGGTTCTTTATGTGCCTGTGGCCTGTGGTTCTTGTGACGGGGGCTCCTGGGCCCAGCCTTCTGCTTCACGTCACTCTTTTCTTCCAGGAACAATGAATCATTCCCAGGACATGGGCCCTGGAGGCATGCCTGAAGACAGAAAACTTTATATTGTGGATTCCATAAACGACTTAAACAAACTTAACCTCTGTCCTGCGGGATCACAGCACCTGTTCTGTATGTGCGCCCTCCCAGGCTCGGTGGCCCTTCCTGGCTTCCAGGCCTCCTAAAAATAGCAAATGCTAATCTGGACGTGGGGGTGTGTGGGGGGGCAGGGTGGGCATTAGGAACAGCTCAATGACGGAAGTGCTATTTATTATTAGGCAATTCTTGTTTTTGTTCTTTTAATACTTGCCAGGTGTAGGGGCTTTCTTGGCTCCTAAGCAAGATTTGGAATCTGTCTTCAAGGGTTCTGAGACTTTCCTGTGGAGTGTCTCTCCCAGGAAAGTGTTGGAGGCTGCAGGTCTTCCAAGAGGTTTGCTCCTCCCTCTGGGCATCTGTTGCACCTGCTGGGGACCCCATCCACATCACCAGTGGGGCCCACTTCCCTAGAGAGCTCTGACTTCATAGTGGATTCCTGGAAAATGCTCCACACATTCCTCCAGCTCTTAAAAAGTCATTAGAATTTTATTGGGCAAAGAAATCAACTTAATTTTCTACTTACAAATTACAAATGGCCCCAACTAAAGGCTTAAGAAACGGGGGGGAGGGGGGGGGCAGAAAGCAAAACAAAAATCTGCTAAATACTAAATGTAGACTTTATTCCCTGAATATTGTACACGAGCCCGATCAGATCATTCTGAGCCCCATTTTTGCAGCTTAAACTGTGACATTCAAACACAGGCCTTAATTTCCACTGGCCATTTGTTCCATTCCTGTTCTAAACTCTGACTGTCCCAAATTTACACCTATTATTCCCCTTTTCCATCCTTCCCGAGGTCTTCCTTGTTTCTTCATTTTAATGCGTTTGGGTTTTCACCTGCCTTTACTGGGTCAGTCTCAGTAGACACAGGTGTTTCGATGCCAACTTATCCCATCGCTTTGATTAGGAAGCAAAGGTGGTGGTAGGGTGACTTGGCTCAGGACACAAGGCACTCACCCAGCTACAATCAAGTAGCACCCTGTGTGGGACCGATGCCAAGGAGGAGAGAATACAGAGAGGAAGTCATTAGTCTTCCCAAGTCTCTCTATTTCTTAATGAATTTACTTTGGGTGTCACGAGGCACAGGGGCCTTACAAAAGGATGGCCACATGCAGACACTTCATGCTCTGGCGGACCCAAGCTGCCTTAAAAGCATGGTTGCAGTCTCAATTTAACTTCAGAACATTTAAAAGAACCTTGTTTCCAGAGCAGCTTGATCCCAAAGATGCTTCTAAGAGACGAAAATACATTGGAGCCATTTTTCTGCTTAAATGGATGTGGGCTTCACTGATGACTCCCATGATGCAAGGAGACATCTCTGTCTTTGGGTGACATCCCAGAGTAGTCTGCCTTCTGCTTAGAAGAGGTGTCCCAGCCAGCTGTTTTACTCCTGGCTCACACTGGCGGAAGGCGAGACAGAGCCTCCAACATTCTGAGCCTTTAATGTATGTAGCTTCCTCTACCCAGCCCAGGAAAAGCCCTGGTTCTGCTCCTTCAGTGTTAACACCATCTTCAAAGAACTTTCCAAAGAGATTCCTTGTTTTTTGAATACCAATGTTGAAGAAAGTAAGAAATTCACAAAGAGCACCAGCCCAAAGGCATTCTTAAAACCTAAGTCACTTTCCAGGGCGATCACTGAGGAAAACGGGTGTATCCCTTACTCACACTCTAATCATGGGGACAATTCAGGTCTGTGGACAAACCATCTGCAGAGGAGTTCTTGTCATTGTTTTTGTTTGTTTCCTATCAGCCCTTGAGGAGAAAATCCCGGATGTTGGCACTAACTCAGGAAACGGAAGTCATAGTCTGTTTTTTATGGGGCTGATAATTGTGTTGATTGTCAGCCTGGCACTGGTTTCCTTCGTGATTTTTCTAATAGGTAAGTACCACCGACATGTTCTCATTACTCAAAGGCTCTTACTTCGTGGCTGGTTGTTTAACTTTGTTCTGGGTGGAGTCGTGCTTTTTGGCACTCACAGCTCTGCTGAAAGAGGGTGTGCGGTGGCCCTGAGTGAGCCCTGCAGCTCCAGGAGGATCGTGGGGACACAAGCCCATGGTGCCCAAAGTTCACAAACACCTCCTAGGACTTTACTCTCTTACTTGGAGTCCCTAGTTGTCAAATGGCCGGCGGCTTATCCTTGGTGACTGTCGGTTTTCTTGGTCCAGTGTAAAACGGTTCTATTAATTCAGGTCTGTAGCAGAGTCACGCTGAGGCTTCCAATTCCTTTCCAGGTTTTCTCACTTCCCAGGAATCAGCTGGTAGCACTGAGGGCTCTGTAGGGCCCCCCTACCCTGGGAGGCAGTGTTAGGAAGGCGGTAAGACCACTTCTTTCCTGTTTGATGGTGCCTGGGCTCTCCTCGCTGCCCTGCCTGCTCTCAACCTGGGCCTGACCTCTCCCGTGGGGACCTGGGCTGTCCCACACAGCTCCTCAGCTGAAAGACTGCCCCCCGCCCTCAAGCCCACCAGTGTTCTCTCACAGCTAACCCCTGTGGGCCATCATTCAGGATTTTTTTCAGCTTCCTCCCAGCCCCAAGAGAAGAGTGAAAGAAGCCCAAGTGGAGGGAGTCATCTTTGACACCCTTTCCCCCTGGATCCACCACACTGTCATTTTTTCCTGCCCTTTCCTACTTTGCAGGCCGTGTAGCCTTTGAAAATCTGCATTGAGAAGTGGAGCCCATGTCTTTGGAATGCCCTTAATTTAAATTCATTCAGGATTAGAGGTAGGGCTGGTGGATGGGGGGAGACAGGTGGGCAGAGGACGTGACTCTTTGATAGCTTCCCACCCTTTTTTCCCCCAAACTCCCTCCTTCCAGCTAAAAGGTTTTTATCCAGCCTGTGGGTGGGGGCAGGTAGGGAGGCATCATGTTTAATCACTTCTCTCTCACCCAGCCCTTGCCTTCTTGCACTTAGAAGCTGCAAGGGCAACTTTCCTGACAAGGTGCCCTTGTATCTGACCATCGGTTGGATGTGGGTTGTTCCTGAACCTTCAGGACCATAGAGAGCCTATGGATTACCTTCTGACATGTTACACCAACCAAAATGAATGCTCTAAATGTCATTCTGCCACACCCATCTGGGACAGTGACTGAGTTAAACTACCATGCCCAACGTCCACAGCTCATAAGTGCCCAAAGACTCTCCCGCCCTACCTCAAAGAGCGTGACTTTATCAGCATCCTTATAAATATGGTTTATTTTATATTTGCTGCTGGTGTTTTATATTGAGGGCAAAGTCATATTAACAAATGGAAGAAGACATGAATAAAGGATGTCTTTATTGGGCAGTTGCTCTGTGCCAGACACATAAATTCATTATCTTAATTTTTATGTCTTGAGGTAGTATTTAATATTTCTATTTCATCAATGCAAGACTAAGGTCCAGAGAGTTGTCCTCTCCATGTTTACCCTGCTAATCAGAGGCAGAACCAGGATCCAAACCCTCATCTGTCTGGCTCCAGAGCTCCCCTGCCCTCCATTTCCTGCGTTTTAAAGTAATAAAGTAAGGACTTCCTCTGGTTTTCAGACAAAACTTAACTCAAACTAAGACCAGAGTTGGCACAGGTATCTGGAAATGAACTTGGCCTGTGATCCTCTTTAACAAGGAAATCTTTTTGCTCTCAGTGGGATTGAGTGCAGATTTGTAACCTTTCTCTGAAGTGGAAGAACTTGTATTCTTTAAAACTCTGGTCTTTTTACATGAGAGAGAAGGCTTATTTTATGCCAATTACTTTCTTATTAAACCATGGGGGCTTGGGACACCTGGGTGGCTCAGTCAGTTAAGCATCTGCTTTTGGCTCTGGTCATGATCCCAGGATCCTGGGATTGAGCCCCAGGTTGGGCTCCTTGCTCAGCCAGGGCGTCTGGTTCTCTTTTTCCTCCCAGCTTGTGCTCTTTCTCACAATCTCTGTCTCTCTCTCTCAAATAAATAAATAAAAATCTTAGAAAAAATAAAACCCCAACAACGGGCCTTAGGTTTTTGTCATAATCCCTCTCCTAAAAAGGAATAATAGACAGCAAGGGTAAATAACTATGGATGCCTCTGGTAGCAGTTTCTAGTGGCCAGGCAGTGTGTTCCTGAGAATACTGGGCACATAGGATGTTATTAAGTGTTGCCTGAAGAAAAAAAGGTCCTATGGTCAAATGCACCTGAGAATTGCTGAGTTAAATAATGCTCTTTTTTTTTTTTTTTTTACCTTCCTCTGAGTTTCCAAGAGGCAAGTCAGTATATAATGTTTCTGTAACTTTTTTGCACATGCAACCCTTTTTTTGGGGGGGGGGGAATTTAATTTGGAATCAGTGTATTGTGGAACACAGTTAAGCCAACATGGCTGCTGCTTCCTTCTCTTTGTGACTAATGTTCTAGGAGGTTCCCAAGAGGGGAAAGTGTCTCATGTGTTAGGAATTTACTTCAGTTTCACATTTTTCCCCAGAAGCAAGTGGTATTCCATCTTGCTCTGCAGCAAATCTCAATTAAGATCCTTCCTTCAAGTTTTGGATCATAATTCATCCAGCATAATTTTTCAAACATGGGGAAGAAGCAGCTTCTGAACAATAATTTGTCCCAAGCCTGGAAGGGGAAGCTCTAATGTCTAGTTTTCCTTCCCATATTAGTTTATTCACTAAGCCTCGTGGCATGTTACCACCATTAGTTCCTGACAGATACCTTGGAAAAAACTTGCCTAAAATGGAAATCAAGAAGCTCAAATAGTAAGTGTGGATATTGTGCTGCATTTCTTGGAAATTTTAACTCTGATCAGCAGACCTCGGTGTGTTCTGTTCTGTAGCTGACTTTATCACCAGGAGTTTGGTTTATTTTGAAAATATTGTCTCTGTTCTCAGGATGGTCTGAGGGGAATTCTTACATATTCATTTATGGGCTGGTAATCCAGAACCAGCAGAGCTATGTCAAAAGAGACCAAAACCCAGGGGTGCCTGGGTGGCTCAGTGGGTTAAAGCCTCTGCCTTCAACTTAGGTCATGGTCCCAGGGTCTTGGGATCAAGCCCTGCTTTGGGTTCTCTGCTCAGTGGGGAGCCTGCTTCCTCCTCTCTCTCTGCCTGCCTCTCTGCCTGCTTGTGATCTCTGTATGTCAAATAAATAAATAAATAAAATCTTAAAAAAAAAAACAAAACAAAACCCAGAAAACCTCATTTCCTGATGAGGAGCCAAAATCCTTCTGAGAAAAGGTCTCTGAAAAAGACAAAGTAACAATCACTTCCCTGACATGCTCATAATGAGACATGCTGGTGGTTTCCCTTGGTTGCTCACGGTGATGTTTCTCAGCCAAAATCTGTGCGGAGCTTCCAAAGGTAGTCTAGGCTGGCCCCAACAAATTGTAAAAATAATCCACTTGGTAGATAACTTTAGTCTTAAGCAATTCCTCTCCCGGGCAGCTGGGCTGCCTGGGAGACTGGAGCAGGGGACTGGCCAAGGGGTCCTTTCAGCACTCAGCTAAGCACCAACACAAGGCACTAACCAGTCCTGACCGAACAGCCTGGAAACCAAATAATGCAGTCTGTTTTCTATTTTGAAGTTCAAACTGGAAACAAGATGGATGACGTGTCAAGAAGACTAACAGCTGAGGGAAAGGACATAGACGATCTTAAGAAAATCAACAGCCTGATTGTAAAGCGACTCAATCAACTGGACGCTGAACAAAACTAAAGAAATGAACATCTAAAAGCAGCTGCTAACACCGGAGCTTCGCACTTGACTGGGTGTAGGCAGGGTTATGAACTGAGCATGCGCATTTCTTCAGGCAACAGACTATCTGATTCGGATCCCAACCCTGGGGCCAACTTTCTGCTGCAGGGTTGGGAGCTACTCCAACGCAAAGGGCTATGGGGGTACTATGCAGAAAAGGGCTCATTTTATGCTAGGGTCCTTCTGCTTCATTGGGGTTTAGGGTGGCTGACATGAAGGAGAACCAAAGGTTAGCAAGAGAATTCGGCTCCGCACCTACACCTTCTCTTACAAAAGGAGCTTTGTCATCAGAATAAGTTCACTGAGCCAGTGAGGTTCATGGCACCTCAAGCACGCTTATGAATTCCTGTGACAGCTTGATGAATCCAGTGAATTATCTGTATTCAAGGGAACCAGGTGATGACTCTTCTCAAGAAAAGAAATTCTGCTCAGGTGATTAAACTCTGACTCATACTTTTCCAGGGACAGGGGCTGGGCTGACTTCAGAGCCAGTTGCCTTCTGGTATTTGCTAGTAGTACTGGTATGTGTATGGTAGGGTGGGAGTCAAAAGAGAGAGCCTGAGTTATTTAACCAATGTTTATTGAGCTCTTTGTGCAAACCGTCTATCTACTTTAGAAGAGTTCACATTCAACTGGGGAACAAGGGAAATGTATGGTTATATATATAAGTTATATAAGCTTTGTTGGCTTCCTTTCTCATGCAAAAAACCCTCAGTGTTCTGCTGATTAATTTTGAAGAAATCTGATAAGTCTGTGGTCTTTACTAAACTACAGGAGGAAATTGTATATTTGGAATATCTGGAACCTGCCCTGTTTTAGCTCAAAAGGTCAGGTACACAGTTTGTGATATGATATGCTGTGATATAAATGAGCTTAAAAAGCATGTGAGTCTTAGAAAATCTTTTATGTAATGCAAATATATTGTGCAAGTTTATTGAAGAATGCATTGCAATTCTCTCATTTTGGGCTGATGAAAACCCTGTCATTAACTATTAAACACAAACACACACGTTTACATTTTACAACACTAGTTGATGAAATAAACACAAGACATTTTACTTACCTATTTTTGTGCTCAAAAGCTTTTGTCCTGCATACTCGCTTCTTAAAATTGATAGATATCGTATAGAACATTTTAATAATCTAAAATTTGTGTGTACTGAAAATTCTTACTGAACCGTTGTTGGGTTGTGGCAAAATAATTTATCAGGAAGGAGAGAGATGCAGGGCTCAATCCCAGGACCCTGAGATCATGACCTGAGCCAAAATCAACAGTTGGATGCCCAACTGACCGAGCCACGCAGGCGCCCCTTTCCTTTCTTTTTAAATAGCTTTCTTGAGCTATAATTGACATATAAAAGTTGTATATATTTAAGGTATACAACTTGATGTTTTGATATACATATTGTTGGATGAGCACCACAATTAAATTAATTAATATATGCATCACCTTTATAGTTACCATTTGTGTTTGGGGGATTTAGGGGTAAGAATATTGAAGAGCTCTCCTCTTAACACATTTCAGGTGTACAGTACGGTGTTGTTAACTGTCATCACCATGCTGGACACGAGGTCTTGAGAACGAATTCTTCTTGCATTACTGAATCTTTGTACTCTTTGCCCACATAGCAGTCAAATATGGCGGCTGAGACATGGGCTGGGGAACCCAATTTCCTGGTTTCGATGCTGCTGCCACTGTTTACTGTGAGTTTTGGAAAATTAACTTAAGCGAAACTGGGTAATTATTAAATCTATTTCTTAATATTGTTGGGAGGCTTAACAGAGCCTTCAGTGCTTAATAAAGCACTGAAAACTAGCAGAAACAAAGTATGAGTTGTTATTGTAATTATTATTTTTAAATATAGTAAGTATGGTATGGTGGAAATAACTCACTGCATTTAAACCTCTGCATTAAGTCTTTGGGACTTAAAGCCAAAATATTTTTTTCTGCTGCAGTGCTTAAGACCATAACATCCTGATCTCATCCGGCCAAGGATGATAGGGTGAGGGGCTTTGTAGCAAAAAATTTACTGTGCTCTAGGAGATGATCAATAAATGCAGGAGGGTTTTATTATTTATCAAATAATCTAGTCTGATGAACATCAGGGTCCACATTTGCTTACCTGAGATGGAGCCAAGAATCTGTCTGTCCAGCACTAATAAGGTGCCACAGGGTTCAGTGGAAAGAGGAAGCACGCAGAGGAGAAAAAGAAATAGAAAAGACAGCTGACCTGAGACATATCCTGATAGGAAAAGAAAAGAATATTTGCATCATTCTTTGGACTCTTATGTGTTCACAAGGGGCTTAGAGAGAGAGGTTTTTTTTTTTTTTCTGGCAATGGGCTCCACTGTGATAGAAGGATTACACACAGCTTCTGCCTCCAGGTCCCAGGCCATGCCCTTTCTTTCTTTATTTTTTAAAGATTTTATTTATTTATTTGAGAGAGAGAGAGAGAGAGAAAGAAAGCATAAGCAAGGGGAGTGGCAGGCAGAGGAAGAAGCAGGCGCTCACCCTGATGCGGGGCTTGATCCCAGGACCTGGGACCACTGACCCAAGCCCAGCTCGGACCCTTAACGACTGAACCACCCAGGTGCCTCAGCCATGTACTTTCTTTTCTATTCCACCTTCTTCTAGCCCCTCAGAATTCTGCCTTGGCAACGGCCTGCAGGTGAGCCTAGCCCAGCCCTTCCCCCAACGCTCTGCTGTTGACACATGGAGGCACGGGGGAACACGCAGCTCGTTGGAGCACACTGGGGCATGCAGCAGCCTGAGCTAGGAGGCCCCAGGTTCCCAGTGTGGTGGCTGAGCTCCAATTTAGGGGACACACATTACTCATTTCTCCAGAAAAGACCAAGACCCTCTGTCTAGGGACTACCTATCTGCAAAGGGGATGCCAATCTGCAAAGCAAGGCTTTTGGGTAAGAACAGAGCAAACCTGGAGAGTTAAAAATAACAAAAACAATTGCTTATTTTACTACTGACAGCCCGTGGAAAACGGAAGGGTTTTGGTGCGCATACCATGTCGACTAACTGAGGTGTCTTAGAAATACCAAACCATTGGGTTCTAGCCCATTTTTATTGCTTAGCAAGATAATTTCAGTGAAAACAAGATTTCTCTGAGTTAGGGGGTATAAAATAATTTTATTCCAGCTTGACATAATGACCCCATTTAAATTCAGATGAGGATGAGGGAAAGAGAGATCGCCAGAAAAGACTGGTAATCTATTCCCTTTGTAAACGAGTTTGCGCAGAAGAAGCTGTGAAAGGGAGACAGGGCCATGAGCTATCTTTTCACGGAGTCCGGATGTGTATTTTTTTTTTTTTAAAGAGGAAAAATGAAATTATTCTTATTGGAACCTGTGTGCCCCCTTATTCTTACTTGGTGAAGATAAAGCTTCTTAGTCAAAATTTTTATGGGGAAAACATTATAGAAATACCATTCTTCTTACTGTGAAGGTGAAAAGGATTTTTAAAGATGTGATGAAAAAGCAAGTCAGAACAAGCTTAATTCTCTATAACGAGTGGGATTGGAGCGTCTCTGACGCACTTGGTGGTGTGGGCTGTGCTGGGCTTCCCTGAGCCCACGCTGCAGAGGATCCGAGAGGAGGCTAAGGTGTGGTCCTCCCTCCAAGTGGGCTTCTGATCTATGTCATCTGGTATGTTAGTAACAAATTATTTTTCAAACTGGGAAGATAGGTGGGACATTACTTTTGGTTGGGGATGGATGGCGTTTTGATAAGCGTATAGATTTTATGAGAACAGCTGATCAAACACATCCACGTCAATTACTTATAATGGTAATACTTCCAGCACCTGATAATAATATGTTGTCTCAATGTCTTACTCGGAGAGGCCTTGATGTTTAAGATTTTTTTCAAACGAAATTTTGTTCCTCAAACCAAAAGATTTGGTTAACACCCCCCATAGTTCTTGCTTTTAAAGTATGAAGAGCCAGAGAAAACAGACGGAAGCATTTAAGGTGTTGTGTGGCTAAACTCCTGGCTCTGTGCTGGATTCTTTATATAATTTTTTAAATCACAAGAACCTGTGAGGTTTCTTAAAAATAGATGATGTGGGGCGCCTGGGTGGCTCAGTCACTGACTTATCTGCCTTCAGATTGGATTATGATCCTGGGGTCCTGGGATCAGTCCTGCATGGGGGTCCGTGATTAGTGGGGAGCCTTCTCCCTCTCCTTCTGACTTTCCCTGCACCACCCCACCCCGTGCTCTCTCTCACTCTGCTTTCTTTCTCTCAAATAAATTTTAAAAAATGGATTAGATGATTACTTCAGCCTGAAAAAAAATTTTTGTTTTCAATTTGGTTCTTCAGAACAAGTGAATTGCAATCATTGGAAATGGGGATGGGGGGAGAATGTTTGTGCAAATAAGACATGAGAAAAAGGTATTGGCCTGCAACCACAAACAGGAGATAGCAGTTTCCAGCGTGCTCACTGAGGGCATCACCAGGAAGACTTAAAAAAAAAAAACAAAACAACCCTGAGTTCCGATCCTACTCTCAGACATTCTGAGCTGGCAGGCAGGGGCGGGTGTTGGGAGTTCATGTTTTTAAAAAGTTGCTGTGATGATTCTGGTGCTCTGTTTGGACCAGTGACTATACAGATCACGGATTTGGAGTAAACTTGGGATTGGATTCTGGTACTATGCATTAGTAAGAGTGTAGCCTTGAACTCTTTTCATGTTGTCAACTTCCCTGACTTTCAGGTTGTTCCTTGGTAACACAGGAGGGTATTGCTTCTGGTGAAAACTGAGGAATTTGATAGAAAGTTCTTCAGGTTCTGTAGTGTTTATAAGTCACTAATGAGTTGTACATTAAAAAAGGGAACCATCTGATCATTTATGGATGTGATTCTTAATCTCCAAGGAACATTCATGATCTCTTGTCAAAGACCTATTAATGTCTTGAGAAGAACATTCCAATTTCTACTTTTTATTTCCCTCCCTTCCCCCATAGCCATACCTTCTCAACTGCACTTGGCTTAAGTTCCAATTGAAGGGGCTACTTCACTTTTCTGAAGAGCCATTGAGAGCTGTTCTGATAGCGGATGTGAGTGAGAAACCAGGAACCCTGAAAGGTAAGGGTCCTGAAGAAAAGCCAGACAAGAGTCCTGCCTCAGGAGAGCAAAGAAGGATTATTCCTGAAGTGGTAGCTTTGGGATACCATGATGTGTGGGCTTACAAATATGAGACACACAAAGCTGACCAGGCAGGTAGACGGTCCAGCAGTTTGTCTTTTCATGTACGTTGGAAAGTGGTATCTTCGACCTTGATCTAAAGACACAAAGGATTCAGATTTTGTTGTGATATAGGTAGTTCTGCTCCCGGTGCTGCTTAAGGGAGCATCCTGGCTGGACATGAGAATGACCAGCCCTTGCCCTATCCCCGCTAATTATGACAGAATCCGCCTTGCCTTCATTTCGAATGAAAACCTCCTGTCTTTGACATCTTCTGCTGAAGACATTTTATAGGTCCTTTGACAGACTATTGACATTCCCTAGTGATTAAAAATGCTGTTGAGGGATGGTCAGATGTCCCTCCCCTTTGACGTAATAGTTACAAGGGACTTAGAAATAAGTCTACAGAGGTGGTGAGATAAAGAAATAGAATCAATACCAAAATACTCCACAGTCAGCTGAGACCAGTGACAATCATGGAGATGATGTGAGGCAAATGATGAATTCAGCCCTCAGCACGGAGGAGCAAAAAAATAGAGTTGAAATGAGCTGTGACTCTGTTGATACAGTGTGATGGAGCTCTTCAAAGTGCCGAGAGATGAAAATCGGGCTTACGTGTGGAACTTTCTGCCATTGCTAGCGTTAATTGGGGGCAAAGCTTATGTTGCCCCTGAATTTCCCTCACTATTTAAAAGAAATCAAAATGGACTTATAGGAAGTCACATAATTGGTCAGAAGGAAATTGGAGGAAGATTTTACCTTTGTTTCATTTCTTCTTTCTTTTTTTCCTTCAAAGTTGGTCTTGCCAATAAAAAGGATTTTTCTGTAGACATTTTCTCTCATGCCAGGAATGTGGGGAGTAGGTTGTGAAGGGGACGAGGGCAGAGAAAGCAGCCATGGTGTGAAACAGACTGCCCAAGGGCAAGGCTGCAGCGTTTGAAATCTTCGCAGATGGAGGAAGACATGGGCCACTCTGTGTCCGCCCAGATAGAAGAAGTAGTCATGGGCTGTAGGAAAGGAAGTCATGACCGAACTTTTCCTTGTTTTTTGGTTTCCTCTGACTCTCAAGTCCCTTTCTAAATTTCAAAACATGATGCATTATTCATGCATAAGTCCTCAAAGACACAGAATGTAACAAGCTTGTTCCATCAGGAATATTCCTCCTGATTGTGGAGTGCTGCTGCCACAGAGCATTTATTGTCTGATGAACAAAGGGAGTAGGCCAAGCAATTGAAAAAACCAATTAATAATTTAATTATGGCATCTTAAATGCCAAAAAATGTCTAATTTTCCAATGCCCTAAAGTCATTTTAAATATTCTGTTCCACAGCCTCACTCCCCCAAACTCCTTTAACATTAATGAGCTGGGGTCAACATCTGAATCACACTTAAGGTCTCAGAAACAGTTTCTTACAGATGCAGAAAATAAACAAGGAAGGAAAAAGACATTAGGTCGCCTTTGAGGTACAATCTGGGACCTATTTTTAAACCTTCATTCAGTATGGATGATAGAAAACCCAAGTTCTCTCCATATTTACTTGTAGAAATCACAAAGGACTTCTAATCATCACATTCCATAATCATTACTCCCAACAGTTTGATGCCATCTATTCCTCCTGTCAACTAGAACTTGATTTGAAGCTCTCTGATTTGCCTTGTCATTGTGTGCTTGTGTTGTGCCCTTTGCATTGCTCTCTCATCTGGGTGTCCTTTCTTTTTTTTTTATTTTATTTTATTTATTTATTTGACAGAGAGAGAGAGATCACAAGTAGTCAGAGAGGCAGACAGAGAGAAAGGGGGGAAGCAGGCTCCCTGCTGAGCAGAGAGCCCCATGCGGGGCTCGATCCCAGGACCCTGAGATCATGACCTGAGCCGAAGGCAGAGGCTTAACCCACTGAGCCACCCAGGCGCCCCTCATCTGGGTGTCCTATGGGGATAGTATGTTGCTCGATAATGTGAATTTGTGTAATTGAATTAAGCTAGGAAGGCTTTCCAGTTTGCTTGCATTGCCTCTGATTTGCAATTAGAACAAAGTGGTGCTCACTAATAGGAGAGGAGGGACACCTGGTGGCAGTTGGTTATTTCAGAGGAAGGAGGTCACTTTGAAAGGAAGAAAGAAGGCAAAAGTTAAAATAAAATTTGAGATATCCATGAGCGAGTGAAAGGTTGCTTCAGACATATGACAGCTCAGGGTTTATGTCTGGGGAAAAGGCTCTTAGGCTAGAAGGTCACCTACATAGTGGTGAAGACTGTGTGTTTTAGAGTTGAAGGACCTTTGAATCTCATTCTGTGCTCATTAAATGTGTGACCTTGGCTCTTTACCTTTTCTGAGTGTTGGTCATCTTACTACAAAATGGGAGTGATCCTACCTAATAAGGTTGCTGTAATAATTGAACAAAGTGATACCTAGTACCTGGTAAGCACTTAACAAATGAGAGTGGCTGTGATTTTTCTTATTCACAACAAAATGCTGAGAGTGGGGTTTGATGCCAAGGAGTGGTTTTCTGCTCGTTCTGGTGGGAACTTCATAATTTTTTTTTGAATTTTGGGAAAGTCCATAGAGGTGGCCTCTTTGATCCCACTTTTATGAAGGTCTTCACAAGGGAACCTTGTTTCAGGTCTGTCGGAAATTATCTCACAATGAAGCAGAGGAATTTATGCAGCTCCTGAAGTGTCTTTTCATCGCGCAGACATTCCACCCTCATGGAGCTTACCTCTAAGTGGGAAGATCAGATCATCACACAACGGCAAAGCAAGAAATAAGGCATAACCATTTGGGGCATAACCCCAATTTTGTGACCCAGAGAAAAAGAGGGAAGGCATGTCCCTGAGCCCACAATAGGCTGACCAGCTGTTCTGCAAAAGCCTCTGTCCCCAGCAAACTGGGATTTTTGTTCACTCTACCTTCAGAGTGAATACCAAAGCCATCAGGAGGGTTTCTCTGAGTGGCCATCTTTTCTCTCTATAGACCTACCAACAACCCTCCCCCCAACTGTGGCTTTTACTTAAGACTCATGTCAATGTGCACCGCCTTCTGTCTTTGATCTTAGTCTCTTTTTCTAACCTGGTACTATGATTTCTCTATTATGTCTGTTCTTTTACACTAGCTCCTTCTTGATACCCATGTAAGTCTCTCCTACCCTAATAAACCCTTCTCCTGCTATCTCCTCTAGCCACTTCTTCTTTTCTTACTTCTCCTTCCTGCCTAGAGTTCTCAAAATGATGGGCTATACCCATTGTCCCTTATAGTTGGAACTCCCATCCATTCCTCACTACCTGCTGCAATTGGACATTCACCTCACCTGCCTGTGGAAACTGTCCTTGCTGAGGTAATAGAACTTATGACGTCATTTCTAGATCCAATGCCCATTACCCAAAGTTTTTCTTAGTGAACTTTTTTGTTGGATTTAACCTTATTTTTATTTTTTTATTAACATATAATGTATTATTTGCTTCAGGGGTACAGGTCTGTGAATCATCAGTCTTAAGCAATTTACAGCACTCACCATAGCACATACTCTCCCCAACATCCATAACCTAGCCACCCTATCCCTCCCCTCCCATTCCCCAGCAACCCTCAGTTTGTTTCCTGAGATAAAGAGTCTCTTATGGTTTGTCTCCTTCCCTGGTCTCATCTTGTTTCATTTTTTCCCTCCTTACTCCCCATGACCCCCTGCCCTGCCTCTCAAATTCCTCATATCAGAGAGATCATATGATAATTGTTTTCCATAATACACTCTAGTTCCATCCATGTCATTGCAAATGGCAAGATTTCATTTTTTTTGATCGGTGCATAGTATTCCATTGTATATATATACTACATCCTCTTTATCCATTCATCTGTTGATAGAAAGGTTCTTTCTAGGTTCTTTCCATAGTTTGGCTATTGTGGACATTGCTGCTATAAACATTCAGCTGCACATGCCCCTTCAGATCACTACATTTGCATCTTTAGGGTAAATATCCAGTAGTACAATTGCTGGGTCATAGGGTAGTTCTATTTTCAACTTTTTGAGGAACCTCCATGTTGTTTTCCAGAGTGGCTACACCAGCTTGCATTCCCTCCAACAGTGTAGGAGGGTTCCCCTTTTTCCACATCTTCGCCAATGTCTTTCGTTTCCTGACTTGTTAATTTTAGCCGTTCTGACTTGTGTGACGTAGTATCTCATTGTGGTTTTGTTTTGTATTTCCCTGATGCCGAGTGATGTTGAGTACTTTTTCATGTGTTGACTGGCCATTTGGATGTCTTCTTTGCAGATATTTCTGTTCATGTCTTCTGTCCATTTCTTGGCTGGATGATTTTTTTCTTTGGGTGTTGAGTTTGATAAGGTCTTTATAGATTTTGGATACTAGCCCTTTATCTGACATGTCATTTGTGAATATCTTCTCCCATTGTGTCAGTTGTCTTTTGGTTTTGTTGACTGTTTCCTTTGCTGTGCAAAAGTTTTTGATCTTTATGAAGTCCCAGTGGTTCATTTTTGTCCTTGTTTCCCTTGCCTTTGGGGATGTTGTTAGGAAGAAGTGGCTGGGGCTAAGGTCGAAGAGGTTGCTGCCTCTGTTTTCCTCAAGGATTTTGATGGACTCCTGTCTTTCATCCATTTTGAGTCTATTTTGAGGTCTTTCATCCATTTTGAGTCTATTTTTGTGTGTGGTATAAGGAAACGGTCCATTTTCATTCTTTTGCATGTGGGTGTCCAGTTTTCCCAACACCATTTGTTGAAGAGACTGTCTTTTTTCCATTGGACATTCTTTCCTGCTTTGTAGAAGATTAGTTGACCATAGAGTTGAGGGTCCATTTCCAGGCTCTCTATTCTGTTCCATTGATTTATGTGTCTGTTTTTGTGCCAGTACCATACTGTGTTGATGATGACAGCTTTGTAATAGAGCTTGAAGTCTGGAATTGTGATGCCACCAACTTTGGCTTTCTTTTTCAACATCCCTCTGGCTATTGGGGGTCTTTTCTGGTTCCATATAAATTTTAGGATTATTTGTTCCATTTCTTTGAAAAACATCAATGGTATTTTGATAGGGATTGCATTGAATGTGTAGATTGCTTTAGGTAGCATAGACATTTTCACAATATTTGTTCTTCCAACCCATGAGCATGGAACATTTTTCCATTTCTTTGTGTCCTCCTCAGTTTCTTTCATAAGTACTTTATAGTTTTCTGAGTACAGATTCTTTGCCTCTTTGGTTAGGTTTATTCCTAGGTTTATTCCTAGGTATCTTATGGTTTTGGGTGCAATTGTAAATGGGATCGACTCCTTAATTTTTTTTTCTGTCTTGGTGTTGGTGTATAGAAATGCAACTGATTTCTGTACATTGATTTTATATTCTGACACTTTACTAAATTCTTGTATGTATTCTAGCAGTTTTGGAGTAGAGTCTTTTGGGTTTTCCACATAAAGTATCATATCATCTGCAAAGAGTGAGAGTTTGACTTCTTCTTTGCCAATTTGAATGCATTTTATTTCTTTTTGTTGTCTGATTGTTGAGGCTAGGACTTCTAGTACTATGTTGAATAGCAGTGGTGATAGGGGACATCCCTGCTGTGTTCCTGACCTTAGGGGAAAAGCATTCAGTTTTTCCCCATTGAGGATGACATTTGCTGTGGGTTTTTCATAAATAGCTTTGATGATATTGTTTTATGTACCCTCTATCCCAACACTGTGAAGAGTTTTCATCAAGAAAGGATGTTGTGCTTTGTCAAATGGTTTTTCAGCATCTATTGAGAGCATTATATGGTTTCTTGTTCTTTTATTAATGTATTGTATCACATTGATTGATTTGCAGATGTTGAACCAAAATTGCAGCCCAGGAATAAATCCCACTTGGTTGTGGTGAATAATCCTTTTAAAGTACTGTTGGATCCTATTGGCTAATATTTTGGTGAGAATTTTTGCATCTATGTTCATCAAGGATATTGGTCTGTAATTCTCCTTTTTGAAGGGGTCTTTGATTTTGGGATCAAGATAATGCTGGCCTCATAAAATGAGTTTGGAAGTTTTCCTTCCATTTCTATTTTTTGGAACAGTGTCAGGAGAATAGATATTAATTCTTCTTTAAATGTTTGGTAGAATTCCCCTGGGAAGCTCTCTGGCCCTGGGCTCTTGTTTGTTGGGAGATTTTTTATGACTGCTTCAATCTCCTTACTGGCTATGTGTCTGTTCAGGTTTTCTATTTCTTCCTGGTTCAGTTTTGGTAGTTTATTTGTCTCTAGGAATGCATCCATTTCTTCCAGATTGTCAAATTTGCGGACATATTGTTGCTCATGATATGTTCTTATAATTGTTTGTATTTCCTTGGTGTTGGTTGTGATCTGTCCTCTTTCATTCATGATTTTATTAATTTGGGTCCTCTCTTTTCTTTTTGATGAGTCTAGCCAGGGATTTATCAATCTTATTAATTCTGTCAAAGAACCAGCTCCTAGTTTCATTGATTTGTTCTACTGTTCTTTTGGCTTCTATTTCATTGGTTTCTGCTCTGATCTTTATTATTTTTCTTCTCCTGCTGGTTTTAGGCTTTCTTTGCTGTTCTTTCTCTAGCTTCTTTACGTGTAGGGTTAGGTTATGTACTTGAGACCTTTCTTGTTTCTTGAGAAAGGCTTGTATAGCTATGTACTTTACTCTCAGGGCCGCCTTTGCTGTGTCCCAAAGATTTTGAACAGTTGTGCTTTCATTTTCATTTGTTTCCATGAATTTTTTAAATTCTTCTTTAATTTCCTGGTTGACCCATTCATTCTTTAGTAGGATGCTCTTTAGCCTCTATGTATTTGAGTTCTTTCCAAGTTTCTTCTTGTGGTTGAGTTCTAGTTTCAAAGCATTGTAGTCTGAAAATAAGCAGGGAATGATCCCAATCTTTTGGTACCAGTTGAGACCTGATCTATGACCCAGGATGTGATCTATTCTGGAGAATGTTCCATGTGCCCTAGAGAACATTGTGTATTCTATTACTTTGGGACGGAATGTTCTGAATATATCTGTGATGTCCATTGGTCCAGTGTGTCATTTAAACCCTTTATTTCCTTGTTGATCTTTTGCTTAGATGATTTGTCCATTTCAGGGAGGGGGTGTCAAGTCCCCTACTATTATTGTCTTATTGCTGATGTGTTTTTTTGGTTTTGTTATTAATTGGTGGATATAATTGGCTGCTTCCATGTTAGGGGTATAGATACCTCATATTGTTAGATCTTCTTGTTGGACAGACCTTTTAAGTATGATATAGTGTCCTTCCTCATCTCTTATTATAGTCCTTATTTATCTGACATAAGGATTGCCACCCCAGCTTTCTTTTGATGTCCATTAGCATGGTAATGTTTTCTACTCCCTCACTTTAAATCTGGAGGTGTCTTTGGGTCTAAAATGAGATTCTTGCAGACAGCATACCAATGGGTCTTGTTTTTAATTCATTCTGATACCCTGTATATTTTGATTGGGTCACTTAGTCCATTTACATTCAGGGTAACTATTGAAAGATATGAAATTAGTGCCATTATATTGCCTGTAAGGTGACTGTTACTGTATATTGTCTCTGCTCCTTTCTGGTCTGTTACTTTTAGTCTCTCTCTCTGCTTAGAGGTCCCCTTTCAATATTCCTGTAGGCTGGTTTGGTGTTTGCAAATTCTTTTAATTTTTGTTCTAATAGAAGTCTCCAAAAGATCCCTGCTCCTCCAGCACAAGCCCTGAGATTAGCAAAAAATCCCCCCCCACTCTTCTCGCCCTCCCCCTCCCCACCACCATACACTCCATGTGTCTTTCAATTTGCTGCTTCTGTGCTGTATCTCAGCAGGACTGTTTGTTGTGCTGTCTCTTTGAGGGCAATTACTCAGTGTTCCATCACCCTCCAGATTTCCTAGAGCCAAGAAATCATTAAAGTTCTACTGATCATTAAAGTTCCAGGTGTTTAAGTCCCCCTAATCATTAGAACTGAAGAAGTTAAGCCCTTTTGGTTTACAGAGTCAAATGTTATGGGGAATCATCAGCCCAGTGCAGGTTTCCAGTGCCTGGGGTGCCTGGGGTAGGGTATGATCCTCTCCTCTCTGTACCTGCAGTATCCCTTTGTCATGTGGCCATGCCTTTGGGTAAGTTTGGCTCCCGATTTCATCTCTTCCACTGATGTTGTTGTTCTCTAGGTGTATCTGTGGGACAAGGTGAGCTTGGGATCCTCCTACAATACCCTCTTCCCCTGAAGTCTGGATGCCCATTTTAAAATGTCAGCTCCATCTTTAGGGGCACCTGGGTGGCTCACGTGGGTTAAGCCCCTGCCTTTGGGCCTGGGATCGAGCCCCACATCAGGCTCTCTGCTCAGCAGGGAACCTGCTTCCCTCTCTCTCTCTGCCTGCCTCTCTGCCTACTTGTGATCTCTGTCTGCCAATTAAATAAATAAAATCTTAAAAAAACTTAACCTTGAAAGACTAAAGAATCATGGGAAAAAAGCCATGAATTCCATATTCTGTATACCCATATTTCTGAGGTTTTGCAGTTCTCATTGACTGGTGAACGTGGTCTTGGCTGGATGTTCTTATTGATCTTCTAGGGGAGGGGACTCTTGCATTGGTTCTCAAATGTTTTTGCCTGAGGTGGAATTGCACCACCCTTGCCAGGGGTCAGGCTAAGTAATCTGCTTGGTTTTGCTCTTAGTAGCTTTTGTTCCCTGAACGCTTTCTGTACAGCTTTGGAGGACAGGAATGAAGATGGTGGCCTCCCAATCTCTGGCCCTGTATGAGGTGAGAGCTCGGGGCCCCACTCCTCAGTGCACTCTCAGAGAAAAGCGGTCAGTCACTCCCGTTGCCCTGGTCTCCAGCGGCGCTCCGAGCTCACCTGGCCTGTGACTGAGTGTTTCTATCTCTGGCACACGGCCCCCCTTTGGAGTCTCCAAACCCAGCAGATTCCTGCAATGCACTCCCGTGCTGGAGTAAGTAGGGGGAGGAGTAAGGAGGGGTCTCTCTGGATCTGCTACTTGTGGGAGTCCCTGCTTGAAGAGCAGTTGCCGGACCATGCCTCTGATCACTGTTAAGGTAACGCACTCCATTAAGGTAACAAGCTGAGAGTGCACTCCTCAGCTCCATCTCCACAGCTGGCTTCCCTGCTCTGATACATGGGAGCTCTGCCACACTCAGCCACAGCTGGTCTTTTTGTGACCCCGCCTGTCCTGAGACCACATTGTCCCCACGAGGGCTCTATCCCCCACTTAGCCTCTGGAATGATGTCCCTCAGTGAAGCAGACTTCTAGAAGTTCTGACTTTGTGTTCCACTGCTATAATGCTTGCTGAGGGCTCCCCCCATGGTCTATCTTCCCATGGCTTCGGATTCACTTCTCTGCAAGTCCTACCTTCTGAAAAGTGGTTGCTTTTCTGTTCCTGGGATTTCAGCTCTTCTTCTCTTTGATCTGTTGAATATGTAGGTGTTCAGAATGGTTTGGTAACTATCTAGCTGAACTCCTGGGACCAATGATATTAGGTCTCCTACTTTTCCACCATCTTGCATCTCCTCCTGGATTTGACCTTATTGAACATTTCTTTCATAAAACTCTTCACTGTCTCGGCCTCTGGGTCAGCACTCTCCTGGTTTCCCTTCTATACTCCTGGGATTTCCATTATATTTCCTATTGGGGTCCCTCTGGCTCTGCCTCCTTCCTCAATGTTGCCATTCCCTGGGGTTTTGCCCACTGTTCTGTCTCTACACCCTATTTCTGGGTTTATCTTATGGTTTTAAATGCCACTTATATATAGATGATTTCCATATCTGTTTCTTCAGTCCACATCTTTCTACTGTGCTTCATATATAGAATGAATTCTGGACTTAGATAAATGGAACATGTTAATATGACTGAATCATAACCACCATGAGGGTAGAAACTATGCTCTGTTCATTGTAGAGTCCTCAGTAGCTGACAGTGCCTGGCCAGAGGGGGACTTTTGGCGTATATGAATAAAATGTTGTAAATATTAGAATATATAACATACATGTATATTTCCTCCAACTTCTTGCTTATTAATACTACTCAGGATAAGAAATTCCTAATTCTCTTAGGCCTTGCTGCTAATGTAGCTTTTTACTCACCAAGGACAGATTGTGGATTCTGCAAGAAGAGAGATTATTTAATCTGGAAAGATTAAAGATGTTGCTTGACCAGAAAAAGACTTTATTACTATGGAGTGATCTCTCTGGAGGAACTCATTGTTCTGTGGACTCTTTTGATGCAGCTCAAGCTGTCAAAGCACATTCTCATTAACCTTGTGCTTATTGTCCTGGGGAAGGAAGACTGGGGAAAGCCAGTCCACAGATATGATGGTGGTAGGGGTGGGGGTGGTCTTGCAGAGAAGGGGGGAGTGTCTTGCAGAGAGGTGAATGGATGGTCCTCGTTCTTGCCTTACTCTCTCTCCAGATTTATCCATTATCTTAGATGTGAGGGAAAAAGACATTTTGTGAATAGTGGTAAAATTCTTCATAGTCTCGGGTTTATTGCAGAATCACCTATCTAATTTATGGGATCCAGTATAAAATGAAATTACAGGCCCTTTGTAAATTATTAATTTCATGATGATGATAGGAGAGCATTAGGCCAAACACAGGGTCCTGTGTGTCTGCATGGGTTGATTACCCACCCTGAAACCGCCCTGGTTTGGAGACTGTAACTTGTGTTGGAGAAAAGAAAATCTTTGTTTTGCTGCCTTTTAGTCAGTGTTCTGTTCAATTTCTGACCCATGAAGTTTAGAAAAAGAAATACCTGGTCAGCAAGTCCTCTCTCCATAAAGCTGGCTTGTGTTCTCTGTAATTCACACCAGTTGTTTGTTTGTTAAACTCCAAAGTTCTTTGAATTATAAGTTTTTCCAGGTTTGATTCTTTTGTCCTCCAGTTCTCATCCTGCTCTCTTCCTGTTAGGATTTTTGTACTGTTTTTGTGACTAAATTTCATCTGTGCACCTTCTTTGCTTTTACTGTCTTTCAACCAGATTTCCTATCTTTAATTAACTTAGATTGTCCTAAAAAAAAAATCTGCTCTTCTATGATCACTTTTAGTTTTCCTTGGGTTCTTTCCAATTTTCATTTGTTCCTCAGCAAATAAAATGCTTAAAATGGAGTGTGGTGTTTGAGGAGCCATGGATGTGTAGGCAGGACTTGGCTGCCTTATCTTAGGAATCTTAGCTTATCTGTGGATGGCTCACCAGCCCCCATCTATTGTTACGGTCCAAATTATATCCATACTCTTTTCTCATAATTGGCTCTTGTTATGCAATATATTTGGCATTTCCTCTTTTTAATCTTTTTGAACATCTGTTCAGTATCAGTTTCTTAGGTAGAGTTTCAATTCCAAATTCTTTTAGTTAGCACTACTCACCTTTAGTTGAATCGTAATTGATTTTTTTTTTCTATTTCTTGGCTTTCCTTGGCTCCATATCAACTTATTCTTTGGCCTTAATGGTTGTATTAAGGTAAGGAGGACCACCCATATTAGATCAGATCAGAGATTTATTTGGTTTAGAATTCTGTATGTGGCACTCAAGGATATTTTATGGGTAAATATGGTGGCTCTTCATAGCTCCTCTGAATGATTCAAAATTGAAAACACATTATGGATCTGTATAGCTTATGATACTAAATTCTTTGTGGTTACTTATTTATATATTCTATTTTCATTTTTTACTTCCCAATTTCCCCTGCCAATCTATCACTTACATCAGAGATGTAAGATGTCCTCTGCCATAAGCTCTCTTGGCCCCTTTTTAGGAATTGAGGTATACATGGGAGGGTGCTAATATTGAATACTCCCACATAGACTGCCTTGAGTTTTTTTTCCAAGATCAAGAGAAGAAAGGTTACCCCCCCCCCATGAAAAGATTTATGTATATAGGAGATGAAAATATAGTTTTGGGTGTTGTTGTTGTTAGGAAACCCCATGAGTTCTACTTGTTCAATGTATCAGATACTGTTGTTTAGGCAAAGAAAATTTTTTTGAAAGACACAGGCTATATATGCTGAAATCCAAGGAAAAGTCAAATATTATGCCTTAGGAAATGGGAGAAGGGATTTCTGCTTCTGCAAGACAGAGTAACTAGAACTGGATTTGCCATTCCCCTGCTCCCAAGATAAATGTAACTATGGCTTCAAGATAATGGGCATCAGGCATTGGAGGACCATTATCTCTAGAGATTAGAAACAAACAAGGTAAGCCCTACCATTGTCCCAGTTTACTGCCTTGAATTGTATTCCATATGTTTAAAAAGCTAGAGAAAAGGAAAGTATATAAGAGACCCAAATTAAAGCATGTGGAATGAAACTATAAGGCATGAAATGAAAAATGCACTAGATGCATTAATAGCAGATTAGACATTGCTGAAGAATTTTTCAGTGAATTCGATGGCAAAGTAATAAAAATTGAAGCAAAAAGAGAAGCTGGCAGAAGTAAACAGAACTGTTTTACAGAACAGAATTCCTCAGTGAGTTGTAGGACCACTTCAAGCAGTCTAAGATTTGTGTGGTTGGAAAGCTCAAAGAACAGAAGGAAAAATATTTGAATAAATAAAGGCTCCAAATTTTCCAAATATGATGGAAACTGAAAATCTCCAGTTCCAAAAACGTCCATGAAACCAAAGCACTAGAAACATGAAGAAAGCATATTGTAATCAAATTGCTCAAAACCCGTAATAAAGAGAAAATCTTAAAAGCAGTCAGAGAAAAAGACACATTAAATACAGAGATACAGTAATAAGGATGACAGATTTTTCATGAAAACAGTATAAAGTGAGAAGACAGGGAAACAATATCTTTAAGGTACCAAAATTGAAACAACTGTCAACCCATAGTTCTCTACCCATCAGAAATAACTTTTAAAACAAGAGAGAAATAGACTTTTTTTTTTTCAGACATGCAAAAGCTGAAAGAATTCACCACCAACAGCTCCACACACTACATGAAGTGTTAAAGCTCCTTCTCCAGAAGGAAGTGAGAAGACTTAGGAATGAGGAAGAACAGATGGAATGAGGGTATTTCCTCAGTCTCTTTCCTCTGGAACTATGTGGTTTCTTTGTCTCTGCTTCATTCTTCTTTCTCTGCAGCTCAGTCTTTGCTTTCTGTGCATCATAGCCTCTAAGTTCTTATGTCCTCAGTTCCAGAAACAATCTGGCTCTCTTTGAACCCCATTCCAAGTTTCCAGGAGATCTGTGGCTCAGTTTTTACCAGGTGACTATTTCTGGTCCATTCACATATGGCTGTATTGGAGTGTGGGGCCATATTTTGTGAAAAGGGTAGTTATTAGAGAAAAGGTTTATTATGAACTAGACATACACTCTAAAAGGTGACTAATCAAGGCTCCAAACTGCCTTATTCTCCATCCGTCTATTGAACTTAACCTCAAAACGTCTCAATCTGGATTAATTCTAATGTTTATTGAGAAATGGGGATGCCAGGGAGTTATTGATATGGATATTCAATGACCAAACCTGATGGAATAAAGTGAGAAGGAGGAGATGACATTAGTTTGGGCTCAGAATTTTCAGAACAGAAATTCTGAACATGGGGTTAAACTGGTGTTGGTGACTAAGAGCATGGTATAAAAATGGGAGCTGAAGAGAGAAGAGGATATATTTGACCTCACCTCCTCATTAAGACAAGATAATCCAGAATATATTAAGGTGTCCTTTAAAAACACAGAGAGGGAGTTTGCTGACAGGAGACAGCCAACATTTTCCTTGACTGAGGAGATAGGAGGAAAAGGAATGACATACATTCAGATGCAGGGCACTCATACAGGGTAGGAAGTTGAGGCTTCAAATTGATTTCTAGAGTGTGAAATATGAAGGTTGAAGATGGTCTGGAGAAGTGGGACACTCTGTTTTCATGGTATAGGAATCCCAAAATGAATGAATCAAATACCAAAAGAGATGTGCAGGCACCTGGATATTCAAACAGATGAGCAGACAAGGCATCACACATGTAAAGTAGGACCATGGACTTCTGGAAGTATTATTTCTGTGTCCCTATTGACAGGTGCTTTTTTTTTTTTTTCTTTGCTGTCCAAGGCCAGTGATGGAATGACCTAAAACCAAGATTCCATCTGGAAGAAGGAGTAAAATATGGAAAAGTGCAAAGATCTTCTGGTGTCAACTCATGCAGATTTAGTGCTAGAATGGACTGAAATCTATCAGGAAAACAAACCATTTTCATTCCCTCTCTTCTTCTTCCCTTCTCTGTTGCCTTGGTGGGATCCTCAGTCCATCATCTCTACATCAAGTTTTGTGCCTTCAACTATTGCCTGTGATGGAGTAGTCAAACTAAATAAAATATTGGAAAATCCTTATCTATGAATACACATAGAATTCTTGTCTAGTCATTGTGAACTGCAACCTCAAAATCTACTGAAAGTGTGGGATCCTGCTTCACTGTCTTGAGGGAAAAGACCTGCTTTTTTCTCGATTTGAGTGATTCCCATAGATTGATGTGGCTGTGAATTTATCATGCTTATCACATCAAAGAGATTAAAACTGTACCTGATGTCACCCACTTATGCCTATATCTTGATGTTATCAACACTAAATGAATACAAACTGAAAAAAATCCAAACAATGGAAGTAGATCTCTGCAAGCCCCAGTAACTATTGCTTTTCTAAGAAATGGAAACATTGCTTAAGTCTCTGAGGCCAAAATTTACAGCATCTTTCATTGATTAAAACATTTGAACAGTTCATTGCCTTAAAGCAAAATTTTCAAAGTGACCTACATAGGTAGCTCATGGCTAACAGCTAATGTATTCTAAATTCTAAAAAGGATTCAGAGTGAGGGATGGAGAGTTTTTCCACTAGGTGGTAGGATTTTGCCATGGTCATAAGTCTCAAAATATGGCAAGGAGGGAAAGTGACTTAATTAAGAAGAGTTGAATTAAGATAGAAAGTGACTGTAATAATAATACTACATATCGATCGAATAGATTTCTTTTCTTGGTACAAACACAGAAAATTACTCCTAATGCTATTCTTGCTCTAGGTCCAAAATAAAGCATCAGAGAGTCTTAATTTCCAGAATAAAGCTGGGCATTTAAAAAACACTCTTAGAGGGGTGCCTGGGTGGCTCAGTGGGTTAAAGCCTCTGCCTTCGGCTCAGGTCATGATCCCAGGGTCCTGGGATCGAGCCCCACGTCGGGCTCTCTGCTCTGTGGAGAGCCTTGTTCCTCCTCTCTCTCTGCCTACTTGTGATCTCTGTCTGTCAAATAAATAAAAGTCTTAAAAAAACAAAACAGGGGCGCCTGGGTGGCTCAGTGGGTTAAGCCTCTGCCTTCGGCTCAGGTCATGGTCTCAGGGTCCTGGGATCGAGCCCCACTTCGGGCTCTCTGCTCAGCAGGGAGCCTGCTTCCCCCTCTCTCGCTCTGCCTGCCTCTCTGTCTACTTGTGATCTCTCTCTCTCTGTAAAATAAATAAATAAAATCTTAAAAAACAAAACAAAACAAAACACTCTTAGAGGGAAACTTAGCTTATATCCTTTTATACCTGTGGAATTTCATACCATGTGCATACTTTACATAGTCAAAGAATTAGTAAATTTTGGACTCCTTCAGGCTTGAGGGAAGAGAAAAGACATGGCTTTTTCTCAGCTTGAATGATTCCCAGAGACAAAGGTGGATGCGAAAAAAAAAAAAAAAAGGTGGATGTGAATTTTTAAAGAACCATCTTGGAACCCCAATCCTTTCTGATTATACTACCTTTCAGCAAGTGTGTTATTCCAGATTTGTTAGAATGGTTATTTAATTAACACCTTCCAGAGAATTGAAGAGAGAAAAATGTCAAAATATATAATTATTTACTGTCAAAATAGTTTTTTCAACTGAATTTCCAGTTTTCTTTCTAAGGAAATCTTCCTTCTAGTACCTAAACTCCCTTGACTGATTTATTTACATGCTGTTGAGTTGGCAGGTCATTATTTCACATACACCAAACATGCTTGTAATTCATGATTCCTACTTCTAATTAGGAGATAAGATTAGATAGTACTCCTTATTTTAGCAGGTTTTTATTAGGCCAAGGAATTCCCATGTTTTTATTTCCTTTGAGTTTTCCGGAATAAAATCCTGGCTTCTTAGCCAAACTTTAATTTTTCTTTACCCAGTAAGTGAATCTTCCTGACCCATTCATCATTCCCCAGTGTGACACCCTGGCCCTTTTCCCTAGATCTTTTGAGCACCATAAATGCCTCTGTTGAAATAGGATTCAGCTCAATAGATGTGGGTCAGGATCTAGGATTAATAATTAATTTTAGGCCTTAGATAAAGGTCAGCTAGACATTGTTTCTCTCTCTCAGTCCCTTTGTGGTCTAAACTTGCAGTATAATTTGCCATCCAGAATCATAGCCCTGACCTTTGAGCCTTTCCGCTATCTGGGTCTTTCTTCCAGTGCAGAGCTTGTCTTCCGTTCATGAAAAATTCACACCCTGAAAGCTGGTTTTGTAGAGGATTTGGGCTGTTGTCAACCCTCACTGATCTGAGGTGCTTTCCTTCATACAAGATGATGCATCTGATTCGCTGGGTGTGTGTTCCAGACTTTTCTTCCTGTTGTGTACTGATTTTGGCCCATTGTCTGGTGTTCATGTGGTGCTACCTTATTGGATATTGGTCAGACAATTATTACTGGTTCCCTATTTTTTGCTAGGCACTGAGAGCAGAGCACTGAGGAGTTACAGATCCATAGAGGTAAATGTGGTCTCTGACTTCACAGACTTAATGCCTAGTGTGGAGTAGAGGTGAGCAAGCTGGCAATGACAATTCAGTGTGGCAAAGGTAGGATGAAAAAAGTACAAGATGACAGGGAGTCCAGAAATGGAAGCCTAACCCAGACCTCTGGCCAGAAAAGTGTATCAGTTAGTAGTGCTGGGCAACAAATTGGCCCAAAACTTAGTAGCATAACACCACCATTTTACTACACTCACAGAATTTTTTGTGGATCACTCATTTGGGAAGGACACAGTATAATCAGTTCTCTTCTGCTCCATAATGTCTGGGACCCCAGCCAAGAAGACTTGAGTGGTTGGGGATAATTTGATGGCTAGAATCATCAGTGGTGTCTTCACTCCCATGTCTGCACCTAGCAGAGGCTATGAACTGGAGGACCAAACGTGGCTTCTCATTGTGACCCGGGCTTCATCACAACATGACAGCCTTGGGATAGTCAGATCCCTTACATGGTCAGCTCAGGGATCCAAAGAGCATGTGGAGAAAAAGATACCTTCCAAAGATTCCATCTTTGGAAAATCCTTCCTAACCCTTTCCTACTGAATGCCTCATAAATCACACTGTTAGATAATCTACTATGGCTGAGAGTCCCCAGGTAGGCAAAGACATTCTTATCAGGAATGCCAGCTGAGGGACCTAGAGATCACTTTTCAGGAGCCAAGGGCAAAGGATAGACCTCTCTCTGAATGAGGTTAATTCTTTTCTACCCAGTGGGTTTGGCAGTAGGGTTAATGGAGGGAAAGTAAAAAGTAACTTGATGGTTTTGCTGCAGGTGACTGAGACAACAGAGGGGCTATTATCAGAAACAAGGCCAAGAAGTAGACCTGGTTGGGAGGTAAGGAGGACAGAAAGAAAGGAGCATGTTTGTGAATTGAGCTTTTGAGTTTGAGGTGATGGTTCAATATCAAAGAATCTTAATGGACTTTGAGATGGCAGTGGCAGTGGTGGGCCAGTGCTGCATCGGGAGGGTGGCAGGTGGAGGCCAAGGGCACATGGGGGAAAACCCTGAAGAGAGGGGGGAGAGAGAGAGAGTGAATGGAGTTTCCAGGGCACAGGAACCACCACTTGCCCTGCCAAGCAAGTCTCAGATTAGAAAAATGACCTCTGGGGGCACCTGGGTGGCTCAGTAAATTAAAGCCTCTGCCTTCGGCTCGGGTCATGATCCCAGGGTCCTGGGATTGAGCCCCACATTGGGCTTTCTGCTCAGCGGGAAGCCTGCTTCCTCCTCTCTCTGCCTGCCTCTCTGCCTACTTGTGATCTCTGTCAAATTAATAAATAAAATCTTAAAAAAAATTGACCTCTGAACAGCCCCCTGCCAGGGACTTGGGGGAATCACTCTTTCTACAAATGCCTTCAATCACAAACCTGCCACTTTGGACCATTCTGTCACACTGTAAAGTTTTAGCTACCACATGGATGTGAATTATTATTATCATTTTAATTTTAAGATTTATTTATTTATTTGTCAGAGCAAGAGGGCACAAGCAGGGGGAACAGAGGCAGAGAGAGAAGCAGGCTCCCTGCTGAGCAGGGAGCTTGAAATGGGACTTGATCCCAGGACCCTGGGATCATGACCTGAGCTGAAGGTATTCTTAATTGACTGAGCCACCTAGGCATCCCAGATGTGAATTATTTTTTAATAAAATAAAAAAATGTCTTTGAGGTTTATTTCCATTAGGGTATTTTGCCCCCATTTCAATTTTAATTTTTAAGGTCCCAGTGCTACCTGCCAGATAATTTAGAGCGCACGATATACAGATCTCAGACTGGCTTCTTTTGGTAACTTCCAAATGTTCATTTTCCTAGCACACCCATAATGTTTTCTGTTTTAATATCCCTTAGTTAACTTTGGACTAAATTTGCCTTTAGTTTTTCTTTGTAAGGATGCTTTGGGGATTAACAGAGCACAGATGCCTCCCCTGGGTATGCTTGTGCTTTCTGTGTTTTCTCCACTAAGCGAACTTTCCCAAGACCCCTGGGCCATCTCATCTACATAGTCCATGAGTCGCCATTGCCTTTGCCCAGAGCCTTCCTGACGATGGCAGCCAAACTGTAAGCTATGTAAGGGTGAAGCCAGCGATGTAAATGGGACTCGGCAAAGCTCTAAGCAGATGTTCCTGGAGGCAGAAAACAAACATGTCCAAGCTCTCAGGGAGGTAACAGGATGGGCTGAGGCATGAGACCGGGGACTTCTCCCCTTACCTCTGAGCTGGAGGAAGCAATGCATCACATTTTTCATTCTCCTGAAAGATGGCAAATCCCCCCTTGTCGACTCCCTTTCTTACAGAGATGCACTGGCTAAGTGCCTCTTGGATTCTAGAAAGGAGATGAGGCTCCTAAATGTCCTGTTTCTCAGAGCTCCCCATACCCTTGGCAGAGTCTTCAGTGAGGGAGAAGTCTATTAAAGAGGGGTCCTCAAAAGTCAGTCTTTGTCTTACACACTTTTCGGGTAACTGGCTGCCGTTAACGTCCTCACTGTGCTCTGCCAGGTGCCACTACCTTCACACCGCCCCTCAGCTCTTCTCCCAGAATTACCTGAGTGGAAATTTTATTTATAGGCCTCGACATAGCAGAGACCAGATGGGTAACGGTGTATCTGTGTCACAAGCCCTGGACTAGAACAGAGATACAGCTGTGTCTGGCATATGGAGTGACAGCCTTCCTCTTCATGCCTCCACGTGTGTAACAAGGTACCCTATAGGGTGCTTTCTTTGAACCCCTCTTCTCTTCCCTTTTCTCTATTCTCTTCTTTTCATTTCTCTTCCTCCTTCCTTCTTTCTTCCTTCCTTCTTTCCTTCTATTTCTTATCCTTCCTTTCCTCCCCCACTTTCCCCCTCTCTTCTTTCTTCCCTACCTTTCTTCTCCTTCCTTCTGAAATTGACAGCTGTATTCTTTTTTTTAACATATTTTTAAAATATTTTATTTATTTATTTGACAGAGAGAGAGATCACAAGTAGGCAGAGAGGCAGGCAGGGGCGGGGGAAGTAGACTCTCTGATGAGCAAAGAGCCCAATGTGGGGCTCGATCCCAGGACCATGAGATCATGACCTGAGCTGAAGGCAGAGGCTTAACCCACTGAGCCACCCAGGCGCCCCGACAGCTGAATTCTTAATGGAATCACATGGGACTGATCTTTAATTGAAGGTTCAGTGCAGTGGGTCCTCTTAGTTGGTTAATGTAAGGTACGCTGGCCCCTGCCCTGGGCAAAAGATGTAAGGGGAGTTTCTGTCTAACTTGCAAGAGTCGCCTTCTCCTTTGGGGAGGAGATCTGAGGAGAAGATGGATCAGTTAGCACAAGAAGCCATGGGGGTATACACACACCTCTTCTCCTGAAGATTGAGGACTTTGTGTTAGGAAAAATGCAGGCTTTTGAGTGAGCCTAAGTGGTCCTAATCAAGGCCCAAGGCCTGTAACACTGGGGCTTGTGAGGCTCAGCAACTGAGTGTTTCCCAGAGAGAGGCCACCCTTATATCCTGCATCCTTGACAGAGATAGCCTCTGAGTGGCCTACACACCTGGGGGAATGAGGTCAGCAGGATGGTGGCAAGACCATGCAGGGACCATGGGGAAAGTGGCATGGCAGAGGCTGGTGTCTAGGGACAGATCCAACTGATCACTGAGAATGTGTGGGATAGTTTTTGTGGACTCTTCTGGAGGCGTTGTATTCCAGCCTTCATGGGGCTGGAATAGAGAGGATGCCATAGAGTCAACAAACATGGACTTTAAATATCCATAGAACATCTGCATGGCTGAAGGGGTGACACACATTCTCAGCTTGCCTTCTCAACATTGAGTGGCCTCATCCCTTTCAGAATCCCCATGTACTCAGCCAGGTTTCACAGTGTCTTAATCTGTTTGGATCATCATAACAAAATGCCATACGCTGGGTGGCTTAGCAACAGAAATGTATTTTCTCACAATTTAGGAGGCTAGCGTTCTAGATCAAGGTGCCAGCCTCGCGGGGTCCTAGTGAGGACCCTCTTCCTGATTTGTGCATGGCCACCTTTTGGCTGTGTCATCATTTGGCTGAGAGGAAGCAAGCTCCCAGTCTGTACTTAACAGGGCAGTCTCTACTAATCCCATCATGAATATCCCACCCTCCTGATCTCATCTAATCCTACTTACCTCTCAAAGACCCAGTTTCCAAATGCCATTACACTGGGGATTAGGGCTTCCAAGTACAAACTTTGGTGGGGGACACAATTTAGTCTGTAACACGTGGGTTGCTCTGTATTCTTCCAGTAATATCCCAGCCTTCCTGGAAAGGGGAAACCGCACTTCCTCTTCTATTTTAATCTGTGACCATAAGCATGTACTTGTATTTATTTTTCAATAGTGAAAGGAAAGGATAAACAACCCTAAGTCATCAGTTTTACCAGTTTCTGAACTTGGATTAGATTTTGTGATTGGACCAATTTCTTTGATGTAGTCTTTAAGTTAGTCAAGAATACCATGCTTTAAATGGATGTTAAGTGAAGAAAATGACAAGCACAAAAACTGAAAATAATAGATTTTACCTTTTTTGTTTACATTCATTGCTGGGGGAGAGGACCTACAATATTCCCACTAGAGCAGCAAACCCTTTGTGAAGGTATTTACGTGTGTGTGTGTGTGTGTGTGTATATATATATACACACATATATATATATGTGTATGTATTTTTAAGTTTTTATTTTAATTCCACTTAGTTAACATATCATGTAATATTAGTTTCAGCGGTAGAATTTAGTGATTCATCACTTACATATGGCACCCTATACTTATCACAAGTCCCCTCTTTAATACTGTCACCCATCTAGCCTATTCCCCATCCATCTCCCCTCTAGCAACTTTTGGTTTGTTCTCTATAGTTAAAAATCTATTTTATGGTTTGCCTCTCTCTTTTTTCCCATGTCCGTCTGTTTCATTTCTTTAATTCCACATATGAGTGAAATCATACAGTATTTGTCTTTCTCTGACTGATTTTGTTTGCCTTGCATAATATATTCTGGCTCTATCTATGTTATTGCAAATGGCAAGATTTCATTCTTTTTTTTTTTTTTTTAATGGCCGAGTAATATATACCACATTTTCCTTATCCATTCATCAGTGGATGGATATTTGGGTTCTTTGCATAATTTGGCTATTATTGATAATGCTGCTATAAACATTGGGGTGCTTGTATCCCTTTGAGTCAGCATGTTTGTATCTTTTGGGTCAATACCTAGCAGAGCAATTGTTGGGTCATAGGGTAGTTCTATTTTCAACTTTTTGAGGAACTTCCATACTGTTTTCCAGAGTGGCTGCAGCAGCTTGCATTCCCACCAATAGTGTAAGAGAGTGCTCCTTTCTCCATTTCCTCTCAACACTTGTTGTTTCCTGTTAATTTCAGTCATCCTGACAGGTGTGAGGTAGTATCTCATTATAGTTTTGATTTGTATTTCTCTGATGATCAGTGATTTTGAGCATCTTTTCATGCAGTGCCATCTTCCTCGGGAGAGAGTCTCATTTTTCTCCAGGACTCTTTCTTCTGAACATTCGTTTACATTGTCCTTGACGTGACTCTTCCAGGTCAGTCCTTCAGTCTCCTCCTTATGGCACATACCCAAAGCCTTGCATCCTCCCTTGACACAGGCAGGGGCTGTGTCACAGTGATGAAGAATAAAGAACTCAACTCTGCCCTGCTGCTCTCATCTTCACACCTCAGGGATGAGAAGAGTGTCTTCAGGCCTTGTCTCATTTTCCTGTTGAGGTGGAAGTTTGGGAGGAAGCCCCAGCCTACAGGGTTTGGAGGCTGCCTCCGTACAGCCTAGAAAACACTGTTAACCACACACTCTGTTGGGTCAGAACTTTTACATTAGAAGCAGTGGTGATAATCAAAACATTAGGCAACCAGTAACAGAACAGATGCTGACCATTTTAAGACATGGATACTGCCATATAGTTGAAAATTCTTCAATGTCATTTTTAGTTGTAAGAGCTAGGACTCTAACTCCAAGTGGATTAAATAAAAAAGGGGTCCTACAATCCTTGGTAGGGTTGGATAAGTGTATGGTGTGTGGATGTGGCTTGAAGCTTGACTGGATGCAGGGTCTCAAATGTTGTTGCTTGGTCTTTGTGCATGTCTCTGTCAGTCTCTCACCTCTACCTTTCCTCTCTGGGTAGGCCTCTTCTTGCAGACTGGCTCTCAGTGTGGTGAAGATAGCTAATGGAAGTCCCATGGAAATACCCTTTCTGTTTAGCAGCTCCAGTGGGAAAAGGCACTTCTCTATCCCCATGTCTATGTGTCATCACAGGGAAGGACTCTGGTCCACTTTGGATCATGCGCCATTAGATCGACTAATCACTGTTGTCAGGGAGATGAGGTCAATTTTGTTATTCTGTGTGTGTGTGGTTTTACTTGATTGCATCATGAGACTCCTATGGAACAGAAAAAGAACAGTTCCTCAAAAGAAATAGAGAGGTACTGGCAGGGAAAAACCAGATTTATCCACTATCTACTTGTTAATCAATAGCAAGATGTTAGGTAAAGAGTAGAAGGACTTCTCTCACCATAGACTTATGCACTGCTGCACTTGATGATGCCTACATTGGGATGGTGCCTCTATAACAGGGGCATGGAAATCCCAAAAGGCTGACTCCTGGTGAGTAGCATGGTGGAGGGAAGAGGGGATTGCCTGTGTGACTTGGCTTTCCTTTTGTGCATTTGCAGATGAATTATTGGGGGTTCTGGCTCTGTCTTTTTTTTTTTTCCCCTGGGAGCATTTAGTAGATACACATGTAGGGTAGGGAAGGTGAGGGGGCTCAGGGCACCTCTTAGCAGCTTTCTCTCATGAACTGTTGCCCACGCAGATATCCCAGTATTGTACATGCTGTGTTTCTGTGCAGGGTGTGGAGACAGAGCTCTTCTTGGTTCAATGAAGAGAGGTTGGATTAAACTGATTCATTCTATTTTTCAAAGGTTTATTTTTATCAGTAGTGGGTGGGTTGGGGTTAGAAGGTAGTTGATGATGTTTAGGTGTCAGTGGGAACTTGTCTCCTATTTCCGTTCACTATAATTGGGACGTGGATGGGTTTTTGAGGAGAAGGTGGGATGATAGGGGGTTAAAGAGAAGAGGGGAGGGCCCATAATAGGAGGTCGCTCCAGGCAGAGCAGCTAGAGAACAGGAAAGATTTATAGCTAGAGGTGGGCGAAGCCAATAGAAAGGGCAAGGAGGAAAGGCATCCTCTCAGAAGGGAAGGCTGTGGGGGATGGGGATGCAGGGAGGGAGGAAGATGCAGAGAGATTGGGGCTGATGGAGGATGTGATTTGCCAGCTAGGAGTAATCTAGTGAAGCTGAGATAGGGAAAGGAGTTGAGGAGCATTGTGATGTTTGTAGATCAGCCATGTAGATAATTTTAGCTGCCATGGTAGAAAACGCATATCACAATTCATTCAGTGTGCAAAGTAAACCCTGGGAGCAAAAGATTACAGATGGAGATCCACTGTCACCCACACTGCATGATTCTGCAGCCCTTTACCAGGTGCTAGCACACATTCACTGAATGCCTAATGTGTGTTTAATGTGTGCCAGGCACAAGGCTAACCATGTGACCAGCATTATCTCACTTAATCCTCATAACAACTCTACAGACTGGCACTGTATAAGCAATCCGATTCTATAGGTGGAAGAATAGGTTCAAAGAGCTAGCAAGTTGCCTAAGATCATGGAACTGATTCTGAACTATGATAGCTGGATTCTAGTGTCAGAGGACTGATCCCTCTCCTATCAGCTCAAAACTTTCTTCCTTGGCCCTGTGAGCTAGTTTCCTAGGCTGCTGTAATAAAGTCCCACAAACTGGGTGGCTTAGAACGACAGAAAGTTGTTTCAGAGTTTTAAGGCCAGAATGTGAAATCAAGGTGTCAGCAGGACCATGGTCCCTATGAATGCCATTGGAAGGATCTTTTCCAGGTCTCTTCCACAGCTTCTGGTAGCTTCTTGGCTTGTAGCAGTACAACTCCTTCTTCACATGGCATTCTTCTGGCCTGGGTCTGTCCCTTCACATGGTGTTCTTTCTACAAAGACAGCTGTCATATTGGACTAGGAGCCCATCCTACTCCAGTGTGACCCTGTCTTAATGGATGACACCTGCAACATCCTATTTCCAAATAAGGTCACATCCGGAGGCACTGGGCATTAGAACCTCAGTGTATGAATTTGGGGAGTGGATATTCACCCCAACACCCAGGATCCCATGGACAGGGGTCCTGCAGTTGGCATCCTCTCAGCCCCTTCCCACCTCCAGCTGGGCCTCTGGCAAGGTCCCCTTGGCTGGTGAGGCAGGTGTCCGCCTGGCTCCACTGCTGGCTCTGGGGCTCAGCTGGGGCACATACACTGCAGTGATGGCCTTGGCCTGACAGGCCGGGATCGCTGCCAGGAGCAGGTGTTCATCCCCTACTGCCATGGCCAGCCACATCTTTGTCATCACTACCACGTCCTGCCGACCCACTGAAGAACCTCCAGCTGTTCTTTGTTCCCCATTGCTGGTTGTCCTCTGCAACCTAGACTCCCAGCCTCCATCCCTGTGTTTCTCTGTCTATGGTGCTTGTAGACTATTTAATAAACACTCTTGGAGAATGACTTTGCCCTGACATGAATCTCCACCTCTGCCTGCTAAGACCCCAGAAAGGCAAATGGAAATAGTGTACCTGCTTGGGGGTGTCCCCCTATCTTTGAGAATGAAATCATCAGCGTCCTTGCTCTTTCTTACAGTGACTTCGAGACCTGAAGCTCGTGGGACTAATTTCATGGTTGGTTTCCAGGCGGCAGCATATTTGGTAGGGAACCATGATTTGAGTGATCGTGGTAACTCCCCAGAAAAGCAAGACCTGTTTTTGTCTCTCCTCTTGCTGCTTTGGAAGTCTGTAGAGGACACACACAGTCACATTCCCCTTTACTGTATAATGTTCCAATCAGCAGCGAGCATAATGAAATCCAATTAATGTGTTAGGCTGTTGTGATTCTAAAAATATTTTACATTCCCTGGAGGGGCTGAGGAAATTGGAGGAATCAAGGTATTACAGCAAACCCATAATTTGCAGGAAGGTTCTTCAATCATTTTGGAGGTGGTAGATTTGTTCTTGAGAAAACAAAAATAGATCACCTCTCCAAAATGAGGCTGTCCCTGAGATCATTCTGAGGATTCTTTATTCAGATGCTAGGCCTTTTGTGCAAGCCTGATGATCCCTCCGTTTGGATACATATGAATTATTAAGGTCAGTTAATTAACACATTTTTCTTCTGCTGAAGTAATTAGATGAATAGAGCTCTTGCCCTCTTTTCTGGCTTCCCTGGCCATTGCTCAGGGCTGAACAGAGGCAGTAAATATATTGCCACACAGATGCTAACCAGAGAAGTAATTTTTCGGTTTCCATTTGATTTCTGAAGTGTCATCCTGCCACTGTAGGCAGCTTTCACTTGGGGATGGGAGTGGGAAGGCAGTGGGAGCTAAAGGAGACCGACGGAGGGCAAGAACCAATAACAAGCCTTCGTCTAAAGCTGCCTACATGCATCTTCTAGATAACAGATATTCATTTGTCCCTCTGCCTAAATTTAGGCTTTACATCTTACAATTTTGTGCTCCCTTTGCAAAGTCTCTATGTCATTTACATAAAGGTCATCTGAAGTGAATGGTCATTATGGCTGTTTGTATTAATATTCCAAGGCCATTTCCTTTCTGCCCTCAGTGTGAACACAGATTTTACAGTTGCCAGAAATTAGAATTTGGGATGTTTAAAGTTATTTTTCTATAATTTGTGTTTCCTGATTTTCTAGGTCAGTGATTTCCAAGATTGCCTTTGTATCAGAGTCATCTGGGGGAGCATAATAAAGTACAGATTCTCAGCCTTCCCCTCACATCTGGGGTCTCAGAATCTCTCAGGAGGGACCTGGAAACCTGGATTTAAAATTGTTCCAGGTGTGTGTGATGCTCAGCTAAGGTTTGGGGGCCATCACTCTTGGGAACGACAATGGAAATGCCAATATGCAGCATCTCTCCTTTTCTTTGCTGACAGGCAGTCTGTTAAAACTGTGCCTGTTGGGCTTGATCTCCAACCCAGGGAGGCCTTGCAGATCAGCCCAGGCAGACACACAAAATGGCACTGGTGGCTTGGGTTGTGGGTGTGGTAGGTCTTCAACCACATGGCTTGATGGTCTTGTCTCCGGGGCTCTGCTGACAAGAATAACCAGCATTTTATAGAAATTACCTGGCTGGCTGAGGACACAATGCCTAGTAGAAGAGAATGATGAAGGCATAGGTCCCAACTGTAAGGTAATATATTCAGTGTCCCAAGTAAATTTTAGAGCACCGTGTCATAGAAGGATGATGATGGTGATGATGGTGATAGTGATGATGATTCAGGAGAACTCTGGGCAAGGGAGCAGAATGGAGGATTGGAGAAGAGGCAGAAACTGTGGTGTCTTTAAGGCGGGGCAGGTGACCCAGCAGTGCCGCCCCTATCCCTGGTGTGCAAACCATAAAAGTTCCCTGGCTCACCATTGCCTTGCTGAGGTTTTATGTGTTCTGGTACTTTCCCTCCATCTTCTACAATTCATGATTACTTTTGCTGATTTTAATAATATTGTCCCTAAAAAATATCGTGGCTACAGGGGAAGGTGTCCCATGGTATAATTTACCCCAGCTTCACACCTTCCAGGGTGGCCTTGCAGACAGGTCTTTGCACGGGAGTAGGAGGGCAGGGTGGGTCTCTAGAACCCATCTTGGAGACTTTGCAAAGAAGACTTGATAGGATTTCCAAGAAGAATAGTGAAATGGGCATTATGATTGGTAGTGGGGCTGATAGTAAAGATGAGAATTCATGATCAAAAGCACGAGTGAAGATATCACTAGCTTTGAGAGCTTTTTTGACATGGCAGAGTTGAGGCACCTGGGCTGAGGAACGGGGACACTGGTTCACATTTGTTGTCATTTGGTATGAATATCAGATTCTAAGTGCTTTATATGCCTCACTTATTTAATTCTTACAGAAAGTCTGAAGCAAATATTATAATGAGGGGCATAACCCCTTATCTGCAATTCTGAAATCCCCAAAGCTTTGAAAACCTCAAGTTTTTCATAACTCATTTGAATATAGAACTGATGTGACCTGAAATCTTTTGATAGGGAAACAGAACTTGAACTTATGTGAGACTATTTATAGTTTTGCTTTATCCCACTTAGTGTGAATATTCACATGTTTCACTGCGGAAATATATTTTTCCACAGAAAGAATAATGGACTTGACACAGGAGACTGTGTTCAGGCTTGCTAGGTGTGTTACATAATGTGTGGAATGGACAACCCATTACTGTTCGACAGTCCAGACAATCTGAATTCTGGGGACACATCTGACCCCACTCTGAGTTTTGTGATAGGGATTTTCATTTTGTTTCTCCAATTCTGTAGAAAAACTGAAGCTTAAGGAGGTTAAGTAATTTAGCCGGGGTCACAAAGCTGCCAAGTTGGGAGCTATGGTTCCAATATAGATCCATTTTGAGCTTTTCTGCTAAAAGTTTCTATTTCTTTCTTGGTTTTGAATCATGTCCCCTGAAGCTCTGCTTTTTGTTATCTTGGTTGTATGGCAGGCCCTAGGAGGAGGGCTGTGTGTGTGTGTGTGTGTGTGTGTGTGTGTGTCTTTGCATGTGTATGTATATATGTATGTATGGGGAGTGGGTGTGAGTGTAGGGAGTGGAGAGTCAGGTCTTCCTGACTAGCTGCCTTCCTTCTTTCTGTCCTCCACTCTGTAAACACTTGGCATTTGTCCTAAAACACAAGTCTGATCATTCCACTCATCTGCTTAAATCCTCCAGTGCTGCCAGAGTCAAGTTCAAGGTCCTTAGGATGGGTTATAGAGTCCTTTTTGAACTGGCTCTCCCCTCACTAGAGCAGCATGGAGTGCATACACGTGTGGATTCGGGAGCTGGACTAGAGGGTAACACTCCTTCTCTGCTGCTCCTGTGCTCGAGCATGTCACTTACCTCTGCGCCTCAGGTTTTTTTTTACTTCTGTAAAATAAGGGTGGTTGTCATCTCCCTCTTGGGGTTGTAGCCAGGAGTGAATGAATTAATGCCATGTAAGCAATTTAGAGAAGGGCACACAGGAAGCACTCAGGTGAGGTTAGCTGTTATTGTTAGGTTTTCCCAAGTATTTTTGCTGGATGCTGAGACTCCTTTCTTTCCCCACCCAAACCCACACTTTGACCATCTTCCCACAATAGGGAAGATGATCCTCGCCTTCTTGACCTTGATCATGCTTTTGCCTTTGCCTTTGTCCTTTTGCTGGCCTGCCTGTCAGCACCCTGTTTATCTTTTGCAGCTCAAGGGTCCTCTTTTCCTTGAAGGTTTTGCCAACTTGCCCTCCTCCTCCTTGTCTGTCAGAGCTCCATGGTGCTGCGTTTGTACTTGTCTTGGCCACCTTTTCTTTGGTTTGCTGATTATGCTCTTCCTGAATTGGAAGGCCCTCAAGAATGAGTTCTGCAAGTGTTTGTATCTCCTCTCTGGAAGAGAATCCAAGTAGGATAATCAATGTGTGTCAGTAAATGCTGTGGAGAGAATTCTTTCCAACTTGGGTAGGAATTTGTATTACAGACACTATTTACAAGCAACAGAATTCACTCTGGATAATTTGGGCTCAAAAAGAATTTATTAAAGGATATTATGTAACTCAGAATTTTCAAGAAACCAGAGAATGAGACTTGGGTGTTTTATAGCCAGGAATAAGATGTAAGTTATTATCCGTGGGTTGCTCCAGTGGAGGCCCTCATGCTAGGCTGACCCACGACTGGGATCTCTGTTGCTGACACTGAGCAGGGGACACTTCTCCTCCCCGCCTCATTTATTGCCACTGCTGCCTCTGAAAGGTGACCTCTCTTGCCACCCTCCCCCATCCCTGCCAGCATGTTTTCACGTAGTGCCTGGCATTGCCTCATAGTTGAAGTGCTTTCTTCCAAATTGAAATCTCCCCTGAGTGCACGCGAGTGGTAGATCCTAGGTCACATGACCTTGTGTAGCCTGCAAGGGAGTTTGGGAAACTGATGAGAAAGCATGGGTTCAGGACCTGGGGGGTTCCCAAGCACCGAAGGTGATTTCCGAGGTGCTGAGTGGGCTGGGGGTCTTGTGTGGTGAGGTTGGTGGTGGAGTAGAATGGAGACTACATCGGAAGCCATAGACTGAAGAGGATTTCCTGGACAGCAGGTGGAGAACTTTTATACAACAGCCATGGGAGACCCCTAAGACTCTGTGCAGGAAAATGAGGGGGATTTTTCAAGCTTAAAGTTCTAGACCCCTGACTTTCTTACATGTGCTCGTCATTATCCACTCCCATTCTTCCCTGTGAGGACGGATGTTGTCTGGGAAATGAAGGTCACACTCACACATCTCAGTGGCTCTCCTTTCTACAATGCTGACTGCAAGGTGTTTATGGATAGTGGGGGAAGAAATTATTCATTGTCTAAATCGGGGCTGTTCAGTAGATGTTCTTTATCTGCACTGCCCACTAGCCACATGTGGATAGCACTGGAAATGTGGCTAATGTGACTCAGGCACTGCGTTTTAATTTATTTAATGTTAATCAATTTAACTGTAAGTAGCCACACATGGCTAATGGATAACTTATTGTGTAGGGCAGGTCTAGATAATGTGACCAGTTGAAGAAGGTAAAAAGGTTACTTTTGTGTGTGTGAAAAAAAAGCATACTATATATATATAATATATAACCACACATTGCTTCTTGTCAAATAAAGCCTTTATTTAAATTAGTATAAATATTGGGACACCTGGGTGGCTTATCGGGTTAAGCCTACAACTGATGACCTGATTTCAGCTCAGGTCACGATCTCAGGGTGGCAACATGGAGCCCCATGTCTGGCTCCCCGCTGGGCATGGAGGCTGCCTAAGATATTTTCTCTCCCTCTGGCCCTCTCTTTCTCTCTTAACAACAACAACAACAACAACAACAACAACAACAACAACAACAGAAATATTTGGTGGCATGTTGATTTAACAACAAACAAATAAATGGTAAGATACTGGATTTAATCTTTAATTATAATCCCTCACTTTAAGGTTTGTTAAACTAAGAATCTAAAAGCTAGAGTTTGCAATATTTTCCAAGTAAAACACATTGGAAAGCACTATTATCAGCCAAAAATAGAAAAAGGGCCAGTGTTTAGGACATTGGTCCTCAAACCACACACGAGTCCCCTTGGTAGGCATGTAATCATGTTGCAGGGTCCGGCTTCCAGAGCTTCTGATTGTCTACATCTGAGTGGGACTGAGTATTTGCATTTCTACCAGGTTCTCAGGGGATGGTCATGCTGCTCATCTGGGGACTGTATTTGAGAACCCCTGACTTAGGAAATGCTCTGTTAAATACAGTGAAACTCTATTAAATACAGTTAAATACAGTAGGACAGCTCCGAATCTTTCATCTGCAAACAGTAGTCTGGTATTCTGAAGTTCCTGGGGTAGGGGTTGGGGGGACGCTATGTGTGTGGCATTATCCTACACTGATCTGATCAGAAAACCCTTTTTCACAGGGTATCCCAAGGACTAAAGTTGGAGAAACACAATTCTGTGAAATTCTGTTGAGTTAAACATAAAGCTCAGTTTCTCATTCTTCCACTTCCTCCTACCAGCCACAAAATTGGACTTCCCCTCCTGGGCTCTGTGTTTTTTGTTTTCTTTTGTTTTTTAAGATTTTATTTCTTTGTCAAAGAGAGAGCAAGCACAAGCAGGGAGGGGAGTGGCAGACAGAGGGAGAAGCAGGCTCCCTGCTGAGCAAGGAGCCTGACATGGAACTGATCTCAGGACCCCAAGATCATGACCTAAACTGAAGGCAGACACCTCCCCCACTGTGCCACCACGCATCCTGTCCCTCTCCCTCCTTCCCTGCCCTGTCCCCGGGGCTCTGTTCTGAGGTGCTTTTTTTTTTTTTTTTTTAATATCTCTCCTCATACAGGAGCTCATCCAGGGCCATGACTTTAAATGCTGAGGACATCCAGTCTGACATGTCTACCCATCTCTCCTCTGAACACTAAGCGTATCCATCTACTGCCTACATAGCATTTTTATCTCAAATAGAACATGTCCTGGACTGAACTTTTGTTTGCATCTCCCCACTGACCCAGTCTGACTCCTCTCCTGGTTTCTCCTTCTTAGTAATGGGCATCACCATTTGCTGCCTGGATTGTCTTCATATCCATCAGCAAGGTCTGTGATTTCTGGCCAAAGAAGGTATGTATGAGAGCATATGTGTATATACTTCATACACATGAGCTCAACCACAAGACATATGTGTATATATGAACAGCACCAGCACACATTTAAAACACACATTCATAAATAGGTCTATGTCTCCTTTTACTCATTGATAATGCCACATGCTAGTTCAAGGTAGGCGTTATCTCTGATTATATCATCACATTCTTTTAAAATGGGATGACTCTCATTTCCCTGGGCTATACCATCCTGGAGGTTATAATGCTGTCATAATAGAGGGGAAAAAAGGTGTTTCTCTAGCTCTGCTCCCATCTGTAATTGCAGAAACTCACACAGTTCTCAGATCTTTGCAGGTGGTTCAGGAAGATCCTGAGATGTTTTGCCTGTGCTTGGGAGCTAGCCCTCTGTGTCGACTTGCTTACTCTTCCTTCCCCCACTGTGACAATGTCATCCATCACCCAGGGAGGGACTCAAATGCGTAGGGTTCTTTCCTACCTCTCCTCTCTTCCAAAAAGAGGTGGGTCCAACTTCATGGTCAGGCTGCTCTCTCTCTCTTCTCTAATGAGCTCCACATTCCTCTGAAGTGGGATATGAAGGGATACTGAGCTCTTCTAGATTCTGTTATACAAGCTGTCAGAGTTCCTTTTTAACTTTTTGCAGAGGACTTTTTTTAATGTTCTGATCCTAACTGAAAATTTAGTGAAATATATCCTTTATTTTTCATTTCTTTTATTTCAGGTTTTTTTTTACAGGAACTCAGGCAAATAAGTGTCCCTCTATTTCCTTTCCCTTTGCACATGGACCTCATGTTCTTGGATCAAGTTTCTATAACTTTTTTCTCTTCTCCTTTAGGAAGACTTGTAGAAAACGGCTTCTTGTTCCTCATACAAACAGAATTGTGGGAGTTCTGCGCCCAGTGGCCTTCCTTGTTTTCTTCCTGGGATATAACCAATGTCTCACTATGTATCCTGCCCCACCCCATTGACCTAAATGCTCGTGTCTGTGTGTGTGTGTGTCTATTATGTAAATGATAAGTCTACCCCTTTCCATTTTATTTTATTTTATTTTTTTTTAAGATTTTATTTATTTATTTGACAGAGAGAAATCACAAGTAGGCAGAGAGGCAGGCAGAGAGAGAGGAGGAAGCAGGCTCCCTGCTGAGCAGAAAGCCCGATGTGGGGCCCGAACCCAGGACCTGGGATCATGACCTAAGCCGAAGGCAGCGGCTTAACCCACTGAGCCACCCAGGCGCCCCACCCCCTTTCCATTTTAATTGAACCACACCACAAAATCCAGGAGCGAATATTCCGTAGGCTTCTCTTATCCTCTTCCTTTTGAAGTATCCTGAATTGTTCTTAGTTACCTTCAGAAACTATATATGAGGGTCAGAGGTAGAGCTTTTATCCTTTGAACCATGTTGGAAATCTAAAGATCATGAAGCCCCTGATATACTTCTTTAGACTTCGTTGACTTTGCTCCCATGAAGAGAAAGATCCAAATTGCAATCTGAGCTTCAGAGGAGAGCCTCCTAGAGAAGCAGAATGCTCTCCTTGTCTTTGTCTACCCCTCGGTTCTGCTCTTTCCACCAGAGCCAGCCCTTTCGCAGCTTGCAGGGCACAGGGGGGACTGCAGAGGCTTCCGGGAGTCGTGCAGGTGGAAGGGGACTTTAGGCATAGCCCAGCACGAGGGCTGCCTTGATTGCTCATCCGAAAGCCGTATGGACAGATGGTGGGTCTTTTTAGTGTTTCACTTATTAGCAGTTTGTCATGTGGCATAATCCTACTTAGGCAACTGGGTGCAGTTAGGGTTTATGTAATTTAAAAGATCAATAAACAAAGAATGAAGGAGTCGTGGATTCAGTGTGTATTTTTTCAAACTCAGAACAGCACTGACATGGTTTTAAAACACATACTGAAAGGGAAACCATGTCTGTGGTTGTGTCATAGTCCCGAATAAATAATTGAGAGATTCATTTGTCCAGGCCCTCTGCCAGTTTAATCCCAAATCATTCATGTCACTGGATGGATCCAATTTTCAGCAGAGAGTTTTCAACAATTAAAACAAAATCTTATAGTACAAAGATAGAAACAGCTTCTCCTGCATGTCTGATGAAAGAGAGATTCTAGGGAGAATCTTAAACCTTAGGAGGGAGGGGATAAGAGTGGGATTTGTGAAACCCAGAGGGCATTTTCTGAAGGTTTCCCAAGGATTCTGAAGGCCTTCTATAGACAGAGGACCAAATGTGTCAACAATAGCTTTAGTTTTCCTCTCTACAACAGGGGTTTCCAAGCATGACAGATTCCAACAGAATCACTGGGGGAGCCTATTAAAAATAGAGATGCTTGGTCCAGTTTGGGTTTTAGATTCAGCAGGTCTGCGGGTGAGGAACTAACCCACCTTCAGAGCAGTAGCAGCCCCTTGAATTGCTTTGCTTCTGGAATTTTTGCTGAGGAAAATCCACAAGCTAAAGATGAGGTGGTTGCAGGTTTTCATTAAAACCTGGGGGCACCTGGGTGGCTCAGTGGGTTAAAGCCTCTGCCTTCAGCTCAGGTCGTGATCCCAGGGTCCTGGGATTGAGCGCTGCATCGGGCTCTCTGCTTGGTGGGGAGCCTGCTTCCTCCTTTGTCTATCTCTCTCTGCCTGCCTCTCTGTCTACTTGTGATCTCTGTCAAATAAATAAATAAAATCTTTAAAAAAAAAAAAGATGAGGTGGTTGTAGGTTTTCTTTAAAACCTAACCTCCCAGAAGAGCTGCTTCTACTGGATGAGTCTGGTCCCAGTATGATTTCTTATAAAGTGCTTGGAAGAGCTTTTTATTTCTTTTCCATTTTCTTGCAATTCTCTCTTTAAATTAGATTCTTTGTGCAAATTTTTATTGCCTGCCTGGCATATATCTGGTGGGACACCATGTACCTCCCAGATGCCCTTGTTATCATTAGTGACTGTTATTAATTAATTGCTCCCAATACAATCATTCAAAAAGCATTGCTTTTTGGCACGTGCCTTGCATTGCTTTCAGAGTTATGCCATTTATTCAAAGATCTATTCATCCAGTTTGCCTGTGATTTATTATCTGGTATTTATACAATTTAAATATCAGCACATAGTGAGTTTAATAATCATAGAATTCAAAATGTATATATATATATGCATGTTTGCTTGTATTTATATAAGTAGGTAAGATAATCAGCCATTTCTTCACTAGAAGTGACATACAAAGGAAAAATGTAACCAGCTATTAAAAATCAGATGTAAATGAAGCTTTGTACATTATTATAAACATTTCTCTGTTTGAACATTCAGAATCTAAAAATTGTCATTATATCTCCTCAAAAAGTGATGAAAGGAAACAAAATCCTTTGTTTAAGGCAAAAAACATCTTAGCATCTTATTAATTTATTTTCTTGCTACCATAAAGCTAATTTGAATAATCTATTTTTTAATAGTGTAATAACTCTGATCTAAAATTCATCATTCAAGTAAAGGACCAACATCACTTGTGTACTCACTCAATTTGAAATGGTTGTAATTATGTCTCAACTTCACCTTTCTCCCCTGGTCATTTTCCTTCATCAAGAGACAACTCTTTATCTTTCATTAGGCTCAGATCCATGCCTCCTGGCCATTGGCAGGAGTGGCTGGTAGCAGCTGATGTTTCTGGAGTCACAGAAATGAATTTCATAGTGCTGAAATGATTTGCTATCCTTTCCATTTCACACTTGATTTCCTTGTGAACCATTGATCAAATTCCACCCAAATCCTCTGATTAATAGCATTTAAACATCTCTATGTGCTCCCTATCTTTCCCTTTTAAGGAACATTGCTTTTTCCTTTTTTTCTTCAAAGTTAAGTTTCTTCTGAAATTCAGAACTTTCTTGCAGGAGACAATTTTTCTCACAGAAGAACAGTTTTTACCTTCAGGCAGTTCTTACTGTAGGGAGCACTTTGTACATGAAATAGAGGTAGACTCCTTTTGGGTGTCTGCCCAGACCACAATAACCACCCCACCCCACACTTTCTTCTGAGAACTATCTTCTGATCCACAGGGGTGACCCCCAGCCTCCAGGTTTATCCTAACAGCCTTGACTACCTCCTTTAATAATGGGGAGGGAGGAAACACTTGACCCAAAGTGAATCGATCATAGTCTCTCTCCTCAGAAAGCAAAGTGGGGATGCAGACACAGATAGGCTTTGTGAGTGACTATAATTACAGCGTGTATCATTTAACTTTGGAAACAATAATACTGCAAAACAATCACAAATCCCATGGTTGTAGGCCCTTCAGCATTTGTTTGTGCTTATTTTTGGCTGATTTAATGGGCCCAACTGAGCAGCTCTACTATGTGTGCCTTTCATCCTCCATCTCAGAGCCAGTGGCCTAGGCTGGGCATGTATTCATGGTGCTCTGATCTGAATGTTGTGTCCCCAACTGTGTTCGTCTGTGGACAGTCTCACCCCCAAGGGGATGGTATTAGGAGGTAGGGCCTATGAGAGGTGAGGAGTCATGAGGGTGTAGAACAAAGTAGGGAATGGAAAGTCCTGATGATTTTCCTGTTCCTGGTTCCAGGTCCTTTTTGAGTCTTGGCTACATTTCTGCCCTTGGTTTCTGTGCAAGATCTCTGAATACTTTTAATACATCTATTCTCTGTGTGGACACTAAATGGAGAGTGGAGAGGTCAGAAGGAGCTAGGTAATCACAGCACCAGTGCACGCTCATCTGAGTCATGGCTCTAGGTGTGGCCCGGTAAGCAGGTGGGTAAAGACACTTCTCCCAAAGGCATTTCTAAGATTTTGACTAGATCAGGGGCATAGGCAGCTTCCCACTTCTCAAGAAGCAGGGTCACTTGGAACAAGCCCAGGATGGTCCCTTAAAAGATGGCTTTGGAGGATTTTCAAACATTGGGAAGACAGAGTAGGAAACCTTATTCTAATGTTGACATGTTACACATGGTGGATGATCTTCAAATTTGTATCTGCAGTCAGTTCCAGCTTCTACTTTAAGCCCCAGGTTTGGATACCATCCACCTTTTGACATCTCTCTTTAGAAGTCTAGAGTGGCATCTCAAACTTAAGATGTCTTAGGTGAAATTGGTGACTACCTTCTCTCTCCTCAAAACACTTGTTCCTCTTCCCCTCTTCCCCAGTATAGTATATGGTACTTCCTTTGATCTAATTGTTGAGGTCCAACTTTTTAAAGACATCCTTGGGGCTCCTGGGTGGCTCGGTCGTTAGGCATCTGCCTTCAGCCCACATCATGATCCCCAGGGTCCTGGGATCGAGCCCCGCATCTGGCTCCCAACTTGGGGGAAGCCTGCTTCTCCCTCTTCTACTCCCCCTGCTTGTGTTCCCTCTCTTGCTGTGTCTCTATCAAATAAATAAGTAAATCTTTAAAAAAAAGAGATATCCTTGTTCCCTCATTTTTCTTCATCTAATCCATCAGCTCTACGCTTGATTTTCAAGATATATCTTGACTCTGACCATGTATCACATTCATGCTGTCACATTTCCCTGAGTCATTGTCCTTTTCACTGGTCCGCCTGTATCCTGTCTTACCACTCTGGATTCCTTCCTTAGAGTACCCGGAGTGACCTTTAAAAAGTACTGTCAGTCATTTTGCATTCTTGCTCAAAACTCTGCAATGACTTTCCATTAACCTTTATTTTTAATTTTAATCTTTTTAAAACATTATTTATTTATTTATTTTTCTGTGTGTGTGTGTGTGTGTGTGTGTGTGTGTGTGTTCCAAAATTCATTGTTTATGCACTAGGCTCCATGCCCAATGTGCGGCTTAAACTTACAACGCCAGGATCAAGAGTTGCATGCTATGCTGACTGAGCCGTCTAGGCACACTTCCATCCAACCTCTAATAAAATTCACATTCCTTTTGACTTGCTCCTTCATATCATTCAGCTTTTTGCTTAGTTACTATCACTCGGAGGGGTCTTACCTGCTCATCTTCTGTAAAACCGCTGACCTGCTTCACCCACCCCCAGTCCCTGCCAATTTCCTTCACTTTGCTTTTTCCTCAAAGCACTTATTATCTGAAGTTACATATTTACTATTTCTTATAGTCTCTGTGTCCCATGAGAATGTAAATTCCATCAAACAGTGACTCTGTCATTTATGTCGCTATACTCTCAGTTTCTAAAACAGAGCCTGGCACATCATAGGTGCTCAATAAAAATACTTTTTGAATGAAGAATTAAATGAATCCTAAAGCACAGAGTACCCAGGGCCACCGCGTTCACGACTTCCTTGGACGGCATTCCTTCCCAAGTCACATGTGGCAGTTCAGAATTTGGTGAAAGACAAACCTATATAGTGGATATTTTACAGACACATTGTTTCCTAAAATTATTTCTGCCCATTCCTTCTGGAAGTTTGAGGGATCAGAATGGGAACTTCAAGGTAGGTAGCAAGAGGCGGGGTAGGTGAGCCTATTTTTTGTTTTTTTGTAAGATGGAATGAAAGACATCCTTATATATTTTCTTCCCATTGCAACCTTCTCTTTTCACTCAGACTATGTTGGTTTAATTTGCATATAAGAGCTTTTGGTCATTCTGTGAACACTGAGCATAGAAGAAAGACTTTTACATTTCAGAAAATAGTTCTACTCAATTAACCCTAAGTACTTCGTCTCACTCAGAGTAGAGGAAAGGTGGATTCCCATAGCAGCCTTTTGAGAGGGAAAGAAAATCCTGAGCTGTGGCTTCAGGACAGGATGATGATGAATTTCTGGGTCCTTTAGGGAACCCACTTGGCTGTAAAACATTTACATGTGTTAGGTTAATATACTAGAGCCTGCTGCTTGCCCTTATTTTTTTCTTTAATAATACAGCTTAATGAGGTCACTAAGAGGATTACTTTTACCTTAATTCCCAGATCAATTGCTCTTATTCCTTTAGGCTCCTTACTTGACCCAGAGGCCAACCTTTACAGATACCCAGAGGGAGCTGCTCCTCTTAGGAGCTCCTGACCACCCAGGGCTCTTCTGCTCAGCAGCTTACTGGAAGTGGTCAAGTTCCCCTGCACAGCCCAGCAAAAGCGAAGGACATCGTTGTGGATTGAATGTTTCTTCTTTCCTCAACTCTCCAGCTCAGCCTCCTGATGGGGGCTCACTGTCCTTGCTTAAGCTCACCCTGGAACCTTCATTTCGCCAAGGCAATTTCCTCTTTGTTTTCCCTTCTGCTTTTCTGACCTTGAAGCCCTCATTTTCTTGTGCGGGATATTTGGCCTAATTGAACAAAGTAGAAGTTCACGGAGTTTCCGATATCATCTCCTCTCAGTTGAGTTCAGTGTCCCAGCCAGGCTGTCATGGAGTTGCCTGTTAAGCAGTTCTTGTTTGATACAAGATCTCAAACCCAAATGCTCTAGCTGTGGTGCTTATTTGGTTGCCCAAGGTGCTCTTAATTTAATCTTCACCTGGGATTTGGGCAGGAATTTTTGTTTTTAAGATTAAACAGAGGCAACAGTAGGTTCTTTTGGAGAGGTCTTATGCAAATTTACTGCCTCAAATGTTTAAGCCCAGTTAAAAGAGACTTTCTTTCTTTTCTTTTTTCTTTCTTTCTTTCTAACAACTATGTACTCTTTGTTTTTTATTTTTCCCTCTTCTGTTCTTTCTCAAAAATATCCTGGCAACTCATACACAGATAGGTATCTTGACAAGGGAATGTCCACTCTCTTTCATTTCTGAAGAGAAACTATTTTTTTAATCCAAAATAGTAATGAACATAGTAGGAGCCAATTGAATTAACAAATTGTCAAATACACTGAAGCTTCACCATCAGACATACTTAGGGAGCTGTGTTACAGAATTATGTATTCATTAAAATATAGTGCGGTGATTTATTTTATTTATTTATTTAGAATTAAAATCTGTGATACAAGATTCAACACTGATTTTTGTCTTAAAGTTTTCAAGCTTTATGGGACTGGGTTTTGGTGGCAATTCTCTGGCTCCCTTCTTGGGCTTAGGAAATCACTTAAATTGATGGTAGGCTGGTTTATGTAACAGTGACTTGTCTATAGCTTTCTAAGAAGACCAGAGGTGAACTAAAGATGATAGCATTTTATTTTAACAGTTTATATTTTATTGAGGAGATTTAACACTGTTTTTTTTCAGACAGTATTTCATTTTAAAAAATATTTTATTTATTTATTTGAGTGAAAGGGGGAGAGTGAGCATGAGAGAGAAAGAGAGAGAGAGCAAGCACCAGCAGGAGGAGAGGGAGAGGGAGAAGCAGTCTCTCTGCCCCCCAGGGAGCCCAGTGTGGGGTTGGATCCCAGGACCCTGGGACCATGACTGGAGTCAAAGGCAAACGCCCAACCAACTGAGCCACCCAGGTACTCCTAGATTTCATTTTTATAAAGCATTTTTCTTTGCAATTTTACTACATTTCCTCCATAGGGTCATTCTCATTGCTAGACCTATTCTCTTAGGAGTTTCTGCTATTATTTTTATTTAGACTGGCTGCCTAGCCTCTCCCAAATTTAGGAGATAATTAAATTTTCCAATATTTTCCTCTGCCTATAGGCCTTGACAAAAATTAATGTAGGGGAGGACAAAAGATTCATGACTTTCTGATGTGGCCTAATTAGCATATCTCTAAGCATTGATCTTAAAATCAAGCAACGGCATCATAGATATTCCCATCCTCTTTGGTTCAGGGGTGGCATGAAGTTTAAGGAAGCCTATTGTATACATTTCTAATTTTTATTTTAAAAAATAGAGAATGCTTATATTTGATAAAGCTGTATCCACATGACTACATCTAAATCAAAACCACAATTGCAAATTGACCCTGCTCTGATATCCTGCTTTGAAACCACTTCAGATGAGACAACCACATTTAAAAAGTATGTAACATATGGGGCACCTGGGTGGCTCAGTTGGTTAAGCGTCGACTCTTGGTTTGGCTCAGGTCCCGATCTCAGGCTTGTGAGATCGAGCCCCACTTGAGATTCTCTCCCCCACTCCCTATGTCCCCCGGCCCCCCAGTCTCTCTCTAAAATAAATAAATAAATCTTTTTTTTTTTTTAGAGAGAGTTTTTGTTTGTTTTTTAAGATTTTGTTTATTTGTTTGACAGAGATCACAAGTAGGCAGAAGCAGGCAGAAAGAGAGGAAAGGAAGCAGGATCCTTGCTGAGCAGAGAGCCCGATGAGCCGAAGGCAGAGGCTTTAACCCACTGAGCCACCCAGGCGCCCCATAAATAAATAAATCTTTAAAAAGTATAGAACACACGACAGATACAGAACAGAATATATATGATATCAATTTCAAAAACAGAAATCGGAAAGGTAGCTGTCAATTGATGGGAGGGGCGAAGGGGAAAATGAGGCGGAAGTAAGCATAGAGGTGTGAATATTCTCTTTGTACAGACTGTGTAGTCAAGAGATGACAATTTAATTATTTAAAATTACAAAGATAAGCCATAGATGAAGTAAAGGTAGTCATCTAAACATCAGAGATGGGGAGGCAGGAGGAGGGAAGGTAGGCAATGGTGTTAGCTGAATCCTTACCGCCTGTGGCAGAAAGCCCATAGATTCACAGGGCCCAAAGTTGATAAATCAAGAAATAGCAGCATGTGAACATTCTTTAAAGATATTGAGGTAGTAAGCAAAATAAAAGGACAATGTTTTCATTTGGCGGTCTCTGTGGAACAGTACTGGAAATCAGAAGGGGTTGGGTGAGAGATGCTCGCTTTTCATGAGAAGTTTAGGGCCCATTATTTATACTATGTATATAAATTAATTTTAATTTTTAAATAACTAAGTATTTCAGTAGAGGTCTTAAGATCTAAAAGTTATCTTTTCAGAAAGGGAAAAGTGTCAGAGTGTGCTGTAGCATAAGCTGTTGCTCAGTACCTAACCAGAGAAATGCCTCAGAGCTGCTGTGGAAATCACAGGAATGTGAGAGCTAATTAGGGAGTGGGGAAGGCCTGGGCAGCAGGATTGTCATTTCGCCCATATATAGAGGGAGAAAGGTGTGGGTAGATGGGTATTACTCTTCTGTCCACCCAGGACGACCTGGACAGAGGGCTTGTGCCGGAGCCTTCCTTCGCTCTCGCCTCCCACCAAATGATACCCGTCTCATCCAGCTCCCTCAGGGCCCATGTGCTCTCTGCAGTTTGAGCTATAATCAGCTAAAGTAATCTCCTGAGTATGATCGTGGTGGCTAAATTCTTAAGGGGAGAGAATGAGTTCCAAGGCCTTTCTCCCATCTTGCTGCTGCCCTTGAAACAGCTGTCCATATCTTGCTTCGCGGAGCTCGGGCTTTCTGGCCACTCATTTACTTACCCCTCTACCTAAGGTCCTGCCGCCACAGTCTGCTTTGCTGGAGGGTGCCTCAGGCCTCGGTCCGAGGGCATCCTCTCCTTCAGTCCATAGCCTCTTATTCCTGCCTATGGCTCTAAATACTGGAACAGGATTTCCTGATTTATATGTAGGTCCAGGCTCTATTCTTAATTGGCTACTTCATCTCACCATTCAGCGCCTCAAATTCAGCTTCTCTCCAAGTGGACTCCACATCTGTTCCCTTAAAACTACACCTTTGAATGAGTAAAGGAATGAGCTGTGGACTTCTGCAGACGAAGCTGTAATCAAGAGAACTGCATCTAATGGTGGAAGTTTTAGGCAAAATTCAAGCCGTTACATGTTGTGAGGTTGTCTGTATCTTATATAAACCTGTTTTTTTAAAATAAATCTCTCTTTCTGTCTCATAGACATGCCAGAGAAAAAGTATAATTCCTTTTTGGCCCACATCTCCTACTTCCCCAAGAAGGGGAGGTCCTTGGGGAATGAGGGAGTGAGGGAGAGGGGGAGTGAACTGTCTTTGTATGTGTGTATTAGAAGGGGGGGGGGGCTTTGCTAGGGGATGGTGAAGAAGGAGAACCCAGCCTGGAGATAAATTGAGACAGACTTTTGTGTGTGGGAGGTTGAAAAGTTGAAGTAGGCGATGGCATCCCATCGACCTGTCCTTCATACAGAGAAGGGAAATGGAAGGTTTCCAGATCAGTCTGAAGGAAATACCTGGGCCTCTGTGGGAGGACAGTTGCCACCTTGTTGAGGTGGCAGGGCTTTGGAAGGTCATGGAAATCTCTGACTGTGGAGTACTTGGCTCTGTGGATAGTGGTGAAGCTTGGTCTGGAGGAGGTGGAGTTACTGTTGAAACTAGTTGCCTTCCCATGGCTGGGGACACTACTCACATGGACTGAGTTTCTGACAGAAGGATTGATGACTGAAAACCCTCCTCATTTTTCTAGATCTTGTAAGGCCTACAATTCTGTATGATCCAAAGAGAGAAGATGGGATTCTTAGAAACCCACAAATACTTAATGTCTTTTCAGTTTTGCTGAGAGCAGAGAAGGGGTGGACTCAAATGAGATCTATTTTGAAATACATCTTTTAGGGAATTGGGAGGGAATTCATATCTGTAATATTTGTGGTGACATTAAATCACCCCCAATGACTGTATCCTTTGTGTTTCCAGATTGACCCAGTGTTTATTTCTAATACCTGGAAAGAACCAATGACTCATTCATGGAAATACAAATTGGCCATGAAAAGAACACCTTCAAAAACACTTTTGTGGCTCTCTAAAAAGATTTTAAAATAATGTTTATTAAAAGCAAATATTAGGGGTGCCTGGGTGGCTCAGTGGATTAAGCCTCTGCCTTCAGCTCAAGTCATGATCTCAGGGTCCTGGGATCAAGCCCCGAATTGGGCTCTCTGCTCAGAAGGGAGCCTGCTTCCCCCGCCCTCTCTCTGCCTGTCTCTGCCTACTTGTGATCTCTCTCTGTCAAATAAATAAATAAAATCTTTAAATAAATAAATAAATAAATAAATAAATAAATAAAAGCAAATATTATCTTTTAATATTTGTCCCTTAACAAGTCTGTGGTTTTTGTCTGGGAAGATTTTTTTTTTGGGTTTGTTTGTCTGAAACTGGGAAAATTTATTGCAAAACTTTTCAGGCATTATATCTATAAATCTATAATGTGTGGATGGTCTTTTCTGCTAAGTCACCGTGGCATCTGTCTAAGAACCACAGCACACGTGTGAGAGGCGGGGCAAGGGAGAGAGTATGAGATGACAAAGTTTTGAAGAACTCTATACTAACACTACTGGACCAGAGTGACAGGGGATCCAGAGTGGATTTTTTTTTAGAGATTTTATTTATTTATTTGACAGAGAGAGCTCACAAGTAGACAGAGAGGCAGGAGGGGGCGGGGGGAAGCAGGCTCCCCACTGAGCAGAGAGCCCGATGTGAGGCTCAATCCCAGGACCCTGGGATCATGACCTGAGCCAAAGGCAGAGGCTTTAACCCACTGAGCCACCCAGGCGCCCCCAGAGTGGATTTTTTTTTTAATTTATTTATTTGACAGAGAGAGATCACAAGTAGACGGAGAGGCAGGCAGAGAGAGAGAGAGAGAGGAGGAAGCAGGCTTCTTGCTGAGCAGAGAGCCCGATGTGGGACTCGATCCCAGGACCCTGAGATCATGACCTGAGCCGAAGGCAGCGGCTTAACCCACTGAGCCAGCCAGGCGCCCCAAGAGTGGATTTTTAACTCTGTTTGCAAAAAGTACTTGAAATACTCTGGAGGAGTTATAATTCCCATGTTCTTGAACGTAGAAATCTAGCAAAGCAAATTCTCAGTCTAACAGCTTTTATTATTTTTATTTTTTAAAAAAGATTTTATTTATTCATTTTGAGAGAGAGAGCAAGAGAGAGCACAAGCAGGGGGGAGAGGGAGAAGCAAACTCTTCACTGAGCAGGAAGCCTGATGTGGGACTCCTCCCAGGACCCTGGGATCATGACCTGAGCCAAAGGCAGATGATTAACCAACCGAGCCACCCAGGCATTCCTGTCTAACAGCTTTTGGATCAAGAGCCATGTTGGTACCCACAGTTGGTGTTTGTGGCTCCGCATAACCCAGAGGACCTAGTGGAATACGTGCAGACTGAGAGTGAGCCCATAGCCCCAGTCGTTTGTGGGAGAAAAGTGTTAGAATCTGGACTGTTTGAAAAGAATAGGAAAATTACTCCAGTGGTTAGACATTTATTGTATTACACCGATTTTTGGTCAAAGCTCTTTAGTAAAGTAGGGTAGAGACCGCAAAGAATGTGGAAGAGAGACTAAGAAGATCAAAAGATGTAAAGTACAGTAAGTCCTCATTAACCACAGATCCAGGTCCTTATTTCTGTTTAAAATCTACAAAGTAGAGTACCTCATAGAGTTTGTGTTTCTCTTTAGAGAAACTTTGGCAGTTTTGACTTAGCAATTAGAATAATTGCTGCTTTAGTAAGTTGGCTCTTACTAAAGCTAACAAAAAGGATTTATTAAAAATTTTAAGGAAAAAAATTTTAAGGAAAACCACTAAGTTTTTACAAAATTATTTTGCTTTTGCTTTAATATTTCATATAATATCACAGGTGTGTTTAAGTCCCTCACTTCTTTTTTATCTTTCCCAAAACTAACCCATTATCTTATCTTCCTGCCTAAACTATTATTATTTTGATAATTTTTATTATAAAGTACAGTTGACCTACCATGTTATATTAGTTTTGAGTGTGTAATGTAGTGATTTGACAGTTCTGTACATTATGCCACACTTACTGTTGTAAATGTAGTTGCCAAACAATGTTATTACTGCTTTCTTTTTTTTTTTTTTAAAGATTTTATTTATTTATTTGGCAGACAGAGATCACAAGTAGGCAGAGAGGCAGGCAGAGAGAGAGAGGAGGAAGCAGGCTCCCTGCTGAGCAGAGAGCCCGATGCGGGGCTCGATCCCAGGACCCTGGGATCATGACCTGAGCCGAAGGCAGAGGCTTTAACCCACCGAGCCACCCAGGCGCCCCTATTACTGTGTTCTTGACTAGATTCCCTATGTCATACTTTTCATCCTCGTGACTTACTTATTTTGTGCCTGGAAATTTGTATCTCTTAATCCCCTTCACCCATTTCTCCCACTCTCCCCCACCCCAACTCCCTGCTTTCTGACAAAGACCTGTTTGTTCTCTGTGTTTATGGATCTGTTTCTGTTTTATGTTTGTTTGTTGATTTGTTTTTTAGATTCCACATATAAGTGAAATTATACAGTATTTGTCTTTCTCTGACTCACTTCATTTAGCATAGTACCCTCTGGGTACTTTGTTGTTGCAAATGGCAAGACTTCATTCTTTTTCATGGCTGAGTAATATTCCATTGTATATTTTTAGCACAGCCTCTTTATCCATTCATATATCAATGGACACTTAGGTTGCTTTCATATCTTTTTTTTTTTTTTTAAGATTTTTTATTTATTTATTTGACAGAGAGAGATCACAAGCAGGCAGAGAGGCAGGTAGAGAGAGAGGAGGAAGCAGGCTCCCTGCCGAGCAGAGAGCCCAATGCGGGGCTCGATCCCAGAACCCTGAGATCATGACCTGAGCCGAAGGCAGCGGCTTAACCCACTGAGCCACCCAGGCGCCCCATAGGTTGCTTTCATATCTTGACTATTGTAAATAGTGCTGCAGTAAATGTAGGGGTGAATAGATTTTTTTGAATTAGTTTTTTTCCCCCTTTGGATAAATATCCAGTAGTGAAATTATTGGATCATATGGTATTTCTATTTTTAGTTTTTTGAGGAAGCTCCATGTTGTTTTCCACAGTAGTTGTGCCAATTTACATTCCTACCAACAGTGCATGAGGGTCCCTTTTTCTCCAGATCCTGTTAACACGTGTTATTTTTATCTTTTTGATATGAGGCATTCTGACTCATGTGAGGTGGTGTCTCATTGTGGTTTTGATTTTGCTTTTCCCTGGTAATTGGTGATGTTGAGCATCTTTTTCATTTGTCTTTTAGCCATCTTTATATCTTCTTTGAAAAAATGTTCAGATCCTCTGCTCATTTTTAAATTAGATTATTTGTTTTTTGTTATTGAGTTGTAAAAATTCTATATATATTTTGGATATTAAACCTTTATTGGGTACATTATTTGCAAATATCTTCTCCATTCAGTACATTGCCTTTTTTTGTTGTTGTTGATGGTTTCCTTTGTTGTGCAAAAGCTTTTTATTTTGATGTAGTCCTATCAGTTTAATTTTGCTTTTGTTTCTCTTGCATTTGGAATCTTATCAAGGAAAGTGTTGCTAAGACCCATGTATGTCCAAGAGATTACTGCCTACATTTTCCTTAAGGAGTTTTATGGCTTCAGGTCTCACATTTAGATCTTTAATCCATTTTGAGTTTATTTCTGGGTATGGTGTAAGAAAGTGGTCCTGTTTCATTCCTTTGCATGTAGCTGTCCAGTTTTCCCAACCCTATTTGATGAAGAGATTGTCTTTTCTGCATTGTATATTCTTGCCTCTGTTGGCATAGATTAATTGACCTTAAAATCATGGGTTTATTTCTGGGCCTTCTATCCTGTTTCATTGATCTGTGTCAATTTTTTGCACCAATACTGTACTGTTTTGATGACTATAGCTTTGTAGTGTTCTTTGAAAAAAACATTAAAATTTTTGTTTTCTGCATTTGTAAACTTTAAATAAATGATGCTATACTATAAATATCATGTCCTAAATATTATTTAAGTTAATAATAGCTCCTTATTGGGAGCTTTATTGAGATAATTCATATACCATACAATTCATCTAATGGAAGTATGCAGTGTATTTTTTTTTTTTTGGAAAATCACAGATATATGCAGCCGTGCATAAAAAAATCACAATGATTTTTATAACATTTTCATCATCTAAGAAAGAAAACCTCTGCCCATTAGCTATCACCACCCAGTCTTTTCCTTTTTGTCTTACCCTCAATCCTAAGCAACCACTAATATACCTTGTTTCTTAGGTTTCTCTATTATGCATATTTTGTAGGAATGGAATCATGTAATAAATGGTCTTTTGTTATTGATTTCTTTTCCTTAGTGTAATGCTTTCAAGGTTCCTCAATTTTGTAGCATGTATCAGAACTTTATTCCTTTTTATGGCCATAAAATTGAATTTGTGTGATGTAATTCCTTTTTATGACCATAATTGAATTGTATGGTTATACTACAGTTTATCTATTCATTCATTGATGAACATTTGGGGTCTTTCCACCTCTTAACTATTAAAAATAATGCTGCCATAAATATTTATGAATATATTTTTGTGTGGACATGTGTTTTCATTTCTCATGGGTAAATACCTAGGAATAGAATCCTGGGTCATATGGCAACTCTGCATTTGGACATTTAAGGAAGAGCCAGACTATTTCCAAAGTGGCTGTGCCATTTTACATTTCCATCAGTAATGTATGAGAGTTCTCATTTCTCCACATCCTCACCAACATTTGTTATTATCTGACTCTTTTTTATGTTAGTCATCCTAGCATGTCTCGTTGTGGTTTTGATACGCATTTGCCTGATGACCAGTGATGTTGAGAATCTTTTTATGAGTTTAATGGCTATTTTTGTGTCTTCCTTGGAAGAAATGTCTGTTCAGATTTTTTGCCCATTTTTAAATTAGGCTATTTGCCTTTTTATTATTAAGCTGTAAAGGTTATTTGTATATTCTGGATACAAGTCCCTTATGAAATACGTGAATTGCAAATATTTTCTTTAATTCTGTGTTTTTCTTCACTTTCTTCATGGTATCCTTTAAAGAATATTTTAAATTTTTTTTTTAAGATTTTATCCATCCATTTGACAGACAGAGATCACAAGCAGGCAGAGAGGCAGGCAGAGAGAGCGGGGAAGCAGGCTCCCCGCCCAGCAGAGAGCCCTATGTGGGGCTCGATCCCAGGACCCTGAGATCATGACCTGAGCCGAAGGCAGAGGCTCAACCCACTGAGCCACCCAGGTGCCCCAAGAATATTTTAAATTTTGATGAAGTCCAGTTTGTTTATTCTTTTTTTTCCTCTCATGGTTTTGATGTCATATCTAAGAACCTATTGCATAATTCAAGGTCATGATTTATCTCTGCTATTTCCTAAGAATCTATGGTCTCATATTTATATCTTTGATCAATTTCGAATTAATTTTTATCTTTGGTATGATCTAGGGGTTGACTTCATTCTTATGTATGTGACTATCCAGGTGTCTCAGCATGATTTGTAGAGAAGATTATTCTTTTCCTATTGAATGGTCTTGCATCCTTGCCAAAAATCATTTGACCATAGATATATGGATTTATTTGTGGAATCTCAATTCTGTGCCATTGATCTATAAGTCTATCCTTGTGCCAGTACCACACTGTCTTGAGTACCATTGCTTTGTAGTAAGTTCTGTAGTTGAGAAGCGTGATTCTATTTGTTCTTCTTTTTAATATTGTTTTGGTTGTCTAAGTCCCTTACAATTCCATATGCATTTAAAGATCAGCATGTTGATTTCTGTAATGAAGTCAGTTGGGATTCTGGTAAGTATTGAATCTGTATATCAACTTGGGAGTATTGCCATTTCAACCATGTTAAGTCTTCCAATTCATGAACTTGGGATGGTTTCTGTTTATTTAAATCTTCTTTGATTTCTTTCAGCAACATTTTACAGTTTTGAGATTATAAGTTTTACATTCCTTTTGTTAAATTTATTCTTTGGTATTTTCTTCTTTTTGATGCTACTATAAATGAAATTTTGTTAATTTCATTTTTAGATTGTTCATTGTAAGTGTATATAAAAACAATTGATTTTTGTATGTTGATATTTTATCCAGCAGTCCTGCTGAATTTGTTTATTGGTTCTATTTGATTTAGTGGATTCTTTAGGATTTCCTATACACATGATCATGCCATTTAGGAATAGAGATAATTTTACTTCTTTATTTCCAATCTGGACACCTCTTGGTCTCTCTCTCTTTTCTTTCTTCCCTCCCTCCCTCCTTCCTTCCCTCTCTCCTCTCTTTCTCTTTTCCTTCCTTCTTGCCTGTCTGCTTAATTTCCTTGGGTGGAACCTGCAGTACAGTGTTGAATAGAAGTAACAAGAGTGCACATCTTGTCTTGTTCCCAATTTTAAAGGGAAAGCGTCTAGTCAATCATGATTAAGTATAGTATTAGCTGTGGTTTTTTCATGGTTTGAAAAAGTTTCCTTTTATTTTTAGTTAGCTGAATATTTTATTATGTAGAGTCAATAGTATGCTACTAAGTTTTATCTGTACATCAGTTCATTAGCTCTAGTTCATTCATTTAACTGTTGTATGGTATCCAATATAAATATACCATAATTTATAAATTTAAATTTTTCTCTCTCTCTTTCCCTTTTTTCTCCCCCCCCCTTTTTTCCTTATTACAAATTATGGTGCAGTGAACATGCTTGCACATACCTTTTGATCCATGTGGTTTATAGTATCTCAAGCATATATTCCTCCTAATAGAATTGTTGGGTTTTAAGACAAATTCAAATTGTTATAAATGGTTTTGGCAATTTATTCTCCCACTTGCTTATGGGAGTTTCTTATTCCCATATGCTTCCCCAAGTTTGTGATTGTCATTTTATTAAATGTTTGTTAATTTCACATGTTTAAATTATATCTCATTTTAAATTTATATTTTTCGTATGTTTATTTGTTGGTTGGGTTTCATCTGTGATTTGCCCATTCCTGTTAACCTTTGTGTTTTACTTTTGTTTTTTGAAGTTTTTATTTAAATTCCACTTATTTAACATAGAGTGTAACATTAGTTTCTGGCATATAATTTAGTGATTCAACACTTAGAAACAACACCCAGTGTTCATCACAACAAGTACACTCCTTAATCACCATCATCTATTTAACTCATCCCCCCACCCACCTCCTTTCTGGTAACCATCATTTTGTTCTCCACAGTTAAGAGTCTGTTTCTTGGTTTGCCTCTCTCTCTTTATCCCCTCTGCACGTTAGTTCCACAGATGAGTGTAATTGTATGGCATGTGTCTTTCTCTGCTTAGTATAATACTCTCTAGCTCCATCCATGTTGTTGCAAATGTCGAGATTTCATTCCTTTTTATGCCTGAGTAATATTCCATTATATATATGTACCACATCTTCTTTATCCATTCATCTGTCATTGGACATTCTGTTTTTAACTTTTTGAGGAAGTTTCATACTGTTTTCCAGAGTGGCTGCACCAGTTTGCATTCTCACCAACAATGCAGGAGGATTCCCCTTTCTCCACATTCTTGCCAACACCTGTTTTTTTTTTTCTTGTGTTGTTGATTTTAGCCTTTCTGACAGGCATGAAGTGATATTTTATTGTAGTTTAATTTGTATTCCCCTGATGATCAGAGATGTTGGGTAACTTGTCATGTGTTTGTTGGCCATTTGCATGTCTTCTTTGGAAAAATGTCTGTTCACGTCTTCTGCTCATAATAATCCATTCATGACAAAAACCCTCAACAAAGTAGGTTTAGAAGAACATACCTCAACATAATACAGGCTGTCCATGAAAAACCGACAGCTGATCTCATCCTCAATGGGGAAATATGAGAGCTTTTCTCCTGTAGTCAGGAATAAGACAGGTATGTCCATTCTCACCATTGTTATTAAACCTAGTAATGAAAGTTCTAGCCACAGCAATCAAACAACAAACAGAAATAAAAGGCATCCACTGCCTGTTTTTCAATTGGGATTCCTCTTGATTTGTAGGAGCTCTTTAGATACCCTGGATACTAGTCTTTTGTTGACTTTCCACAAGTACAAATATCTTCTCTCAGTTCGTGGCTTATCTCTCTTTTGTGTGCTGTGTTATATAAAAGTTTTAGAATTAAATAATGCCATATTTTTCAGTTAGTTTCTTTGTAGTTTGTGTTTTTAATCCTATTTAAGAAATCCTTCCTTATCCTAAGACTACAAGCACACTTTCCATTTGTTGTTCTAAAATTTAAAATTTTTGCTTTTAATTAAATGCTTTAATCCTTCTGGAATTTACCTTTTGTGTATTGTGGGAGTAGAGATCAATTTTTCCTCATATAAGTTACCATTTATTGATTTTCCATTCCCCCCCCTTACTGATTTGTAATTCTACCTCTTTCACCTATCATGTTTTTGGATCTGTGTTGTCCTGTTTCTAGCCTTTCTATTGTTTGTAATTTGCTTGTTATTTACTGTATCTGTGACTCCTTTAATCTCTGGAGTGTAAGTAGATATACATGGTATAAAAGTGTGCGTGTGTATGTGCGGGTATAAAATATAACTTAAAAGAGACTGTGATAAAGTTTATATTCAGTAGGGCAAGTCCCTCACTTGTACTTTCTAAAATTATTTTGGTTTTCTTAATCTTTTATTTTTTTAAATGAATATTCAGGTGAGCTGGTCAAATTCTGTGAGAAGTCCTGTTGGATTTGTATTGATCATACATATTTATTTGGAGAGAATTCACCTCTCCTACATGTGTTGATTTTGTATCTAGCCACCCTTCTGATTCTAATTCCAATAGTTTGTCTATAGGGTCTCTTGGATTTCTATGTGGAAATTGTTTTCTCCAAAAGCTGACAGCTGTGTCTCTCCACATTCTATTTTTAAACTTCATATAATACTTTTTAGTATTCTTGCATCAATTATGACTTTCAGTATACCTTGAACAGTACAGGGAATAATGGCAATTGTTCTTTTGGTTTTTACTTCAATGAAAATGTTTCCAAAGCTTCATCCTTTGCTGTTGGTTTTTGATAGACTACATAGAATCAAAGCTATTCCAGATCAGTGATTCTTAACCTGGATCCACTTTGGACTCCCCTAGGGAGCTGTATAAAAATTCTGATGCCTAGTTCCTACACCCAGAAATTCTGATCTAATTGGTTTTAGATTCAGCTTTGGCATTGGGACTTTAAAAACTCTCCTGATGCTTCTACTGTGCAACTTTGGCTAAGTTAAGAACTGCTATTCTTGATTAATGCCTACATACATTGGTCAAGAGTCTCTTAGTGATGGATGATGGAAACACATGAATAAATAGCTTGAGACAAATAAAGAGGAAAAGGTTTATAAGCTTATAAGTTCATGGCAACTGAAGAGCTAGGAGTAACTGGATGCAGACACAACGCTGTCTGGATCCTCTTTCTCTCCATTGCCTGTCTCTGCTCTCTTTGCAAGGGGCAATTATTCCCTACTACAGTAGTGGTAGACTGCTCTCTGTCCCCAGAGAGTAGAAGAAAGCACTGAATCCATCTTGTAATAGCTCCCGTGACAAGGGCATTTCTTTCCTGCTAACTATAGACAGAGCCCCAAGAAAGGGTCTGATTGTTTGACGTGGGTACCTGCCCTTTTCTGAACCATAGGGATGGCCCACATATGGGCAAGTGATTGCAGGGAAGTCTTGTTGGAGAAACTGAGAAAGTAATTAATTTAACATTTAGATTTTGATTAACTTTCTTGCATACAGCCATAAATCTGACAGTAAAGAAAAGTCTCTAAGGAGGGATGAAAACAGAATTCACAGGAGAGTTGCGAAGCCATTCTTAAGCATTGTGTTAAACTATGTTAATTAATTTAATAATTATTAATTAATTAATTTAATAAAATCAATCAATTAATTAAATAAAATTGGTGACTTGGTTTTCCCTGGCAAGTTGCCTAGGTTTTAGAAAAAAAAGGCACTAGGATCAGGGAGGTATTACTACTGAAGCTGATATACTGAAAGTGGTCATTTGTAACGTGGGAAAAGAGAGGTAAATCATCTGGTAAAAGCTCAAAAACCTGGCTTGTTTAATTACAGGGGTAAACAGTAGTTGAGGGAACTCCCAGAAAGAAATAGCTATAAGAAATGAAAGTTGGAGGGGAAAGCACAGGAAGGGGAAATGTGATGGTTTTGGAATCAGACAAAACAAGATATAAATTTTAGCTAAAATGTATATTTGATTTTTGACAAGTTAATCTTGCTAAATCTTAATGTCTTTATCTGTAGAATGGAGATAACAATGCCTAGTGTATAGGATCATTGAGGAGGTTAAGTATGATGCTTAGGGCCCATCATGCAATAAATGTACAGTAATGCACAATAAGTGTATAGTAAATATTACTTCTTCTTATCCTTTCCATCTTTTATCATAATAAATAATGATCATAACAATGATCTTGAGTTTACGAGCAAGATTGTATTTTGTACAATGTACTATGTATTGGGAAGGTAGGAAAATTTTAGTGAGTTTGTATAACAAATGGCTAAAATTAAAGGTTTAGTTCCTACAGTAGTAGACTTTATCTAGAAAATTCACTTGTAAAAAATAAGGCATTACACTACTACTACAATGTAGAAGAATTTGAGATTGCCAACTTTCTACTTCCAACATGTAACTAAAATCTTGCATTTACTTGTTAATAGGCAGGTTGTTTTGTCAGCCTTGCATGATTTCTTGATTTCTGAAACTTTTCCCACGGATATGAAAGCTGTCTTGGGCCAGCTGCTAAAGAGTGGGAAAAACTCTATTCTCCTTCATAGAAACCATGGAATTCCTGAATGACCTGAGCTAGGAATGCAGATGAGGACTTTTTGATCCTGCACCACTGCCATCATGGAGGCTTCCAGGAAGGCTGGTGGGTGGTTTCAGGTGTACCCAGAGGTTGATCATGGATACTTGGGCCTGAAGTCCTAGGGAAGATCTCGAACCTATGCATTTCCAGGCAGAACATCCGTTGGATTTATCTGATGGGGAAGGAAATCTGATCAGGCTATTTTCTCTCTCAGGGTCCCCTCTCTTTATTCTGTGTCACTCTCTCCTCCTGGTTTCCCTGTAAGTTCTCTAGTCTTCATTCTTACCATTTTCTACACACTACATGTTTCTCTTGGTTCTTTAATTCTCACCTACTCTGATGAGGTCACCCACCATTTAAATGTGGCCACTCTTAGGATATATTTCTAGATCTCAACCCCTCTCCTGATGAGTTTTCTTTTCTTTTCTTTTCTTTTTTAAAGATTTTTTTAGGGAGAGAGAGAGAGAGAGAGCATGAGTGGGTGGGGCAGAGGGAGAGGGAGAGAGAATTATCAAGCAACCTCCACACTGAGTGTGGAGCCCCATGTAGGGCTTAAATTCACAATCATGACTTGAGCCAAAATCAAGAGCATGTCCTTCAAAAAACTGTGCCCCCGCCGGGCACCCTGACCAGTTTTCACATATGCCACACGTGCATTTTTCCAGTTGGCTGCTTCTCCAGGTTCTTCTAACTCAGCAGCTTTTTCTTTTTTCCCTCCTCTCATTTATACCTGTTTTTCCTTCTGTATTCTCAGCCCAGTTAAAGGCCTGTCTGTTTACCAGGCATGCAATCAGAAACCTGGGAGCCATCCCTACCTCACTGTTTCATCCAATATAATTGCTACTGCTACTACTACTAGCTGCTATTAATAATAATAATAATAATAATAATAATAATAATAATAATAGGAACTGCTATTTCTGTGAGTCTTACCAAGTCAGAATTATTAGTAAGAAAGAGCCAGCATTCACTGGTCGCTGAGTTCTGCTTTTAATCTCTACTTTAACTGCCAGTCGGTTCTCAGACCTCACTGACTATACCTGGTCGTTATATTTTCGATCTTTCTTCTTAATGTGTAACATATTTAGCTTGTTCTTTCTATCCCACTCTTAATGTCTTAATGCGGTCCTCCATATGATCTCTTTATTCCTTCTTGCCTTCTTTCAATCCTCAACACACTGTAGTGAGATTTGAACTCCTTTCTGAGACTGGCCACAAATCATATAAGCCTTTGGCATTTACCCCTCTGTGTTACACTACCTCTTTATATCAACCTCAGAACAAATGACTCCTTTTTTCCTCTTAGAGCCCGAGTGTGATAAACATTTTAAGCAACTGAAACGGTAGCTAATCAGGTGTTCTTCCAGTCCTTAGTCTCAATATATTTAGTATTCACAGAAGATTCATTTCAGCTTTCCTCAGCACCTAGCCACGTTCCTCCCAGCTATAGCTCTCATTGATGGAGATAAGTGCTGCAGAGCAAGGGAATTAGATGAAAAATCCTCTCATAATCTCTATCAACACAGGGGTTGAGATGCCACGTGAACATGGGAGGTAGGACTTGGTGGAGAGCCACAGGAGAGCTTTGGGAGAACTTGTGTTACTATAAGTAGGCTAATTTTCATGTAGAGAAGAATGCTATACACTAGAATCTTCCCCTTGGAGCTATTGTGGTTAATTAAGAACAGGTTAAGTGGTCATAAGATCTTCTGTAACCAATAATAAACTATGCTGGTTGGCAAATCAATGTACACAACAGCCTCCTTTCTTTGAAGAAATTAAGATGAATAAACAGAAAATTTTGTTAGAATTTGTTAACTTACTACAACATGGAACCATTTTTAAAGAGATTAAAAAAAAACCCATTGCATGTTACAAATTATTTTCTAGAGGAATTATGGAATACATAGGATTTTAGAAATCAAACTTTTTGGGGGTGCCAGTGGCTCAGTTGGTTAAGCACCTGCCTTCCGCTCGGGCCATGATCTCATGGTCCTGGGATTAAGCCCCTCCATCAGGCTCCCTGCACAGCAGGGAGCCTGCTTCTCTCCCTCTCCATCTGTCTCCTCTTTCCTGCTCATGCTCTGTCTCTCTTTTCTTTCAAATAAATAAATAAAATCTTAAAAAAAAAAAGAAATCAAACTTCTTGACTAAGTAATACACAGACATAGGATACAAAATTCAAAAAGTGAAAAAGGGTAGACTTTAAAGATAAAGTTCCTTCCTTGGAGGTAAAGCTGTTAACACTTTTTTGTGTTTCCAGAGATATTATAAATAGCACAAATTTTGAGTGAAAATTTTATCAAAACAAGCATTTCCATTTTCGCAATACCAAATGTATTGCCTGCTATATAGTAGGTATTCTTTAAATATGGATTAAAGGAATCTGTTTCTGAAAAATGTTTTGGTAAATTTTATGAAAAATATTTTCTAAGTTAAAATTACCCTTGGTTTGACACTTAAAAACAGAAATAACATGAAATTAAGCAATGATGTAAAAAAACAAGGAGGGAAGAGGTATATCTCATCCAAATTTCTTTGTTGCAAGACCACAGGTAACATCATAGTCAATAGTGAAAGGTTGGAAGCTTTTCTGCTAAGGTCAGAAACAGAACAGGATGTCTAATCTCACCATTTCCATTCAACATAGTACTGGAAGTTCTAGCCAGAGCAATTAGGCAAGAAAAAAAAAAAGAAGGCATCCAAATCAGATAGGAAAAAGTAGATTTTCTTGTTTTGCAGATGATATAATTTTATATAGAGAAAATCCTAAAGACTTCTCTTAAACACTGTTAGAACTAATAAATGAATTCAGTGAAGTTGCAGGATACAAAATCAACATATAAAAATCAATTGTGTTTCTATACATTAACAGTTAACTGTTTCAAAAAGAAATAAAACAACCCCATTTATAACAGCAACAAAAATAATAAAATTTTTTTAATTAATTTTTTATTTTTTCAGCATAACAGTATTCATTATTTTTGCACCACACCCAGTGCTCCATGCAATCCGTGCCCTCTACAATACCCACCACCTGGTGCCCCCAACCTCCCACCCCCCACCCCTTCAAAATTCTCAGATCATTTTTCAGAGTCCATAGTCTCTCATGGTTCACCTCCCCTTCCAATTTCCCTCAACTCCCTTCTCCTCTCCATCTCCCCTTGTCCTCCATGCTATTTATTATGCTCCACAAATAAGTGAAACCATATGATAATTGACTCTCTCTGCTTGACTTATTTCACTCAGCATAATCTCTTCCAGTCCCATCCATGTTGCTACAAAACTTGGGTATTCATCCTTTCTTTTTTCTTTTTCTTTTTTTTTTTTTACAGCTTTATAAACATATATTTTTATCCCCAGGGGTACAGGTCTGCGAATCGCCAGGTTTACACACTTCACAGCACTCACCATAGCACATACCCTCCCCAATATCCATAACCCCACCTCCCTCTCCCAACCCCCTCCCCCCATCAACCCTCAGTTTGTTTTGTGAGATTAAGAGTCACTTATGGTTTGTCTCCCTCCCAATCCCATCTTGTTTCATTTATTCTTCTCCAACCCCCTTAACCCCCCATGTTGCATCTCTACTTCCTCATATCAGGGAGATCATATGATAGTTGTCTTTCTCTGATTGACTTATTTCGCTAAGCATGATACCCTCTAGTTCCATCCACGTCATCACAAATGGCAAGATTTCATTTCTTTTGATGGCTGCATAGTATTCCATTGTGTATATATACCACCTCTTCTTTATCCATTCGTCTGTTGATGGACATCTAGGTTCTTTCCATAGTTTGGCTATTGTAGACATTGCTGCTATAAACATTCGGGTGCACGTGCCCCTTCGGATCACTACGTTTGTATCTTTAGGGTAAATACCCAGCAGTGCAATTGCAGGGTCATAGGGTAGTTCTATTTTCAACATTTTGAGGAACCTCCATGCTGTTTTCCAGAGTGGTTGCACCAGCTTGCATTCCCACCAACAGTGTAGGAGGGTTCCCCTTTCTCCGCATCCTCGCCAGCATCTGTCATTTCCTGACTTGTTCATTTTAGCCATTCTGACTGGTGTGAGGTGATATCTCATGGTGGTTTTGATTTGTATTTCCCTGATGCCGAGTGATATGGAGCACTTTTTCATGTGTCTGTTGGCCATCTGGATGTCTTCTTTGCAGAAATGTCTGTTCATGTCCTCTGCCCATTTCTTGATTGGATTATTTGTTCTTTGGGTGTTGAGTTTGCTAAGTTCTTTATAGATTTTGGACACTTGCCCTTTATCTGATATGTCATTTGCAAATATCCTCTCCCATTCTGTCAGTTGTCTTTTGGTTTTGTTAACTGTTTCCTTTGCTGTGCAAAAGCTTTTGATCTTGATAAAATCCCAATAGTTCATTTTTGCCCTTGCTTCCCTTGCTTTTGGCGATGTTCCTAGGAAGATGTTGCTGCGGCTGAGGTCGAAGAGGTTGCTGCCTGTGTTCTCCTTGAGGATTTTGATGGAATCCTTTCTCACATTGAGATCCTTCATCCATTTTGAGTCTATTCTCGTGTGTGGTGTAAGGAAATGATCCAGTTTCATTTTTCTGCATGTGGCTGTCCAATTTTCCCAACACCATTTATTGAAGAGGCTGTCTTTGTTCCATTGGACATTCTTTCCTGCTTTGTCGAAGATGAGTTGACCATAGAGTTGAGGGTCCATTTCTGGGCTCTCTATTCTGCTCCATTGATCTATGTGTCTGTTTTTGTGCCAGTACCATGCTGTCTTGATGATGACAGCTTTGTAATAGAGCTTGAAGTCCGGAATTGTGATGCCACCAACTTTGGCTTTCTTTTTCAATATTCCTTTGGCTATTCGAGGTCTTTTCTGGTTCCATATAAATTTTAGGATTATTTGTTCCATTTCTTTGAAAAAAATGGATGGTACTTTGATAGGAATTGCATTAAATGTGTAGATTGCTTTAGGTAGCATAGACATTTTCACAATATTTATTCTTCCAATCCAGGAGCATGGAACATTTTTCCATTTCTTTGTGTCTTCCTCAATTTCTTTCATGAGTACTTTATAGTTTTCTGAGTATAGATTCTTAGTCTCTTTGGTTAGGTTTATTCCTAGGTATCTTATAGTTTTGGGTGCAACTGTAAATGGGATGGACTCCTTAATTTCTCTTTCTTCTGTCTTGTTGTTGGTGTAGAGAAATGCAACTGATTTCTGTGCATTGATTTTATATCCTGACACTTTACTGAATTCCTGTACAAGTTCTAGCAGTTTTGGAGTGGAGTCTTTTGGGTTTTCCACATAGAGTATCATATCATCTGCAAAGAGTGAGAGTTTGACTTCTTCTTTGCCGATTTGGATGCCTTTAATTTCCTTTTGTTGTCTGATTGCTGAGGCTAGGACTTCTAGTACTATGTTGAAGAGCAGTGGTGATAACGGACATCCCTGCCGTGTTCCTGACCTTAGCGGAAAAGCTTTCAGTTTTTCTCCATTGAGAATGATATTTGCGGTGGGTTTTTCATAGATGGCTTTGATAATATTGAGGTATGTGCCCTCTATCCCTACACTTTGAAGAGTTTTGATCAGGAAGGGATGCTGTACTTTGTCAAATGCTTTTTCAGCATCTATGGAGAGTATCATATGGTTCTTGTTCTTTCTTTTATTAATGTGTTGTATCACATTGATTGATTTGCAGATGTTGAACCAACCTTGCAGCCCTGGAATAAATCCCACTTGGTCGTGGTGAATAATCCTTTTAATGTCCTGTTGAATCCTATTGGCTAGTATTTTGGCGAGAATTTTTGCATCTGTGTTCATCAAGGATATTGGTCTGTAGTTCTCTTTTTTGATGGGATCCTTGTCTGGTTTTGGGATCAAGGTGATGCTGGCCTCATAAAATGAGTTTGGAAGTTTTCCTTCCATTTCTATTTTTTGGAACAGTTTCAGGAGAATAGGAATTAGTTCTTCTTTAAATGTTTGGTAGAATTCTCCCGGGAAGCCGTCTGGCCCTGGGCTTTTGTTTGTTTGGAGATTTTTGATGACTGTTTCAATCTCCTTACTGCTTATGGGTCTGTTCAGGCTTTCTATTTCTTCCTGGTTCAGTTGTGGTAGTTTATATGTCTCTAGGAATGCATCCATTTCTTCCAGATTGTCAAATTTGTTGGCGTAGAGTTGCTCATAGTATGTTCTTATAATTGTCTGTATTTCTTTGGTGTTCGTTGTGATTTCTCCTCTTTCATTCATGATTTTATTTATTTGGGTCCTCTCTCTTTTCTTTTTGATAAGTCTGGCCAGGGGTTTATCAATCTTATTCATTCTTTCAAAGAACCAGCTCCTAGTTTCGTTGATTTGTTCTATTGTTTTTTTGGTTTCTATTTCATTGATTTCTGCTCTGATCTTTTTGATTTCTCTTCTCCTGCTGGGTTTAGGGTTTCCTTCTTGTTCTTTCTCCAGCTCCTTTAGGTGTAGGGTTAGGTTGTGTACCTGAGACCTTTCTTGTTTCTTGAGAAAGGCTTGTACCGCTATATATTTTCCTCTCAGGACTGCCTTTGTTGTGTCCCACAGATTCTGAACCGTTGTGTTTTCATTATCATTTGTTTCCATAAATTTTTTCAATTCTTCTTTAATTTCCTGGTTGACCCATTCATTCTTTAGAAGGATGCTGTTTAGTCTCCATGTATTTGGGTTCTTTCCAAATTTCCTCTTGTGATTGAGTTCTAGCTTCAAAGCATTGTGGTCTGAAGATATGCAGGGAATGATCCCAATCTTTTGATACTGGTTGAGACTTGATTTAGGACCAAGAATGTGATCTATTCTGGAGAATGTTCCATGTGCACTAGAGAAGAATGTGTATTCTGTTGCTTTGGGATGAAAAGTTCTGAATATATCTGTGATGTCCATCTGGTCCAGTGTGTCATTTAAGGCCTTGATTTCCTTTTTGTTCTTTTGCTTGGATGATCTGTCCATTTCAGTGAGAAAAATAATAAAATATTTTTTAGGAGTATTTTTAGCCAAGGAGGTGAAAGATCCGTACATATAAGACACCAATGAAAGTAATGGAAGGAAACAAATAAATGGAAAGATAGCCCATGTTCTTGAGCTGGAAGAATTGATATTGTTAAAATTTCCATTCTACTGAAAGCCATCTATAAATTGAATACAGTCTCTATCAAAATTCTAGGGGCATTTTTCACAGAAATAGAACAAGCAATCCTGAAATTTGTATGGAACCACAAAAGACTCTAAATAGCCAAAGCAATCCTGAGAAAGAACAAAGTGGGAGGCATCACACTTCTTGATTTCAAACATTACTATAGAGTAGTAGGAATCAAAACAGTATGGTACTATCATCTGTCTTAAAAGTAAACACAAAGACCCAGAAACAAACTCTACATACATCATCAGCTAATATTTGACAGGAAGTCAAGAATATTCAGAGGAGAAAAGAATCTCTAATAGTCCTGGGAAAACTTGATATTCATATGCCAAAGAATGAAGCTAGACCCCCATATTATACAACTTTTACCACTCCCCAATATTCACTAAGAAGGGATTAAAATCCTAAATGTAAGGTCCCAAACTGTAAAACTACGGGAAGAAAAACATAAGGAAAAAGTTCCTTGTCATTGGTTTTGGCAATGCTTTTTGGATATGAAATTAAGAGTATAAGCAACAGGGGGAGGAGTCAAGATGGCGGAGAAGTAGCAGGCTGAGACTACTTCAGGTATCGGGAGATCAGCTAGATAGCTTATCTAAAGATTACAAACACCTACAAATCCAATGGGAGATCGAATAGAAGAAGAACAGCAATTCTAGAAACAGAAAATCAACCACTTTCTGAAAGGTAGGACTGGCGGAGAAGTGAATCCAAAGTGACGGGAAGATAGACCGCGGGGGGAGGGGCCGGCTCCCGGCAAGCGGCGGAGCAACGGAGCACAAAATCGGGACTTTTAAAAGTCTGTTCCGCTGAGGGACATCGCTCCAGAGGCTTAACTGGGGTGAAGCCCGCGCGGGGTCAGCGTGGCCTCAGGTCCCGCAGGGTCATAGAAGGATCGGGGTGTCTGAGTGTCGCAGAGCTCACAGGTATTAGAACGGGGAAGCCGGCTACAGAGACAGAGCCGAGGAGTGACTCTCAGCTCAGGGTTACCTTGAACCGGTTGCAGGCTCGGTCAGCTCGGAGCACGGCCGGAGGCCAGGGTGGCGGGAGTCATTGGGCGCTGTTCTCTGGGGGCGCACTGAGGAGTGGGGCCCTGGGCTCTCGGCTCCTCCGGGCCGGAGACTGGGAGGCCGCCATCTTCATTCCCACCCTCCGGAACTCTACGGAAAGCGCTCAGGGAACAAAATCTCCCTAAAGCAAACCCGAGCGGATTACTCAGCCCGGCCCCGGGTAAGGGCGGTGCAACTCCACCTGGGGCAAAGACGCTTGAGAATCACTACAACAGGCCCCTCCCCCAGAAGATCAGCAAGAAACCCAGCCAGGACCAAGTTCACCTACCAAGGAGTGTAGTTTCAATACCAAGGAGAGCAGCGGAATTCCAGAGGAGGAGAAAGCAAAGCACGGAACTCATGGCTTTCTCCCCATGATTCTTTAGCCTTGCAGTTAATTTAATTTTTTTTTCTTTTCTTTTTCAATTTTTTTCTTCTTCTGCTAAATTTTTTTAACTTTTACCCTTTTCTTTTTTTAACATTTTTTAACTAGTTTATCTAATATATATATATATATACATATATATATATATATGTATATATATATATATTTCCTTTTTATACTTTTTCTTTATTGGTTTTCTTTTTTTAATTTTTTTTTCTTTTTTTCTGAACCTCTTTTTATCCCCTCCCCCCCCCCCCCCCCCACGATTTGGGATCTCTTCTGATTTGGCTAAAGCATATTTTCCTGGGGTTGTTGCCACCCTTTTAGTATTTTACTTGCTCCTTCATATACTCTTATCTGGACAAAATGACAAGGCGGAAAAATTCACCACAAAAAAAGGAACAAGAGGCAGTACCAAAGGCTAGGGACCTAATCAATACAGACATTGGTAATATGTCAGATCCAGAGTTCAGAATGACGATTCTCAAGGTTTTAGCCGGGCTCGAAAAAGGCATGGAAGATATTAGAGAAACCCTCTTGGGAGACATAAAAGCCCTTTCTGGAGAAATAAAAGAACTAAAATCTAACCAAGTTGAAATAAAAAAAGCTATTAATGAGGTGCAAACAAAAATGGAGGCTCTGACGGCTAGGATAAATGAGGCAGAAGAAAGAATTAGCAATATAGAAGACCAAATGACAGAGAATAAAGCTGAGCAAAAGAGGGACAAACAGCTACTGGATCACGAGGGGAGAATTCGAGAGATAAGTGACACCAAAAGACGAAACAACATTAGAATAATTGGGATTCCAGAAGAAGAGGAAACAGAGAGGGGAGCAGAAGGTATATTGGAGAGAATTTCCCCAATATGGCAAAGGGAACAAGCATCAAAATCCAGGAGGTTCAGAGAAGCCCCCTCAAGATCAATAAGAATAGGTCCACACCCCATCACCTAATAGTAAAATTGACAAGTCTTAGTGACAAAGAGAAGATCCTGAAAGCAGCCCAGGAAAAGAAGTCTGTAACGTACAATGGTAAAAATATTAGATTGGCAGCAGACTTATCCACAGAGACCTGGCAGGCCAGAAAGAGCTGGCATGATATATTCAGAGTACTAAACGAGAAAAACATGCAGCCAAGAATACTATATCCAGCTAGGCTATCATTGAAAATAGAAGGAGAGATTAAAAGCTTCCAGGACAAACAAAAACTGAAAGAATTTGCAAATACCAAACCAGCTCTACAGGAAATATTGAAAGGGGTCCTCTAAGCAAAGAGAGACCCTAAAAGAAGTAGATCAGAAAGAAACAGAGACAATATACAATAACAGTCACCTTACAGGCAATACAATGGCACTAAATTCATATCTCTCAATACTTACCCTGAATGTTAATGGGCTAAATGCCCCAATCAAAAGACACAGGGTATCAGAATGGATTAAAAAACAAAACCCATCTATATGTTGCCTACAAGAAACTCATCTTAAACCTGAAGACACCTCCAGATTTAAAGTGAGGGGGTGGAAAAGAATTTACCATGCTAATGGACATCAGAAGAAAGCAGGAGTGGCAATCCTTATATCAGATCAATTAGATTTTAAGCCAAAGACTACAATAAGAGATGAGGAAGGACACTATATCATACTCAAAGTAACTATCCAACAAGAAGATCTAACAATTTTAAATATCTATGCCCCTAACGTGGGAGCAGCGAACTATATAAACCAATTAATAACAAAATCAAAGAAACATATCGACAATAATACAATAATAGTAGGGGACTTTAACACTCCCCTCACTGAAATGGACAGATCATCCAAGCAAAAGATCAACAAGGAAATCAAGGCCTTAAATGACACACTGGACCAGATGGACATCACAGATATATTCAGAACTTTTCATCCCAAAGCAACAGAATACACATTCTTCTCTAGTGCACATGGAACATTCTCCAGAATAGATCACATTCTTGGTCCTAAATCAGGTCTCAACTGTTATCAAAAGATTGGAATCATTCCCTGCATATTTTCAGACCACAATGCTTTGAAGCTAGAACTCAATCACAAGAGGAAATTTGGAAAGAACCCAAATACATGGAGACTAAACAGCATCCTTCTAAAGAATGAATGGGTCAACCAGGAAATTAAAGAAGAATTGAAAAAATTTATGGAAACAAATGATAATGAAAACACAACGGTTCAGAATCTGTGGGACACAACAAAGGCAGTCCTGAGAGGAAAATATATAGCGGTACAAGCCTTTCTCAAGAAACAAGAAAGGTCTCAGGTACACAACCTAACCCTACACCTAAAGGAGCTGGAGAAAGAACAAGAAGGAAACCCTAAACCCAGCAGGAGAAGAGATATCAAAAAGATCAGAGCAGAAATCAATGAAATAGAAACCAAAAAAACAATAGAACAAATCAACGAAACTAGGAGCTGGTTCTTTGAAAGAATGAATAAGATTGATAAACCCCTGGCCAGACTTATCAAAAAGAAAAGAGAGAGGACCCAAATAAATAAAATCATGAATGAAAGAGGAGAAATCACAACGAACACCAAAGAAATACAGACAATTATAAGAACATACTATGAGCAACTCTACGCCAACAAATTTGACAATCTGGAAGAAATGGATGCATTCCTAGAGACATATAAACTACCACAACTGAACCAGGAAGAAATAGAAAGCCTGAACAGACCCATAAGCAGTAAGGAGATTGAAACAGTCATCAAAAATCTCCAAACAAACAAAAGCCCAGGGCCAGACGGCTTCCCGGGAGAATTCTACCAAACATTTAAAGAAGAACTAATTCCTATTCTCCTGAAACTGTTCCAAAAAATAGAAATGGAAGGAAAACTTCCAAACTCATTTTATGAGGCCAGCATCACCTTGATCCCAAAACCAGACAAGGATCCCATCAAAAAAGAGAACTACAGACCAATATCCTTGATGAACACAGATGCAAAAATTCTCGCCAAAATACTAGCCAATAGGATTCAACAGGACATTAAAAGGATTATTCACCACGACCAAGTGGGATTTATTCCAGGGCTGCAAGGTTGGTTCAACATCTGCAAATCAATCAATGTGATACAACACATTAATAAAAGAAAGAACAAGAACCATATGATACTCTCCATAGATGCTGAAAAAGCATTTGACAAAGTACAGCATCCCTTCCTGATCAAAACTCTTCAAAGTGTAGGGATAGAGGGCACATACCTCAATATTATCAAAGCCATCTATGAAAAACCCACCGCAAATATCATTCTCAATGGAGAAAAACTGAAAGCTTTTCCGCTAAGGTCAGGAACACGGCAGGGATGTCCGTTATCACCACTGCTCTTCAACATAGTACTAGAAGTCCTAGCCTCAGCAATCAGACAACAAAAGGAAATTAAAGGCATCCAAATCGGCAAAGAAGAAGTCAAACTCTCACTCTTTGCAGATGATATGATACTCTATGTGGAAAACCCAAAAGACTCCACTCCAAAACTGCTAGAACTTGTACAGGAATTCAGTAAAGTGTCAGGATATAAAATCAATGCACAGAAATCAGTTGCATTTCTCTACACCAACAACAAGACAGAAGAAAGAGAAATTAAGGAGTCCATCCCATTTACAGTTGCACCCAAAACTATAAGATACCTAGGAATAAACCTAACCAAAGAGACTAAGAATCTATACTCAGAAAACTATAAAGTACTCATGAAAGAAATTGAGGAAGACACAAAGAAATGGAAAAATGTTCCATGCTCCTGGATTGGAAGAATAAATATTGTGAAAATGTCTATGCTACCTAAAGCAATCTACACATTTAATGCAATTCCTATCAAAGTACCATCCATTTTTTTCAAAGAAATGGAACAAATAATCCTAAAATTTATATGGAACCAGAAAAGACCTCGAATAGCCAAAGGAATATTGAAAAAGAAAGCCAAAGTTGGTGGCATCACAATTCCGGACTTCAAGCTCTATTACAAAGCTGTCATCATCAAGACAGCATGGTACTGGCACAAAAACAGACACATAGATCAATGGAGCAGAATAGAGAGCCCAGAAATGGACCCTCAACTCTATGGTCAACTCATCTTCGACAAAGCAGGAAAGAATGTCCAATGGAACAAAGACAGCCTCTTCAATAAATGGTGTTGGGAAAATTGGACAGCCACATGCAGAAAAATGAAACTGGATCATTTCCTTACACCACACACGAGAATAGACTCAAAATGGATGAAGGATCTCAATGTGAGAAAGGATTCCATCAAAATCCTCAAGGAGAACACAGGCAGCAACCTCTTCGACCTCAGCCGCAGCAACATCTTCCTAGGAACATCGCCAAAAGCAAGGGAAGCAAGGGCAAAAATGAACTATTGGGATTTTATCAAGATCAAAAGCTTTTGCACAGCAAAGGAAACAGTTAACAAAACCAAAAGACAACTGACAGAATGGGAGAGGATATTTGCAAATGACATATCAGATAAAGGGCAAGTGTCCAAAATCTATAAAGAACTTAGCAAACTCAACACCCAAAGAACAAATAATCCAATCAAGAAATGGGCAGAGGACATGAACAGACATTTCTGCAAAGAAGACATCCAGATGGCCAACAGACACATGAAAAAGTGCTCCATATCACTCGGCATCAGGGAAATACAAATCAAAACCACCATGAGATATCACCTCACACCAGTCAGAATGGCTAAAATGAACAAGTCAGGAAATGACAGATGCTGGCGAGGATGCGGAGAAAGGGGAACCCTCCTACACTGTTGGTGGGAATGCAAGCTGGTGCAACCACTCTGGAAAACAGCATGGAGGTTCCTCAAAATGTTGAAAATAGAACTACCCTATGACCCTGCAATTGCACTGCTGGGTATTTACCCTAAAGATACAAACGTAGTGATCCGAAGGGGCACGTGCACCCGAATGTTTATAGCAGCAATGTCTACAATAGCCAAACTATGGAAAGAACCTAGATGTCCATCAACAGACGAATGGATAAAGAAGAGGTGGTATATATACACAATGGAATACTATGCAGCCATCAAAAGAAATGAAATCTTGCCATTTGCGATGACGTGGATGGAACTAGAGGGTATCATGCTTAGCGAAATAAGTCAATCGGAGAAAGACAACTATCATATGATCTCCCTGATATGAGGGAGAGGAGATGCAACATGTGGGGTTAAGGGTGTAGGAGAAGAGTAAATGAAACAAGATGGAATTGGGAGGGAGACAAACCATAAGTGACTCTTAATCTCACAAAACAAACTGAGGGTGATGGGGGGAGGGGTGTTGGGAGGGGGGTGGGATTATGGACACTGGGAGGGTATGTGCTATGGTGAGTGCTGTGAAGTGTGTAAACCTGGTGATTCACAGACCTGTACCCCTGGGGATAAAATATATTATATGTTTATAAAAAATAAAATTAATTTAAAAAGAAAAAAAAGAGTATAAGCAACAAAGGCACAAATAAACAAGTGGGACTATAGCAAAACAAAGGCTTTTTCATAGCAAAGGAAATACTTGGAAAAATAAAAAGCAACCTATGGAATGGGAGAAAACATTTGCACACTATCTGATAAGGGGTTAATATCCAAAATATATAAGTAACCTTTACAACTCAATAGCTACAAAGGAAAAACAATCTGTTTAAAAAATAGAGAAGAACCAAAAAGACATTATTCTGAAGAAGAAATACAGATGGCCAACAGATACATGGAAGGATGCTCAACATCACTAATCACTAGGAAAATGCAAATCTGAACCTCAAGAAGATAACACCTCCCACCTGTTAGAATGGCTATCATCAAAAAGATCAGAGATGTCAAGTTTTGGTGAGAATGTAGAGAAAATGGTACTTATATGTACTGTTGGTGGGAATGTAAATTGGTAGAGCAACTGTGGAAAACAGCGTGAAGGTTCTGTAAAAAACTAAAAATAGAACCACCATATGATCCAGCAATTTCATTTCTGAGTATGTATCTGAAAGAAATAAAATCAATATCTTGAAGAGATATCTGCACCCTCATGTTCACTGAAGCATTATTTACAATAGCCAAGCCATGGAACCATCCTGAGTGTCTGCTGATGGTAGAAAAGGTAAAGGAAAATGCTGTATAAACACATATACTCTTTCCCTCTCTTGCATTATTCAGCCATAAGAAGAAGGAAATCCTGACTTTTGCAGGAACTTGGGTGGAGGATGTTATGCTAAGTGAAGTAAGTCAGTCAGAGAAAGACAACTACTATATGGTATCACTTACATATGGAATTTAAATAACTAAACTCATAAAAATAGTAGAATGATGGTTGGGAGAGGCTAGGCAGGTGGGAGGAAGGGGGAGATGCTGGTTAAGGAGTATAAACTTCCAGGTCTAAGATGAATAGAGGATCTAATGCGCAGCATGGAGACTATAATTAGATATTGTATTATATATCTGAAAGTTAGGATGATAGATTTCAAGTGTTATCATTACAAAAAGGATCATTTTGTGTTGGATGTATGAACTAACCTTATTGTGGTAAATATTTAGCAACGTGTATGTGTATCAAATCATATTGTACACCATAAATTTACATATGTTATATGTCAATAATATCTCAGTAAAATTGGAAAGAATACTTTTCAGATGAACCAGACTTTAATGTAAAAAATAAAACTATAAAAGTCATAGAAGAAAATATGAAAGCAAACTTCCTGCGGGATAGGGAGTGTATCATTGTGTATTCACAGCATAGTCATTGTAGACTCTTCTGTATTTTATAAATGTTGTACTAGGTGCATGTATTAGCTAGTCAAATATTTCCTAATAAAGTGAAATAATTAAATAAAAATATTGTCTCTGCCTGAATATTTGAGTCTAATTTGTATCCCCAAAATGAGTATTAACCCATTTCTTTCAAGCTTTGTACCTGCTGTGACAACACAAACCTGAAGGCAGTTTGTTCTTTCTTCTTGCTGCTCTCTGGGGAAATGGGAGAGAAAGATGACAGGGCAGGAGGAAATACTGGAAATGAGAAAGAAAACTAAAGTGTTTTAAGATAGATAATAGATAATATTTAAGATAATTTAATTAATTTAAATTAATTAATTTAATAATTTAAGATAATTAAATTAATAATTTAATAAGATACTATTTCAAAATATTTATTTGGACTCCCCCCCTTCACTTTTCTTATCAGTGAGTAATTTACAAATTATTGATCTGGGTAACTTACAAATATAAGAACCTTGGTAGAAACTGTGTTTATTCTGTTTCATTCTTCCCATTTCAGACTGTAGCTGACTGAAACTGTTAACACAGAGCACGCATCATTAACATGAGTAGATAATATTCAATAGTTTAAATCCTGAAAAAGAGAATTTAGAGCAGAAAGGATCTCCAATTTTTATTCTAGCTTGGTTAGTTATTACTTTACATTTTTAAGGAGTTTGCTTTTGTTAATAACACAGAGGTGAAGTGGTCTCACAAATTCCAAGCAGATAATTATAAAAGCTTGCTAAATAACTTTTAAAGAAATAATTACAGAATATAGAAAATGTCCAAAACACATGAAAGCCAGAGGAGAGTTTAATCCCTGATGAACCTGAAGGAGTAAGAATTACGAGATTTCTAAGGCCCAGAATAGCAACAGAGGCAATCTACCAAATGCTGCTGAGAGAAATTTTAGAATTTAGGATTTAAATAAATGGAAAGAGATGGCATGTTCATGGATTGGAAGATGCAGCATAATTAAGATGTCAATGAACTCCAAGCTGATTTATAGATTTAATAAAATTCCAATAAAATATCTGAGTGGGAGATTCAAAAATTAGAAATTGACAAGCTGATCCTAAAATTTATATGGTCATGTAACTACCTTAAAGAGCCAAAACAATTTTGAGGAAGCAAAACTGGATAGCTTATGAGTGAGAAAAAGAAAAAAGTTAGAGAACTCATTGTAACTGATTTCAAGATTTATTGTGAAACTACTATAATTAAGATACTAATGGGTATACAGATAGGCATATAACCCAGAGTTTAGAAATGGATTTATTTTCATATACAGTGAGGTGATTTTTGACAAATATGCTAATATAATTCAGTGGAGGGAAGAAAAGACGTTTTTTCAACAAATGCTGAAGCTATTGGATATCTATATGCAAAAATAGTAACTTCCACCCTTACCTCACACCATATAAAAATTTTAACAAAAGCTGGATGATAGACCTAGGTGTAGGAGCTAAAACTATAAAACTCTGATAACATAAGAAATATTTATAATCTTTCATTAGTCAAAGTTTTCGAAGGCAAGATATAAACACCATGAAGAAGAAAACTGATAAATTGGAATTCATTACAATTAAACATACACCTATTGGATGAGTTATTTTCTCCCCTTCTATTCCTGGCTATGTTAACAGTGTTCTCTTTGCTAGTTAGTGTAATGCTAAGCTTTGTCAGTAGAGGGCACTGGAGCAACATTGCAAGATGATAGCCATAGGAAATTTTTGGGGTGATGGAAATGCCATGCACTGTCTAATATGGTAGTTACTTGTCACATGTAGTTACTTAAGATGAATTAAAATTAAAGTTATTCATTCTGTTAACTCAGTCTCTAAGCTGCATTATAATGGCTTCCATATTGGTCTGGGCAGATACAGAACATTTCCATAATGGCCAAAATTTCTACTGGACAGCACTGCTCTATAGTTCTGATTCTGCTGAAGGGTACAGGGCTGTATGCATTCGTCAAAAGTCATTAAATTGTATACTCGAAGTTAGTAAATTTTGTTATATGTAAATTGTACCTCAATAAAAATTAAGGAAAGTGCTATTGCTTTTTGATTAAGAAGGTGTCAATGAACTAGTCTAGGGTTTTAGTGATTTTTTTATATATATAATTTTTAAATTTATGTATTTGACAGATAGAGATCACAAGGAGGCAGAGAGGCAGGCAGAGAGAGAGGGAAGCTCCCTGCCAAGCTGAGAGCCCGATACGGGGCTGGATTCCGGACCTTGGGATCATGACCTGAGCGGAAGGCAGAGGCTTTAACCCACTGAGCCACCCAGGCACTCCCCCAAGGTTTTAGTGATTTTTATCACTGAAATTGCACCACTAAATAAATGAAAAATCTTGTGAACATCAATATTTCCCCACCGCCCTCCTTTATTTATTTTTTTCTTTTTGAGTCAGGAGCAAGCCAAGCTGTAGTGTTTATAGTCTTGTGTGTAACATTAATATGAATTTCCATTTTTTAAAGCCAGGCTATTTAACCTCTTATTTAGCTTTAGAAAATTAAAAATGCATCCTTTGAAGATTTAAACCAATTTGTGGTCATTTGAGAAATGCTATTCATGAACCTTAATATCCTAAGAGAACTGCCAAGCATTTAAAAGTGTTTTCTAAGGTGGTTTAAACAGTTATTAAAAATTATCTTGAATCAGTCTGTTGTGTACCTGAAACTAATATAATGCTACATGTCAATTCTTCAATAATATATATATTTTAAGAATTATTAGAAGCATGAAATAAAATCTTCCTACCTATTTCAATGCTCAGATGCTAGAGGATTGCCCTTCCTAGAAAAATAAATAGCTTTTGAGTGAGAAAAACCATGGAAGTTACACCCTGGAGGGAGAGTGGAGGGTGGGCAGGTAGAGACCATGCTTATTTTGTTCAAGAGTGGCCATCTTGAGCTCCTGAATAAGTACCTCATACTCAGTAAATTTCTGTTGAACGAGTAAATGAATGGATTCAGGTATTGGAGGAAGTCTCTAATTCGTTTTGGATTTTGAAACATGGTATAAATCACCAGTAAAGAACAGAAGAGAACTGGAGAAATACATAGCTATAATTTATTTTTTACTGAGACATCTCTCCAAATTTCTTTTGGCTGAGCACCTGGGCCAATTTCTTAATTTCAAACTGAATTTACTATGGCATAAAGCCAGCTGGACGACATATTCTAGACATTTTAAATTAACAAATATTGCGCTTCTGTGTGCCATTTGGTTTAAGTATTTGAAACAGATGATTTGAACCACAGCCTTGGGGACTTCTATCCAGCTACTGCCAAACTTCTCCCCCTTGATGTCCTCCAGACACTGCAACATCAATGTGCTTAAATCCAAATGCTTCATCTGTCCCTAACTCCCCTCTCCTGGTCAGCTTTTTTGCATCTTAGTAATAAGAACAATCTTAGCCTCTCACCCCAGCCAGAAACCAGAGAATTGCTAGATTTTTCTCTTTCTTTCCCACCTTCTAGAGGAAATCAATCGCCTAAACCTTGGCAATTGCAAATGCATTTATATATTACACACACACACACACACACACACACACACACACACATATCTATATATGTATTTGACAGAGAGAGAGAGAGACAGAGAGATCCCAAGTAGGCAGAGAGGCAGGCAGAGAGATGGGGGGGGGGGGAAGCAGGCTCCCTGCTGAGCAGAGAGCCTGATGCGGTGCTTGATCCCAGGAACCTGAGATCATGACCTGAGCTGAAGGCAGAGGCTTAACCCACTGAGCCACCCAGGCATCCTGAAAATGCATTTTAAACTGAACTACCTCTAGTCATGCACAGAAGTATCACAGTGTAGGGGTGGGTAGATGGGTATGAAGTCTGAAGAACAGACTGGAAACTTGGAAGATAAGGAAGTATTGGTTTCTTTGGGGCATATTCTAAAAAACTGACACCCATTTTTTCCACAATAATTGTTATGATTAGGATAAAAGATTCTTAAAGGAAACAACATGAAGTTGATTGAGACTCTGATATTATAGAGAAAGTAATTGTACCGATGGCACCATTTTTATCTTTCCTAAGTTGCTAATGACAGAGACACAGATGCACTCTCTGTTAGAATTCTTTATCTCTATTCCTACTTTTTATTTCATTTCTTTTTCCATCTTGATGATGGAGTCATCAACCAGAATTTTTATTGTCTACTTAAAAACTTTTACCACTTGACATTCAGTAGAATGACTAGGAATAAAAAATACTGATAATAAAAAGTGCCAATGAAGATGTGAAAAAATTGAAACCCTCGTACACTGCCAGTAGGATTATAAAATGAAGCATCCACTTCAGAAAATATTCTAGCAGTTCCTTGAATGATTAAATGTAGAGTTACCATATGATCCAGCAATTCCATGCCTACGTGTATGCTCAAGAGAAATGAAAACCTATGTCCACAAAAAAACTTGGACAGAAATGTTTATGGCAGCATTATTCATAATAGCCAAAAGTGGAAACAATCCAAATGCCCATGAATGGATGAATAAATAAAAAATGGGGTATAGCCATGCAATAGAATATTATTTGGGCATAAAATATTAATGAGGCACTGATATGTGCTACAACAGGGATGAACCTTGAAAACATACTAAATCAAAGAAACCAGTCACAAATGACCACATATGATATGATTCCATTTCCTACAAAGTATCCAGAATACACAAATTTATAGAGAAAGAAAGTAGACTAACAATTGCTTAGGGCTTTTAGAGGACTTAGGGTTATGGAGGTTGATAGCTACAGAGTATAGAATTTCTTTCTGAGGTGATGAAAATGTTCTAAAAATGTGTTTGTTGTAAATATCTATAAGTGTACTAAAAACCCATGAACTGTACACTTCAGATAGGTGAATCATACTGAATTTGAATTATATTATCAATAAAGCTATTAAAACAAAAATTAAAAAAAGAAACTTTACTGATCTATACAATAAAGCCCAAACAAATTTCACTCCATTCTGCACCTTCTACAGGTCTGGCTTCCTCACTGGTTGCACAAATTATTTAATTAATCCTGACTCGATCTTTCATCCACATGCTGATTTTCAATATTCCAGACGGTTTCCATGGGTCCTAGTAACTCTTGCTCGTGCTGCTTCCTTTGCTTGCAATGTCTTTCCCAATGTTGCCTTCCTTTCAAGATCTGCCAGGCGAACACCTACTTATCTTCCAAGTCTATTCATTGGTCACCTCCATCATGAAACTGTTACCTAAACTTCCAGGGCTGAATTGTCCACTCCCTCTTTTGCACTCTGGTTCTACACCTTGTATGAACTTCTTATCACAGGATCTCTGGTGCTTATATGCTTGCATGTTTCTTTCTCCCTTTTTAGACTGTGAGCTTTTCAGTGGCAAGGATGTCACTGTGTTTTTTTTCTCTTTCCTCCTTGACACTGTGGAGTTGCACATACCTGCTAGCCCTTACCTACCACATACTGAAATTTGAACTAAGGATAGAGACCAGACAGTCCTATCTCGATTTTACTCACATCCTGCCCCTATTGCTTTGTGGTTCTATGTCTTGTGATGGCTGGAAAGCCTCTTTCCAGATTATCTGTCCAAATACTGACTCTGAGTCTTGAACTCTGACCCACTCAACCAAACTTTTGGCTGTGCTATGCATACTGCCTGGCCCCTGGTGGGCCTGTATCTTTGGAAGTTGCAGCCTCTATACTGGACTGTGAACCTTGCCAAATCTCTCCATTTTAACCAGATAGCTTACATTCTCAACTCTTCTTCATTCTGAGATTGATGGAATCAAGAACTCTAAACCTGTGCCATGTCCAATCCATCCCAACCCAGCTCCTTGTTCTACCCTTCCTGATTAGGCTTCTCCCATGTTAGCTATGTCTTGGCACGGTTTCCTCTAATCCTAACACCACCCTCTCCTTTCAGCACAGTTTTTTTCTGATCCTTTCTCTGCATGCCCAAAGTTTCCCATGTATACAACAGGTGTATATGGTTGCACCTAACAGAGTACCCTCCAGTTGTTGTCTCTCTGAATATCTCTCCTTCTCACTAGACCTCCAGGCTAGAGCTGGTCAACACTTCTTTTCTACTTGGACCCATGATAGATGAATTTCATTTGCTGACACATTCCCATGGATTTATCCACATGATGGGTCATAGCAAACACCAGATAGGATGTGGATTATCTGCAGTTTGTGAATTGTAACTCTACTCCATTTATTCCTACTCAGGAATGCACCTAGCGATGCCAGTAAATGAGTACAAAATTATTAGAAGGACAAATGGATCCATTCTAATTTTTTAAAGTAAATACTTCATCAACTTCAGTACTTTTTTATTCATAGCATATTACTCGTGCTAGCCCTCCAAGGGGGCTGCACTATACCAGTGTGTTCTAAGGGTCCCTATTTAGAATCTTAAATCCCTGAGAGCAGGGACTTTTTAACAGTTGTGTCTATAAATCCAGTATCTAGCACATCTTCTGACAATAGCAGGTGCTCAGTGTGTGTTTGATTGGTGACTGATGAACTATGGGGTGAAATTAATTTTATTATTTTTTTAAGATGAAATTAATGTAAAAAAAAAATTCCCTGTGTTTGTATAAAAACAAACAGGAGACAGGCCGACTATCTCCAGATAGTTCAACTGTCTAAGGCAGCTCCTAAGGCCAAATTCTTCAGAATTTGGTATTTTTTCACAGGCCATGATAGAGGTTACTGTTCAGAAGAAATAATATACAAAGTTGGTCCACTCCTAGATTGTTACTTTTACACACTGGCCATTGGTTTCTAGTCTGTTACTATGGATATTTTTTGAGCATCCATGTGAAACCCACTAGGTGAGGGACGCCTGGGTGCTTTAGTTGGGTAAGGAACTGCATTTGGTTCAGGTCATGATCCCAATGTCCTGGGATGGAGCCCCACATCAGACTCCCTGCTTGGTGGGGAGCCGACTTCTCTCTCCCTCTGCTGCTCCCCCTGATGGTGCTCGCTCTCTTTCTCTCTCTGTCAAATAAATAAATAAATAAAGTCTTAAAAAAAAAAAGAAACCCACTAGGTGATCCATAAATCTATATCATAGTCATTTAGTCAAATGCTCACACAATAATATTTTTAGGGTATTACTGCTCCATGGAGCCCACAATTATAAGGAGCACAGTGGAAAGAGTTTTTTTCTTAGAGAACATGATTCTGATACAGTGCTCACTATCTAATGTGTGACTTTAGCCTAGTCAACTCTGCTTTGCTGAGCCTTTAAAGTGGGAATGAATAAATAATTTCCAACCTCATCATTGACCTAAAATTCTTGATTCTAACAAATATCAGAAGACTTTAGAAAGGATGTGGACAGATTGTTTTATAAAACAGGGATAGGATATTTTAAGGGTTGTTCAAAATCTTTATGCACACTTACAAGGAGGTAAGCTTGGTGTCTCAGTCCCCAGTTTATAGGAGACACTGGGCTTATTTTCCAATTTCTATACAAAATGGGTACTTAGCCTGAGGTGGAGAAACAAGGACTCCAGGTTTGCTGCATGGCTGGTACATATGTATTGTGTCTTGGGGTAGTTCCACAACTAGATCCAGACATGATATTTAAGGGCAGTATACTGGGGTTTGGAATAGATTATAGTTTAGACAGAATATTCCTTCCTTTAGCATTTAGAATCCATGAGCCTGTAGGCATCCTCACCAGTCTGTGTGATTTGTAAGAGGTACATTGCCTAACTTAAAAGATCGATATGATGGGCTTCAGAGCCCAAAGGAAAGATTAGCCTTTGAGGAGTAGAATGATACATTTTCTGTTGTGATGGGAGGACAGATGGAGAAAAAGGTAGTGACACAGGTTTTCTATATGGAGGTTTTCTATATGGAGGTGAGGATGTGGGGGAATTCCTATCTAATGATATCTAGTTTTTTTAGGAAGTAGAAGTCAAGGTCATCAACTGAGAGTGAAAAGGGGAGGGTATATGGAAGGTTTTGGTGAGGGGAGGATATTTGAAATAATAGTCTTAGAGAGTGGGAAAGTGAGCTTCCTAGGGAAACAGTAGACATTCCAGGAAGTGTTATGTGCCCATTTAAAATTTGTATTTAATGATTTTCTCTAGCATCATTCAAGACACAGGAAAAGTGGATTTTCAGGTTCAACCAGGGTTTTGTTAGGATAGTACACCTGAAGGAGAGTGTGTCAAGGGATTGTTAGTGGTAATGGACCATAGCAACTAAGGTTGGATAAAGTTAATTGAAGATAGGAGATGGGTATTTCAGCAAAAGATAAAAGGTCAAGATTAAAAATTGTAGCAGTGGAAGAGGTTGTTAATAGAATAAGTAAGCTCAAAGAGATAAAGGTAGTGGCCAGAAATGAGATGTCTGAAACTGAGATTATGGAAGAGATAATTCCCACAACATGGTTATGGGAATGACTGGCTGAGGTGGTATGGAAGAAAAAGTCCCTGTGGTAGAGGCAGTTAAGAAATTAATTGAGACACTGAGATGTATGATGGGTCATCCATGTGGGTGTTATCATCTCTAAGAATGATGACAAAAGTAGGGATGATAAAAATGACTCTGATCCAGGATACAGGATTGAATCTTGTCAAAAAAAAAGGAGGGGAATAACTTGGAGTTAATATGATAGCTTTGAAGAGGTAGAGTGGTGAGTATAGCTGACTGGCATGAGCTTCAAAGCAAAGGAAGGGGGAGATGATTTGAGGTTGCAGTGGAAAGCACAGAGGACAGTTTGGCTTCTAATTTTTTTCTGATGTGGACATGTGAGAGAAGGAAAGCCTCTACTTGAGAAGCTTTCCGGGGAAGCAATGCCCTTATTGACAGCCTGGTTTCATTTAAGGGAAGGAGGAGGTGGCTATGTTCAGAGAAGATGTCAAAGTTACAGTGTTATCTGCCTAAGAATCTTAGAGAATTCTGGAGGAAGATGTGGCAGTGTGGCAGAGTGGGGAAAAACAATGACCATGGAAGAGATTCAGACTTCTAAAAGAGGAGGGATAGAATCACTAATTTAAGGTTTCCACCCTGAGAGGGCCAAGAGGGTCTGAAAACACTTACCTTAGTGATGAGATATCTCAGGAGCCTTACTATTCTAAGCATCGGAATTGTGAAGTCATTTAGGTAAGAATAAGAATAAAGCAAGCCTCTGGGGCATGCACTTAATTTCATTATAATTAGGAACTTGTGGGTAAAGTAGAACTTGTTTAATAAATACACTGGTAGAAACATATAGAGCTCAAAAAAGATGGCCTTGCATTTGGAGATTATCTAGTAAAGCACATTGACTGATTGAAAAGTGAAAAATTGTGTTTCCCACCCACCCCCCACCATAAGTTCTTCCCTTGGCCCAGGTTTTGTGTAGAGAAAGTCTAATAACTTGCATTAAATTCTCAAAGTGGTCTTTGACCCCAAAAGATTTCCAATCGCTAGTCTACATGATCAATCAAACATTGGACAAGTTTCATTTTTTCTGAATTAATTGAAATTAGACTGGATTTACCAATTTTTTTTTGTCATCACTTGGACACATCCTTATCTTTAGCTTCATAATTGACTTCTTTATGAACTCTGGTTACAGTGTAATGAGAAATACTATGCAGAACAACCTTAATAATTTCCCATCATTACTAAGAGAGTTTTTGCAGTGTATTACACTTCATAAATCAGTGAGTAAATAAACAAAGAGAAATGGTAAACAGACAAGGGCGTATTGGCCCTGTGAATATACTTGACTATGTAATAAAAAAGTCCCTATAAACTACTTGGGATGTACAGTAATGGTTTGAGTAGTACTCTACACAAAAACAAACACCTCATTAACAGACTTCATTGGAATTGGTGATAATTCTGACCTACAGAATGGAGTAGGGGGATAACTCTGCATTTAAAAAAATGTGTTTGATATAAATATTAATTATGTAAACAAAGAAAATGGGTAGCTTATTTGAATGAAGTCTCTTAGTCCAATAAGCTATTTTCGAAAGCTAATTTATAAACCATGTTTATAGTATTTGAATAGTACCAATGAATATGTAAATGACAGATGATTAATTATTTACTAAAGAACTCATGAATGTTTCCTGAGACCTGTAGCCCTGTTTCACTCCCCTGCCAGTCAGCATGCTGTGCAGCATACTATGACCCCCAGACTTGCTCTCCCACCAGGTAGTGTGAATTTATTAGATGTAATCCAATTTTTAGTTTTTCTTTCTTTTAAGATCCAAAAATATAGTTTGGAGTTCTATTGTAAGAGACTATTTTGACACAGACCTTTAGGCTTATGAGTTATGGAAAACAATAGTTTCTTTTGGCTTGAGGTAATTTCAGATGACTTGAAATGATTAAGTGATAGTTGGATAAGTGGAAGAAATGGATGCATTCCTGGAAACCTATAACTTCCAAGACTGAAACAGGAAGAAACTGACAACTGAATAGATGAATAACTAGTAATTAGGTTGAAGCAGTGATCAAAAACCTCCCAAAAAACAAGAGTCCAGGACCTGATGGGTTCCCAGGGGAATTCTACCAAACATTCAAAGAAGAAATAATAACTATTCTGAAGCTGTTTCAAAAAACAGAAACAGAAGGAAAACTCTTTCTATGAGGCAAGCATTACCAAAACCACACAAAGACCCCATCAAAAAAGAGAATTTCAGACCAATACCCCTGATGAATATGGATGCCAAGATTCTCAACAAGATACCAGCTAATAGGATTCAGTAGTACATTAAAAAGATTATCCACCATGACCAGGTGGGATTCATCCCTGGGATGCAAGGGTGGTTCAATAGTCACAAATCAATCAACATGATAGAACAAATTAATAAGAGAAGAGAGAACCATATGGTCCTCTCAATTGATGCAGAAAAAGCATCTAACAAAATCCCGCATCTGTTCCTGATTAAAACTCCTCAGAGTATAGGGATAGAAGGAACATTCCTCAACTTCATAAAATCCATCTATGAAAAACCCACAGTGAATATCATTCTCAATGGGGAAAAGCTGAGATCCTTTCCCTTAAGATCAGGAAGATGACAAGGATGCCCTCTCTTGCCACTGTTGTTCAACATAGTACTAGAAGTCCTCGCAACAGCAATCAGACAACAAAAAGAAATAAAAGGTATTCAAATTGGCAAAGATGTCAAAATCAATCTCTTTGCAGATGACATGATACTTTATGTGGAAAACCCAAAAAACTCCATCTCCAAATTACCAAAACTCACACAGCAATTCAGTAATGTGGCGGTGTACAAAATCAATGCACAGAAATCAGTTGTTTTCTTATACACTAACAATGAAACTATTGAAAGAGAAATTAGAGAATCATTTTCATTTACAGTAACACCAACACCGTAAGGTACCTGGGAATAAACTTAACCAAGGAGGTAAAGGATCTATACTCTAGGAACTGTAGAACACTCATGAAAGAAATTGAAGAAGACAAAAAGATGGAAAAGCATTCCATGCTCATGGATCAGAAGAATGAACATTGTTAAAATGTCTATGCTGCCCAGAGCAATCCATACTTTCAATGCCATCCCAACCAAAATGCCAATAGCATTTTTTGAAGTGCTGGAACAAACAAAACTAATATTTGTATGGAACCAAAAAAGACCCCAAATCGCCAAGGATATATTGAAAAAGAAAAACTAAGCTGGGGGCATCATGTTGTCTGATTTCAAGCTATATTAAAAAGCTGTGATCACCAAGACAGCATGGTACTGGCACAAAAACAGACACATAGACCAATGGAACAAGAGTAGAGAGCCCAGGTACACACCTTCAGCTCTATGGTCAAATAATCTTTGATGAAGCAGGAAAAAATATTCAATGACAAAAAGGCAGTCTCTTCAATAAATGATGCTAGGAAAATTGGACAGCTATATACAGAAGAATGAGCCTGACCATTCTCTTACACCATGCACACAGACAGCTCTAGGAATGCAGAGCACTCCCTGGGGAGCAATCTGCTGCTGACTCAGGAAGCTTGATGTCACATTTGCGTCCTCACTCATCAGCAGAACTGAAGCACAAGCTGGCCTCTCTCACTCCACAAGCAGCTGGGATTGAGCAGGCAACCAGGGGCAGGAGGGCTCAAAAATGACTTGCTCCAGCCCAGACCAAACTGTATTTTTCATTAGTGTTTGGAATAGAACTCAAAGTCCTTATGCTTGTACATTATGTAGCCTTCAGTAGATTTTCAAATGTGCGACCTTTACAGTATGGGTCCTTCTTCCAGCGTGCTTTCTCATGATCGGGCATATTTAGGCAAACAACTGAAACTTTAAATCTCCTTATTCCATTGTCAGTAAAAGCAGCAGAAATGACAGTGATAAAAAAGCCTTGACTTCTATGACTGAATCAATGACCAGTCCTTTCGTAACCAAGGAAGCTCACGTGACCATAAGCAGAGGTCTGCAGGACCATTATCACAAAAGACCAGCCAGCAATTTTGTTAGAGAATCTTCTGAGGCAGCTTGTAATTTGGCTGTTTAATTAAACCTCACCAGCCCAGATTGCAGAGGGAAAGTACTGGGAATTTTCCACTGAACTGTCACTCTAAAACTGTGTTCTGCTATGGATTTGATGTCAGAAATCATAACAATATTTAGTGCCAGATAATTGGCCTAACAATGATCTTGAGTGACAGCTTGCATACTTGGGAGGTTAAATTAAAATTGATGTGCTTATTTGTCTCTCAGGCTGTCAAATCTGTACATGTACCTTTTGCTTTTCCAGCACTGCTATGTCTTGGGGCAGTTGGCTGCAATCACTAGTTAATTCTGTGGCTTAAATTAGCAACAGAGTGGATTTGCTTCCATTTCTTTTTTTCCTTCTCTCTCTCACTCTCTCTCTCTCTCTCTCTTTTTTTAACCTTGGATGAACATAATGAGAATAATGCTAATGGTAAGTTTACCAAACTGAGGCTGTAAAAAGTTTCATGTTTAGATGAATATTTTCTTGGCTTAATTCATCTGTCCAGGGAGTTTAGGACATATCAAGTAGCTTCTAAGGACAGTGACTACTGTTATTGGGTGTTTACTCTGTGCTGGGTACTAGGTTCAAAGTCTACCATTTCCTCATTTAAAACTTCGAGCCTCTCTCTAGGGGAAGGTAACAGCACAATTTCATAGATGAGGAAGCATGCCAAGTCCCACAGCCAGTAAATGGGGGCTCTGATTGCAGTGCAGGTCTGCCTAACTCTGGAGCCCATGTTGCAAACTATGATTATATCATAATGCTTTCTGCCACAAACTATACCCTTCTCTGCCAAAAACCAAATTCTTTTCTTAAGAGTCTAAATTTGGAAGAGGCTTTTCTTATATTGCCTTATACCCAGAGGAAAAATATTTATTCTAGAGCAACACACACCAAAAAAGTTAGAGACAAATGTAAAAAAAATTAATTCAGATGCTTTAACCTTAAGAACTTAATATAATTTTATGACAGTTACCATTATTATTTTTATTTCACTTTTACACTGTGGCTAGATGAGAGAGAGAAGTGAGGTGAGGGAAAGGGGAAATGGGAAGGAGAAATGAAAAGGAAGCACTGGGAAGTTGAGGGGAAAGGAAGATTGATGGGAATGAGGAGAGGGAGGCATGGAAACAATTCCTAGAAATGGTATGGAGAGGTACTAGGAAGGCTCTTGTACCTCTTTGGCCATTGCACCTGGGAACTTTCTCCTGTCTCTCTCTCTCTTTTTTCCAGGTCTTTCTTTTAATGTAGTCAGTTTCTTCTATCTATTGGCTTTATCCTATTTGCTCTCAAAAATACACAGCTCTCTTTTAACATGAAAAACCTTCCCTTGGTCTTAAGCCCTTTTGATCACTGACTGAACTAGTTATTGACTTGAGGCAGGAAGTCTGGGCATCCATTTGCCTGGCATTATCTTCTAGGTCCTAGGGGTTCAGAGTAGCTCAAGACAGAGTTACTTCCTTTTCATAAGTAAACTTTCTGAATGATTGGAAATTCATCATGAGCTAATCAGGAGTAGGTAGATGTCAAAGACCATATTTTATTAAGATAACTGAATCTATTAAGAATGAAGTTCTGCCAAATCTGCTTATAGTGTCCTATAGATAAATCAAGTCACAGCAGTGATTGTTTTCCTTCTTTTTACCATTTACTTCCTTCTGTGGGCTTTGATCGCTATCTTCATTTTCTTTCTGTCCACTCATTATGATAATTTGGTACATACCTGTCCCCCTACTAAGTTGTACTTGAATGTCACTAATTACTTCCTTATTGAAAAATCATGTTTTTTTTTTTTAAAGATTTTATTTATTTATTTGACAGAGAGAGATCACAAGTAGACAGAGAGGCAGGCAGAGAGAGAGAGAGAGAGAGAGGGAAGCAGGCTCCCTGTTGAGCAGAGAGCCCGATGCGGGACTCGATCCCAGGACCCTGATATCATGACCTGAGCCGAAGGCAGCGGCTTAACCCACTGAGCCACCCAGGTGCCCCGAAAAATCATGTTTCTTTTACTCTCATGCTTTCTCTTCTTTCTCTTTTATGTATTGTATTTATATATTGGACAGTCTCCTTCATCTCTACACCCCACCCTCAAATTATTTCTTTCTAGAACTGTATCTCAAATATCCATTCCATTCTAGAAAAGCTTTATCTCAATGGTTAGAAAAGCTTTATTGGAGCACCTGGGTGGCTCACTTGATTGAGTGACTGCCTTGGGCTCAGGTTGTGATCCCAGGGTCCCAGGATGGAGTCCCGCATCAGGCTCCCTGCTCAGAGGGGAGTCTGTTTCTCCCTCTGACCCTCTCCCCTCAAATGCTCTCTATCACTCTCTCTCTCTCAAATAAATAAATAAAATATTTTAAAAATAAAAGAAAAGCCTTATCTTGAATTGCGAGATTGGCTTGCTAAATTTAAGGTAAGCCACTCAATGGGAAGTTGAGGTTCTATTTATGCTAAGTGATATCTTCAGGTCATAAATTTCATTCTTTTACATCTGGAATATATACCTTCCAGTGATGAAAAGAGATAGTGTCTTTTTGTGTGTGATTTTTTTGGAGGCAATTATTTTATTCTTGATGCATATAGATCAAAAGGAGATATGGATTTTGTAAATCTAATTTTCTGATAATCAATGATTTAAGCCTTTTGGCTCTCTGGGTATAATATGAATGTGTGTGTGTGTGTGTGTATGGAGGGGACCCAACTTTGATAGAAGTAATCTAAGTTGAATTCTAATTGTCCAGTCTACCATCTCTTACCTTAGAGGGAAGACCACCACACTTCCTGGATCTTACTATAAGAATCTTTCTTCAATAACAATGTCTTCACCATAATGACACAAAGTATCTGCTTGAATATTATTCATGTATTTCTGGACTCCATTGTGTCTGTAGTCATCATGGACTTACTTATTTTGGGAATTGAGTATCTTATGAAATTGGTTGTCAACTTTATTATAGAGATACTTTCTCTTTGCCCTCCTCTGTTTAGAATGACAATATTTAGCTATTTTAAAAAAGTATTATTCTGCATGTTTTGCTTACTGACATAGTAAAAAGATTTGGGTTGTGTCCATATAAAGAAGAACTGAGTGTTTGAGAAGAAAGAAAACAGTTACTATTGTCAGAATCTATCTATATGACACCAACAAACTGGTTTGGCAGACATATGTTCTTAATTGATTAAATTATTACTATAAAATATGGTCTTAGATATCTACCAGCTCGTGATTAATTTCTGACTCATAATCCTACTTTTCTGACAATTTGCCTTTAGAAAATTTCTAATAGGATTGAAAGCTTGAAAAATGAGTCTTGGCTAATTTAAAAAACCTGGAGCCCAAATGAAGGAAATAGAGCCAACTTATATAATGAGACTAATTCATTCAACTTTAAAAGACTATACAACATTTGGGTTCTTGAATTCTTTTTTTTTTAAAGTTTTATTTATTTATTTTAAATAATCTCTACACCTAATGTGGGGCTTGAACTTGTGACCTCAAGATCAAGATTCTCATGCTCTTCCCACTGAGCCAGCCAGGTGCCCCTGGGCTCTGGGATTTTTAAGAATATTAAACTTGGTAGAAAATACCCACATTACCTTCATTTTATATATATTATTATTCCAGTAGAGTGGGTGAGGTCTCAGTTTTAAAAGTCATGGATAAAGAATGAGAAAAGGACACATGTGAACTATAATTTCTATGTAAATTTTAATAACGACAGTTATTATTTTAATCACCTCCAAAAGTCAGGCTAACTCTCCATTGTCAATAAAAGAAGTATGCAGTCTGTGGCAGGTTGTATCAGTCAGGATCCAGACAGGAAATAAATGGCTCACTTAAATGAGTATTAGAGAAGAGTATAATGAAAGGATTGTTTACAATGTTGTAGGCAAGGTCAAAGGAATGAAGGATTTCAGCAAGGAATGAACCAGCAGGAATGAAGCACTACAGGGCTAGCAATAGTAGGGAGCCCCTATCATCCAAGGCCTGAAACAGCAAGACAAGAGAGCAATTACCAGAACCCCAGAGAGAGAAAGCAGCTGTAGGAGTCTGTCTGACAGGTGTTGAGGCCTTTGGCAGAGGGAAAGAGTTAAACCATGGCCTAGCAAATAGATACCTGGTCTCACTCTCCTCTCCTTCTCTTTGATGTTCCACTAGTGCCTTCCATTGGCTGAACCCAACTGGAAGCCAGAAGATAATACAGCCCTTTGATGCAATTCATGTAAGTCAGTCACCAGAATAGAGAGCAAGGAAGAGAAGTTTGGAAAGTAAATTTGCTCTGGAAAAGCAAGTTAAATATTTCCAGCTTAAGGCTTATGCTTGATCTCTTGCCTACCTCAATTCACTTCGGGTCTTTACTTTTATTGGTCTAGATATTAGCATCACTCCTTCTCTTGAATGACACAAATTACTTCCTTCTTGCTATATATAATGTTTCATTTACTCTCACACTTTTTCTTCTATTTATACACATGGATGATCTCTCCTACATTTTTCCCATTCCAAATTATGTATTTCTAGAACTATAGCTCAAGTCTCCATTCCAGTCCAGAAGAACTTTATTTGAACTAGATGAGATGGCTTCCTAATTTTAGAACAAGCCACTTGAAGGGAATTGAGGTTCCATTTGATGCATTCCACCCCTACTGAAGAAAATGTAAAACTTAGAAGGGATTGTTTCCTTGGATGGACACTTGGGCTATGACTTCTGAGGTCCATGAATACTGTGAGTTAGAAGCATGGCAATAGGGCGGCTGGGTGGCTCAGTGGGTTAAGCCGCTGCCTTCGGCTCAGGTCATGATCTCAGGGTCCTGGGATCGAGTCCCACATCGGGCTCTCTGCTCAGCAAGAAGCCTGCTTCCCTCTCTCTCTCTCTCTGCCTGCCTCTCTGTCTACTTGTGATCTCTCTCTGTCAAATAAAGAAATAAAATCTTTAAAAAAAAAAAAAAAGAAGCATGGCAATATTGGCAGTATGCAAAGGTATACAATAGCTGTCTTTATAGATGAATTATTTTCTGTGACAATGTCTCCTGAAAACTGTCAGGCAAATGGGAAAAGGAAAAAAAGTCCTATATCTTTATGAATTTACACAGGAATTGCTCTATCAGGAAGTGTTGAGCTCTTAAAAGACTTAAGAGTCTTTAAAACACACCTTGTAATACTATCCAGTCTTACTATCTTTGTCTTGATGTGAATAGAATCTGTTGGATAATGGCTCAGGCAAGTTTACCAACACACTTTGCCAGCACGAGTTTACTTTCAAAGAGGCATAATTTGGTCCCAATCTCATCTTTTTCTCTAATCCCATCTTTCACTATTCCCTCTAACACCCATTGTACATGTCCACACACCCACAGACAGATAGGCTCTACTCCACCATACTAAACTTCCTTTTTAACTCTGGGTTTTGTGTGTGATAGTCATCCTGCCAACAACACTTTCCCTCCTTCTTGTATTTTTCCCATCCTGCCATTCAACATATTGTATTCTGTTTGATTATTAATGACATTGGGCTATCATTAGGCTGAGAGCAGGGGCTATTTCTTACTTATTTGTCATTGAATCTCCAGGACAGTGTCTGGCATGTAATAACTTCTCTTTTATCTGTTGAAGCAATAGGAAAATTTTGTTCACCAATGTTTATCCTAAAAGTTCTGCTTAGGATGATCTCATTTGTAACTGGGAAAGAAAACTGGAAAAGTGTCTGAGGAATTCACAAATACAAGTTCATTTCCTGAATAAGTAGCAGAGCAATAGACAGTGTGCTGCATTGGGAGGGCCCCAGACTTGTTAGACCACTGTGAGGACACTGGCAACTACTGTGTGCTTCTCAGATTAGATGCCCACCAGAATCCCTTCAGATTATTTGTCGCAATTACCCAAGCTAGAATGTCTGCATCACAGACCTTATGAGTCACCACCTGTGGGGGTGGGTACTGAGTCTGTGTTTTATTAATTGCCCCATCATCCTCCAACTGGTGGCTCTGGTGTGTCCTCAGGCAGGCAAAGCTTTGACCCCTGAAAGGTTTTCAAGCTCCCTGAGGACCTGTGATCTTGCCATGGGCATGAGTCACCAACAACCTTAAGTTTGTAAATGATATTTGTAAATATTCACAGTTTTATGTTTTAATTTTTTATGACTTGTAGGCTTTCCCCTGGGGAGATGTTTAATTTTCTTGTGCTGTTTTGTATTGCAGGGTCTTATTCACTTGATTAATTTTTAATTGGAGGCTCATGCTGAGCTATTTCGACTATGAGTAGAAACAGTTCTGTACTGCTTTTCCAGGGGAATTCTGATTAATGCACTTTCAGTGTGGTCCCTAGAGACCACCAATTTCCTTGTCTCCCAATTATGTGTATTCTGTCAAGAGAAAGGCAGAAAGTTGGGGAAAGATAAATATGGTTGAACAATGTTGAGATGTGCTGGGTGACAGTGTTAAAACCTATTTTTACATGCCTGTAGGTACAGATTTACTTGCATGTGTCCATGGAATCATCCAATGTAGTTCTGCCTCTTTGGTTTTTACAATAATTTGTTTATATTAGAAAATTGTTTGCTCTAAAATTAAGCATTTAATCTCAACAGACACCTCTGCTAAAACTTCCTAATATGCATTTCAGTCTAGAAAATGATTTTTAGAGTCATTTTGGTTAGTTGGTTCTGCTGATTCTTCTACTTAGGCTTGTTATTGAAGCCAAGTGAGTCATTTTCTTATAACAGCTCATTGTAACTCAACCACAGATCTTCAGAATGGTCAACAGACCTCTACTTATGGCTACCTGGTAGGCTTGTGTTCTCCTCATGAGCCAGATTTTGAGTTTTTCTACAAAGCTGCATGAAAATATTAGATACAGGAGAAGCATGGCATGTAAGTTCCCAGAAGGTTAGTATATTAGTTATCTTCTGCAGTGTAACAAATTACCACACAGTTAGTGGTTTAAATGACACCAAATTATCAGCAGAGTTGGGTAGATCAGAAATATGGTAGGGGATCCTGTGGGTTCTCTGCCTGGGGACTCACAAGGCAGAAATTAAGACATTGGCCTATGGGAGAGGGGGAACTTTAATCTACAGGCTCTGGGGAAGAATCTACTTCCAAACTCATTTAGGGTATTGGCAGAATTTAGTTCTTTTCAGCTATGAGATTCAGGTTTCCATTTCTTTGCTGACTGTTGGCTGAGGGGTCTCTGTTAGCTCTTAGAAGCTGCTCTCTGGTCCTTGCATGCAGCCCCTCCATCTGCAAAGCCAGCAGTAATGCATTAAATTTTTTTTCATGCTCACATCTCTGGGATTTTGCCCTCTACTACCAGCCACAGAAAACACTGCTTTTACAGGGATTTTGTGATTGGGTCAAGACTACCCATGTATTGTCTGCCTCCAAAGGTCAGTTGATTTTGGGGCTTTACATCTTAAAAATCCCTCTAGAATGATATTGAGATTGGCATTTGATTGAATAACTAGGGGACAGGAATCTTGGGAGTCTACCTGAGAATTCTGCTTAAAACTTACAGGGACATTATTTAAATGATAAGAAAATGGTTATATTTAAAAATATATGTAATCTATATTATATATGCAATTTAGATTATTCAACCTTAATTGGCTGATAATATGGCTACTATCTTTGGGAAAGAAACTAGTTGTAGCAGTATATAATATTGTTTATGTGTTATATGAAAGCCAGAAATCAAACTATGAGGATGTATAATCTTTTACTGAATTTAAAGGTAAACTTCCTCTTGAGTTTTACACAAAATAGTTCATCTCTACAGGTAGGACTTTCAGGTCATCTAAATACTCACTCTACATTAGTTTTTGTATGGTGACTAACACAACACAATAAAAATAATAAAAAAAATAAAATGAGTAAATGCTCACTCTAATGCTTTAATCTACTAGATATTTCCCAATAGTTACGTGTTAGAACTGAGGGCCCACTATTTCTCATCTGTTGCCTGGTTTCAAGTATTTATTTATGGACCATGATAGCTAGTACAAAACCCCTGTCATGATTGGTTTGTCTTATATTTAAACCACCACCATTTCATTAAAAGTCCTTTTCCTGACTAACTCAACAGGCCACCTAGCTTATTATATCAAAATACTTAAAATTCTTACTAAATGTCTATCTTTTAAAAAAATCTTCAATGGTACTGAGTGGTGAGTGATTGAAATCTGTTTAGGATAATGTACTTAAAATCAGTGAGAGAAAACAGTGTTTACAATGAATAGGATCATAAGAACTGGGTCTAAGATTAGTGTGTATGGTTGAACCATGAATTTGCATATTGACATTGGGACCAAGAACAAAAGCTATAGCAAGGTGTGCAAAGAAGAGAGAAGATTCAGGAGAAGGGTGAGATCAGGAAAGTGCCCGGGGGATGATGGATAAACATAAGCAAGGGCTGTCCAAACTGGTCAGAGGGAGGCTGTGCTTTTATATATGGGCATACCCTGAAGCCCTAGTTCGAAGCAAGGCAGTGAGTCAAACTAGGAGGAAGGTAGGAATCAGAAGAACACAGACAATGGAGATCGGTGGTTCTTGATTTCTAATACAACCTATTGTTCTCCTTCCTAAAACATACACACACAGACAAACAAAACTATACACACAATTTTTAAAAATTTATTTTTATCAACATATAATGTATTATATGCCCCTGGGTACAGGTCTGTGAATCATCAGGCTTACACATTTCACAGCACTCACCATAGCCCATACCGTCCCCAATGTCCATAACCCAACCACCCTCTCCACACACCCCTCCCTGCCGCAAACCTCAGTTTGTTTCATGAGATTAAGAGTCTCATATGGTTTGTTTCCCTCCCGATCCTATCTTGTTTCATTTTTTTCCTTCCCTACCCCACACAACCCCCAACAACCACCCACAACCCCCCACCCTCTCAAATTCCTCATATCAGAGAGATCATATGATACTTGTCTTTCTCTGATTGACTTATTTCGTTTAGCATAATGCCCTCTAGTTCCACCCACGTCATTGCAAATGGCAAGATTTCATTTCTTTCGATGGCTGCATAGTATTCCATTGTATATATATACCACTTCTTCTTTATCCGTTCATCTGTTGATGGACATCTAGGTTCTTTCCATAGTTTGGCTGTTGTGGACATTGCTGCTATAAACATTTGGGTCCACGTGCCCCTTCAGATCACTACATTTGTATCTTTGGGGTAAATGCCCAGTAGTGTGATTGCTGGGTCATAGGGTAGCTCTATTTTCAACTTTTTGAGGAACCTCCATGCTGTTTTCCAGAGTGGCTACACCAGCTTGCATTCCCACCAACAGTGTAAAAGGGTTCCCCTTTCTCTGCATCTTAGCCAACATCTGTCATTTCCTGACTTGTTAATTTTAGCCATTCTGACTGGTGTGAGATGGTATCTCATTGTGGTTTTGATTTGTATTTCCCTGATGCTGAGTGATGTTGACAACTGAGTGTCAGTTGTCTTTTGGTTTTGTTGACTGTTTCCTTTGCTGTGCAAAAGTTTTTGATCTTTATGAAGTCCCAATGGTTCATTTTTGTCCTTGTTTCCCTTGCCTTTGGGGATGTTGTTAGGAAGAAGTGGCTGGGGCTAAGGTCGAAGAGGTTGCTGCCTCTGTTTTCCTCAAGGATTTTGATGGACTCCTGTCTTTCATCCATTTTGAGTCTATTTTGAGGTCTTTCATCCATTTTGAGTCTATTTTTGTGTGTGGTATAAGGAAACGGTCCATTTTCATTCTTTTGCATGTGGGTGTCCAGTTTTCCCAACACCATTTGTTGAAGAGACTGTCTTTTTTCCATTGGACATTCTTTCCTGCTTTGTAGAAGATTAGTTGACCATAGAGTTGAGGGTCCATTTCCAGCCTCTCTATTCTGTTCCATTGATTTATGTGTCTGTTTTTGTGCCAGTACCATACTGTGTTGATGATGACAGCTTTGTAATAGAGCTTGAAGTCTGGAATTGTGATGCCACCAACTTTGGCTTTCTTTTTCAACATCCCTCTGGCTATTGGGGGTCTTTTCTGGTTCCATATAAATTTTAGGATTATTTGTTCCATTTCTTTGAAAAACATTGATGGTATTTTGATAGGGATTGCATTGAATGTGTAGATTGCTTTAGGTAGCATAGACATTTTCACAATATTTGTTCTTCCAACCCATGAGCATGGAACATTTTTCCATTTCTTTGTGTCTTCCTCAGTTTCTTTCATGAGTACTTTATAGTTTTCTGAGTACAGATTCTTTGCCTCTTTGGTTAGGTTTATTCCTAGGTATCTTATGGTTTTGGGTGCCATTGTAAATGAGATCAACTCCTTAACTTTTCTTTCTTTTGTCTTACTGTTGGTGTATAGAAATGCAACTGATTTCTGAGCATTGATTTTATATCCTGACACTTTAGTGAATTTCTATATAAGTTGTAGCAGTTTTGGAGTGGAGTCTTTGAGTTTTCCACATAAATTATCATATCATCTGCAAAGAGTGAGAGTTTGACTTCTTCTTTGCTGACTTGGATGACTTTAATTTCTTTTTGTTGTCTGACTGCTGAGGCTAAGACTTCTAGTACTATGTTGAATAGCAGCGGTGATAGACGACATCCCTGCCATGTTCCTGATCTTAGGGGAAAAGCTCTCAGTTTTTCCCCATTGAGAATGATATTCACTGTGGGTCTTTCATAAATGGCTTTGATGGTATTGAGGTATGTACCCTCTATCTCTACACTTTGAAGAGTTTTGATCAAGAAAGGATGCTGAGGTGCCTGGGTGGCTCAGTGGGTTAAAGCGTCTGCCTTCGGCTCAGGTCATGATCCTGGAGTCCTGGGATTGAGCCCCGCATTGGGCTCTCTGCTCAGTAGGGAGCCTGCTTCCCCCCCACCCCCCGCCTGCCTCTCTGCCGACTTGTGATCTCTCTCTGTCAAATAAATAAATAAAATCTTAAGAAAAAAAAGAGAAAGGATGCTGTACTTTGTCAAAGGCTTTTCCAGCATCTATTGAGAATATCATATGGTTCTTGTTCTTTCTTTTATTAATGTATTGTATCACATTGATTGATTTGTGGATGTTGAACCAAACTTGCAGCCGAGGAATAAATCCCACTTGGTCATGTTGGATAATCTTTTTAATGTATTGTTGGATCCTATTGGCTAGTATTTTGGTGAGAATTTTTGCATTTGTGTTCATCAATGATATTGGTCTGTAATTCTCCTTTTTGATGGTGTCTTTGTCTGGTTTTGGAATCAAGGTAATGCTGGTCTCATAAAATGAGCTTGGAAGTTTTCCTTCCATTTCTATTTTTGGAACAGTTTTAGGAGAACAGGTATTAATTCTTCTTTAAATGTTTGGTAGAATTCCCCTGGGGAAGCTGTCTGGCCCTGGGCTCTTGTTTGTTGGGAAATTTTTGATGACTACTTCAATTTCCTTACTGATTATGGGTCTGTTCAGGTTTTCTATTTCTTCCTGGTTCTGTGTTGGTGTTTATGTGTCTCCAGGAATGCATCCATTTCTTCCAGACTGTCAAATTTGCTGGCATATAGTTGCTTAAAAGATTTTTTTACAAATGTTTGTATTTCTTTGATGTTGGTTGTGATCTCTTCTCTTTCATTCATGTTTTTATTAATTTGGGTCCTTTGAATTTAATTCTGGACCATATATGGATTACGACTGTACAGATGCTGTATAGATCAACAGACACTCAACACAGGCTCTGGAATTTGGATACAGACCCAGAATTGAGACATTGTCTCAAACCTCCTGCAGAACCATAATTGGGCAGCAATCAGCAGGCATAAAAGTCCTTGATTTGAAGTTACCCACTTCTTTTACCAAGAACCTCTGTATTCACCCTGGTCACTCAGTAACCAGGGTTGTGGTGTGACCCGTGCAAAGTCTTGAAGGAGTGAGGCTGAAGAGGATGAACTTGGATGTGTAAGATAGAAAGAAGCATGAGCCCTATTATCTAGATTATATTCTAAAGTGTTCTGAATGGATACTTAAACTGGAACTAACTTTTATTTTGCTGTTTAAAAATCTTGTTCTCCTTACACATTTCTGGCACCTTGATGGTGCAATTCTCAAATCTGTGCATCTGAGAAAATTGTTAAAAGGCTTTTTAAGCTGGACGTTCACACAAGCTTATTTAGTTTATATTTCTAAGTATTTAAATAATTAAGAAGGAGCATCAAGAGATTGTCAAATGAAATAGGTGCCTAATAATTGATGAAATACAAATGACTTTCAAGTGGAAAGACAGAGCAAGAGCAGATTTACCCTCCAAGGCAAGATAGTCAAGAAAAAACATTTAAAAATATATCATTAAGTTCTGTCTAGGATTACTTGGCAAAAAAAATCACTAAAGTTAGAGTTTTAAGGTGGTTCTTTTTTCTCTTTATCAAATCTGTAGCTGGAAAAACTATGTGGGTAGAGAATTTCATTGATTATGAGCATTTACGTGGCATCCAAAAGGGCCTAAGAATTCTCTACATAGGCTGTTTGATCAGAAGGGACTATACTGATCTATGTGCCTGTTGCATCCATATTAAGGACTCGGTGTGTCACTTTTTCTCCCTGACTGGTATTATCCTCAGTGATTTATATTTAGTTTCAGAAACAGTTTGGGGGAATTTTTGACCACTAAGCGTGTCACTGCAGTCATAACTGGAGGTTAGTCTGTGTTTTGAGTTTAGTGTCTCTTTAGGTAGGAGACATTGCTAATAACTATGGACATCACACATACTGGGACCTCCTTCTTAGGAAGGGGATTCATGTACAAGGACAGATCCAAGGAAGGGACCCTGGAAATGAGGATGTGTTGGGGAAATGTATCATAAACAAATGTGTTTGGAAAAATCCAACTATTCTAACTTTTAGTGACTAATTGTTTATATTGAACATGAATTAATTGAACATAGGTGGTAAATGTATTTTGTAAATTATTTACTGTTCCATTGTTAGCCTTTCTCTGTCAGCATGCACATGTTTATAATCTTAAACCACATACATCTTTAGAATGCAGTGTTCTTGGGGCACCTGGGTGGCTCAGTGGGTTAAATCCTCTACCTTCAGCTCAGGTCATGATCTCAGGGTCCTGGAATCAAGCCCCTCATCGGGCTCTCTGCTCAGCGGGGAGCCTGCTTCCCCTCCTTCTCTCTCTGCCTGCCTCTCTGCCTGCTTGTGATCTCTGTCAAATAAATAAATAAAATCTTTTAAAAGAAAAACGAATGCAGTGTTCTTAGTTGCAATATTTCTTTGATGGTTATAACTCTATGAAGTAAGCAGGAAAGTTAATAATATTTGTAGCTTTAAAAGATGTATAACTGAGTCACAGAGGGATAAGGTAACTTGCCCAAAGTTACACATATTATAAAAGGCAGACCTAGGAGTTGAACCTTGTCTTCTTACTCTTGAATATCTGTAGATGTGCTCCTGCTCCACCATCCTAAAGAAAGGTATTCTGTGATTTGTTTTTCCAGAGACAATGATAAACTTGTACTTTTATAGTGAAGCCCTTGGAAGCCCCAGTACCAACAATCATGTCAGGAGTAAGTGTCACAGCCTGTGCTCCTCACACTGGACTTTTCTTCAAATGGCAATTAACTGGTATGTTATTATGATCAAAACATGTTTTATTCAACTTTAGTAGATAAATGCAAACCAACTCCAACAAAACCCCCAGAACAGTGTCTGGCACTTGGTATCACATAAAAATATTTGTTGAATTGACTGTTCTTAGCATTACATATTTGACTGAAACTTTTATAGAGTGAGTTTAGTCGAAGAGTTTATTCATTGATTCAACAAATATATATCAAGTACCATTCTGACCTTGGTATGGCTCTGGGCTCTAGAGATTAAGGGGTAAGAGAAAAAGGTCCCTGCTTTCATGAAGCTTATAGTCTAGTATGGTGAGACAGATATTTAATAAATAAGAAAATGTCATGTATGATGAGTGATGAAGAGAAAATTTAAACAAATAAGGTGATAAAATGGCTGAGCTGTGGTGTGGGCAGGCATTTCAGAAAATCCTTCTCTGAGGAGGTAATATGTATGCTGAGATTTGAATAATGCATAGATGCCTGCTGGGCAAAGATTCAGATGATGATCTTTATCGGAGAGGACTCTTGGAAGTTAATAAGGTAGGCATGGTTGAGGAACCAAACAGAGGGCCAGCGAAATTGGAGTGTCTGCATCCAGTCCACAAGGAGAACATGATGAAGATTAAGAGACAGAGCCTAAGGGACCATGATAGAATTTGAAATTTATTGTAATTATACTCAGAAACTGCAGGAGGATTTGAAACACGGTAGTCATAAGATCTAATTTATGTTATAGATGAGTCAGACTCTTGTGTAATGAGTGGGCTGTAGGGAGAAAGGGAAGAAACAGGGTCCAGGTGAGAGATACTGGTAGGAGGGGGCGGGTAGACAGGGTGTCAGTGGAGATGCTGAGAAGTGCTTGGATTTGACATGTATATGTTGGAGGTAGGACTTGGCTGATCTGATGGGCTGAGGAAGGGGCAGGGAAAGACACTGATCCAGGGTGATTCTAGGATTTATCCTTGAGCAACAGGTGGATGGTAGTGTCAGCTTCTGGGGAACAAAATTTGTGTTGTGGGGACGCCTGGGTGGCTCAGTTGGTTGGACGACTGCCTTCGGCTCAGGTCATGATCCCGGAGTCCCGGGATCAAGTCCCGCATCCGGCTCCCAGCTCCATGGGAAGTCTGCGTCTCCCTCTGACCTTCTCCTTGCTCATGCTCTCTCTCTCTCACTGTATCTCTCTCAAATAAATAAATAAAATCTTTAAAAAAAAATTTGTGTTGTGTGGGTAAGGATGGAGAATCAAAAATTGCTGTCTAAGAGCAATTTTGCCACTGAGAAAACTCTGCTTGTAAAGGGAAAAGATAAGAGAGAGGAACAGATGGAACCAGGATGCAGGAAGTTTGGGCTTTATTTGATTACTCCCTATTGTGGTATTAGGTCCAAGAGAGTGTATTCATAACTCTTTTTTTCTATTTCCTCACTTAATGAGTGGCAAGATTAAATACTTAAAAATGTGTGTACATGGTAACCTACCCCAACTGTTCTGGGCTCCTTGGATTGCAGTGTTATACAAGTGTAAATGGTTCCCCAAAAGGTCGGGCAGTTTATCTCCTAGAGTGTGATTTATGTTAGCAGTTCTGGTTGTTTATCTCTTCAGCAGCTCTGCTGCCAAGAATAGAAAGAAAATCCTGAGACATCTTATTCTTCATTGGGTGGCAGGAAAGTGGTTTAAAGCTGCTGTCCAAGTTATTAATTAACCACTAAACTCAGTTATATAATAAAATATAAGGAATTCTTTCTTCTTATCTTAAAGGAATATTGAAGAAAACAAAACACATAAACTAAACAGTGTGAGTAGTATAGGTTACTGGAAAATAGCACTTGTCTCTTCCCCATGCTTAGTTTCCACAAAAATAATTCAGGGCTTTGAGCATCCATTAATATGTGGTTATAATTTAATCAACCTTTTTATTCATTGGGTAAAATAAGCTATCACCAGGAGATGATACTTGGGTGCCAGCAAATGACTTCTCTGATTTCACCAAGGACTCTAGATGGTCTTTAGACTGGCACTAATAATGGAAGTAATGAGTGAAGTTAGCCAGAATGATTATCTTCCATACACTGACGTGATTTTTTTTCTTCACATGTTTAGCACTCAAAGATTGCTGAGCATTTTCAAAACCCTAAACTTGTAAGACTTTTAACAGCTGAGAATTTGAGGTACTGAGGGGTGGAGGACTTATCTAATGGTATGCCAGAATTAGACTTTGAAGAATCTAAGTCTACAATGGATGAAAGTGTGGAAATATATTTCCAATGACTAACATCCCCACCTTCCTTGTCTGCATTATTTCCCACCCAGAGAGACCAGGGCCTTACTGTGTACACTTCCTAGAGCTCTGGTTTCAGAAGAAAAGATTGTTGGTAATGAATTCATGGTTGAATCAGATTGGTGACGATTTAAAGTATATTCCTCCAGAGGGGATTTGAGAGGGGATGTTGATTTTAAGAGTATTCAGAGAAATGCTTCGCTGAAGGGGGAAGAAGTTAGTCTCTGATAGTGCACTTTTAGTCACGTGGCCTCTGGCTGGACAGGTGTTTGAAACAGGAGCATCTTCCCATTTTCCTCAAGTCATAACAAATCAAAGATTGCCTGCTTTGTCACTGTGAAGATTTTCCAGATGTGTTTTCCATTGATTCTCTGAAGCCCATGAAGCAATAGAGACCAAAATATCCATCCCACCACTTGTAGGGCGGTTTTCTTTCAAATAAAGAGTATTCTCACCCATGTGCTCTCTATTAAATATTATTTACATACATGTATTTGAGAAAAATACCAAAATGTTTCTTAAATTCTCCTTTCTGCCATGTTTCCTTCTTTCTGCCAGTACATAAACAAGAGATAGCTGGTTAAATTTAAGCCATTAACTGGTTGCCTGTGAGTGACTGAGAGCTTGCCTTAGTAGAGTGGTTCTCAAACCTGATTATGCAATGGGCATCAGAATCACATGAAAGGCTTGTTAAAACATGGACTGCAGGACCCCTCCATGGAGTTTCTGATTCAGTAGTCTAGAGTGGGGACCAAGAATTCACATTGCTAACAAGTTCCTAGTGATACTGATGCTGCTAATATGAGGACCACGTTTTGAAATCTACTGAGTTAACCTTTACTGTCATCTGACTCCCCTCAAGTCTCTGTCAGAATAATGAAGAGAGGACATAACAGTTACTGGTACTTTTCGCTTCAAACCAAAGGAACTTAAGGCTTAGAACTTAAACATTACATCACTCTCCCCTGAATTTTATCAAGAACATCTATTTCACATGACTTACTTTTTAAGGATTAAGAATCATCTACAGTTACACAACACCTCCAACTTGTAATAATAGTTCCAGAAATCTCTCTCAGTTCAGCCAGATGCATCTCTGCCTTCTCATGGACTCAGTCTTTCTAATATGTTGGAAATTTGTGTTATCTACTATTTGGTAGTAGATAACAAGTAGTATTTGGTTTAAAAATCAAGCCACAAATAGAGGGGTCTTTCCTGGGTTGATATATATCAAATTACCTAGCAGTCTGATTTCCTTCAGCTGTGCTGTGGTAGAATGGAGTTCTTCAGGCCTTATTTCAAACGTCACCTTTTCATGAAACACTCCCCCTCTTAAGCAGGAGTGAGCTGCCCTTGCATGGTCTATACCACTCTTAGTTCACATGTTGTTGTTTATCATAAGGAATTACAACATACTCTAACACAAGTTTTTTACCCTCAGTAGATTGTGAGCTGTTCAAGAAGGACCAACTTTTTTTTTATAACCTCAGTGCCAATTATAATGCCAAGCATGTAATAGATACTAAATAAATGTTGATAAATGAGTGAAAAAAATTTTAAATATTTTATTTATTTATCTAAGGGAGAGAGCATGAGCGGGGCTGGGGAAGAGGGGGAGGATGGGGAAGGGGAGAAGCACAGAGGGAGAGGGTGAAGCTGACTCCCACATGAGCCTAATATGGCTGGAGGACCTTGAGATCATGACCTGAGCTGAAGGTGGACACCTGACATGCAGGTGCGCCAATGAATGAAATTTTAAAATGTTACTGTGGAACAAACATTGATAAATAGCAGAAGAGGATAATCTCGTTTTATCAATAATGGTGCACCATTTCCCTTTTGGAATAAATGATAAATTCAGTGATAATAGATACAACTTATTAATCTGTGGCTGTTGTGAAGAATAAAGAACATTTGATGAACAAATTGATTATAAAAAAGTGACTTTTATTATAAAATTAACATATATCTATTGCAAGGAATCTTGAAAACACAGAAAAGAAGATATTTTAAATATCGCCCCTCAGTTTACACCCAAATTCAATAACAAAAATTATATATAGTTTAAACAAAGTTCCCTTTTTTACTGTTCACATCCATTCTCCTTTCCTAAGAGATAGCCATGTTAACAACTTGGTTTACCAATTCCACATAGGTGAGATACTATTTAATGTATCGTCCTTACTTTTCATTTAATATTCTATATTTTAATTCTATATTTTGATCTATGTTTTGATTACCCTGGGTACAAATATCATAAATTTACTTTTTATTCGTCTGCTTAGGGTCATGTTTTTGCATAGTTTTGCTTCATAAGGGAAGGAAAACAACAGGCTAGAGAACATTTCCATTTTCCCAGATCGACTTCTTCCTTGCATCCAGGGTGTTAGACCTGGCGCCATCTGCTCCCTTCCAAAAAGTAATAAACTTACCTCCTCCAAATATGGAAACATTCCAGGGTTGTAAGCTCAGACATGCTTGTCTTATCCTTCCCCTAGAGACGTTTATTTATATTCCAAAGATTAAGAGCCTAGCATCCTTTCCCTTTTGTTCCCAGAGACAATTTGTTTATATTTGGGAACAGAGGTCTGTCTCTCTCTCAGGGGAGAAGCCAGGGAACGCCTATTCCTCTTCTGTATAATCTCCCAGGTTCATGTTTACGGGGTTCCCCACCTGCAGTGCAGACCCTTTTATATGTAGGATGACATCTCTCCAGCTCTCCTTCTCTCATCCCAGAAAGGGGAAGACTTGGGACAAAGGGGAAATACTGATTATTGTGAGTAATAATGTGTACCTGCCCCAGAAATTTTGTGACTGTTTTTAAAGATACTATGAATAAATATAGATGTTAAAAACATTTATTTCAGAGAATAGCTATACCTAAGTTATTTAACACTTTTTCCTTTTGAAAGCATTCAGGCTGTCTACATTTTCTGCAATCATAAATGACGCTTCATTAAATAGGTTTCTCTAAGTCTGATTCCTAGGAGTGAAAATGTTCAGTTAAATGGCATGGGCATTTAAAATTTTGTCAATACTAAAAGGCCCTCCAAAAAGGCAACATTGAATTTATATTTCCATCAACTGTGTATATTACCACTTAAAATAATTTTTTTTGCCAATCTAATAAAAATCATACTACCTTGTTTTTATATGCATTTCACTCTTTACTGGTTGGTTGAGGAATATTTTCATACATTTATTGTTTGTATACATTTCCTTTTCTTTTCATTGCTTGCTCTGAGCCTGTGTTCACATTTCTACTCTGTTGCTTTTCTTAGTGATTCAGAGATCATGTTATGAGCACTGATGTTCATCTGTTCTATGTATTGCAAATATTTCCACCCCCCCGTATGTTTCTTTTTGTTGTTATTTGTTGTTGATTTTACTTTGTTTATGGTCATGTATTACATCTATCAATCTCTTCCTATCTTTCTCCTATCTTTTCTTACTGCGAGTTTTCCATTTTTCTCATTGTGAAAGGAATCACAAATTGACCCCCTCCGTGAGATTCCAGTTCCCCTGTAGCATGACTTACTTTGTCCTGAAGGTTGGAGAGTAGAAAGGCTAGAATGTGGAACGGCTACTTTTCACAAAATCCATCTGAACTTGAGTTTGAGTTCTACACGTGAACTAACTCCTAGTGGAGAAGTCTGTTCTTCCCAAGATTTAGAAGGTGGGAGTGAGATGGGTCCATGCCTTAGCTAGTCTAGCTACTTCCACAGGTGAGCCTGATGGAAGGGGCATTTGGTTTTCAGAGACAGCAGCAGAATCTCAGTTCTTATGCTTTACTTTCAAGGATGTCAAGAAACAGGGTAGATGGGGGCTCCATTTAGCTAGGATGCAAGGGCTGATGTGTAGTGGTTTATTTATTTATTTATTTATTTATTTATTTATTTATTTATTTATTTGACAGACAGAGATCACAAGTAGGCAGAGAGGCAGGCAGAGAGAGAGGAGGAAGTAGGCTCCCCGCTGAGCAAAGAGCCCGATACGGGGCTCGATTCCAGGACCCTGGGATCATGACCTGAGCCAAAGGCAGAGGCTTAGCCCACTGAGCCACCCAGGCGCCCCATGATGTGTAGTGGTCTTAAAGTTAGTTGATTCCCCAGCTTTCTGATCATGGAATTTTCTGATCAGAGCAGAGCTGTTGATTATTTCGGTGGGCCAGATCTACAATGATGTTCTGGAAATTCTTTTTTAAAGTTCTACTTAGATCTTGTTCTTCCAATCCCTTCTGATAATTTTCTAAGCATTAGGTTCTATGTATTTAAATGTTTTCTGCTTAAGCAAGGTAGAATAATTTCTGTTATGCTCAGTTAAACCTTGATTAATATAATTTGTAGTGTTTCCTTAAAGTTACATATTCATTCTCATTTTTCTCTTTTCAAAAAATATTTTGTTTTTTATCGTTCCAATTTTAGTATATGTGCTGCCGAAATGAGCACAAAATATTTTGTTTTTTAAATAATCTGTCTACCCAACATGGGGCTTGAACCCACAGACCTGAGGTCAAGAGTCGCATGCTCTACTGACTGAGCCAGTGAGGCACCCTTCTTATATTTTCTTGTAATACTTTTATAGTTGTGGTTTTTCATTTAACTTGGAACCACATCAGGCATTTATTTTAGGTTTTGGTATTGGATAAAGATACAATAGATAGTTATTTATTCCAACTAAATTCTTTGAATAGTCCATTTTTTCCCCATGAATCTCAAATCTTACATTTTTCTTAGATCATATCCCATACAGATACAGGAAACTGTTTAGGATCTTTATTCTATTCTCTATTCTTTGAAATATTTGCCTGTTATTTTAATTAATGTTACATTGTTTTTTATTACTGAAGTTCTCCAAAATGTGCTTTGAAATGATCAAGCTGGATCAAGTTTCCCATCATAATCCTAAATTTTCATCATTTCTATTAGTAGTTTTTAACATTTACATTTGTATTTGAATTTAAGAATTATCTTTTTCATGTCCCATAAAAATTTGGGGAGATTTTATTTAGAACTGCATCAAAATTTTAGATTAATTTGAAAATAGCTGACATATTTTTATTAGTAACAATTATACTTTATATAAATTAACTCATTTAATTCTCATAAAAACCTAATTAAGTCAGTAATATTTTTGTTTCCTTCTTACAAATAAGGGAAATAAGATGCAGAGAGGTTAAATATTTACCCTGCTTTTATTTACCCTACTTTTATTTATTTATTTTTTATTTTTTAAAGATTGTATTTATTTATTTGACAGAGAGAGATCACAAGCAGGCAGAGAGGCAGGCAGGGGCAGGGGAGAAGCAGGCTTCCTGCTGAGCAGAGAGCCCGATGTGGGGCTCGATCCCAGGACCCTGAGATCTTGACCTGAGCCAAAGGCAGAGGCTTAGCCCACTGAGCCACCCAGGCACCCCTACCCTATTTTTATAAACTAGAAAAATAGTATATCCAGAAACATAGTATGTTTTCCCCTTAATCAGGTGCTCAATATCTTCTTCAAAAGATTTTATGATTTTTTTTTCCTCATAGGTTTGACACATTTTTTTAATGATGTTTATTCTAACATGTAAAATAGGCTAGTGACAGTGATTATTTTTCTCATGATTTTGGGGAGTGGTTAAGATCAACACAGGAAAACAAGTCTCTTTTATGTGTTGATCTTATAGCTAGCCATCTGATAAAATTCTCTTATTCATTCTCATAGTCTTAAAAGTATTTCACAAAAATTATGTGTTGATTGTGATAACTGATAGGCCAGATCCAGAACATCACACAGGGATGTGTACACACACACGGATGTATGCATGTGTGCACACATAAACCACATGAGTGTGCACACTATGCTGCAGAGGCCTGGAGCCCTCAGCACACACCCAGGGTTTCAGTCCTGCTGGCTCAGCTTCTACAAGCCTTGACATCTGTCCCTGCAGCAATAGGATTGCTGCCAACTCTGAACCAGAGTGACAGACCATTTGGCTCAGGTCATCCCCCACCCTAATCATCCCCACCCCAATTCCCCCAATCATCACCTCTCTAAAAACTGCAGTGTTTTCCATATTTGAGTTTTCAGTAAAGTCGTTCTTGCCTTTCAAATTCCACAAGTCAAAAGCCTTTTCCATCTTCTCTTGGACAGTCTAGCTTAAACGCTCTCGGTTAGCAAGATCTCCTAAACCTAGAGCTTGGTGATCCCGAGGACAGCAAGTACTTTAGTGCTGATTTCTCCTTTACTAGCCAGGGGATGCAAAAGCTCAGATGTCCATGGACAGAGGAATGGATAAAGAAGATGTGGTATTCCCAATGGAATACTACTCAGCCATCAAAAAACGACATCCCCCATTTGCAAAGATGTGGATGGAACTAGAGGGCATTATGCTAAGTGAAATAAGTCAATCAGAGAAAGACAATTATCTTATGATTTTACTCATATGTAGAATTTAAGAAACAAAACAGAAGAGCATAGGGGAAGGGAGGGAAAAATAAAACAAGATGAAATCAGAGAGAGAGACAAACCATAAGACTCTTAATCATGGGAAACAAACCAAGGGTTTTTGGAGGGGAAAAGGGTGGAAGGATGGGGTGACTGGATGATGGACACTAAGGAGGGCACATAATGTAATGAGCACTGGGTGTTATATGCAACTGATGAATCACTGAACTCTACCTATGAAACTAATAATACATTATATGTTAATTGAATTTAAATTTTAAAAAATAAAAAAAGTAAATAGGATAGTAAAATAATTAGGGAAAAAAAAAGCTCCATCCCAGTTCCGGGTGAGGAAAACCTAGGCCATGGCTTGGGAGTCCTCTTGAAAATGGGTAAAACTATCTTTTATTCTTAACTAATGTGTTTAAAGGAGTGGGAAAAAACTCACATTAATTTCTTACAGAACACGCTATTTTCATGCTATTCCTAGATTACTGAGTTTAGTTTAGAAATAGGTTTGTGATTTTTTCAACCTCTATTACAAGAATCATGTAGATTTTCTTTTTCTATTTATAAGGAAATAATAAATTTCTCATTGTTGAGCAAGTTAGCCACTTTTTTATTCTTATAAGAAGTCTTAGTTGTGATATATCATTCTTATAGTTTTGATTTGTACTTTTTGGAAAAATATTTTTACTTTCATAATCTTATATGAGATTTAGAAAAGGTTATTTGGGGCAGTCTTTACACAAGTTTGTGTTATGCTAGGCTTATAAAACATGTAAGGATATTTTGTATCTATTTTGTGGCCTGAAACAGTTTAAATAAAACATGGGGAAAAAATATGTGTCTTTTAAAGGTTATGTAGAACTCATAAAATGGTCTAGGACTGATGCTTTTTTTTAAAGAGCAGATTTTTAAAAATTATGTTTTTAGTTTTTTCTGTGGCTGTTTTTTCAGTTTACATCTTCCCTGATATTAGTTGATAATCTGTATGTCCCAAACAATTCTTTTTTCTAAAATTTTAAATTTATTGGTCTAAGTGTTAGATACAATTCTTTGGATTTTACAAGTATTATCTGTGTCTTTGGCTGTGTTTTAATTCTTATTTCTGGTGTTATTTCTCTCCCTCCCTATCAGAATTACCAGAGTCTTGTGTATTTTGTTGGGCTTTTCAAAGAACTAATTTTATTTTAATTAATCTAGTCTGCCTTTTGGGGTTATTTTCTATTTAATCTAGTTCTGTTTTTATCTTCTTAAATTTCTTCCTAATTTTTTTGTTTGGTTTGGTTGTTTTTCTCTCATTATGAGGTGAAAGTTTAATGCATTTATTTACTATCTTTCCTGTTTTCTAATAAATGCATTTAGAATGTACATTTCTGCTGAGTATTGCTTTGGCTGTGTGCCATAGATGGGAAGTGTAGGACTCTGCTGTTCATTTTATCAGTAATTTTGGATTTTTGTTTTAACTCAAGAATTACTTAGAAAAATGGTTTCAAATGTCTTTAAATGCCTTTATATTACCCACACATCTTTCTTTCTTTTCTTTTTTTTTAAAGATCCTATTTATTTATTTGACACAGAGAGAGAGAGAGAGAGATCACAAGCAGGCAGAGAGGCAGGCAGAGAGAAGGGGAGAAGCAGGCTCCCTGCCGAGCAGAGAGACTGATGTGGGGCTCAATCCCAGGACTCTGGGATCATGACCAGAGCCGAAGGCAGAGGCTTTAACCCACTGAGCCACCCAGGTGCCCCCCCTTTTTTCTTTTAAATAGATGAATTCAATTGTGCTCTTAATGTCACAGACAGGTCTTAAGTACTGGTTTCCATGGCTCAGCAGCTCCTGGATGTTACTAATCTGCCTGCTGAACTCTTCCTTTATCAGAGACAGATAACATCCAAAACCTTTCTGATATCCTTGTTTTTAACTATCGTGGCTTCTTGAATTGAAGCACCTAAATCCAACACAAGTTTAGAATTGTTTCCCTCAAGAATTAACTCATCTTTCTCAGCTTGAAATACTGAACAAGTAATGGCCTGGTCTTCTCCAAACATTGTGGGTTTTTCACCCAAGCACTTTCTGATTGCAAGAAGAGACCCATTCTCCTGAATCACAATGTTGTTGGAGAAGTAAGCATACACAGACCTCATCCTCTAATGAAAGAACGGGGTGGGAGCCTTATGATGTTTGTACATAATGACGAAGTGGGAACTGAGCCTTCTCCAGTTGTCAGCTGGGGCCTTATTCTTTCTCTTTCGAGACTGAGTTCCACGCTGATGTGATGGAAGTCCCTTTGTTTTTGTTTTTGTTTTTTTTTTAAAGATTTATTTATTTATTTATTTATTTATTTATTTATTTATTTGACAGAGGAAGATCACAAGGAGGCGGAGAGAGAGGAGGAAGCAGGCTCCCAGCTGAGCAGAGAGCCCGGTGCGGGGCTTGATCCCAGGACCCTGGGATCATGACCTGAGCCAAGGGCAGATGCTTTAACCCACAGAGCCACCCAGGTGTGGAAGGCCCTTTGTAATAAATGTGGATCCCTTCAGGTTAACTAAGCTCTATGCTGTTGGAGTTAAAAGTAAACAAAATACAATCCTTAAAAAGAAACCAAAACAAAATACTAGCAAAGGATTTTATTCTCCCATCTTTGGGAGATCCACCAAGGATCTCCACAAGCCAAGCTTTCTTGAGAAGTGCAGCTATTGGTCTGCCTTCTTCCTGCTGGCCCCCAGGTGTGCTTAGGTTCACCTCTCCACTTCACGACTCACCTGAAAAGCCACACACCCTCCAAGCCCAGCGGCCCTTTGGCTGGAAAGTAATATGGCAGTTGGATTGGAGGTGAGGGCCAGTGAATGTGAGAGCAGAGACCAGTTTAAACCACCCCCTTCCTCTCCCAGACTTTTGTGGTTTTGTCAGCTCTATGAGCACAAAGTAGTAAGTATTTCATTGTGTTAGTTCAACCTTCTCTAATAACTAAGAAGTTTAAGCATCTTTTTATACGGCCATTCAAACTCTCTCTTTTGTAAATTGGTGCTTTTTTTTTTTTTTTTATTAATTTTTTTTATTTTTTTCAGCATAACAGTATTCATTATTTTTGCACCACACCCAGTGCTCCATGCAATCCGTGCCCTCTACAATACCCACCACCTGGTGCCCCCAACCTCCCACCCCCCACCCCTTCAAAATTCTCAGATCGTTTTTCAGAGTCCATAGTCTCTCATGGTTCACCTCCCCTTCCAATTTCCCTCAACTCCCTTCTCCTCTCCATCTCCCCTTGTCCTCCATGCTATTTGTTATGCTCCACAAATAAGTGAAACCATATGATAATTGACTCTCTCTGCTTGACTTATTTCACTCAGCATAATCTCTTCCAGTCCCGTCCATGTTGCTACAAAACTTGGGGATTCATCCTTTCTTTCCTTCTTTCTTTTTTTTTTTTTTACAGCTTTATAAACATATATTTTTATCCCCAGGGGTACAGGTCTGTGAATCGCCAGGTTTACACACTTCACAACACTCACCATAGCACATACCCTCCCCGATATCCATAACCCCACCCCCTCTCCCAACCCCCTCCCCCCATCAACCCTCAGTTTGTTTTGTGAGATTAAGAGTCACTTATGGTTTGTCTCCCTCCCAATCCCATCTTGTTTCATTTACTCTTCTCCTACCCCCTCGACCCCCCATGTTGCATCTCCTCTCCCTCATATCAGGGAGATCATATGATAGTTGTCTTTCTCCGATTGACTTATTTCGCTAAGCATGATACCCTCTAGTTCCATCCACGTCGTCGCAAATGGCAAGATTTCATTTCTTTTGATGGCTGCATAGTATTCCATTGTGTATATATACCACCTCTTCTTTATCCATTCGTCTGTAGATGGACATCTAGGTTCTTTCCATAGTTTGGCTATTGTAGACATTGCTGCTATAAACATTCGGGTGCACGTGCCCCTTCGGATCACTATGTTCGTATCTTTAGGGTAAATACCCAGCAGTGCAATTGCTGGGTCATAGGGTAGTTCTATTTTCAACATTTTGAGGAACCTCCATGCTGTTTTCCAGAGTGGTTGCACCAGCTTGCATTCCCACCAACAGTGTAGGAGGGTTCCCCTTTCTCCGCATCCTCGCCAGCATCTGTCATTTCCTGACTTGTTCATTTTAGCCATTCTGACTGGTGTGAGGTGATATCTCATGGTGGTTTTGATTTGTATTTCCCTGATGCCGAGTGATATGGAGCACTTTTTCATGTGTCTGTTGGCCATCTGGATGTCTTCTTTGCAGAAATGTCTGTTCATGTCCTCTGCCCATTTCTTGATTGGATTATTTGTTCTTTGGGTGTTGAGTTTGCTAAGTTCTTTATAGATTTTGGACACTAGCCCTTTATCTGATATGTCATTTGCAAATATCTTCTCCCATTCTGTCAGTTGTCTTTTGGTTTTGTTCACTGTTTCCTTTGCTGTGCAAAAGCTTTTGATCTTGATAAAATCCCAAAAGTTCATTTTTGCCCTTGCTTCCCTTGCCTTTGGTGATGTTCCTAGGAAGATGTTGCTGCGGCTGACGTCGAAGAGGTTGCTGCCTGTGTTTTCCTCGAGGATTTTGATGGATTCCTTTCTCACATTGAGATCCTTCATCCATTTTGAGTCTATTTTCGTGTGTGGTGTAAGGAAATGATCCAATTTCATTTTTCTGCATGTGGCTGTCCAATTTTCCCAACACCATTTATTGAAGAGGCTGTCTTTGTTCCATTGGACATTCTTTCCTGCTTTGTCGAAGATGAGTTGACCATAGAGTTGAGGGTCCATTTCTGGGCTCTCTATTCTGTTCCATTGATCTATGTGTCTGTTTTTGTGCCAGTACCATGCTGTCTTGATGATGACAGCTTTGTAATAGAGCTTGAAGTCCGGAATTGTGATGCCACCAACTTTGGCTTTCTTTTTCAATATTCCTTTGGCTATTCGAGGTCTTTTCTGGTTCCATATAAATTTTAGGATTATTTGTTCCATTTCTTTGAAAAAAATGGATGGTACTTTGATAGGAATTGCATTAAATGTGTAGATTGCTTTAGGTAGCATAGACATTTTCACAATATTTATTCTTCCAATCCAGGAGCATGGAACATTTTTCCATTTCTTTGTGTCTTCCTCAATTTCTTTCATGAGTACTTTATAGTTTTCTGAGTATAGATTCTTAGTCTCTTTGGTTAGGTTTATTCCTAGGTATCTTATAGTTTTGGGTGCAATTGTAAATGGGATGGACTCCTTAATTTCTCTTTCTTCTGTCTTGTTGTTGGTGTAGAGAAATGCAACTGATTTCTGTGCATTGATTTTATATCCTGACACTTTACTGAATTCCTGTACAAGTTCTAGCAGTTTTGGAGTGGAGTCTTTTGGGTTTTCCACATATAGTATCATATCATCTGCAAAGAGTGAGAGTTTGACTTCTTCTTTGCCAATTTGGATGCCTTTAATTTCCTTTTGTTGTCTGATTGCTGAGGCTAGGACCTCTAGTACTATGTTGAAGAGCAGTGGTGATAACGGACATCCCTGCCGTGTTCCTGACCTTAGCGGAAAAGCTTTCAGTTTTTCTCCATTGAGAATGATATTTGCGGTGGGTTTTTCATAGATGGCTTTGATAATATTGAGGTATGTGCCCTCTATCCCTACACTTTGAAGAGTTTTGATCAGGAAGGGATGCTGTACTTTGTCAAATGCTTTTTCAGCATCTATGGAGAGTATCATATGGTTCTTGTTCTTTCTTTTATTAATGTGTTGTATCACATTGATTGATTTGCGGATGTTGAACCAGCCTTGCAGCCCTGGAATAAATCCCACTTGGTCGTGGTGAATAATCCTTTTAACGTACTGTTGAATCCTATTGGCTAGTATTTTGGCGAGAATTTTTGCATCTGTGTTCATCAAGGATATTGGTCTGTAGTTCTCTTTTTTGTTGGGATCCTTGTCTGGTTTTGGGATCAAGGTGATGCTGGCCTCATAAAATGAGTTTGGAAGTTTTCCTTCTATTGCTATTTTTTGGAACAGTTTCAGGAGAATAGGAATTAGTTCTTCTTTAAATGTTTGGTAGAATTCCCCCGGGAAGCCGTCTGGCCCTGGGCTTTTGTTTGTTTGGAGATTTTTGATGACTGTTTCAATCTCCTTACTGCTTATGGGTCTGTTCAGGCTTTCTATTTCTCCTGGTTCAGTTGTGGTAGTTTATATGTCTCTAGGAATGCATCCATTTCTTCCAGATTGTCAAATTTGTTGGCGTAGAGTTGCTCATAGTATGTTCTTATAATTGTCTGTATTTCTTTGGTGTTCGTTGTGATCTCTCCTCTTTCATTCATGATTTTATTTATTTGGGTCCTTTCTCTTTTCTTTTTGATATGTCTGGCCAGGGGTTTATCAATCTTATTAATTCTTTCAAAGAACCAGCTCCTAGTTTCGTTGATTTGTTCTATTGTTTTTTTGGTTTCTATTTCATTGATTTCTGCTCTGATCTTTATGATTTCTCTTCTCCTGCTGGGTTTAGGGTTTCTTTCTTGTTCTTTCTCCAGCTCCTTTAGGTGTAGGGTTAGGTTGTGTACCTGAGACCTTTCTTGTTTCTTGAGAAAGGCTTGTACCGCTATATATTTTCCTCTCAGGACTGCCTTTGTTGTGTCCCACAGATTCTGAACTGTTGTGTTTTCATTATCATTTGTTTCCATAATTTTTTTCAATTCTTCTTTGATTTCCTGGTTGACCCATTCATTCTTTAGAAGGATGCTGTTTAGTCTCCATGTATTTGGGTTCTTTCCAAATTTCCTCTTGTTATTGAGTTCTAGCTTTAGAGCATTGTGGTCTGAAAATATGCAGGGAATGATCCCAATCTTTTGATACCGGTTGAGACTTGATTTAGGACCAAGAATGTGATCTATTCTGGAGAATGTTCCATGTGCACTAGAGAAGAATGTGTATTCTGTTGCTTTGGGATGAAATGTTCTGAATATATCTGTGATGTCCATCTGGTCCAGTGTGTCATTTAAGGCCTTGATTTCCTTGTTGATCTTTTGCTTGGATGATCTGTCCATTTCAGTGAGGGGAGTGTTAAAATCCCCTACTATGATTGTATTCTTGTCGATGTGTTTCTTTGATTTTGTTATTAATTGGTTTATATAGTTGGCTGCTCCCACGTTAGGGGCATAGATATTTAAAATTGTTAGATCTTCTTGTTGGACAGTTCCTTTGAGTATGATATAGTGTCCTTCCTCATCTCTTATTATAGTCTTTGGCTTAAAATCTAATTGATCTGATATAAGGATTGCCACTCCTGCTTTCTTCTGATGTCCATTAGCATGGTAAATTCTTTTCCACCCCCTCACTTTAAACCTGGAGGTGTCTTTGGGTGTAAGATGAGTTTCTTGTAGGCAACACATAGATGGGTTTTGTTTTTTTATCCATTCTGATACCCTGTGTCTTTTGATTGGGGCGTTTAGCCCATTCACATTCAGGGTAAGTATTGAGAGATATGAATTTAGTGCCATTGTATTGCCTGTAAGGTGACTGTTATTGTATATTGTCTCTGTTTCTTTCTGATCTACTACTTTTAGGGTCTCTCTTTGCTTAGAGGACCCCTTTCAATATTTCCTGTAGAGCTGGTTTGGTATTTGCAAATTCTTTCAGTTTTTGTTTGTCCTGGAAGCTTTTAATCTCTCCTTCTATTTTCAATGATAGCCTAGCTGGATATAGTATTCTTGGCTGCATGTTTTTCTCATTTAGTACTCTGAATATATCATGCCAGCTCTTTCTGGCCTGCCAGGTCTCTGTGGATAAGTCTGCTGCCAATCTAATATTTTTACCATTGTACGTTACAGACTTCTTTTCCCGGGCTGCTTTCAGGATCTTTTCTTTGTCACTAAGACTTGTCAATTTCACTATTAGGTGACGGGGTGTAGACCTATTCTTATTGATTTTGAGGGGGGTTCTCTGAACCTCCTGGATTTTGATGCTTGTTCCCTTTGCCATATTGGGGAAATTCTCTCCAATAATTCTCTCCAATATACCTTCTGCTCCCCTCTCTGTTTCCTCTTCTTCTGGAATCCCAATTATTCTAATGTTGTTTCGTCTTATGCTGTCACTTATCTCTCGAATTCTCCCCTCGTGGTCCAGTAGCTGTTTGTCCCTCTTCTGCTCAGCTTCTTTATTCTCTGTCATTTGGTCTTCTATATCGCTAATTCTTTCTTCTGCCTCATTTATCCTAGCAGTGAGAGCCTCCATTTTTTATTGCACCTCATTAATAGCTTTTTTGATTTCAACTTGGTTAGATTTTAGTTCTTTTATTTCTCCAGAAAGGGCTTTTATATCTCCCGAGAGGGTTGCTTTAATATCTTCCATGCCTTTTTCAAGCCCGGCTAGAACCTTGAGAATCATCATTCTGAACTCTATATCTGACATATTACCAATGTCTGTATTGATTAGGTCCCTAGCCTTTGGTACTGCTTCTTGTTCTTTTTTTTGTTGTGAATTTTTCCGCCTTGTCATTTTGTCCAGATAAGAGTTTATGAAGGAGCAAGTAAAATACTAAAAGGGTGGCAACAACCCCAGGAAAATATGCTTTAGCCAAATCAGAAGAGATCCTGAATTGTGAGGGGGGAGAAAGGGGATAAAAAGGGGCTCAGAAAGAAAGAAAAAAAAAACTATTAAAAAAAAGAAAGCCGATAAAGAAATAAATATAAAAAGAGGAAAAAATATATATATATTAAACTATTTAAAAAACGTTGAAAAAAAGAAAATGGTAAAAGTTAAAAAAAAATTTAGCAGAAGAAGAGAAAAAGAAAAAAAAATTGAAAAAGAAAAAAAAATTAAATTAACTGCAAGGCTAAAAAATCATGGGGAGAAAGCCATGAGTTCCGTGCTTTGCTTTCTTCTCCTCTGGAATTCCGCCGTTCTCCTTGGTAGGTGAACTTGGTCCTGGCTGGGTTTCCCGTAGATCTTCTGGGGGAGGGGCCTGTTGTAGTGATTCTCAAGCGTCTTTGCCCCAGGCGGAGTTGCACTGCCCTTACCCCGGGCCGCGCTGAGTAATCCGCTCGGGTTTGCTTTCGGGAGCTTTTGTTCCCTGAGCGCTTTCCGTAGAGTCCGGAGGACGGGAATGAAGATGGCGGCCTCCTGGTCTCCGGCCCGGAGGAGCCGAGAGCCCGGGGCCCCACTCCTCAGTGCGCCCTCAGAGAACAGTGCCAAATGACTCTCGTCACCCTGGCCTCCGGCCGCGCTCCGAGCTGACCGAGCCTGCGACCGGTTCAAGGTTCAACCCTGAGCTGAGAGTCACTCCTCGGCTCTGTCTCTGCAGCCGGCTTCCCCGTTCTAACACCGGTAAGCTCTGCGACACTGAGACACCCCCGATCCTTCTGCGACCCTGCGGGACCTGAGGCCGCGCTTACCCCGCCTGGGCTTCACCCCAGTTAAGCCTCTGGAGTGATGTCCCTCAGCAGAACAGACTTTTAAAAGTCCTGATTTTGCTCCGTTGCTCCGCCGCTCGCCGGGAGCCAGTCCCTCCCCCCGCGGTCTATCTTCCCGTCGCTTTGGATTCACTTCTCCGCCAGTCCTACCTTGCAGAAAGTGGTTGATTTTCTGTTTCTGGAATTGCTGTTCTTCTTCTCTTCAATCTCCCGTTGGATTTGTAGGTGTTTGCAATCTTTAGATAAGCTATTTAGCTGATCTCCCGCTACCCGAAGTAGTCTCAGCCTGCTACTTCTCCGCCATCTTGACTCCTCCCTAAATTGGTGCTTTTATATTCCTTCCCCTTTTCCTGTTGAGTTTTTTTTTTATAATTTGTACATATATATATATTTACATATATATTTTATAATGTACTATTTTATATTATGTATAAAATCTTATATATGTATAATATTTATACATTATGTAATAGAAATATATATATATATATATATATATATATATATATATTCTGGACACTAATCCTGTTTGTTAAATGCATTACAACACCCAGTGGTATCTTCTCTTGATTTTGTAGTGTCTTTTGTACAAAAGATTTTAATGTTAATCTAAGAAGTTTATTTTTTTCTTTTTAAAGAAGGAAATAAAACTGACTGAGGTTGCCCTATCTTCCCCACTGCCTCCAGTTCCTAAGAAAAATGTTGAAAGGGGAAAATTGATGATTCGCTTTTCTGACTACGATAATAAATAATAGGTGATGTTAATAGGAAAAAACCCAGGATGTTTTAACATTTTTTATACTAGAGCTTTAAAAAGCTGCTTAAATGTCAATTTGTGCTAAATGACAGGCTTTAAAGAAGGCCCACAAAATGAACTGTCAGGGTTATAAATCCTCAGAAAAAACCCAAACCTTAGGTCACATGGATGTCTGCCAGGACCGTGTAATTCTCACTTGAACCACGTTTTAGTTGACAGGAGTAATCTGTAAATGCCAAAACCTTCTTATTTACAGGACAGGGTGGGCTGAGTCATCTTGATATTCAAAGCAAACGGTTTAAGTGTGTTGTGGATCATCTTAATGTTGTAATATTAATGGGGAAGACACATATATAGAAGGAACAGAGTTAAAAACAGTGGGTCTAAAACATTACTATTCACTTTTATCTGTTGTGAAAGGAAGGTCTCTGGCTACCATGGTAACTGCTCGTACTTGTGAACTCATATCACATACATATACAGAGTAGACTGGAAATAATTAAGATGGCAATTTTTGCATTTCAAAACCCAAAATGAATCACCTCATGCAAAAAAAGGTTGTTGGGTTTTTTTTTGTGTGTGTGTGATTATATATCTAATGGCCCTAAATCCTCACCTGAACTGCATATTTAACTCTTGATGAGAGCATACACTTGTTTCTAGTTGACTTATTAATTCTGAGAACTGGCTTATGACATTTTTAACAATTTAGTGGCTTTTGGCTATAAATGGCATTTTTTATATCACTGAATGACATAGAAAAAAAACCTCAAAATAATCAACTTCTAAATGAATAATTGAAGGAATATATTTCTCTGGTCTGTAAAAGGTGATCTCCTACAAGCTTCTGCCGTCTTCCCAAGCCTCTAGGGCCAGCTGAGCCCCACATCTTGAGATGGACTCCATCATAGCCTCAGTCTTTTACTGGCTCCATTGTTGGGAGAGCCTACAGACCAGATGCACCTTGGGGGGCAGCTATCTCTTATGTTGTCTCTGGTTGCTGATCTGGCACCCAATTCTGTAGGACCTTGATCATGTTTCCATCTTCTAACTTAACCCAGACCTTCCTCATCTACGACACCCTTGACCTGTGACTTGGACCCCAGGCTGTGCCACGCAGCCTCAGTGGTTGTCCAGATGGTTCTGGTTTCCAACTCTTTCTTCACCTTCCAGCCAGCTAGCTCTTCAGCCTTTTTGGGAGGGTGATAGAAAATAATTTTAAATCTTTATAAAGTTGTTCTTCTCTCATAATAGTTTATCCTTTTTAATTAGGAAAGTTGACAAGTTGATGGGAATGGGGAACAAGTGCCCTTTTTTGCTCCTTCCGTGTTCCCTAACTCCCTCAGGTCGGTTGCTCCCACCTCCTTCAGTGCTAGGAGCTCTTTTCTCTCAGACAATCCAGCTCTGGGGGCCTCAGCCTTTCAATCAAAAGCTTCACATTCTCCCCCCAGAGTGAGAGAAGTCCCTAAATTTTCCAACCCCAAGCTACCCTCTTGGAAGGGGAAAGAAAAAAAAATGCCTGCCTTTAAGGAGAAACAAGACTTTTAAGGGGGTAGAGGAGGGGTGAGGTACCCTGAGCAGGGTCCCTAAGTGATACAGAATATATAGTGAGGTTGTTATCACCATTGTTGCTGTTACTATTATTAGGTTTTTCAGCTGATGCACAAACAACTGGTGTTTCCCATTCCAAATACACCTGGGCTTCCAAGGTAACAACAGTTAGTATGTGTTAAATTCTCTCTAAAGGCTTTACATGCAATACCTCCATTTTTCCTCATGGCCACTCTGTGATACATGGACTGTGATGATTTCCAACCCCATTTTAAAGATAAAGACACTGAATCTTTAAAGTAGATGCCAAGGTCACAAAGGAGGAGTTCAGAAGCCTGAGTCAGAAGAGTCCAGAGGCCATGTTCTTTCTTCTAGAGCAATGTCTGTGGCTGTATGCTGATCTGGCCCTACCCAAACTCTTCTTTCTTTAATGCGGTATTCTTTCTCAAGGGCCCACCTGAATTCTCTCAGCTCCCGTCATCTTACCCTGGTTCATCAGATAAGTCTTTGAAATGTGTAATCTGAATTTCATTTATGGTTCAAGATCCACCCCCCCCCCCCCCGCCCCGCCATGGTTCTCTAGTACCTATATAAGTCAGAAGATGGGAGCAAGTATTTAGTTGCTAAGCAATTCCAAGTTCTGGCTATAGTCTAATCAGTCTGCTACATGTAGGAATCAGGATCTCGAAATGCAGATGCTTCTCCCTCCCTTCTTTCCTTTCCAGAAGCTATATATATTTCCTCCTGCTCCCTAAGTCTTAAATACAGGGAAGTTACGACCTGGTGAATGGTTATACAGGGATTGCATTTTTAGGGTATGAATATAGGCTTGGTTTACTGAAAGTATGAGGGAGCCACCTTTCCACTCGAAACAATGTATCTATGCTTTCATCTTTTTCCTTGCAGAGCTGATATTCAGGAGGCATGAATTGGTTAGGACCATATTGGTTGTTTGTAGCCAGCCTCTGGTACAATTAGTCAATGCTGAACTGGTTTGAAACATTTTGAATATCATTTGTGTGTGTGTGTGTGTGTTTATGTCTGTGTGTGTGCACACACACATGCATGTATATTCACAATATAATTCACAAAATAATCTCTATTAAAAGAAGAAATCTATAAACTCAGAGGCATACAATTTTAGATTTTAGATTTATACACTCTGAACCATACGTGAAGAAACAAATCATTAATGGCTACCCTGGAAACCAGAGAGCTTTCCTGGCTTACCTGAGAAGACAGAGCCAGGAAGAAACAGAATCAAGCCTATAACCCAGATCTGCCAAGTCCCTCATTTAAGTGCACTCTGCTGTCTGTTGACAGCTTCCATCAGAGATCAAAGATTAAGGAAGGAAACCACTCAGTATATTTAGCAAAAATGTCCTCTATCTTTTAACAGAGCCAATCATTTTTATTCTAAACTTTGGTTCTCTTCATTGGCCTTAGTGTCTTAATTATTGCTAAAAAATAGTGAGTGTAAATATGTTAGGATTTTTCCTTTTTGATACCACTTTCCTCATCTTCCAGCTCCTTCTCTCTGGCTTCATCCTCCTTAATATTTCTAGAATTCCCAATCTGTGGGAAGTGTCTGGCTGGTAAAATGTTCTGCCAGACCTGCCTGGCTTCTGTTTCTTTACTTGAATTCCTGTGCCTAATTTGTTACCATCAGAAGGCAGTAATACTTTCTTTTTTTTCACATTGCCTTCTATCTAAGATTCATTTGCTTCTTTCCATTACATATTTGCTTAAAATTAGCATACAAAGGTTAAATCTGCTTATTTAACATACCCTTCATCCATGTACCTTTCCTAAATTTTTGTGGTCTTTTGTCATTTATTGGTTTTGAAAAAATTTTCAGATATAAAGTTGTAGTTTGTCCTAGATACAGCTTTAAAAAGTACGTTAAAAAAAATAAGATTTTGATATGAAGGGTTTCCTCACATGTATTTCCTAGCCTGATCATTGAACTGATTTCATACTTAACAACAGATTCCAGAATGCCTAAAGCCACTTAATTCTAAATGGGAGATTTTCATCTTGGTAAATCTTATAATTTAATTCAATTTTGTCACTTCTCCCACTGATTTTTATATTTTAAATTCACTATTAAATGCTTATAAAGAAAGGCATTTTTTCCCTTTTCATTTTAAGAAATGGAAAATTAGCAATGTCAATTGTATTGCAATATGAAGAAGGGTAGCTTATGGAAGAACCTGTCAGGAGTATTAAAAAAATACTTATTAATTCTCTGTGTTAGAAGGACTGCCACTAAAAAAGGTGAAGAGAACTCTCCTCACCTCAAGGAAGGTGGGTTGTCAGATTTTTTTTACTGTAAATATAAACAAGCGTAATAACACTGCATGTGTTTTTAAAATTGCAGAACTGTGGTTATAAGGTATGTTTATTCCCTGGCATTGAAATTCCCACAAAATATCTTTGTAAACTCTGGACCATACAAGAGATGTAGAGGACGTACTTCCTCTACTTAGGATATTTTTTCTAGTTTGGCAGTTTATTTAAATTCCTAAAATAAAAATATAAATACGTACAAAACCATCACATCAACAACACTGACTAAGTGCCTGCCAAGGGCAAGATAATATAATGTCACCCTGTATCAAAACTTCTTCTGCCTTCAAGATAGTAGCAAATGTTGGTTGCTTGTTGAGTACAAAGGGATTTTCAAACCGTTTCATTTGGGTTGAACTGTGCCTCCCAAAAATATGTTGAAATCCTAATCCCTAGAGCCTTACAAGCGTTGGTGGTATAGTGGTGAGCATAGCTGCCTTCCTAGTGCCTTACAATGTGACTTTATTTGGAAGTAGGGTAGTTGCAAGTATAATTAGTTAAGATGAAGTCATCTTGGAATAGGGCAGGCCCTTAATCCAGAGTTAGAGATTCTCCAGGAAGAGCTGAGGAACAGGGAAAAGATGGTCAAGTGATGATAGAGGGAGAGATGGAGTGATGCATCTACAAACCAAGGAGCACCAAGGATTATCAGCAAACACCAGAAGGTTGAAGAGTCAAGGAAGCATTCTCCCCTATGGATTTTGAGAGAACAAGGTCTGAATAATATCTTAATTTTGGAGTCCTAGCCTCCAGAACTATGAGATGATAAATTTCTCTTGTTTTAAGGTACCCGGTTTGTGGCCTTTTGTAATGGCAGCCCCTGGAAACTAACACACCATCTCATCTAACCCTCTCAATAAACATATGATTTGGGAAATATTATTATAGAGACTAGAAAATGGAGCAACTTGCTGAAAATTATATAGCTAGTAAAAGAACAAAAGTAGAGCTAAGATTTGAAGCAAGGACTTGAAGCAAGACTGTTAAATACCTATTGTCCTTAACTACCACCCTCAGTACCTCCCACAGATACAAGAGTGCACATTCTTTCCCACTGCCAGTTACCAAAAGGTCATCAACTACCCTGCACCTGCTAATTAGATGGAGCTGTTCTTCATGCAATCCTATCCAAGAGCAGCACTGCAATATATAAGCCTAACCTCCCAGCTCAAGCAATAGACTTTCTGGGCAACTGGTTTTTATCTAATATTTCATGGAAATTCATTTTTCCAATTAGTAACAATCTAAAATATTTTAGAGTAATTTATAGAAATAAAAATTTCAAATAAAAAGCACTCATGTGGAGATTTTGTTATTCTTAGAAATAAATAACTTTAATGTATTATACACAATATATCTAGCCAGTTCTGTGTTTTAGAAAACCTTTCGGGTTCCTGATAGTACCTAAACATAATTTGACACAGCCTTAGTAAGCTAGTGGAACCTCCAACTATCTCCTTGAGGAATATTGCTTCTTAACGCTGCCCCTTCCTCAGACCCACCATTTATAACATTTTCCTAATTCTGTGAAATCTTATGTTCTCATCTTGAGCTCTCCAACTCTTGGACATACTTCAGGGCCCAGGTGCCACTTCCTCCATTCAGCTTTCTCCAGTCTTCTTAGCCCTGGGGCCTATCCTGCCTTGATGCCTCTAGTGGGTTAAATTATGTATCCTCGGAAGACATGTCTAAGTCCTAAACCTCATACCTGTAAATGTGACCTTGTTTGAAAATAGGGTCTTATAGATGTAATTGAGGATCTTGAGATCATCTTAGATTTAGGGGACACCCAAAACCTAATGACATATGTTCTTATAAAAGACAGAAAAAGAGATTACTCAGAGACACACAGATACAGAGGAGAGACAAGGATGAAAAGGCCATGTGAAGGCAATGGCAGAGATTGGAGGGTAGTCACAAGCCAAAGAATACCAAGGATTTCCAGTAGCCATCAGAAGCTAGAAGAGGGTCATGGGACAGATTCTCCCTCAGAACATCCAGAGCAAACCAACCTGCCATCACCTTGATTTCAGATTCTGTCCTCCAGAACTGTGGGAGAATAGATTTCTGTTGTTTCAAGGCACAAAGTTTGTGGAAATTTGTTACCAAGATAGTTACTGTGGTAGTTAAACAGCCATGTTAATAAGAGACAAGACCATTAATTTATTTCTGGCTCCTAGATTACTTTGATGATATAGCACTGCTGTTTATAAACTACATATTTGCATTTATGAATTATAATTTAATAATATTAAAGCAAATAAATTCAATAAAGCAATAAATTTAATATTAAATATTACATTGGTCTTGACTAGAAGTAATGGCAATGTCCTTTTCCTTTGTTGATGCTGCAACAGAGAACAGACGTATATACTACATAGTTTCCTCATTCTAAGTAAGATTATTTTAAACTTAAATAACTGAATAGATGGAATAATGTGTTTTTTATAGACCTTCATTTAAAATAGAAAAGCTGATATGGATAGTCTTGGTGAAGAGTGATATACTTCCTAATGTTTTTTAAAATGTTTTTTAGCTTTTTATAAAGCAGTATATGAGACAACTCTTATTAAATATGGAAATAGTGTAGAAGTACATGGAGTAATAAGTGAAAAAGTGGAAGTTTCCTTTTATGAGTGTGTATTCTTTCTGTATTATGGATACACATCCCTATCTGTTCTAGATTATTAAATATTTTCTGCTAGTTTTGTCCTTGATTCCCCTTTCTTAAAACTTTCTTCATGGTACCTTTTATCTTAGAGAAAATTTAAGTTTCAATGTAGTCCAGTCCAAAGCTTCTGAGACTTGCATAGCAAGACCTTTCTTTTCCCAAGATTTTAAAATTTTTCTCATTTTTTTCCCAAGCCTTTTTGCATAGATATTTAGTTTTATGTTAGGTAGGGAAAATAAATTTAAAATTTCCCCCACTTTAAAGTATAGCCAGTTGTCACATCATATTTAGAAGAGTTCATCATTTCCATACAGATATTCCATTTCCATATATCTGAAGAGTAGTTTCTGGACTCCTCACTCTGTTTCATAGATTTGCTTTTGTATATTTCAGTGCAAATTCAACTTTGTTTTTATTATCAAGGTTTGAATAAGTGTTAGGGCAATTCCTCTCTTATTCTTTTTCTTTCTCACACATTTTCAAAATCATTGGGCATTTTTTTCTTCCATGTGAATTTTAGAATCAGCTTGTTAAACTATATACAAAACAAATGTCTTGTTGGGATTTTGAATGAAATTATATTAAATTAAAAGACTAACTTGAAAAAACAAACCAAGAACATGGTAGACCTCTGTATTTATTTGAATATAATTTTATATCCTTCAGGTAAGTTTTGTAGTTTTCTTCATATGCATTTTAAACATTTTTGATAAGTGTCTTCCTATATATTTTACATTTCTTTTGCTACCATAAATGAAAATTTTTCTACTATATTAAAAATTGATTATCACTAGTATATCACAATGTCACAGAATTTTTTTATAGACCCATCTTATATCCGCCTATGTTACTAACCCCCCTAAAAAAATCTAACAATTTTTCAGTGGGTTCTCTTGACTTTCTAGATAAATAATCATATTTACCTGTAAAGAATGAAAGTGTGATTACTTTTCTATTATTTATCTCACATAATTTGTTGTCTAATTGTGTTGGGCAGGCTCTCTTGTTTATGGCTGAATAGTCCTGATGAGGTGTACATCTTTATTCTGTTTGTGATGTAAGTGGAAGTACTTCCAATGTTTCACACTGAGTATGGTATTTGCTCTTTGCGTCTGGTAGATATTCTTTATAAATTGAGAAAATTTCCCACTATTTCTAGTTTGATAAGATTTTGTGTTGTATTGTTTTTAATCAGTAAGAGGTGAAATTCATCAAATGGTGTTAGGTTATATAATGTACAGCTCTTCTTTTTTAATCTGTTTATGTAGTGAATCACATCAATTGATTTATTAGCATTAAGTCATCTTTGCATTACCGGGAAAAATTTTACTTTGTCAACATATTAGTATGTGGTTTTAGTTACAAGCAACAAAACCAACTCATCCTAAGTACAGTACAAAAACAAGTTATTAAAAGCTATCAAGGAACTCCTGGAATCTTTGGGAAGTCAAAAGTATCAGGTTTGTAGGCTATGTGGTCCAGAACAAAGTCTCACATTATTTTGTAGAACTGGTCCAGCAAAGACACACTGTAGAAACTTCTGAACATGGACGTCCTAACTTTTATCACCTAACCTGGACGGCAAACATGCCCTTGGCCCCACCATTTTTGTACTGGAATGTAGACTCCACTGCTCAACAGATGGGTTCTGAGCAGTTCTGCTGTTTCTTGTCAGTAGCTTTCAACCTAAAGTCTGCAATGGTGATATCTGATGGGTAAAGCTAGGTCACATACCTCTTACTTTAACTTCATGGAAAACTGGGAAAGAAAATATGTGGTACGAGTAGGCTCTTTGATGGGAGATTGGGAATTCCTTAAACAACAGAAAGGTTTTCAGATATTCAGTAGCCCAGGATGACTAGTGTCCCTTGTAGTTCTGATGTATTATTTAAAAACTAAGCTACTGGGTTCAGTTAGATAATTATTTTATTTAAAATTTTATGATAGTATATTAAAATGAGATTATAGTATTCTATTTTTGAGCTATCCTTACTTATTTATTTTTTTAAAGATTTTATTTACTTATTTGACAGACAGAGATCACAAGTAGGCAGAGAGGCAGGCAGAGAGAGAAGAGGAAGCAGGCTCCCTGCTGAGCAGAGAGCCGGATGCGGGGCTCGATCCAGGACCCTGAGATCATGACCTGAGCTGAAGGCAGAGGCTTTAACCCACTGAGCCACCCAGGTGCCCTTATCCTTATTTATTTTTGATATAAAGTGAGGCTATTCTTAAAGAATGATATGGGAAGATTTGCATGCTTTTCTATGCTCTAAAAGAATTTATATTATATAGTAATTATCTGCCCTTTATAGCTTTAGTAAAATTTATAAAACCTTCTGGGACTGTAGCTTATTTTTAGATTAGAGCTTTGACAACTCTTGCAATTTTTTTTTTTACAATTATTCCTATATTTAAGCTTTTATCCTCTATTTGATTCAACTTGGTAATATATATTAAATATATAATATAATACATAATTGATATCATTTCATCTATATTTTCCAATTAATTAATATTAGAAACTTTAGTATTCTTTTATAGTTTAAACAGTGTTGGGGCACCTGGATGGCTGATTTATTTAAGCATCCAACTCTGGATTTCAGCTCAGGTCATGATCTCAGAGTTGTGAGATTGAGCCCCATGTGGGACTCCATGCATAGCGGGGAAACTGCTTGAGAATCTCGCCCTCTACCTCTGCCCTTCCCCTTGCTCTCACACACACTCTCTCTCTAAAATAAATAAATAAATAAATCTTAAAAAACACAATATCTTCTGTAGATATATCTCTTTCCTCATTATGAATGGTGTTTATTTTTCCTCTTTTAGTCTTAATAAAAGATTCAAAGATGTCCTCTATGGGACTTTTCAAAGTGCAGTCACTTAATTTTACTGAACAGTTTTATTCTTTATGGCTTCTATTTCATTCTTTTAAACTTCATATTTATAAATTCCTTGCTTTTCTTTTTCTAGAGGTATTTTATTATTGTTTTTGTACCTACTTGATCTGAGCAATTAACTTATTTATTTTTCCTTAAAATTATAAATTATATCAAGAAAACAGGAAAATGTAGAGAAGGATATGTTTATATTTTCCATAAACTTAGACAAATCCTAGTATTTTGCCAAGTTTGTATCAGATAATTTAAAAATAAAATATTTCAGGTATTAAGTTCCTCATGTATTCTTCCAGAAATAGCTACTGCCCTCAATTGTAGTAGAAATGCTTTTCCTTTTATTACATTTATCTGTGCCCACAAGCAACACAGAGTTTATGTAGTTTTTAAACCTCATATAATTGGATCATACTGTATATGTTCTTTTGCAAATTGCTTTTGCTGAACACTTTATGCTTAAGATTTATTTGTGAAAATAAATACAGCCTCAGTTTATAAATTTTAGCTACTCTGTAACTTCTTTTGATGAATGTATCACAATTTATTTATACAGCATCATGCTGATGAGTCTGGGGGAATGAAAGCTTTATCCAGGACAATACTAAAAGGAACAGAAGACTGATGGTAGGAAGAGATTTATATTAGACTTCAGACATTGCTACAAGAGTATAGCCAGAGCTTTACCAGGCATCATGTTTGAAAATTATCACCTTTCCCACTTCTTTGTCAAAAGTTTTTAATGATATTTATTCAGAACTCCTTTCTTGGGACCCAAATAGAAACCACTTGCGTAATGTGGTTAAAGTTTATTTTTTATTCAATGGTCACAAATTTTTGTAATGCCTGCCCTCCTTTCCCCACCAGTTTAAAATTAGGAAAAGAGGCGGCGGTGTCCGACCGGGAGCGCCGAGGGCAGTGGGCAGGTGGGGCGCCTCCCGAAGGGCCGAGCCGAGAGCCCAGGCTGCAGGCGCGGACGCCGCGCTCCCCTCCCGCGCCGGCCCCGCAGCCCGCCTCGCGCGTCTGGCCGAGCGGGTGGCGGGCTCGCCGGGACCACCCCGCAATGCTCCCGCCGCCGCCGCCGTAGGGAGCGCCGGAGCCCGCTGCAGAGAGAGGCTGAACAAAGCTCAGGCTCAGTTGTGCTTCCTGCTTGTCAGCCTCTTGCCTCCCAAACGCGTACCATTTCCACTTGATGTCATCACGCAGAAGGAGGTGAAAGGGACTTGATGACAGATTCAGTGGCGAAGCTAAAAGGGGACAGAATAAAAGAAATGTTTCTGATACTCATCCCCCTCAATTCTTGATCCATTACCATACATACCCATCTTACCTGATCCTAAGTCAGTTGAGTGATTAAAAACATGGCATATTTGAAGCAAAAAATAAATAAATAAATAAATAAGTAAAATAAAATTAGGAAAAGAGATATAATTGCAAACAGTTGGATTTTTCTGAGGTTAGAAATAACTCAAAGTAGTAGTGGTATATTTGCTTAACTTTTATCCTTTCAGAATATGATGAATACTGGATTTTCATCTACCTACTTTCCTAGATTCCCACCCCTCTGTCCCTATTGCTACCTGTTACACTCTACCTTAACTCCTTAACTAAATATGATACAGAACTAAAATACGGAATGGCTAGAAGTTCTCTGTTCTAAATTTTAATGTAGAATATTTCTATTTCCTCTTTAAAATAAAAATTGCTTTTTAATGAAGTCTCAATTTAAAAATGCATAGGGTGGGGGGAGGTGGTCCTTATCTGATTTAAGGCATTTGAAACTACAATAAAGCCCTTGAAATTGGTACTTTACATATTGTTTCATAGAAACCTCATTCTTTAAGGTTGACCTAAGCTGGATGGTTTGTCTGCATCATGGCATCAAATCTTTCATTAAAAACACCTGCTGTCTCCAGGTCACAATGTTACATATAATATACATATAATTGTATGTACTATATATAACACATAATTTATACATGTATAACTTATATATGTAACTTATATTTATATATATAACTTATATGAATATATGTTCATTCATTCATTTATTTTAAGATCTTAAAACGCCCTCCATCCCTAGGCATTTTGAACTCAAGAGATATATATGTGATTATTAAGAATAGATTATATTTTTTTGAGTTTAAGCATGTTATTACAGAGGAAAAAAAAGAAATACCAAATATTTCTAAATTGCTAGTTTATTTCTAAGTTGCTAAAACTGTCTAAGACTAAGAAGAAGAGGTTGATGCATAGAGAGTAAGAATGAGCTATAACATTTTGAGATATATTATCAAAATATATTTTAAATTTGAAAACAAAACTTAAAAGAAAAAAAGCTCCAGAGAAGACTATCAAAGAATTTGAAGAGAATCTCTGCCATTCATAAATGTTCCTTAGTGGAGATGACAGTGGTGAGGAGTAGAGAGAAGGGTGTGTCTATTTACTGTTTATGATTTTGGCAGCAGGGCTAGACCTGAAAAAATTCATGAAAACAGCCTGAAGTTCCTACTTACTTCTTTGTGACTTGAATTATAGTATTGAAGTAAACTTCTGAAACATCTCTAGGCATTCACCATATATTTACTTAGTCAAGAAAAATGTATTAAGTATTTACTCTATGTTAAACACTGTGCTACTTTCTGGGTACCTTGGTGAATTGAATAGATACAGTTCCTGCTCACAAAGGGACTTCCTGAGTGAGGCATTAATTTGTTTGGGTACACCAGAAGTTTTATTTTTTAACCTTGTTCTTTCTATACTGGAGTCTTTTTACTGTTTTACCATTCTATTAAAGATCTGAAACATGTCATTTGTCTTCAACTTAAAGGACAAAAATGTTCTCTGTCATTAGTGTCCTTTCAGAGAAGGACCCAGTGAGAATGACCTCATTAATAGCAGTAGGATAGAACCAGCTGGGAGGGCCCAGCATGTGGGTTATCCTTGCCCCCTGCCACCAGAAGGACACTGGAGGACAGATGCATGTTGGGGTGCAGAGACTCTCATCTAGTGTGTAAAATATAGCCCCAATTAACAATAGCAAACACTTGCACAGCATTTAAAATGTTCCATGTTATATACCATCAGTCTTATATTAGCTTGTTTACTCCACTCCATACCCCTATGAGGTAGATAGTGGAGTTTGCCTTCCTGTCTTAATTCAGAAACCAAACAGATTCAAATAACACGGGATGTCTCTTAACCCCATTTTAGAGAGAAGGAAACTGAAGCATGCTGAGGTTAATGACTTGCTCAAGGTCACATGGTTGGAGAACTCATCATTCAAGTTCACACAGTCTGGCTCTAGAATCTGTGCTTTTAACCATTTCACTCTACAGCCTCTACTTCTCTCTTTCTCCAAATACATATATCATAATAAAACTGCAAATACTAATGTAGATCCGAACATTTTTACTAGAAAGTGTTTAGATCCAAGACAGTCTCCCACGGGTTAAAGGAGGGCCTAATTATAGTGCCAGCTGCAAAGAAAAGCATCTCTGCAGGGATGGCAACCAGGCAGGGCTGACATTCTTGACAGCCCTTCTGTCAGACCACACTGTGTATATTTCTGTCAATACATTAAGCTATATTCTATTAAAAGTATTTTCTCATGTGTCATTATGTCCTGTCAGAGAGAACCCTAACTTTTGTAGTCTGTGATACACAAAGTTCCATACTTCTGTCTCTTCATGGTCCCCTCCCATCAGATTTGGATGTGTTTCCTTGGGAATGACCTTTTCCTCCCTCTAGAAGCTTATATGAAATCCCAGCTTATGAACATAAAGCTTCTTGAAATCCGAAGACAACAGTTGTGTTAATTCCCCCCACCCCCATTTGTTTTCATGTTGACATGGTATCTCTGTATTGTAGAGAGATGGGAGGTCTTGAGGAGAGTCTTTTTAAAAATTTTTTTATTTTTTTAATTACTTTTCAGTGTACTAGACTTCATTGTTTATGCACTACACCCAGTACTCCATGCAATACGTGCCCTCCACAATACCCACCACCAGGCTGGCCCAACTTCCCACCCCCACCCCTTCAAAACTTGAGGAGAGTCCTATGATAATAGAGATACTGACTTAGCTACCTCAATATACATTATCCCTTTGTTACTAAGTAAAGCTCCCAATTTATAGCTGAACACATGGCTGTCTAGAATCACGACTAAATTCCCCCAGCCTCTCTTGCAGTTAGGTCTGGCCGTATGACTAGGTTCTAGTCAGTGAGATGTAAGTGGAAGTATTATGTGCAGTCTCAGGAAGGTTCCTCAAAGAGGAGTACGTCCTTCTTCACGTTTCTTCCTTCCCAATGACCAGAATGCAAAAAGATAGTTGAAGCTTGAATAGCCATCTTGGATCTGTGTCTTGAGTATGATAAATCAATAGGACAGGAGGATACCGGGGATCATGAAACCACCACTCAGCTCTGAATCAATCAATCAATCAATGTATCATCTATCTATTTACCTACCTCCCTACCTACTTACCTACTTATCTACCTCTGGGCTTTATGGTAGAATAAAATAAATTCTAATAGGTTTAAGTCATTATTATTTTAAATTTATATTTGTCATAGCTAAACCTGATCCTAACTAGTACAGATATAAGGTAAATGTAGTCTCTCCCCTTATCCTGGGGGCAGTACCTGCTCATGTATCTGCTCTCATTCCCTTTTCCCACTATGAAAGGCTAAAGATTTTCCATTTGTTAAAGCTTGATTGAATCAGATGCTTAGCTGAAAACATGGGACTTATTTGGCATCATAGAGCCCCCCTTTTTTTCCACTGAATTGCTTTTTAAAATTAAAAAAATATTGAAATATAATTGACATATGACATTATGTTGGTTTCAGGTGTACAACATGATGATTTGATATTTGAATATATTACAGAATGATTACCATAATAAGTCTACTTAATATCCATTACCATACACACTTATAATTATTTTTCTTGTGATGAGAACTATTAAGATCTACTCTCTTAGAAACTTTCAAATATGTAAGACAGTATAATTAATTGTAGTCCCCATGTGTTACATTACATCCCCAGGATTTATTTATTTATTGTATAAATGGAAATTTGTACCTTTTGACCATCTTTGCAAGCCCTTTCTCTATTGCCTCTGACAACCACCAATCTGCTTTCTTTATCTACATTAGTTCAGGTTTTTGGTTTTGTTTTGTTTTTGTATTGTTTTAGAGTCTACATATATGTGAGATCATGTGATATTTGTTTTGCTCTTATTTTCCTTAGCATAATGCCCTCAAGGTCCATTCGTGTTTTTGCAAATGGCAAGATTTTCTTTCTTTTTTTAATGGGTGACTAATATTCCATTTTATGTAAATAAGACATCTTCTGTATCCATTCATCCATTGAGGGACATTTACTGTAAAGAGAAATACCTGGGCACTCGGCTGTTATAGAAAATGCTACAACAAACATGGAATTACATAAGCTTTGTAAGTTAGTGTTTTTATTTCTTTTGGGATTCCAGAGTGGAATTGATGGATCATGTGGTAGTTCAATTTTTAACTTTTTGAAGAACCTCCAAGCTGTTTTTCATAGTAGCTATGCCAATTTACATTCCCATTGATATTACATGAAGATTTCCTTTTCTCCACAGCCTTGCCAACACTTGTCATCTCTTGTCTTTTTGACAACAGCCCTTCTAACATGTGTGAGGTCATCTCTCTTTATCATTTTGATTAGCATATCCCTGATGGTTAATGTTGCTGAGCACATTTTCTTGGACCCATTGGCCATCTGTATGTCTTCTTTGGAAAAATGTCTTTTAGATCCTCTGCCCACTTTTAAATTGGATTATTTATTTTTTTTCCTATTGAGTTGTATGAGTTCTCTATAATTTGAATATTAACCTTTTATCAGACATATGATTTACAAATATTCTCTCCAATTTGGTGGGTTCCCTTTTAATTTTGTTGACGGTATTCTTTGCTGTGCAGAGCTTTTAGGTTTGATCTAGTACCACTTGTTTATTTTCACTTTTGTTGCCTTTGCTTTTGGTTTAAAATCCAGAAAATTATTACCAAGACCAATGTCAAGGAGACTTCTACCTATGTTTTCTTCTAGGACTTCTGTGGTTTCAGGTCTTACATGCAATATTTAATCCATTTTGAATTAATTTTTGTGTATGGTGAAAGAAAGTGGTCCAGTTTCATTCTTTTGTATGCACCTATCCAGTGTTCCCAGCACCATTTATTGATAAGACTATCCTTTCTCCATGGTATATTCTTGGCTCCTTTATCATAAATTAAGTAGCCAAATATGCACGGGTTTATTTCTGGGTTTTATATTCTGTTTCATTGACCTATGTGTCTTTTTTAATGCTAATATTATACTGTATTGATTATTATAGCTTTGTAAAATAGTTTGAAATAAAAAAATGTAATGCCTATAGCTTTGTTCTTCTGTCTTGAGATTACTTTGATCTGGTGACTTCTATAACTATCGTTTCTCTTATTTTTACTGCACAAAACTCAAGCACAATTTGTGGTCCATCTCTAATTTACCTATAATTGTATCTTATTTTTCACAACCTCGTTTTTTTTTTTTTAAAGATTTTATTTGACAGAGAGAGATCACAAACAGAGAGGCAGGCAGAGAGAGAGACAGAGGGAAGCAGGCTCCCCGCTGAGCAGAGAGCCCGATGCGGGACTCGATCCCAGGACCCTGAGATCATGACCTGAGCTGAAGGCAGCGGCTTAACCCACTGAGCCACCCAGGCGCCCCCACAACCTAGTTTTATAATCTGCTCACTTTTAATCTCTTGTGTGTATAGCAAGTAACCTGCCTTAAATTCTTTTTTTTTTTTTGAAAAATGTATGACAAAAATACACATTTATAACTTATTTGAAGAATTATCACTAGTTTCGGGGCATCTGGGTGGCTCAGTGTGTTAAAGCCTCTGCCTTTGGCTCAAGTCATGATCCCAGGACCTGGGATCGAGCCCCGCATTGGGCTCTCTGCTCAGCAGGGAGCCTGCTTCCTCCTCTCTCTGTCTCTGCCTGCCTCTCTGCCTACTTGTGATCTCTATCTGTCAAATAAATAAATAAAAAAAAAAGAATTATCATTAGTTTCTTATGACAGACTCTTATGTTGTGCTTAGGGTGATGCTAGCCATCTATGCCCAACATTAAACATAAACATCCATCTTCAGAAATGCTTAAAGCAATTGTGACCCAGAATGATATCAATCTGTATGTATCTGTGGTCTACCTAATGGGTAGAGAATTGTGAAGGGAAATGGCAGAAAATAATTGGAGAGAGAGCCTGGGAAGATGACATAGATTTTGAAGGAGAAAGTGATTATTTCTTCTGCAACAAAAGATAAAAAATGATAGAAGTAAAGACAAACACATTTTTATATGGTATAGAGGGTGAGAAGGAATATACAAGTGATGGCTCAGTATATTCAGTAAAGAAAGAAGGGGGAGATTTTATCTGCATGAAAAAGGGAGGGATGAGGGACTGTGTTAGTTCTGATAAGAACAGCCCCTTTGGAGTAAGAGTAGTCAATAAAAGAGTAACAAAAATAACGTAGGGAAGAAAGGTCACTTCAGTTCAACAAACTTCTCTGAGCATTACTCTATTTTACAGTATATGTAGGCACAGGGTCAGAGACCATACAATCTCTTTCCTTGTGGTTGTCACACTAAGTGGGAAAGCCACCACCTGGGCCCAGTTGAAAGGAGATGAAAGTGAAACATTAACATAATCACATGATGATCTTCAGCGATGTATGCTGGATGTAGAAGGAGAGGAAGGGGAGTTAGAGACTGTGAAAATTCAGGTTTACTAACAACCTCATAAAAGTATTCCAGGCAACATTGGTCTTGATGAACATGATGTCCAGACTAGGAAAGGAGATTCATAGACGAAAGGGAGAGGTGGTATAAGTACCAGGAAAGGGGGTGCCACGGTTAATGGAGCCATCAAGGTAGAGATCATTCAAGTGATAAGAGGCCTTACAGTTAAGCCTTGATGATGGGTCACAGAGACAGTGTAGAGGGACATAGATGAGCAAAAAGTGTTGTAAAGATGTAATAAGGGCTTACACATGTCATAATACGATTCAATAAATAGGATGTATACAGGAGTTGTGGGGAGTTGGAGCCCCACAAATCTGACAGAGACCAAGACACATTAGGTCCAGCTCACCCAGGGAAGTCTCAAGTACAGGAATCCTGACTCTAAAAACACCTTCATGTATATCAGTTTATCTTTTTGAGACACTTAGTTGCTTCTGAGCGGCCTTGCTATGAAGATTCATTACCTTCTCTTAGCTCTTCTTTTCTTTGGACTATCACCTGCCTCAGGTAAGACTTGAGCAATAATAAGGGAAGAGTCAATACAAATAAGAGGGCTATATAAAATGACACAATAATTGTCCATTGGTCATGGTAAGTTGTAGGTGCTCAAGAATGTTTTGAATAAATGAATCATTGTTTCTTTATGAATGACCCCTGGAGAATAGAACAGAATTTGGAGAATTTCAGGGTTCTCTTTCTGTTTCATACTAAAGTTCTCATCTCAGTTATGAAGTACAATCTCAGATTATTTTCAAGAAAAAGGAATTTAGATATTATCTGCTTTGCCCCCTCATTTTACAAAATGATTCTGAGACCTTGAACCTATATCCTCTGACTCCCAGTACACCATGAAAAGTTTATTTCCACTGTCATGTTTTTCTACCTATTATGAGGAAGGTACAAATAGTGCCCATTTTATAGAGTTTTATAGTGAGCCTTAAATGCATTAATCCATGAAAAGAGCTTTTAAGGAGTATTTGACAAATAGTGCTCAAGAACTGTTAACCATTATCATCGTTACAATTTTTACCTCTTCTCTAGTTTATTCCACTCAGTAATTTTCCTTTTCAGTACATAATATCTTGAACAGGATGAGCCCAGAAAAAAACTGTGAAGGTGTTTATCTTTAGAACTCCAATTGCAGCATGCAGTGATAACAGCCTGATAGGATTAAGAATGGAAAGGAAGAGGGGTGCCTGGGTGGCTCGGTTAAGCATTGACTCTTGATTTCGGCTCAGGTCATGATCTCAAGGTCATGAGATCAAGCCCTGGGAGTTGGGCTCTGCTCTTGGTAGGAAGTTTGCTGGAGGTTTTCTCTCTCTCCCTTTGCCTCTGCCCCTCACCTCCAAACCCCTTCATGCCTGTGGTCTCTCTGTCAAAAATTTTTTTAGAGAAGAAATGGGAAGGAAGGGATGGAAGAAAGAGAGATAACATCAGGAAGATGAAAACACTGATGGTATAAAGGTGAGAGGAAGGAGGGAGAGTCATTGATGGCACCAGGAGATTAGGCTGAGTCATTTAGAAAGTTTTGCTACCATTAATAGAAATATGAATGCAGGAAAAGGAAGCTGGTTTGGGAATGAAGCCTGTTAAAATAATTTGAGAAGTGGTTACTTTGAAGTGACAATAAACCTCCAAGCGGAAATAATTTGGAGACAGCAGAGATACGAAACCAGGAGAAAGCTTGTGGCTGAAGATAAATATTGTGGGATCTTCCACAGAAGTATGACAGCTACAGTTCTGTGGATAGATCAGTACTCCAAAGATTTCTCTTTTCTTCCTCTATCTCACAGGCATGGTGACGATAAGCACCGTGTGTTAGTGGAGGACAAAGGAATGCAGAAAACTATCATTCTCTTTTCTTCGCTAATCCTTCCCTCTCCTCCTTTTCACTCTTCTTCCCACCTTGCTCTCACTCCATATATATTTTTCCTGTTCCTGAACATGGAAGGAAGTTAACGAGTTGAACACAGTACATTTTTTAAAGCTAGATAATTAGAAGATTTGGACAAAGGAAAATCAGCTTAGAAAAAAGTAATTTGAAAGAGGGATGATTTTGTATTCCGAAATGATCCCCGGGTGAGGTACTTGACAGTGGAGAAGTCATTGATATGGATTCCAGTTTGGAACATCCTGAGAAACTACACCTTTGTGTACCTGCTTGTCCTCACCTGCCTGGAATGGCAGGACATCCAACATCGCATCATCTTCCAGAAGGTTCAGTTCTGGCCTTTCTCCTAGGATCACGTAGTAATGCTGGACTTGTTTAATCCAAAGGAAGTCAATCAGTTTTTTACACTGAGTCAGGAGCACCTGCAGTCCCTGTCAGTTCCTTCTAAAACATATGTTTTTTTAACCTAATTAAAAACTATTTTGTTCCAGGATGCCTGGGTGTCACTGTTGGTTAAAGCACCCGACTTTTGGTTTCGGTTCAAGTCATGATGTCAGAGTCGTGAGATCAAGCCCCACGTTGGGCTTCATGCTCAGCATGGCATCTGCTTGAGATTCTCTCCCCCTTCCTTTCCCTTTGCCTCTCCCCCCCTTCACTCACCCACACTCTTTCCTTCTAAAAATAAATAAATAAATCTTTTAAAAAGACCTCTTTTGTTCCCATGGACCATTGCCACTGACTCCACAAGTTTTTATATTTACAGTCTCTACTAGAACTTTGTGAATAGATCCGTAAATAAATGTAGTCCCCTGTTTTTGCTTATTTGTTTATCTATCTGTTTAATTTTAGGAACTGAAGATGATTATGTGGTTACTAGCTTCCTGTACTGTAAAAATCAAACATCGTGTAGTTCTCCAAATGAAAATGGAAGCTGTCCTCATGTTAACAAGGAGGTTGGAATTTGTGTCTTGCGTTTTAGAAAAAATGCACAGCAAGCAACCATAAAGAAATAGAAAATTAGGAAGACAGAACAATCAACATTCTTGTCTTACCAAAAAATAAACTCTGTTCTCTCTCCTCTCTCTTTTCTTTTGTAGTGATACATTTATTTCTTGACAGTTTGGGCAGAAGTTTATCAAGGAATGACAGTGACAGCCAACATTTCTTTTCATCCAGACAGAACAGAAAATACAGATAAAACAAAAGAAGACCTGTTCTTTCAGGATTGGGGTGGAAATTTGGAGGAGTATGAAGTGTGAGAGGAAAAATCTGAAGGGGCATCCATAGTGTAGTGGATGTGTGTGTGTGTGTGTGTGGTGTGAGAGGAGTGGAAAGGGCAGATGGAGTAGAACTTACTGTGTTTTACTGCATATTATGAATGGAGTCTTCCCTCTGTGTTTTGCAGATTTTGGTGAAGTCTTAATTGGCTTTTCGATGCTTATTTTTGGCTCAAAATGTTTGATTGTAATAGGTTAGTGTTTGTATCCTAACCTGTGATTTTTTTCCCTTGACTGTAGAAAATATACATACAGTATCTGGGCCTGCTTAAAAAGGAAAGTCAGTCTTTGAGCCTGGGACTCCTTCCCATAGCCCTGGGAGCCTCGGACCCCCATCCTTTAGGCAGCACCCCTAATTCCCAGCTTGGCAGGGTTGCAAGAGGGCAGGAATGTCTTTTCTGAGTACCTTCGCCACCAAGATTCACTGATTCTACTCTACAGCTTCCTCTGGAAACTGGTCTCTTGGCTTTGGAGGAAAACCCCACATGATTGAACAATTTTAATTTGGGTAGAATAGACTGCCTACCCATGCAGAAGTATTTGCATTTTAAATAGAAAGCTTAGTACTAAGAGGTGAATTTCAGACTGTGTAACTAAAGTGAAGAATTTCAGGCAAATAGGGGTGTACCTGTCAGGGAGGGCTCTGGCCAGTAACAAATGAGACTTTTAAAGAGGTTCCCAAAGGTCTAAACAGGGGCAAGGTCATCAGACTGCTGGGGCAGCTGCCAGAAAACCTTTTCATTGACAGGCCTCACCTGAAGGGGTGGAGGGAGTTCGCAAGGAATAAAATTAGCCAGTGAACAACTTAGCTTTGTCTTTTATTATTAATAGAATGGGAGCAGCAGTAAGGCTTGTAATGGGAAATATTGGTATGGATGGACTTCAAGGAAAGAATTTTTGTTTGCCTGCTTGTTTAAGAATTCAGGACACATTTGCAGGGCCCAACTTGGAGTCTAGGTGGCCTCCCAGAGTGATGCTGACTCCCACTCTGGATCCTGCCCTTCCCCAGGTGAGCTGGTCCCTTTGTGATGTTGATGTAACTGCCCAGGAGGGGTTATGACCACTCCCTCTCACCCCCCACTCTCAGTCTCCATCTGCTACCTGCCCTGAGCAGATGTCCCTGTCAGATGTGGGTGAGCTGTCCCTGTCCAGCAGGTCACTGGGCTCGGGGCAGTGGGTGAGGCAGTCCACACACCACCAGCAGCCCGACATGCTCTCCTCAGTGCTGCTGACTGAGGTAATCCACACTTCCCTACCCACCCTCCTGTTGATGTGAAGGAAGCAGGCTGGGCCAGCCAGGTGGTTCTTGTTCCCACAAAGCCCTCCCTGCCCTGTGGATCTTGGAGGTTATAGCCCTAAACCTTCTTCCCAATGTCTTGTGTGCTTTAGAGAAGCTACATTAAAAACATGTAAAATGTACTTACTGTTCATGCTTCTAACAGCTGTAAATGTCTTTTTCTGGTTCCCTACCGTCTCCCACCCCGACCCCACCCTTCAAATGTCTAGGGATGGTTGCATTAGTTTTCCAAATGGCCTCCCAGCCTCAGTCTTGTCCTCAGATTCACTCTTCATTGTCCCACCAGAAAGGGGTGTGTGTGTGTGTGTGTGTGTGTGTGTGTGTGTGTGTGTGTATCTGAGAGAGAGAGAGAGAAGAGAGGAGACCGATGGGGGAGGAGAGTCTGTGGCTTTCCTGTTTCTTTGGGAGCAGGGAACTGAATTTTATATGCTGAGATTCACGTTGTTGACTGGTGTGTATACTCAGAGGACTTCTGAGTGTATGTGTACTTAGAGTCTCTTGGAAATGAGTGCCCGAGAGTCACATGAGCCTTGCTTTTGCTTTGGTGAGCCAGTGTGCACCAAGATCCCAGCCTCTGAGTCAGCAAGGCTGATAATTTAGAAAGAGTGGGTCACTATTCCTGTGGTCATGCTGTAAACTAGAAGGTGTTGTAGGTGGTACATTGCTCAACCTTCTCCGCCCCCCCCCCCCCCCCCCCCCCCCGCCAAAAAACCCAAAATAAACGGTAGCAACAACACAGCACACAATGGCAAAAACCACCAGACAAAAAGACAATCATTAACACTTGCAGTGCTTACTCAATGTGAAAAGGTAGTATTTTTCCCTCTTGTGCATGAAGAAATGGAGGCACCTGAGGGTTAAAGAACCTTCCTGGGATCATGGGGGTGGAAGTGGGTGGTGTCAGGATTCAAATCCAAGCAGAAGTCTTTACCTACTCTCTGAAGAAAGCAACCAGAAGCAAATGTATGTACTGAAAGTATGAACTTGAAGCAACATACAGTGACTGGACCAAGTTCAAAACAGGCCAAGGCAACCACCTTGATGGAGTAAAGGTTGGAGATCCCTTAATTTCTACACAAACAGTCATGTTAACTTTTTAAGGGGAGTATTCGGGAGCTGGACAGAGTGACAGGATCCACAGATAATTTACACAGCAAGAACCAATTTTAAAACATGGTCCTTGTGAGGACCTGTGTGGCTCAGTCCTTAAGTGTCTGCCTTCAGCTCAGGTTGTGATCCCAGCATCCTGGGATGGAGCCCCACATCCGGCTCCCTGCTCAGCGGGAAGTCCCTGCTTCTCCCTCTCCGCTTCCACTGCTTGTGTTCCCTCTCTTGCTGTCTCTCTCTCTCTCTGTCAAATAAATAAATAAAATCTTAAAAGCAAAAAAAACCCCAAAAAACATGGTCCTTGTAAAAAAAAAAAGCCCCTTTAGTCTATAATATCCCAAAAGGAGTCAGTTAAAAATATAAATACAAGAGATTGCATCTCCTTTAAGAAAAATAATTACAGATAGTAATACCAGAAAGATGTCAGTTGGAATAAACCCCGATCTAGTCACCTTAATATTAGACAGTGAAGCCAGAAGGCTTTACTTAATCACAATATATTCAGGAGTGTGATGCATTATTCTTGGGGTCACCAGAAAATACAGTACATATCAGTAAACTTACATCTGAATTTATACTGATTGATTGACAAAAATATGTTAGGCTTTGCTTGTACATTTTCCAAGCAGTATTAAAAACACTTAACAAGATGATTATGAAGTTCCAAGCTAAATTTGGAAACAGCACTACTGAGTTTCTGTCTCCCTGAGCAGCATCCCGGTTGCGCTCGCCAGAGGAAAGATGTCTGCAGGGGGCTCGGCCTGAACTTACCAGCTGAGCAGTCTTGGGACCTTCACACAGTGGAGGAAGCAGACATCGGAACTTGGGCTTGTTAGAAACACACTGTGAAAACAGATGATGGAATTTTGATTTCCTTTTAACTCAGCAAGTTGATTGTGTATTTATGATATTGGCTACATAGTCCCATCCTAAATGCAGTTCTGCATTTAAGAGTCTCAGGCTCATTTGTGTAGGAACATCACGTGTGCTTCCTAATGCAAATGATTTCAAACAGTTGCCTGAGATAATGGGATGATGTTTTTACCAACCACATTGACAAGGATCATAGCATTGGTGAGGGGGCAGAAAGTTAGTATGATCTTTCTGGAAAGCTGTCAGTCTGCATCAATAGGCTTTAAATGCTCTTTAGAAAATTCCACTTCTGGAGGCACCTGGGTGGTTCAGTCAGTTAAGCGGCTGCCTTTAGCTCAGGTCATGATCCCAGGGTCCCAGATGAAGCCCCTCATCAGACTTCCTGCTCATCAGGGAATCTGCTTCTACCTCTGCCCTTCACCTTGCTCATGCTTGTTCTCTCTCACTCTCTCTGTCTCTCAAATAAATAAAATCTAAAAAAAAAAAAAAAAAGGTAAAAGAAATTCCACTTCTGGTTTTATACAGAAAATAGAGGTATGCCTAGAGATAGGGTTAGAAGTGTATTTATTGCAGGTTCCCCACATGCTTTTGTTGCTCTCTTGTCATAGCTGACCACAATATTGGAGTTCCCCACGCTTCCCGTTCTTCTCTTTCCCAAGTGCCCTCCATCTTGTCCTTAATTTCAGTTACCTTCTCTTTATAGAAACCTACAAATTTCCTCTCCTCTCACAGATCAACCAGCTGACTAATTGACACGTGTCGTTGGATGTCATGAAGACATTTCAAATTCAGGAGCCCCAAATGGAACTCATGTTTTTCTACATGGTCCTCTTCCAGTTTTCCCATGGAGAAATCATGTTATTCCTGTATGAAAGAGACTTTGGTGACTTTTCATTGCCTTTTTTTTTTTTTTAAGATTTTATTTATTTATTTGAGAGAGAATGAGTGAGAGAGACTGTGAGAGAGGAGAAGGTCAGAGGGAGAAGCAGACTCCCCAAGGAGCTGGGAGCCCAATGCAGTGGATCCTGGAAGTCCGGGATCATGACCTGAGCCGAAGGCAGTCGCTCAACCAACTGAGCCACCCAGGCGCCTGACTTTTCATTGCTCTTATAATAAGGCTGTGCTATGTAATTATAAGGGTGAAAATAAAATTCCAAAAATTATATGACCAAGCCATTAAACTCCCCTTTCCCTTCCAATTTTAGGTTGTTGAATATTATAGTGAAGGATTGGACATTCTAAAGCAACCAGAAATACACCAAGTATCTGACCCTCAGGTTCCTTTATTCAACTGGTAATTTCTGTCTTTGTTGCCAAAGAGTCTTCTTATGGGTAGTAATAAGATGATCTTTGAAAATAGAATTGAATTTCTGGAATAAAAAGTCCAAAGTATATATTATAATTTTCATTATTGAGGTTTTTAAAAAAATATTATTACCTAAGAAGTGTTCCGTTATGGATACAAAGTAGGGTTTTTTATTTGTTTGTTCGTAGTTCCAGAAAAACCAGTGAGACTGGATGAGAAGCAGATCTGTTTTTTGTAGGCCCTTCTTAAATGATTTATGCAGTATCCTTCTGTTGGATTCACCTTTGTAAAGACTAGAACAAAAGAGAAATCAAAGTAGGAGACAGAAAAACCAAATCCATCCACTTGGCTCTGGGAGTGAACAACCCAGTGAGGTTGATAAACACATAAACTTTGTGGTGTCCAGTTCTCCAGAGAAGTACTTCTCACCAGGGGTGCACATGAGACTGTCCTGGGGAGCTCAGAAAAGTTTGGATACCCTTACGGTACTCTGACCCAGGGTGAGTCGCTTTTAAAACTCCCCAGGCAATTTCATTGAACAGTCAGGTTGGAGAATTAAGTATGGATGTATCACCTTCTTAATGAATCTCATTCTTTTAAACCTTGAGAGAAGCCTTTTAAATATGAGCCTGAATTTAAAACATATGCAAATTTTAACGTGGGGATCACAGAAGCAGATTTGGAGTTCTTTTCGTACTGTTTCACTGGTGGAGAAGGGGAAGAATCAAGAACCAAGATGGTGTGACTTTTAGGCAAGAAAGCAGTGTGAGAAAAGATTCTTAATTCGTTGTGATACTTCAAAACCCAGTTTCTTAGACTGGAGGAAAGAAACATCTGAGCAGACAAACTTGTTTCATGGCAGGCTGTGGAAACGAGCTCATCAGCATGCTTTGTAACCCAAGTGTGAAAAGAAGTCTCATCAAAGCCTGTTGTATTTTCTGTGTTGGCACTACCAGTGTTGATTTTAGAAGTGTTCACCTTTTTTTTTTCTTGGTTCCAGATGATTTTCATTTATTCACATGTTCAGATCAGAATAACTGTTCTGATTAACTTATTTTCTTCCTCTTGAAGATATTGAAGAGGTAGAACTAAAGCTACGCCAAGTTCTTGAATGTGCACTTGCAGAACTGTTTCTGTGTATCTTCTATGATGATACCCTTCATTTTGCCAACCAGCATTTGGCTTTGCATCTCACTGGCTCTCCTCCTCCTCAGAGAGCCACCCCCACTCATTCAGAGCTCGATAGCAGGGATGGGGTTTTCATGCATCTGCGATATGATTGGCATTCAGAAGTTCGTTGGAACAAGCCATAACAAAGCAGAAATCAGTGCCAAGGCATTTTCCAGTGAAGTCTCTCCCAGTCCTCCTCACCATCCTAACGTCACCTAACCATTTTAACACATCATCTTCTAATCCATGACTTACTAAAAATCATTAAGCAGAGATTTTGAATTCCTCATTTTTATCCATTACCGTGTTTTTTTTTTAATCTCATTGTTTTTTAGGGAAGAATAACAAACCCATCTAAATTTATTAGGCAGCACATGTTAGAGGATTTTTTTAAAAAACTGTGCTGAATTTGTAGTTTTAATCAGTGAGATTCAATATGCTTTGCAAATAATTGGTTTCCATAAATATTGTTCCAAGTATGTTGGTGGCAATGATATCTGATGGAGAGACTATAAAACAATTAAAATGACAAGTGTCATGCTTAAATAGAAAAGATTATTTGCCAAGATTATTTTGGGCAGTATTACCAAAATCATCTTGGGCGTGACCACCATTGGAATAAATACCCACACTCGTAGAAACTCTGCTTGTTGGATTGCAGGTCAGATTTCTAGGTGGCCTTCTGTTCCTAACAATGATAAAAGATATTTTTTGGAGCTCATGGTTGTTTTCATGATACCTAAAGAGGCTAAGCTGTCACTCAGACATCCCTACTTTTTTTTTTTTTTAAATAATGTCTTGGCTATAAATTTTTTTTTAAGATATTATTTATTTGCCAGAGAGAGAGAGAGAGAGAGCGAGCACACACAAGCATGCAGAGAGGCAGGCAGAGGCAGCGAGAGAAGCAGGCTCCCTGCCAAGCAAGGAGCCCCATGTGGCACTCTATCCTAGGACCCTGGGATCATGACCTGCACCGAAGGCAGTGGCTTAACCAACTGAGCCACCTAGGCGTCCCTTGGCTATAAATTTATCATGAATTTTTCTAACCATTTTTTTAAAATTTTATTTATTTTTTTAAAATTTCCTTTCAGTGTTCCAGAATTCATTGTTTATGCACCACACCCTGTGCTCCATGCAATATGTGCCCTCCTTAATACCCATCTCCAGGCTTACCCAACATCCCATCCACCACCCTCCTTTAACCATTTTCTGAATCAGTTTATATTTTGAGTTTAGGCTACAGGTTCAATGTGGGAAATTAAAATGTACGAATGATACCTTCTTCAAATACCAACATTTTCTCAGGATTTGTATGACTTCCAAACACATAATCCATGATTTAATGAATTACTCTAAAATTTTTTATTTTTATCAAAGTAATATTGGGATAGAGTGTTTCAGTCAAATACTACTATAAGGTTTTAAAGGAACAAAGAGTAGCCCTCAGATACTAACTCATCCCAACCTGGATTTCTGCTCCAAGTCTTTCAATTCAATGGTTTTCTCCTAGCTTTTACATCTGTATTTCTCAATAACATTCATATAGCCACTAATTTTTGATGTTTCTGTTCTAGGCATTTCATATTGGCTTTCCACTCTAGAAGATGATGACTTATCTCAAATCTTCTCTCAGACAGAGATTATCTCACACATACTCACACATACTCACACATACACACACATATACACTCACACTGCTAGCTGCATGCACTCTGTACATACTCGCCCTCTCTCCATCCTCCCAATGTTAATGATTGCACAGTGTTCAGTTAAGTCCATATTTAGTATTAACATCATTAGGGCATAGTTATTATTCTCCACAGATATTCCACACATAGTGTGTGATGGTTACATTTCCTTTCTTGCACAGCTTGTTGTTTTTCCTGGCATTAACACACTTCTTTGTTTTGTTTGTTTGTTTGCTTGGTTATCTATTGTTTCCTGAACAGAACCCATGGCAGATGTTATACTATGCATTTTATAACAGAGCAACACTTTATCTCTTGCACTTATCCTGTGAGGTAGGTGTTCTTATCATCCCCATTTTACAAAAGAGGAAATTGAGTCACAGAGAGGTTGAATAACTTGCCCAGGTCAGAAAGCCAGTAATTGGGCATCTTGAGATGTGAGCACACACAGTCTGACTTCCCCTTAAACACAGCAGAATACAAAAAGATGTCCAAAGCTTTTGAGGCTAGAGGCTTGAGATAAGAGTGGTGTTATGAGTGAGTATGAAAGATCTGCAGAAATGATCTAGCCTGGATATTTCTTTGCAAATGGAGAAGAAGGAAATGAAATTGTGGACATATTAGAAAGATGTGTGTCAGGATATAAAAAGATCTGCCTTCTGGACAGTTAGACATACGTGATTAGGGTAGAAACTTACACTTTGGATGCAGAGAGGAGAATCTAACATAAAAAAGGTAGGCTAATGGGTTAGAAAATATGCAAATGCATATACAAAAAGAAGAGTAGGGAAAATGGAGTAGAACTTCATGGTAAATATGTAGTTAAAGATGGGAGAAAAGAAGAGAAAGCTAAAATCAGAACCAGTCACAAAGGTGTGAAGAGAATCAGAGTAAGGCTTAGACCCCGGCTAGGAGACACTTTCCCAAAAGATGAGCACAAAATAAAGAGGGTTAAGCCTTTCAAGGAAATAAAGGAGAAAGATGAATAAGAAAAAGAGATTTGGGAAGATAGGTGGTGATTGGTGACCTTCAGAAACTATTATAAGTATTAAGTGTAAACAGTGGTCGATACTAATACACTTTATTTTGTATTATTTGCTTTTAAATCTTATTTTGTTTCTGTGATGTTATCATTTGTTTGTTTTAGGTAGACAGAAAAAGTGAATTGTTGCTCTTCTAAGTAATTCCGGGTCAAACCCCCAAAATCTTGCCCAGATCTTAGGTACCAGCAAAGTTAGAGAAACACAGAATATCAGCAATGAGAAAGCCCTCAGGAGATCATCCTGGCTCATTTCATCTTATTCAGGGGGGAAATTGAGGCACAGAGTGTTTGAGTGATTCCCATCAGAGAAGCTCCCTGAGTTGGGCCTGGAGGTCTGAGCTGAATCTGGGTCCCTGGCTCTTTATGACGTGTCTCAATGGGGCTTTGCAGCAACAGATGGAGTTGGTTAGAAGACTCACACTCTCTTCTGACTTCCATATATCCTGCTTGCTCCAATACCATATCATAGAGGGAGACCCTAGACCCTAGACAAAAAAGGAAGACTTTTTTGTTTTTCGTGTTTAATCCCCCATTGTTGAGTCAGAGCACTGAGCTGTGCCTGGTTGGTTTGGCCCAGCGCTTTGGGTGCCACAGAGTCCCGTTTAGATATAATAAGAGCTTATTTAGAATCAGTAGTGTCAGAAAGAAATACATATTCTTTCTGGTAGGGGATAACCCTTTAAAGACTTTAAAATTGTGACCCATAACTTGTAGCATTGAAAAATATTGAAAATAACAGTGGTTGAGATTTTAAGAATTAATTTTTGGTGACTGGCCACTGGAGCCAGCCCCGGGACCCTTCTACCTCTGCTGCTCCCACAGAAGTGCGTGTCGCTGTTTCAAGAAGGAACTGGAAGCCAGTTTGTAACATGAAAGGATGTGACTGCAATTTCAGACTGCTGCACTCCTGGACCAGTGAGGGCTTGGGACTGCACTGTTTCAGGGATCTGTGGAAGTGTGATCAGAGCATGTGAGCTTGCTCCGGCTCTCTCTGATGGTCTTGGGACTGGTCTGTTCTCAGAGGCCTTGAAGAGATTAAGGCAACTGAAACCTGACTTCATGGATGACATTAGATAAGGGGCAGAAAGAACAATCTGTTCTATAATTTGAATTTAACCTTAAGGTTGCTACTTAAAAAAGGAAAAAAACCAACAACAAACCCAAAACACCTTAAGTACTTTGACACCACTTTTATCTTTCCGATGCATGTGAGATATTTTCATTCAGCAGTGACTCTCTAAAACCTGAATCTCTACAAGAAAGCCATATAACAATTAAATGCTGTAAAAATTGCCTCCATCCCAAAGGTAAGCCTGGGGAGCTATTGCTTAGAATTCTCAACAAGGAGAAATTGTAGGACTGTAACGTGCTGGTTTTATCACAGGGCACTTATTTGAAGGTGACTGACAGTCAATGTGTTTGCAGTAGCAACACATGACATCATGTAAGAAATTCTTCAGGCCAGAAACACAACACATTGCTCAATTTGCATCAGGCAGTACCATAAACCATTTTTCTGAATATTTTATGCTGTCTCATTTTTTTTTTAAGTAAATATTTTTCATCTTGTAGAAGGCATATGTACCCTGTGTCAAGAATTTGGAGGTGGGGGGGGTGGGAGGTTGGGGGAACCAGGTGGTGGGTATTAGAGAGGGCACGGATTGCATGGAGCACTGGGTATGGTACAAAAACAATGAATACTGTTATGCTGAAAATAAATTTTAAAAAGTGATTAAAAAAAAAAGAATTTAGAGCAGAAGAAAGGTACAAATCCTACCAACCACAGCATCTCCTTTGTTCCCTAAAGTGATATCACCCTCAAATATGTAAATGAGAGACTTTTGTTAAGAACAGACTTTCTCTTTTGTTTTACATTAAACATGTGTCTAATATCACAAGTTTAAGGAGAGATTAGCCCTTCCGACTGTTTCCATTAGTTGTTTCTTCTGTCCAAAACATTTTTTTTTTCCTCGTCATTCAAACCTGTAATAGAGACTAATACTCAGATGTGGAGTTTTGCCATAACAAAAGCCTAAAATACCCTATTGATTTAGCAGTGTGATGGCAAGAATAAAGGACACTGATACACTTATTACTCCTACTACTAAACTCTCTCTCTGAGCAATTAACCTTTATCAGGCAAAGCACAAGCACTGCACAGGAATTTTCTCCCCGAGTCTTCACAAGAAACCTACTGGCACTATCCCCAGTGACATCATACAGATGGGTTAGTGGAAGCACAGAGTGATTTATAACATGTCCAAGGTCACAGAGCTGGTAGGGAGGGAACTAGGATTCAGACTCACTCCTCTGAAATTCTTACACTACCTCACAGTGAAAGGAGCAGAGGAGAGAAGCTAATTTATTGAGTTTTTCCATCACATAAGGCACTGTGCTGCGTACTTCCCTTGTGGATCCCGTTCAGTCCTCACAACCCCACGAGGTAAATAGTATTATGGTTGTTTACAAATGTGGAAACTAAGGCTTAGGGGAGTAAATACTTCATTATAAGTCGCACAGCGGAGAAGTGGTGGAGCTAGGAAGTTACTTAGCTTTCTGTTCCAACGCTGTAATTTCTAGTCAGCCACAGAGAAAAGTATTTTTATGGTTCTTTTTCCCACATGGATTTATAAGATAAAAACTGTTGCCTCATTTAATAGATTTGTACATAATAATATACAAACTGGATTTGAAGACTCTCGAGCCCCATAGATTCAGGCTGACTCAGACTTTGATGTCCAGCTTGGAAAATTCCACCAGATTCACCATCTGGTCCAAAGATTCTACCAAAAGCACAATCTCATGTCTTGATATTTTAACATGTAGTCTCAATTTCAAATAAATTGGGAAGAATAGATTGGACACTCTGGCCTAAAACAGCATTTTAAAACTGTACAGGAGGAATTCGAGCGTATTGTTGAAGTTTTCCTAGTCAACAATGTTCTCTCATTAACTGATTAAATGACAAATGAAAAATAAATAGGTTTGTCATATTATGTAGAATGCACTTTGGTCTATGAAATAATTTTTATTTTTATTTTATTATTTTAAAGATTATTTTTTTAAAGGAGTATTTATTTATTTATTTATTTGACAGAGATCACAAGTCGGCAGAGAGGCAGGCAGAGAGAGATGGGGAAGCAGGCTCCTCGCTGAGCAAAGGAGCTCAATCCCAGGACTCTGGGATCATGACCCAAGCTGAAAGCAGAGGTTTTAACCCACTGAGCCACCCAGGCGCCCCAAGATTTTTTTTTTTTTGACAGAGCGAGAAAGCATAAGCAGAGGGAGCAGCAGAGGAAGAGGGGAAAGTAGGCTCCCTGCCAAGCAAGGAGCCTGATGTGGGGCCCAATCCCAGGATCCTGGGATCATGACCTGAGCCTAAGGCAGATGCTTAACCGACTGAGCCACCCAGGCACCCCTGTTAAATGATTTTTAAAAGAAACTATAAATAGTAGAGGGAAGTGATAGGAGACACCTGGGGTAAGAGTGGTATCACAGCTTGTTCATTCAACAGATAACTCATTGCTGAAGATAGAGCAGTGAGAAAAGAAAAATCCATGCTCTGAAGATTACTTTCTAGTGGCAAAACGCAGACCATAAGCATAAGACAAGTTGATAAGTAGTAAGATGGTGTGTTGTGCAATGGAGAACAATGAAGGAGGATAAAGTGTGGAGTGTAGGGAAGATTACTGTTTAAATAGGTAAGTCAGGAAAACAATAGAGAAGTCAGAGATCTCCCGGTGAAATGAAGTCTATATTTCCTGCCTTATAGTGATGTTACAAGAATGTGGGATAAAGTACTCAAAGCTCCCTGTGCGGAGCATAGAGGAAGCTATTGTTATATTTAATAGATGAGAAACAGATCTGGATTAACAAGGTCAGTTTCACTCAGTTACTTTTAATTGGCAAAGCTAGGATTTGAACTCAGATTTTCCAGCTCTAGAATCTACAATCCTCCCCTATCACCTTGGAGTTGTGCTGTGTCCCAGGGGTGTTGATCACTCTCAGACAGACACTGAAGATACTATTTGCTTACAACCTAAAATAAGTGCCTATTTTTCATTTTCATAAAATTTTCTGTGTGATGCATTTGTTTCCGAAGGATAGTCATTGTAATTCTCTATGTGTCTTTTTAAATGTATTTTAAAAGTTATAATCTCTAAGGATGTGGATTGATTTATATTAATGTGTAACTAATGTTATAGCTCCCTTTACAGCCTCTTGGGTTTTCACCTTGTTTTTTAAAACTGAGGGCAGTTACAGGAAATACATTTGAAATGATGGCATAAATCAGTTCTAAAGGATAGCAAAAGTCCTGGGAGTAGTCTTGTAGGGTCCTGTCAAGATAAGTAAGAGTGGTGATTTAAAATAAAGAACTGACTGTGCTAATGCTATTATGGTATAAAAATATTGTTAGATGTGTCCCAACTAATTTTTCTATCTGGCAATTCATTAAATTGCTCTGAAGAATTGTGGCACCAAAGAAATGACAGAGAAAAGTGTTTTATTGTAAATATTCAGAGCTCAAGATGACATATAAAGAGTGTATTCAGTTATAAGGGAAAAAGCAGCACCCCAATATAATTGGCAAACCTAAATGTCACCAAAGAAGTAGGACAATTTAGGAGACAGTGAAAATGTTTGTGGTTGCTAGTAATCAGAAAATGCAAACTAAAAAGGCAAAATAAGTTGTTTTCACTCAGATGAGTTAAAGGAAATGATTGAGAAGGTGCAATGAAAAATGGCATTTTGGGGCACCTGGGTGGTTCAGTGGGTTAAAGCCTCTGCCTTCGGCTCAGGTCATGATCTCAGGGTCCTGGGATCGAACCCCACATCGGGGTCTCTGCTTGGCAGGGAGCCTGCTTCACCCTCTCTCTCTGCCTGCCTCTCTGCCTGCTTGTGATCTCTGCCTGTCAAATAAATAAATAAAATCTTAAAAAAAAAAGAAAAATGTTTTTTTTTTTTTTACTATGCAGGTGGGAAGATGAATAATGAAAACCTCCTGAGGGACAGTGAGGCAGTGTAAATCAATAGCCATAGGATTTTAACTAGCAAGCCAATTTATTGAATTTATCTTGCAAAACTAAACTAAGGGGAAAGCCTTGTTGAGGAATATGTTCATTGCAGTATTATCTATAATGGCAAAAATGCTGGAAGAAAAAATAGCCAGCAATAATATCATACTAGGTAAATTAGGGTAGATCTACTTGTTGGAAGATTGTGTGACTAATAGAAATGATAATGAACCTCACATGGCAACACAGAAATGCCTTAGATGGAATGTTAAGTGAAAATATGAAATAGAATGTAGGCTATTATTAACTATACACAATTATGTACAGAAGACCAAAAGAGAACATATAAAATAGGTTGTAACTTAATTAAGGATAGTGAGATAACATATTTCCTCCTCTATTTTTAAAATGTTCTGCAATGTTGTTTTAATGCTTTAATAATAAAATTTCTATTTCGTAGTATGTAAATGGTATTCTCCACTTCTTTCCAGGATTACTCTAGCCTTGGCTGTGGATATGAAACTTTCTTCCACACACCGGTATTTTTAAGAATGGCATATTCTCATGCAGTATGAGGTAAGACGCATCATTTCCCTCTGAACTGGGCTGTATTTTCAACCTGTTTCCTCTATGAAATTAAGCTTCCACGAGAGACCTCATGGTCACTGTACATAAGAAGTAATTAACAAAAAGCCATTATTTTGAAGTATTGAGTGCTTTCTATACTAGGATGTTTTTATACATTTATAACTCACAATCAGCTTGATTAAAGCATTGGGATTTTAAAAATGCATGGGACAACATCTTCACATGTCCAGGAGACACTTAAACACAGAGATCCAAACACAGAACTGTTTATGAGGGAGGTCATGGCTTTTTTTTTTTTTTTTTTTTTCCTTACCGGTTAGGAAAACCATGTTATGGGTATCAGAAGAGCAAAGCTTTCATCCCTTGGAACATGAATGAATATCACTTTGTTTCCATCCTTTACCTCCTAGATCTCCTAAAACCTATCTTTGAGAGAAAACTTCTTTGTGGGTTAAGCAGAGAATGGTATAAATAGCTTGAAGACAGACACTGACACTATATCCAATTTCACATAAGATTCCACTTTCCTGACCCTTTGTCCTCAAGTCTGCATCTCTTCCTCTGTTCCTTATCTTTTTTTTTAAAGATTTTATTTATTTATTCGACAGAGAGAGATCAGGCAGAGAGGCAGGCAGAGAGAGAGAGGAGGAAGCAGGCTCCCCACCAAGGAGAGAGCCCGATGGGGGGCTCTATCCCAGGATCCTGGGATCATGACCTGAGCCGAAGGCAGAGGTTTTAACCCTCTGAGCCACCCAGGCTCCCCCTCTGTTCCTTATCTTGATCCATAGTTCCATCTGTCAGGAATTTATCTAAGAGAAGCAGCTCAGAGTTATTTCAGACTCCCCTCTCCTTCATCCAGAGACTATCACCTGTCAGTCAAACCTTTAAAATGCTTCTTGAGTGGATTCCCTCTTTATTTCTACATCTGGACTACTGTATTAGCTTTTGATAGTCTTCTACCAGAGTTATCTTCCCCAAATGGTATTAAAATTGCTTTATGGGCACCTGGGTGGCTCAGTCGGTTAAATGTCCAACTCTTGATCTCAGCTCAGGTCTTGATCTCAGGGTCATGAGTTCAAGCTCCATGTTGGGCTCCATGCTGGGCATGGAACCTACTTTAAAAAAAAAGTTTTTTACTTTCATATAAAATAATCTTTGGTGGCTCTTTACTGCCTGCAGTACAAGACCCAGTTTTCTTTTAACTTGAAAAATTAAAAGCTGGTAACTGGTCACCCACCTTTAATTCTCCTAGCTTTATTTTTTTAACTTAACCTTTATGCACTTCGCATCTGATTCAGACACAGCAAACTATTTTAATTTCATCATCCAGAAGGCCTTTGCTTGAATATCTTTTCTATAGCACACTACAGACATTTGGCCGTTATCTGCTTATATCTGTCTCCCTCACTAGGTTGTCAGTCACTCAGGACAGAGGCCATGTCTTGTTCATCACTGTATACCAAGCAGATAACAAAATGTAATTAGAGGAACCTAGATTCTGTCTTATCTTTCCTATAGCCCCCCATAGATAGCTTTCTTATAGCAGATGGGTCAAAGTTATATTTTCTGCTAAGATCCGAAGATAGAAAGAATCTGTGTAGGTAGAGTAGAACCCAATATTTGCACAGGCAGCTGAGTTGAGGATAGAGCTGACTTCCACTCTGGAGTATTAAGGAGCTTAACCAATACAGGCATGCCCCAACAGTTAGAACTGGACCAAAACATTCCAGTTAGAAGAAACAGGATACAGAAGAAATAGTCTCAGAGACGAGGGATTTCTAATGCTCTCATTTAGTGGAAAAATAGGATATGAAGGAGAAGTAGGGAAAAGGATCATTGACTTTCAGAAAAGAGTGAAAGATCTGAGGTGTCTGAACCCTGTCTCCTGGTGTTCGCATGTAAGCCTTTCCCCTTAAATGTGGGTAGAAACTGTGATTTGATTTTAACCAGCAGAACATGGCACAGGTGACTGTATGTCAGTCTCGTGATTGCATTATATCCTGTAATACTCCATCTTGCTAGCAGACTCACTCTTTTTCTTACCTGGGTGGTTCTGAAGAAATAAGTGCCATGAATGTTATAACCACACAGAACAGAATGTTGCCAACAACCACAGGAGCAGGGAAGAAAATTCCCCCTATCTGAGCCTTCAGACAAGAGTGTCACCTAGTAGGTGGTGGGGATTAAGGAGTGCATTTGTTGTGATGAGCACTGGGTGATTAAAAAAAAAAAAAAAAAAAAAGCGTGTCACCCTAGTCAGCACCTTGATAATAGCCTGTGAGATTCTGAGCAGAAGACCCAAGTCATGACCATACCTATGGCTCACAGAAACTACATGATAAGAAGTGTGTGTTGTTTTAAGCCACTAGGTTTGTGGTGATTAGGTATGTAACAGTAGCAAACAAACACAGATTTTAGCATCTGGAACTGGGGTGCTGTTATAGCACATAACCTAAAAACGTAGGAGGGGCTTGGAAACCAGACAGTATGTGGAATCTATAGAAATTTTAAGTGTCATACTAGAGAAGGCCTAATTTGCTTCAGACTGGTTGTTAGTAGAAACCTGGGCTTTAAGGACCCTGTCAGAGGATCCAGAAGTCAGTGAGGAGCATGTTACTGAAAAATGGAGGACAAGGGATTCTCCTTATGACATAGCACTAAGTTAGAAAAATTGTTTCTGGCAGTTTTGTGGAAAGCAGAACCATAGTTGAAGATATTTCCAAGCCAAGTGCTGAAGGCACTTACAGGAAAATGTGTGAGAAGAGAGAGATTGTGGAAAGAACTATTAAACATCAGGGGACCAGGACCTGATGATTTTGAAAATTCTCTGTCTCTGAAGATGAGGAGAGATGCTAGAGTTAAGGCAATGTGATCTAGAGACAAAGCTGAGGACATGATGGTACAACCATTTGTTTAATCTTCAGAAAGGTCAAAAGGTCAGAGTATTCCATCACACAAAGTTCTTTGCAAGAGATGAAGGATTTCTTGACAGATGTCTCCATGAAACCCTAGGGACTCTAGGAAGCTTCATTTTGTTGTTCTTCAAGCATCTCAGTGGGAGCCAAAGATAGAAAAAAAGATTATCTTGGAAAGGTCTGTGGGTGTGGCTTTCATCTCATGGAGTGAGTCCATTGAAATCCATGGGAGACACACTGAAATGTTTGAGAAAATTATTTCAGCAGAAACACTTCCATTTTTCGTGGAAAGAGGACAGAATGAAAGGAGGCTGTTGGACCCCAACATTCTCCTGTCAGCAAGAAGGCTGATTAAACTACTTGGCTGTAAACATTTCTATCTTTTATGAAAAAGGAAAGATGATTCAAAGGGCAGAACCAGATCCCAGATGACTGGGCTGAAAGCCATGGAGAATTACTGAAACTTAATAAAGGAACTCTCAGTGTTTGTTTGGCTAGACTGATTTTTGAACTGCTATGGGCTGGTAACACTTTTTTACCTTCCATTTCCCCACTCTATGAACTGGAATGTCCATAGCTGTTCTCCTTCACCTATCCCACTATTGCCTGCTGGGTACGTCGGGACAGATACCTTTAGTTTCACAGATCTACATATGGAGAAGAATTGTTTCTCAGGAACTGCACTTAGTAGATTACACCCAGGAGCCTAATCTGCACCTGTATCTGTTTTAGATGTTGAGAGTTTGGACCTTGTGTTCTGGCTTTAATGCAATGAGACTCTTGGGAATCTGACAAAGAGAAAATGTTGTATGTGGAAGAGATGTGAATAATTGATAGCCAGAGGGTAGTCCGTGGCAAACAGACTCTAAGGTGGTCTCCATGATCCCCATTTCCTGTTGTTATTACTTTTTCTTGCAGGACCTTTGACTTGATTCTAACAATAGAATTTGGTAAAGATAATGGGATGTCACTATAATTTTGTCACATTATACTAGATCCTATCTTCCCAGTAGACTTTATCCCTCTCTTCACTTGCTGTTTTTTTTTTTTTTTTTTAAACCATAGTTTTTTTTTTAGGGATATTTTTCCAATTTATTTTAATTTACTTTATTATTTTTTCATTTCATTTCATTTCATTTCACTTCATTTCATTTCATTTCATTTTTATTTTCTTTTCAGTTCCAAAATTCATCGTTTATGCACCACATCCAGTACTCCATGCAATCTGTGGCCTCCATAATACCCACCACCAGGCTCACCCAACCCCCCCCCCCCCGCTCCAAAACCCTCAGTTTGTTTCTCAAAGTCCACAGTCTCTCATGGTTTGTCACTTGCTGTTTTTAAACAAGTCTCTGTAGCTGCAAGGGAGTGAATGCTTCCAACAACCACAAGAGTGGGAAAATGGATCTTTCCCTAGTTGGACCTCTAGATGAGAGCCCAGCCCTGGCTAGAGGTTTTGCGTTGCAGTAATTAGTCACTCAGCAATAGAAACTTAGTGCATTAGCATAGGATGCAAACTCTAATAATCTCCACTTTCATCCCTCAGGTATTCAAATAGGTAAAGTATTAAGCTTTGAGGGGCAAACAATTGCATTTTATCTTACGAAGATTTGTCAAAGCTTTCTCAAGCATTTTATTAGTTTTCTATTCAAAGCAGTAAAGAATTACTAAAGCCAGTTCCCACTCAGATTAATCTTCTTCTTCTCTAGACCTCTTTTCTAGACTTTCTTCTCTAGACTTCTATACTCATCTTCGCTTCCAGTACAAGCTATGTCCAAAGCCAACTCTGCTGGTCTAGTTTCAGGGGGTAAGCCCTTTACTGCCATCAGTTACTTTTAGATTACTCCAGTGGCCCCTTTTTCATTTTAACAACTTTTTCTCACTTTATAAATGTGTGAGAATTTCAGCATGTCCTGTGGTGACGTTCAGTGAATTGTAACTATTTATGAACGTGTTATGTAAATACATATTAGTCAGAATATTTATCAGTATGCATTTATTATCCATTTTGTCCTTGAAAATAAATTATCCATTTTGTCCTTGACAATAAAATGTAAAGAGAGACTATTGAAAAATATGCTGAGTTCTTGATGTTCTCTACATTGACTTAGGACAGGTGAGAGAAACAAAGCTATTTCTCTGGACATTCTGAACCCAATAGTTTGATAAATTTTAGAAGTAAAATAAATGCCTGATAATGTTGTGCTCTTCCTATGATTCTTTTCCTTATCATCTCTGCTTGCTATTTTTTAAAGATATTATAATTCCTCTTATTTTTATGTCTGTCCATGCTACTGTATATCCCCTTGACTAGTTTTTAAGTCAGGGGAAATTATACACCTTGGGATAGAAGAATAAAATTGAGGAAGTAATTTATAAATTACTGTGATCAATAACGTTTTATTATAGCTTGAAAAGGAGAGCACAGAGGAAGAGAGCACAAAGGGAGAGGGAGAAGGAGACTCCCTGCTGAGCAGGGAGCCCAATTTGGGGCTAGATCCCAGGGCCCAGGGATCATGACCTAAGCCAAAGGCAGATGCTCAAACGACTGAGCCACATAGGCGTCCCTAGAATATCCTTTCTGGAAAAATGTCTATTCAGATCCTTTGCCCACTTAAAAAAATTATTTATTTATTTATTTATTTATTTATTTATTTATTTATTTATTTATTTAGAGAGCGTGTGGAGCAGGGCAGGGGCAAAGGGAGAGGGAGATAGAGAACATCAAGCAGATTCTGAGCTGAGCACAGAGCCTGACTGAGAGTTTGATCTCACAACCCTGAGACCATGACCTGAGTTGAAATTAACAGTCAAACGCTCAAATGACTGAGCTCTCCAGGCCCTTTCTTTGCTCATTTTTAATTAGATGAAGATGATGATGATGATAATGGTGGTGATTTTGCTATTGAGTCATATGAGTTACTTTTGGATATTAACCTCTTATCAGATATGTGGTTTACAAATATTTTCTCATTTTCTTTAGGTTGTCTTTTCATTTTGTTGAGTGTTTTGCTGTGCAGAAGCTTTTTAGTTTAATGTAGTCCCCCCTGTTTATTTTTGCCTTGTTGCTTGTGCTTTGTGTGTCATATCCATAAAATCATGGCCAAGACCAATGTCAAGGAACTTTTTCACTATGTTTTTTGTAGAAGTTTCATGGTTTCAGGTCTTGGTGAGGTCTGTACTCAATGGGGTTGTCCTATGCACTGAAAGATGTTCAGCAACATCCCCAGACTCTATTCAGTAAGTAGATGCTGGTGGTTCCCTGACTCTCAGTTGCAAGAACCCAAAGTGTTTCTAGACATCGCCAACTATTCCCTGGGGGCTACACTGTGTTCAGTTGAGAATCATTGTTTTATCTCCTTGGATTCACATAAGGTTTTTGAAAAAGCATATGAGCAAAACCAATCTCATCTTTTGTTGTTTGGGGTTTGCAGACACTTTCCAACTTCATCAAGCCCCAGACCTGTAGATTCTCTATCCTTTTACCTCTTGCAAACTGGCCAGTCCTTGCCTGATCTTATCTCTCCTGTAATAACTTGTCAAAAAGTGGCAAGGAGCTACAAACGCATAGTGATGTCCTGGCTTTTTTTTTTTTTTTTCCTTCCTGCTTCTCTTAGAGTTGTTGGCATGATAGGCATATGATTTGTCTTCTAAATTATCACAGGAGACACTGTGACCAAAAAGTTTTGCTGTGGCGTAGCAAGAGTCACCAGATTTTTAGTGTCCTTCGTTCTTGCCATCACGCTGCTAAATTAATAGGATATTTTAGGCTTTTGTTAGTGGCAGCTTCTGAGTATTAGTCTCTGTTATAGGTTTGAATCAAGAAAAAAGATTTTGGATAGAAGAAACAGCTATAGGAAAGGTGCAAGAGTAGAAATGTGCTCGGTCTATTTGAGGAAACAGAAGAAAGCCAGTGTGAATGGAACTGAGGGGAAAAGGAGTCAAACCGATGAAGATGAGGTCTTAGAGTGAGGCAGGGCCCAGGCCTGTAGAGATTTCCAGCCAGTATAAGAAGGAAGGATTTGTTCCAGGAATGACGGGGAAGCCTTTGGAGGTGTGTTAAGCAGAGAAAGAGAAAAAGTTGGGTCACTTTGGGTAGCATGGGAGACATGGACTGTAGGATAATGAGCTGGAGCAATGAGTCTTATAAGAAGTTCACTTGAGATATGACAGTTGCTTATGTATGAATTATAGTCAAAGAGATGGAAGAAAATGGATGTGGACAGGAAGGTTTTTTTTTAAAGATTTTATTTATTTATTTGAGGGATTGAGAAAGAGAATGAGGGAGAGAGAGAGAGAGAGAGAGAGAGAGAACATGAGAGGAGAGAGGTCAGCAGGAGAAACAGACTCCCTGGCGATCTTAGAACCCGAAGTGGGACTCGATCCGGGGACTCCAGGATCATGACCTGAGCAGAAGGCAGTCACTTAACCAACTGAGCCACCCAGGCATCCCTGGACAGGAAGTCTTAAAGATAAAACTAGAAGGAGTCCTTGATAAATTGAATATTGGATATAATTAAGAGAGAGATCAAGGGTAATTCCTGGATTTTGGCTTCAGTAACTGGGGGAATAGTGGTTTAATTTGTTCAGCTAGAGAAGACTCAATGATAAAAACAAGAGTTCTATTTTTTTTTTTTGTCAAATTAAGTTTGAAATGCCATTAGCGAGTCATGTGATTACATTAAGTGGCCTATTTGCTATACAATTCAAAATTTTCTGGAAGATATAAGGAATAGAAATTTTGACTTGAGAGTTGTAGTCATTTGAGGATATTGGAAGCCATGGTCCTGAATGAGGTCATTAATGGAGAGTGAAGAGAAGGGAGCTTAGCACAGGTTCTGGGGTTTACCAACATTTAGCATTTAGGGATAGTAAGTGGAAAAGTAAAGGAAACTGACAAGGAGGGGAGAAGGGGTAGAAAGGTCCAGAGAGACTGGGTGTCAGGGATGAGAGTTGAATTTTATGCTGCTGATTTCCAGTCCTTTTGCCAGTAGGAGTTCTGGATCTATCCTTCCAGTAGGTAGAAGCAGGTAGTTAATACAAGAGGATTCATATTCTTTAAAGATACTAAAATCCAAACAGGAATATATAATACATTTTGCAACTTGCTTTCTTAACAGTATTTCTGAAAGATCTTTCCATATTAACATACACACATACTGACCTTTTCAATAGAATTTGAAATTTATTTTCAAAGTCTAAGCAACTCTCCAGTTTTCAGAGGTTTTAAAAAGGGCTGCTCTTTCTCTATCTCTCATACACACACACACACACACACACACACACACACACACACACACACACTAATAGTAAAATAAAGAACAAGAAGCCACCCCAACATGAAATATTTCAATTTGAATTAATGAGTACTTGGAGCATCAGATTTGACTTAACTTTTGAGATTTAATAATTTTCAGAATGGAGTTATGGAGTACCAACAACAACGTTCTCCATCACTGGAAGAGAGAAATATGAAAAAACAAGAGAAAATGTTCCCTTGTGTCGGTTTCATGCACTCGAAAGCAATAGAATTAAATGAATACCCTTGACAATGTAGAGAAATGAAGAGTTATTAAAACTCTCCAATCATAACCCCTGGCTGCTGGAATCCTTGCTTCAATTAATAAAGCAACTTACTTTGCTTTTATTGAGTTACAAGTAGAAAAATTCAACCTCTGGTTGTCTGAAAAAGTTTGTAACCATGGGTGTAAAAAACTTCTCTATATTTCTGAACAATTATGTTTCTTACTGCAATGAAGCAATGAGCCTGATTAAGAGACTAATCGCTGGATGCTTATATTACCATCAAATTACTCAGATTCATTTATTAGATTGCTTATAATTGTAAAACAGCTTTTTGTACCACAGAAATAGACTTTGTGTAATAATAAGTATACAATTAGTCAACATAAACTTACGACAAAACAGTAATGACTTTTGAGATAAAAATTTCTCACACTTCTGTTCAGTAAATGATCATTGCATTTAGGCATCATTAATGAAGTGTTAGCAATTCCCATTAATACAGTTGAGATGTCATCTTTTTTCTTTAATAGGTTTGTAAAATACGGCCAAATAATAAGCATTTTGTGAAAGTTACAGACTTCAACAGTTCTGAAATGGCTGATTTCTATGACACGTAAATGCTCTAACAGATGAGGAGAATTTAAACTACCTAAAAAATAATTCATTGTTATGGTGAGATAGGCTTCACTAATTTTTTTCTAGTTGTTAGCATCCATACGAAGGTCTGAAGGCCTGGGGAAGGAAGGAGCCTCAGGTGTGGGCAGTGATATCCAGTCTGTCCTTTCAGCCTAAAGTTATGTTCCAAAGCCACACAGAGGTCACTTGACACCTTGGATGCTCTATTTTTTCCGGGGAGGGCTCTCTTTCCAATCTGATGCGCTGACTCCACAGCCTCCAGCTCGCCCTTACTCTCATTTTTCTCCTGTCTCGGCAAGCTTGTATGGGTTGTCAAGATCGTTATCCTTGAAACATTTTTCCTTACACCCTCTTTGCCTTTCTTCTGCTGGTAGAAATTTTTAAAAAGCAGACTGTGTGATTTCCTCAGCCTGGCCTCAGTCTCTGCTCACTGATCGTAGGCAAGAAGGATTCACCTTGGGGTGTTTTTGTTTTTCCTCACGGATTGCCACACTGACCACCTGGTCCCTCAAAGTCGGGTTAATAGTTGTTTTGTTTGTTTCTCAAATTTTGTAGGCTTTCTTTAGCAATTTCTTTCTTCCGTGCTGTTTTCTCAAGAGGCTAAACAGCGTGTTGATTCCTGGCATTTTTTTTCACTTTGTTCGAAATGGTTCTGGTTTAAGATAATATTTCTCAAAATGTAGGATCTGAGTTTGGGACCCTTTCCTATTGGCATTGCTGACTGTTAGTTACTAGATTTGTTGTTCTTTTCATCTGGTTTGGGGGATGGGCTTCTTAAATTCTGCCCCAAACTACCAGTTTTCTAGGACATAAGCCCCCAAGGGCAGGATCTTGTTTTATAATCCACTGTTGGCCTAGTTCCAGGTTGTTTTGAAATAACGAATGATTCTTCCACAAGGTGCACTGAATGATAGGTAGAATCAGGTGTCCTCTGTCTAAGGAAACTATATTCAGTTGTGTGGTGTGGACCCACTAGACTTAAAGCATCCATGACAACCTTAAGCTCCTCCTCCAGGTGCACAGCCCTCCTTTCCACTCGGTGGCCTCTCCTGCCTCTCCTGCTTCCCACAGAAGACTACTTCTGGACATCTGCAAATCTCAATAAGCACTGAGAATTGCAGAGGTGAAGCGTGTTTTCGGCACTTGGTTTGATTCAAATGAATGCTATATGCTAAATATTAAATACTTATATACAGTTCTAGAAGATATGGAAGAGGTTTTATGATATAAATATATTTTATGTAAATATAAATAATTTATATAATATATAAAATAATATATGTATTTTATATAAATATAAAATTTCTCAACATGAACAGCTGTGTAGGCACTGACAAAACCAGAAAGTATGTTGCCTGCCTGCTGGATGCCTGACCTTGAGTACTGAATGCAGTCATGGCTGGAATAACTAGCCTGCCCTCAGAGGGCTCATGATCTAGTGAGAGAAAAAAGTAAATATAGATTATATACATTTGCAACCTCATTTCAAGGATCGAACGGAAACAATTCAAATCCTGCAGGGTACAGACATTATTGATAGTAAAGATGAAAATTAAGAGAGTCTTTTTAAAAAAAACATATCTATCTATCTATTTATTTATTTGAGAGAGAAAGACTGAGATAGCAAGAGAGAGAGCATGAGTGGGGAGGAGAGGGAGAAGCAGACTACCGGCTGAGCAGGCAGCCCCACTTGGAACTGGATCGTAGGACCCTGAGCTCATGACCTGAGCTGAAGGCAGACACTTGACTGACTGGGCCACCCATGTATCCTGAAGGTTCAGAGAAGTCTTTACATTTTATTCCCCTGCAGATTGGAGGAAGAGATTGATGATTGTTTTTTTTAAAGCAAACTGCTTTTGAAATTTTGCCTGTAATTCAAATGAACATTTTGCATAGCATTTTTAAAGAGAAAAAAAATATATTTGGCAACCTAAGATATCTTTAATTAAGATAGGAATCTTTTCGTGTTCCTTGAGTACACACTTAAAGTCAAAGATTCACACCAATTATTCAAATGCAAAGCTCATTGAATCCAACAGCTTTCTCTTCTGCTTTTAGCTACTAGTTTATTTTCTCCTTGCTCTTTGAAAATGAATGCTATACGAAAATGGCTAGGTGTACTTGCTAAGGTGTAGGCATAAATGGTACCATCTGGTATTATTAAAATGCATTTCACCTAAATAGCTGTACCTTGGGAGAAAGTTAACTGCAGTTTATTTACTAAACCAGGAAAACTTGCTGTGTTTATTTTAACCCAATGTCTTTTCATGGCTGTATTTCCAATGGTTTGTTAAGGTTTTCATAAGAGAAACTTAAAATTCTGTGTGTGTGTGTGTGTGTGTGTGTGTGTGTGTGTTTCCCAGTAAGTGTGAGTTCAGTTTATTTATTTTTATTTTATTTTATTTTTTAAAGATTTTATTTATTTATTTGACAGAGAGAGATCACAAGCAGGCAGAGAGGCAGGCAGAGAGACAGGAGGAAGCAGGTTCCCTGCTGAGCAGAGAGCCCGATGCGGGACTCGATCCCAGGACTCCGAGATCATGACCTGAGCCGAAGGCAGCAGCTTAACCCACTGAGCCACCCAGGCGCCCGTGAGTTCAGTTTATTAAGATCTATTTCTCATACATCCTTGAAAGAGCTAAGCAAATCCATGTATGTATTTTTTAACTTTATGGAATAAGAAATAAAAAGGATAGGGAAGTCAAGATATGAGCATCTTTTAGATTTTCTTCTCTCTTTTTCTCTTGATCCCAACTATCTCAAAGCAGATTTCTTTCACAGTTCCAAAGAAATGCCTATAGCAATGCCATATTTGCATTCTGGATGACAAAATAAGGTGGATGGTTTCACAATTTATTTTACAAAACTAAACTCTTACAGTAGTAAATGTGTGTCTGATATCATTCATAAGTTTGGAAAATTTGAAACTAATTGAATCTACATTGAAAGAAACAATATCTGAATAATACATCAAAAAATAAAAAGTATACATTTCCAATAAAATTTTTTTTCAAGTTACACCTTTAAAACATTTAAAATAGGAGATAGAGGAATATTCATTGTGTTCCTTTCTGCCCTACCTCAGACCAAAATTTTATGATCTCTAACTGACCTTTTCAAGCAAAATGAGGAATCTGTCTCTGGCTTCACTAGCGGCAAGACGATGAGTGGACTTGGCACGAGAATGTGCAGTGAACTCGGAAGTAGACACAGCCTCAGCTGAAACTGTGGCTCAGACTTTCTCTTCTTCATCTTGCAGAATCTCCTCAGACTGACATGCGAAAGAACTTGGATTAGTAAACCATGAACCCTGGCCAGAAACTCTAGGATTTGCATCTTGGTGGTTTCAGTGTGGGCTCTTGGGCCCCATAGAAATTCCAATTGTAGGATCATTGGGGAACTGTCTATTGTTATTCTAGGTACTTTTCCTTCATGAAATCTTTGGTGATGAGCTCCCTGGGCCCTCCGAAGACAAAGTGCTTCCTCTCAGAATACATCCTCATCAAATTCAGAACTTCCTAGACTTCCTCTTCAGTGACACACAGTTGTCCTTGAGGGAGATCATATCCAGGATAAATATCAGGACGCTGGTCTCAGGCCTGCCCTTTTCACCATGCAGCACCCTGTCATATGGGAGGCCCAGGTTGATGAGGAGGTCATAGCAGCAGTTGGTGAGATCTACTTCCTTCACATCAAGGCCAAAGATCACCTCCATATACTCAGCGGCTCCCAGGGAGATCTCAGTGAAGAGGTCTTCATTCTCTTTGATGATAATCTTTAACATATCTGCCTTTATCATTGGTTCATTCAATTGATATCTGAGTAGCATGAACTTGACGAATGAATCTACTACTCTCTTATCTATGGGCACATTCTTGTGTTTTAGAGACTATAAAGTGCATTTTAGTTCTTCTTGGCTATTGGATCCCACACCTGATGTGCTTGATGAGGTTGCTGTGGTGGCATTGGAAGATGAATGGAAAACTCTGAGGCTTCCCAGGAGTACTAGTTATATCAACATCAGGAGCCTCCTTCAGACTGTCGGGCTTTAGAGGATGGGAGGAGAGCCTTGGAGACCCATAAATCCCCTGGGTCTCACTGGATCTCACTTTGGGTATGAAAGGGTAGATCATGTAAGCACTGGTGACTCTTCTAGGATAAAGGTATGTTGTATCTTGTGGATGGCAGTGAGCAGGAATGTGGATGGGAAGTGGGAAATGAGGAATCACTGCCAAATGTTGGTAATGATGCAGAGAGATGATCCACCCATACATTGCTGGGTGAAATATAAAAGCAACACTGCTTTTTTTTTTTTACTACCCATCATATCGCAGAAGAAGATGCCTTCTTGAGATTCATCCTCTGAATTAGTGTAGCTTGAATTTCTGGAATCTGACAGTTGTAGATTTTCTTGGGGATATAGAGATATCCTAGAAGGCTCAGTTCTGTCACATATAAAATAGACTTAGGCTTCTTTGATTTTGAGGCCTTCAAGAGCATAAAATATAGATCACTAGTTTATTATAAAAGATATAACTCAAGAACAGCCAGGTGGAAGAGAGGCACGGGGTGGGTGGGGTGGGGATGGGGGCTTGGCAGGTTTGAGGGGGGAAGTGCTCAGAGTTTCCACACCCTCCCCAGGTGTGCCATTCTCCCAAATCCCCACATGTTCACCAACCTAGAAGCTCTGCATTATTGTTTTTAAAACAAGCATTTTTTATTCCATGTCCATTCCTTTCCATTTGCTCATTCCACCTTCTATGAGAAATAAGGCACTTGCTCCTCCTTAAATTTTTCTTTGTTCTTGGTAGCCTACTTGGAATCCGGTTCTGTATATGTATTTTTAGGTGTATGATCTGGAACCTAAAGGAATTAGAAACGGAAACATGTCACAACAGTACTTTGTCATCACCTGCCTTCTTCCAGTATCACTGGAGAGAGATGCAAAGACACAAATGTCCTATTTGTCCATGGCAGCCCCTCAATGTTTTCTCTGAGAGAGGAGCAGCAGTAATTTGAGGCCATCCACATGTTACCAGGACAAACATTCTGGGTCTGCCTAAATCCTATGAGGAGAGAGAACTGCATGCAATGCTACCTACACCTGTATCAGGTCCTGTAGATCTGTGCGGAACTGCTAACCCATGGAAGGCTGCCCGCGCAGACTGCTTTCAGGTCCATATCTGGGTATCAAGAAAAATGTGCAGGTAAGACAAACTTATAGCTCTGGTCACCAGCCCAAGATTCTGTCTCTGATATTGGTACCAAGGGGATTGACTCCTTTCTTAATTTGTCAAGTGATTATTGCATAGTAAGTTTTAGTTGCAGGGGATGAAAAGGCAGGTAAGACCAGATGCAGTTCATGCTCTCATGGAGCTTACAGTTTCGTAGAAAAGAACTTACATCAAATGATGACACTGATAGAGGTACACTTACAGCCTGAGTGAGAAGTGCTGTGAGAGTGAAGAACTGAGGAATCCAGCCTGGTTGCTGGGGCAGGCAAGTCTTTCCCGTGCATCAGTGACGATGCTGTAGTAATCTGGGGAAGAGGGATTGTCAGGGAGAGGAAGGATGGTCGTTGGGCAGGAGGAGAGCATGTGCAAAGGCACTGCACTTGGAGGGAGCCGGATGATTGAGGAACTGAAAGAAAGCAGCATTGTTGGGGTGTAGAGGGTCAGACAGAGTGTGGTGTGATGTGATTCTGGACAGACAGACAGGGGCCAGACTATATTGAGGTCTTCTAGAATTGGGGATTTCATTACAACAGCGCTAGAGGATTTAAGCAAGGAGCTGGTGTGGAGAGATGAAGTTGGGGTAAGGTGACATAACTCCCAAATCCCTAGATTTCTTGTGAGTTAAGCTTCTGTCAATATCCTAACCTGTTTTTTCCTTTTTCACATTATCCATATTAAAGAACAAAACCAACCTAGCGAACTTTTAAGACCGATCTGGCTTTATTCAACGATTCATGACTAACAAATAGAAGGGTGCTTCCAGGAGTCTACCAAGTGGAAGGTGTTTAGGGGCAGAAATGAGGTGGGACAAGGAAGTTATGAGCAAAAGAAAAGAAAGGGTTGTTTGAGACAAGGTCACCTTCCCTCAGGGGAAAGGGCAGAGGTCTTATCGTGCAGACTGTCTCCCAAGTGTGATCAGGAAATTCCACACTGATTGGTTTCAGATTCCACTCCTGGGACACGCTGAAACTGCACTTGGGTTACATAGTAAGTCGGGGGGTGCTTAGCAAGTGACTCCATTTTGGGCCTGTTTCTGTTTAACAAAAGGCAAATAAATTTATTTTCAAATAAATGGTAATGACTCTGAGTATATAAAGATAAATAATTCCTCAGTGGAGACCAAAAAGTTACTACTATTGAGAAAACAGAAAAATATACTGAATTATTTTTCTGGAAAACTTTCTAGTACACTATTTGCCTTGATCCATCTGAAATTTTACTCCTTTTAAGAAAACAGATTGTATTCTTTTAGTGCCTGCTCTGTAAAACACTAATTCATTGTTTCATCTTTATACTACTTTTATTCTCAAGGACAGCCCCAATCTCTTTCATGTTTAGACAATCCAAACCCTTAGTAATTTTTATTTTTATTTTTAAATTTTACCTTCTCTCAGTCTTTTTATACCTGGATAAGAGAGGCCAGTTTTTTTGAGGATATTACTCTGCAAGTCCATTCATTCCTACTTAGGTCTTCAAAGAAATGGAACCCCACAACCAAATATTTACTTGCTCACCATTCTCTGTCTTGGGTCTCCCTTAATTTTTTGCTTTGTGGCTTAAGGTCCAGATAGAAAGGCGGGTAAATTATCTGCAAGTGTTCTACATGTGGGGAGGTGTATCAGGTAGATGTTGTTGGCTGCAAGCAACAGAATAATAAAACATGTATGTGTTAGAAGCATTTGCTCACCAGGTTTCAGAAGGAAAAGAATCAGGGCTGTTTCAGGATCTCTGAAGCAGTCTCAGGAGGGTGCTGTGGAGACGTTTTGCTTCATGTGTTTGAGAGACGGATATGTTAATGTATTGTGGCAATGGCTTCATCTTAACATTGTAAGTGTAATTTAAAAGACCAAAAGGAGCCAAAAATCCAAATAAAAAAAGAAGCTAAAACATAGAAAAGAACCTACTACTCATATTTTTGGAAGGTAACTTGACTGTATATTTATAGCTAGGAAAATGATCATGTCCTCTGACCAGTAATCTTAACCTTATAAAAATTTAAAAAAAAAAATGTTATTAAGTTTACACGTTTGGCAAATTTTCAAAATACATTTAACTTTGACTTTGATTTGGAGAATACTTTCAGAAATTATGATTCTGTGGAATTGCAAATTTAATCAGTATTTTGAAATATTTCTTAAATAGCTTTGTGATCATGAGATTTAACACTTTCAGTCAAATTTGTGACTTAGAGCAATTTCTTCCAAGGGGCACCATTCCTAAAGACGTACAGTGTGAGTCAGTGACTGAGGCAGAAAACCTTAATTCACAATGGGCTGCGTTAAAGCCCGTTCCCTGAATCTGAGACTTACAGACATACCTCCGCCTTCAGCTAAGTGCGCTTTAAACTTGGAATTTGAGTCAAACTTAGCACCCAGTCTTGTGAAGTGAAAGGTCAGCTATTTAATGGCATAATTTTAATTAAATGATAATGGCTCTTTGTGTTATACAAAAAGTAAGCAAGTTCCAAAATGGAAGACTGAATAACTAATTTTAATGAGGAAATCAGACTTAGGAACACAGACAGCAAAGTTCTTATTAATTACTTTTTTTAATGAAAATTTATTTTGCTCCATTTGCCTCTGCATTAACTTTTATAATGGAGTGTACTTCCTATATTTATATTAGGTTTTTAATTACAGTGAATGTTGCTGAGTCATCTTACCCAGAATGTGGAAAATAGAACAAGAACACTGAAGACATACTGCTCTTGGAACTTAAGATAAGTATGTATTGATTATGAAAACTTACTTTTCAATATTCACTATTTTAGAAAAAAAATTAAAGTTAGATATATTAATTCAGAGTCAAAGTTATTTTTCCTTCAATATTAGCCATTTCTATCTCAAAACAGACAACGCTTCTCATTTCTGTAGATAGGGTTATAAATGTTCATTATTCAGTTTATGGTTATATGGTTAATTTAAATCATAAGAACGAGAGTGACTTTGTGAAGATTATCACAAAAGAAAAGTAAAGATTGAGTCATCAGCAAATCTAATGTGCCCAGAAACAGATAGGCTGATGCACGGTGTATGTTTGCATGAGCTGGTACTGGCTGCTTCCCTTTTCAACGTTGATCTACCAACTGCCTCCCTTTACTTCTCGCTTTCCCCTTGTATAAAAACTTGAAACCTGCCTTTTAGCCAGATTACACTCTGAAAATGTTCCAAGAAATCCAATGATTTTCTAATTGCTAGTGTCAGTGATTTTTAATATATTTGTAACCAAAGTTTAACATAACACGTTGAAAAGTGCACAGATCATAACTGTACATCTCAAGGAATCCTCTCTTCTAAAGGCAACCACTATCCTTCCCTATATGGTTTAGTTTTGCCTGAGTCTTGAACTTCATGTAAGCACAATTATACCGTTCTCTCTTTCGGACTTCTTTGTTCCACAGTGTGTTTTTAAAGTTCTTCTATATTGTTAGTTGGAGGTATTTATTTTCATTTCTGTAGAGTGTTCTATTATAGAATATGTCATAATTTATCTATTTTACTGTTGATTTGAGTTATAGCCAGGGTTTGGTCATTTTGAAGGCTTCCATGGACACGTCTGTGCACATATTTCTCTTGAGTTATATATTTAGGAGTGGATTGCTATTCCCTAGGTTGAATAATAGATAATGCCAAAAATTTTCTCAAAGTGGTGGTAATAATTTAATGCCTCTACCAGTGATATATGAGACTTTTCATTATACCCATGTTATTTTGAGTCTTGAATTTAACTATTTTGATAGGTGATTAATAGTATCTTACTGCATTTTTGATTTGTGTTTACTTGATTACTGGTAAAATTTGTCACCTTTCACAAGTCTGTTGTTTGGATTTCCTCTTTTATGCCGTACTGGTTCAGGACACCTGCTCATTTTTTTTTTTTAATGCATTGTTTTTTCTTACTGATTTGTAGTTTTATGTATATACATATCTCCTCTTCATCTGTGGCTTGACTTTTTACTGTCTTTTTTTTTTAAGATTTTATTTATTTATTTGACAAATAGAGAGAGATCACAAGTAGGCAGAGAGTCAGGCAGAGAGAGAGGGGGAAGCAGGCTCCCTGCTGAGTGGAGAGCCTGATGTGGGGCTTGATCCCAGGACCCTGAGATCATGACCTGAGCCAAAGGCAGAGGCTTAACCCCCTGAGTCACCCAGGCTCCCCTTTACGTCTTAATTGTGTCTTTTGAAGGACATACATTTTTAATTTCAATAAAATCAAATTTGTCAGTTTTTCTTTTGCTATTAGTGTTAGCAGTAGGAGAGTCTGCCTTGTGTGACTAGAGGTCTCAGTTATTGGATTCCCCATGAAAAGATTTGAGTGAGAATCTGTAATCAAATAAAGACAGCCAGAAGGAAAGTAGCAAGCACAAAGCAGTTTATTAAAGCGAAAGTACACAGTCCTGGTGGGAGAGAGGGAAGTTTGCCAGGTAGAATCAGCCTGTAGCAGTTTTGGGATTGGATGTTACTGGATTTTTCTGAGGTGGGAGGAGCTGGGAGGTACAGTGGGTCAGTCTCTGATGGAGGCTGCTTCCACCCTTTGTCAACCATTGACGAGGTTTGTACTGGTACTGTCATGGCCACCTTTCTCAGTGGGAGGTGGGCTTGTGCCCCTAAAGCAAATGCATTATCATTTGCAGTCTCAGAGTTACCCTGAGCAGAAATAGAACAGGAGAGCTCATGCTCTGTACCTGTGGTTCTTGGTATGTCAGCCTTAATACTTGGAAGCCACAGCATGGGGATGTTGTAACCCTCATGTTCTAACGTATAATCTGTTTATCACCAGTTTGCCTCCATCTCAGGTCTCTATCATTCTGCTTTGAAAACTTGGGACTCTGCCTCTGGTGTTCCTTCCACTGCTCACAGTTGGCTTTTACCTAACATTAGTACTTTTTACATTCTGTTGAAGAAGTCATTTTCCCATCCTGAAGGCATAAGAGTATTTCCTCTATTGTCTTCTAAATGTTTTATTGATTTACCTCTTAGAAATCACTTTTGAACATTGTAGAATTAGAGAACAAGTCAAACCAGGCTTATAGGAGTGTTATCTAGGAAAAGCGGAGATCTTAAGTTCGATATAAATGGTTCCAAGTCAAGGGATCAAGTAGTTTTTACTGAAAAAAAAAAAAAAAAGAAAGAAAAAGAAAATATAGTCTGAGGTTCAGAAGAAGGGAGATATAAATAGCATTTTTGGGGACAATGATGATTGTTCATCCTGGCATCAGTAGGCTTTGTGATTTGCCACTAATTGGATTGCAGTATTCCTGGGTATGCTAAGCGATCAATTGCTTCAGAATGTGAGAATGCCAAGCCCAGCTTCCCTGAAGACAGTCGGGGAAGCAGCATACCTCATTTCCAGGAAGGGCTTTGAAATCCTTCCTTGCACACTTCCAAGTATACTTCAGCTAAGAAATAGATGTTTGGAGAAATCATAGTGCTGTTTTTTCACAGTTGAATTTTTATCTGGATTCTGGTGTGTTTGTCACTGAATAGAAAAATACAACACGAGCCATTTAACTGAAAGAAAAAAAAAGTATCAAGGAAATCAGCTTCACAATTACTTAAAATGGAATCTATTCTACAATTGTTCTTTTTTTTTTCTTTTTTAAAAATAAATCCTAACTGACACTTCCCAATTAGCAGTATTTTCATGGAGTAGCTATCCAATGAAATAAAACTATTTATAGATAGGAGACAAATATATTCCTTCCACTTGTTTTGTTAAATTGGTTTCCAAACAAAGTGGTTTCAATACTCTTAGTTGAAGAAATTATTAATGATGAGAGTAGTTGGGATTTCTGGAAAGGGGCAAGATTTGAACTGAGTCATGAATGAGTATGATTTTCGTCATTTGAAAGGACTGGAGTGAAGGAATCACAGCAATGTGAATGGCATGATTTGGGCTAGATTCTTGTTGGGTGGGAGATAGCTGGAGGGTTTTCAAATTTAAGAGAGGCCTGATCTGGAAGGCACTGAAAATGAGACAGAGGTGTGTGCATTTGATGTGTCTGGAAATGTGGGAAACTGTTGGAAAAATTGAAGAGTGATGAAAATTATGTTCCAGAAAGGCTACCTGTACAGTGGTGATTTTGTGGTGGGCAGGCCAGCTGAGGAGCTGTGTGGTCAGGTGGTATGGCCAGGTGCTTTTGAATCAGAAAGCCTGCCTGTGCCCCCTGCTGTACCAGCTAGCCTCCCCAGGTTTTCTTTTTCTTGTGTTAGTCAGTAATCATTTGCTGGCAGGTAATTGAATCTCAGTTCAATATAGGCTTAAAAACAAGATCTACTGGACGATTACTGGATTGACTGCCAAAGCTGAGGGATTGTGGATCAACCAAGCCTGGAGAAAACATGAACTGAGACAGCTGGGGGCCTCCAGAAATAGAGCTAGAGATTTCTCTTCTCCTCTGTGGGGAAGGGCAGGGTACAGGGTAGCTTTCACTAGGGAGTACTGGAAGGGGCTATTGGTCACTATGTGCTCACTCCCCCTTTAGTTTCTCTACCAAAGAGAAAAGGACTCTTTCCTTAGCTAGAATTATTAAATTCTTTTTTTTTTTTAAGATTTTATTTATTTATTTGACAGACAGAGATCACAAGTAGGCATTTAGGCAGGTAGGGGCGAGGGGGAAGCAGGCTCTCCGCTGAGCAGAGAGCCCGATGTGGGGCTTGATCCTAGGACCCTGAGATCATGACCCAAGCTGAAGGCAGAGGCTTAACCCACTGAGCTACCGAAGTGCTCCTAGAATTATTAAATTCTGATAGAAGAATTTATGATCTAGCTTAGGACCTTAGGCAAGTACCTTAACCTCTCTGTGCCTCCATCACCTCATCTGATAAACGAGAAAAATACGGGCACCTATGTGGTAGGGTTGTTATGAGGATGAAACGCCTTCAAATGCTTACAACGTTTGGAATAGTTGCCATCATGAAACTGCTGTGGTGGTGGTGTCATCGCTATTAGGGCTGCCCTGGATCGTCCCTGCGGCAGGAGAGTGTGGTTCCATGGTTGACCTAAATATGCCTGAGGGGGAAGGGTGCTGTCATCCATGAAATTGGGTGGGGAAGGGGAAATGCCCCAAAGGATGGTGAGGGGATGCCAAGCAGTGTCAGGCAGACAGAAATAATAGCTTCCTCCATTTCTCATTTGTAAAAGCTTTGCAACTGATTTGCAGTGCTACTGTTGAGAATTAATACAAATTCATGGAGGTGCCTGTCCCATGGCAGGTCTGTAAGATGCGTTTGCTCTAGAGCAACTGCACACGAATAAAACCAGGGCCTGGGCTGGATACCAGTAAGGGGAATTAATGGAATGAATATTTGGAAGGAAAATCTGATGGACTTGGATTGATGTGTGGATTTTATTGACAGTGGACAGGGGCTATCACTTCAGCTGTTTTGCCTTTTGGCTGCACTTTACAACAAAGGGCAGTTGAATACATAGACGTTCCCATTAAAAATATGAGTTTGGGGGCACCTGGGTGGCTCAATTGGTTAAGTGTCTGTCATCTGCTCAGGTCATGATCCTGTGGTCCCGGAATGGAGCCCCACTACAGGTTCGCTCAGTGGGACCTGCTTGTCCCTCTCCCTCTGCCGTGCTCCCTCCCCACCTGCCCTACCGGCTTGTTTTCTCTCTCTCTCTCTCAAATAAGTAAATAAAATCTTTTTTAAAAATTTCCTCCCGTGGATGGGAGGGTTGCTCAGAGGGGTGGGAGATGTATCCTCCAGTCTCTGCTGCTGGGCATGATCCAGTCCATGCTAATAGAGATTAAGATCTCAGCATCCTGCCAGCCCTCTAGGACCCAGCATCAGGCTTCCTTCAATCAAAAGAGTGACCTCTTCCATCATCAGGTCTCAGCAGAGAAAGCAGTGTGCATGGCTGGCCAGAGAGATAGTGCTAGTATGTGGGAGAGGAGTCTCCCATTTTATGAGGCTAAGAGGGTATTGGGGTTCTTAACAGTACTAACGGATGACCCGGTCATTTACTCATTTCTTCATACTAACATTCATGTTGGTGAATTCACAAAATTCACAAAATCCAAGCAAATATTTATATCATCATATTACATTGTTCATAATTTTGGGTCATAGACTCTCACTAATTAAATTACGATTATAGTGTTTTTTTTTAAATCCCTTATATGGTGAATTGAGAAGGTGAATCAGGTATAAAAGTGATCACCTCAGACCTTCTCCAGGCTCAGAAATGAAAGAGAGGCATGAGTCAGGGATAATTCCAGGCAGAGGCTGGAATTTATTATTTTTAAAGCTTTAGCTAAGAACTGGGGAAAATAGGTTTTCGTTTCAAATTCTTTGGAATGTTCAAGTAAACACACACTCAAGATCTTTGTGTGTATGGTGTCCTCAAAATGAGCACAGAAAACTACAAAGTCTAGCAAAACAGCATTGTGGCATTGCTCTGAAAAGATTTTGTGAAAGAAGGAGTTGTGTCAAGATTTGATCGACATAGATTATCCCTGCAGGAAAGAAAAAACCTGGGAAGAGAAAGAGGCAGAGAAAATGGAACTTGGGATTTGTCCTACAAGAGCACAGCAGACCAGAGGGATTTAAAGAGAGGAGGTCAAGAACAAAGCAGGGAAGGTAAAATGCAGGGGGTAGAAAGAGAGAACTGTAAGACAGGAGGTTCTGAGATCTCTTTTCCTCCAGATGATACTCTCCAATGCATAGAAAAATGTGAGAGGGGTTCTTGTTTCAGAGTGGTTTATTTGACCTCCTATAGGTGCTTATGACCTTTGTTGACCAGAGCTTGTACCTAACTTTTATTATTTCTTATGATCTTAATCATTCCTGGGGCTGCCATGTATACACCCACCCCTGCAAACACACACCCGTATCTGTATGTAGGAATGTTACACTTGTGTTAGAGAAGGAACAAAGCAGTGCTGGCCGCACATCTGTGGTGTGTGCCGATGGAGCATATACCTCATTATTCCTTTATCAGTTTCGTGTTAACTCTATTATTAATACATCAGTTCACTTGCACTTTGAGTCTTCTAAATGAGCTAATTGTATCGATCAAATGAATTCATAATCACCAATCACCGTCCTAATTAATTAATAGCCGCAGAAGCAGGAGCAGTAACAATTTTCTGCCTCTCCAGTGTTTTACACTTTACAAAGTGCCTCACAGATTTATCTTATTTGATAAATGAGCTTGCGACGTGTGTTGCATCCACTCAAACAGCCCTTTAGGTGGACAAAATGCCCTGTTTAAGTGAGGGTATCTCTTTTCTCACAACCACAGAGAATGACCTCTGTTCCAAGACCTATTTCAATAAAAAATTTATGTCGACACAAAGAAAGCAGCCTCACATCCACGATGACAGCAGTCCGTCTGCTGAGCACTGGTCTGTGCCCAAGTAGAGCAAAGCCCCACGGCTGGGTAAGGCTGGAAGGATTTCTATGAAATAAGAGGGCGTAGTTCATTTTTGCTTTAAGAATGTTGAGCCTACTTAGCTCTTAGTCCTTTTTGGTGATTAATTTATGGCTGATAATTATTTTTAAAATAGTTTTTGAGCGAATGTTTTTCTTACAGTTTTGCTGAGGGTTTGTTGACATAAATGGCATATATTTACGGCGTATGACTTGATGAGCTTTGAGTTTCACATACACCGTGAAACCATCACCACAGCTGAAATGATGACTATAACCATCACCCCCGCCTCAGGTTCTCACGGTGCCCCTTTGTAATTCACTTTCCAACCCCCACTCCCCAGGCAACCACTGATGTGCTTTCTGTCCTTATAGACTAGTTTGCATTTTCTCAAGTTTTATAAAGTAGAATAATATAATAGGTCCTCTTTTTTTTTTTTGGTCTGGGTTCTTGCATTCAGTGTAACTAATTTGAGATTTGTCCATGTTATTAATGTATATAAATAGTTCTTTCCTTTTTATTGCTGAGTTGTATTCCACTGTTTGGATCATCTCTGATTTGTTTGTTCACTCACCAGTTAATGGACATTCGTTTTTTTTGTGTGTTTTTGTTTTTTCCCTAACTTTGAGCTCTTGCAAATCTGCTGTGAACATTTATGTACCAGTCTGTGTATGGCTATATTCTTGCCATCATCTTGGGTAAAAACTTAGAAGTGGGATGGCTGGATCATGTACTGAGTAAGTGTATGTTCAACTATTTAAGAAACCGCCAAGGTGCTTTCTGAAATGGAAATCAAGCTGATTGTTTACAAAACAGACCTTTCTTCAACAAAAACTTTAACTTGCACTGTTTAGAACAGTTGATTCCCTAAGTGGGTGTGTGTTTGTGGGGGTAGGGGGGGTTACTGTTTAAACTAGTTAATGAAAATTTGTCTTGGTGGAGTTAATACTTGTTTTAGAATTTCTGATTGACGAAGTAACATCTGCTCCTATAGATTTTTTTCAAGAAATTTATTTATTTATTTTAAAGATTTTATTTATTTATTCGACAGAGAGATCACAAGTAGGCAGAGCAGCAGGCAGAGAGAGAAGGGGAAGCAGGCTCTCTGCTGAGCGGAGAGCCGGATGCGGGGCTCTATCCTAGGTCCCTGAGATCATGACCTGGGCCGAAGGCAGAGACTTAACCCACTGAGCCACCCAGGCACCCCAAGCAATTTATTTATTTTAAGATTTTATTAATTTGACAGAGAGAGACAGGGAGAGAGGGCACACAAGCGGGGGGTGTGGGAGAGGGAGAAGCAGGTTTCCCAGGGAGCCCAACGCAGGGCTTGATCCCAGGACCCTGAGATCATGACCTGAGCCAAAGGCAGATGCTTAACAGCTGAGCCATCCAAGAGCCCCAAACCTGTTTAGAGCTGATCTGCCAAATATAATCTTATTATCTATTTGAGGGATCCATTTCATTACCTGGGCTAAAGCACAAGTATGTCATTCACCTGTCCTGATTTTTCCCCTTGTTCCTATCAAACTTAATAGAAAGTTCTTTACTAAAATTATCCAAGTTAGGATTTTCATGACATGGAGATTTTAGTTATAAATACAGATCAGCTGAAACCAGGAATCTCAGAAGAAGATTTATTTCTAGAAATACATTTACATTTCCCTAGAATCAGGATGTAACCAAGTTTGACATAGAGAATGCACAGAGAATTGAATAATATTTTTTTGCTTACAACAACAGAATTTATTCTCTTATGGTCCTTTGTTTAAATTTTTTAATTAATACATAATGTATTATTTATTTTTGAATATAAACTTATAGATATCTCTACCCAGCCCTCCTCTCCTACTTTATAGGGCTTTCTTCCTTTCACATGAATGACATGGGGCAGTCAATTTTGCTTTCACATGGTAATGGCCAGTGTCCTCATTCCACACATGGACCAGTGGCCCTGCCCCTTCCCACCTAGAGTTTTGGGGGCCTCCTCCTCATTTCTTGCTTTGAATTTCTGCTTGCTCCAAGCTCTTGATCTCTCTGTCTTGCCTTCTGCAGCTGGTCTCCTCTGTCTGCCCCACACCAACACAAATATGGAACAGCCTGCTTTTCTGCAATCCCACAAAGTTACATGAACACAAGTCTCTTGCAGTTAAGTCTATAGTATTGCAGGTTTGGGGACATGGAGGACCTAAGAGGTGAACGGCATCATATCACAGCACAGCAAATAAGAGACAAGAGTAGTTCTTCTCAAACCTGGTGTATATGTGGATTACTTGGAGATCATGTTAAAATACAGATTCTGATCCAGTGTATCTGGAGTGGGGCCAGAGGTTCTGCATTTTTTTAAAGTAGGCTCCATGCCAAGCTTTGAGCCCAATGTGGGACCTGAACTCATGACCCTAAGATCAAGAGTCAGACACTTCACTGACAGAGCCACTCAGGTGTCCCAAGATTCTGCATTTCTAATAAGCTCTCAGGTGCTGCTGTTGCTGCTGCTAGTGTAAGAACTATACATTTAGAACCTTTGGCATGGAACCGTCTAACTCTGCTTATCTTGTTTTTATTCTCTGCTATGTTGGCATTAAGAACATGCAGGAGACCTCAGGCATCCTGCTAGCATTAAGAAAAAAAACCTGTTTTATCCAAGTATGAGAAAAGGATCTCTTTTACTCCATAGAGTTCTTATTTAGGTTAAAAAAAAAAAAAGTCTCTATTTTCCTCAGCTTCTGCTGGTGACCTACCCATCATAGCTCTAGCTCCTTGAATGTTCTGTTTAACCAGAGTATAAAATCAATATACATGATAATGACTAGTTCCCAAATAATATAAAAGAATTAACCTTGATGAAATCAGAACTCACCAACAGTGAGCTTTCAGGGATTGGTATTGCCCACTCTAAGCATAACCCCATAGTGGCAGGAATTACGTGAAAGGAAAAGGGCCTAGATTAGCGTCATGGTTAAGGGTAGGGGCTGGAGCCAGAGTGTGTGGGTTAGAATCTTAGCTGCATCGATTACTACCTCCATGGCCTTGTAGGGCAACTCCATACAGCATTGGAAGGTGTATAAGGGTGCCCACTGGAGTTGGGTGGTATACAATTTGCACAGGCATATGTCTAGCCCTGGACTTTGGGCACCTCTTGAAATTATTCTGTTTCTTTTTCCTTATTTGTAAAGGAGGTAATAACTACCTACTTTCTAGAATTGGGGCAAGTTTTATGCTACTTCATACTTACAAAGTGTTGAGGACATATGGCTGGCATATGGTAAACATTCAGTAAATGCCATTTTGTTATTAATTTTCTTTACAATTTAGGGAAAAGGGTAGTAAGGGTTTCCATAAAACACGAATTCTTTTTCATAGTTTTTGAAAGAACTAAGGAGTAGGAAATCAAGATTGAAGAGAAACGAACATTTGATGTATGTCCTGATTATTAATACAACCCTACTAAGAATTAATAAAGCAAAATACTAGACAATTAATAATTTTGACTCCAAAAATCCAGCTTCAAGCTTCTTATGTCAGAATGAGAGACAGTTTCTTTGCCTAGGAAGAAATAGTGTCGGGATCAAGAATAGTAAAAGTAGCTAGAAGAGAGAGACGTGGGAAGGTTTTTGTTCAACATTATTCAACAAGTATTTATTGAACACAAATGATAGGTGCCAGAGATACGGTGAGGAATGAGATTACAAGGTCTTGCCCTCCGAAACATATTTATCATTCAGCCAGAAAGGCAGACAGGAAAACAAGCAATTACGGTGTGATGAATGCTGTAACAAGGAGGACAGGGTGATTTGAGGGCAGGCATTTTCTGTTTCAGCTTAGGATTTGTTGTGGTTTTCTGAAAAATTTGAAGGGATATGTTTAAAAACATTTTAATGGTAACAACTGAAAGGGAGTGAAATTGTGACCATAGATTACCCTCATCCAATGATTTCCCATGGGTCCTATTCTTCTCTGACCATCTCCCCAGAAGCCTGTGACTCCCCAGGCCTATGGTCATACCCTCGGTGTTCCTTCACCTCCTACATGCTAAGGAACAGATTGAGAAGAGGACATGTGTGATAGTTTCCTGTTGCAATGAAAGGTAGTTTGGGTTAACTTGGTGATGGTCCTCTCAAAGTAATAGATTATTTGTTGTCTATCAATGAGATCCCAGAGAAGACAGGGAAAGGATCAGAGGTTCTTGAAGAAACACAGTCAACTAGCTTCACTCTTAGACTTTGTCCTCTTGTTCCTTCACTCTTGGATCAGGTCTTTGCTTTTTTTTTTTTTTTTTTTTTTTTGCTCCAGAACTCAGGTTGAGTATCTCTGGTGCAGGAAGGGATACCCTATGACCTGCCTCTCTACTCAGCTAGGCTCCCTGTCCTAGTGGTGAGCAGACTGTTATCCCCTACTTGATTCATATCAATCTCATTTCATTTAGAAAGACCTTCACAGGGACACCTGGGTGGCTCAGTCAGTTAAGCATCTGCCTTTGGCTCTGGAGTCCTGGGATGGAGTCCTGCATCAAGTACCTTGCATACAAAGAACGTTTTCTCTAGCTTTTAAGGAACCAGTACTGAGACTACGTCTATTACAGGCATATCCCAGAGATGTGGCGGATTTGGTTCAGATCCCTGCAATAAAGCAAATATTGCAATAAAGTGGGTTTCCCACTGTATATAAAATTTATGTTTGCACTGTACTGTAACCTATTAAATGTTCAATAACATTACGTCTAAGAAAGTGTATAAGCCTTAATCTAAAAATATTTTATTGCTAAAAAATATTAACCATCCAGAGGGTCTTGCCTCAGTGTTGATGGCTGCTGACTCATCAGGGTGGTGACTGCTGAAGGTTGGAGTGGCTGTGGCAATTTCTTAAAATAAGGTAATATGAAGTTTGCCTCATTGACTGACTCTTACATGAGTAATTCCTGTATAGCCTGCAGAGCTGTTTGATAGCATTTAAAAAAAATATTTATTTATTCGACAGAGAGATCACAAGTAGGCAGAGAGAGAGGAGGAAGCAGGCTCCCCACTGAGCAGAGAGCCCGATGCGAGGCTCCATCCCAGGACCCTGAGATCATGACCTGAGCCAAAGGCAGAGGCTTAACCCACTGAGCCACCCAGGTGGTCCTGTTTGATAACATTTTACCCACAGTAGAACATCTTTCAGAATTGGAATCTCTTCAAATCCTGCTATTGCTTTGTCAACTAAGTTCATGTAACATTCTAAATCTTTTGTTGTCATTTCAACGTCTTCACAGCAACTTTACCAGGAGTAGATTCCGTCTCACGAGACCACTTTGCTTGCTCATCCTTAAGAAGCAGCTCCTCATCTGTTAGAGTTATTGCAAGATTGTGGCAAGTTTGCCTTGTGTTCAGGCTCCAATTCTTATTCTAGTTCTCTTGCTACTTCCATCACATCTGCAGTCAGAACACACGCAACTTTTATTAAGTTTGCCATCTTATAGGGACATTGTTCATGGTACCCCAAAACAATTATACGAGTTTCATCAAAGATCACTGATCACAGATCACCGTAACAAATGCAATAATAATGAAAAATGTTAAAATACTGGGAGAATTACCAAAACATGACACAGAGACATGAAGTGACCAAATGCTGATAGACTTGCTTGATGAAGGGTTGCCACAAACCTTCAAATGCAAAATGTGTAAGTATGAGAAGTGTAATAAAGTGGCATGCAGTAGAACAAGGCATGCCTGGACATTACTCCGTAAAGGTCAGTGTGACTTCTTCCAGAATGTACTGCCAGGCAGGTGATGGTCTCTGGAAGGAGTGGTAGAGAGTCACAGCTGTGAAGCCACCGGCCTCAGCTGCAAGGAAGCTCAGAGCTAAATTTAGTACTCAGGCAGAGGATTGTATCACCCTCACTCTCCCTTTTCCCTATTAATTTAGATCTCTATCTTAATTTAACCTCCCTGTGTATATATGTATGTGCTTTTTCTATAAGAAGACTGGATTCCATGATGAAGTAGGGAAGTGGTAAATTATACATGTATTTTAAAAATAGTAATATATTTGATAATGTCTCTACCATTTTTCAAGTCACCCAGGCCCAAATCCTGCAGTCCTCTCCCTGCCTTCATCCCCTAAAGCTATGTCGCATCAATTTTTTTCTCTTGCCAATCCTTAGAGCTGTTTTTCCTCTATCATTGTGGCCCCCGCTGAGGTTCGGGCTCTCACTATGTTATGCTTAGACCAGTCCACCATCCTCCTGTCACACTCTGAAGTGTGTCCCCTTCTATCCAGCTTCGGTACCCACACTCCATGAGGGCTGCTTTCATCAGGCCACTCCGAGGCTCACGAACTTACACTGAGTCTCGATTTCTTTGCTAAGTTTTATTTTCATTGCCAAGTCCTTGTGCCATCACCATGTGCCTGTCTTGTCGAGTTTGGCCATCAAACCCGGAGACAGCGAATGAGAAGATTACTCCAGACACCTTAGTAGGAGAAAGGAGAGGCCTGGGGACCAGACACTCTAGTGGTGAAGGCCCTCTGCCAAGCTTTGTCTCCATTTCTATTGGAGTCTTAGCAATACATCAGGCTCAACAGTCAGGATAATAATATATGGGGACAGCGTGTGATAAAGGCAAGAAGGCGAGGAGTCCGTGAAGTACGGGACCACCACAGGTGTCTGCTTTTCGTCAAAACTTCAACATTGACTTCCTAGATGAGAACCTTGAGCAGCCGTAGGAATCTGGCTGTTTTCAGTCACAAAACTTCAAAGGAGGCCCAGTGTTCGAAGCACTTCTCTCTTGTTCTTTCATGAGTCTCATCCAGGAAGGCATGTACAAGTTAGATTACGTTTATCCAGGCACTGTGAATTCCCACACGTCTGACCTCTCTCCCTGTAACCTCTGTTCTCCAAACTCCTTCCTCGTCTCCTTGTTTCTTCACTACCACATGTCTGTCTCTCACCACGAATGCTTTCCTTCTCCTCTTCCCTCCCTCAGTTGAGGTGATTTTTTCCTTTTTTTAAAAAGTATTATTTAACAAGTGGCATCAGAGGTTCTCTGAGGGAGAAAACCATCTTTGTTTAGGGAACATGTAAGAGTAAAACCTTGACAAGCTGGATGGATGAAAAATGGGGCCTTGAGGGCATGGGTTAGTAGCGGCTAAGGCGAAAAAAATCCCTGCTGGCTCTACATGAGAGACAGAATGGGAAGGGGAGAGAGCAAAGGAGAGTAAGGGGTGGGGGTAAGCAACAAGTGGAATGCTTTAAGAACAGGGAGGTTTGATTTTCGCTTTGAAATTACTTTCTTTTCTGTAATGGAAGCCCCCTCTTCCATTTTCCCCAACCTTCACTTTCATTTGCTCTCTGCCCACAAGCATAGTATGAAGGTTTCCTGACAGAAACCACAGAAACAGGTTGTTTCACATGTGATTCAATGTAGCATTGAACCTCTGTCTTCTCTTGACCTAAGTTAAGCTCTTTGAAGGGAGGAGTCACAATGTATTTCCTTTCAGAATTCTCCACAGAGCCAGACACAAAGCTGTGCAGTTACATACCCAACTTACCAATGATGAAACTTTCTCTCAAGTAGACAGGATGAACAATTCCTAGGTACATTTACAACTGGTACAGTGGATAACATACCCACATATAAGAGGAAAGTTAGATGATGTATAACCTGTTTTTTAGAAAGTGAATGAAAATATTCTCATTTATAGCAGAGGTTGGCAAACTTTTTCTGTAAAGAGTCGGATAAGAATATTTTTGGCTTTGTTGACAATAATGTCTTTGTTATAATGACTCAATTTCACCCTTGTAATGCAAAAGCAGTCATACAAAACAGGTAGACAAATGACCATGTATGTCTTTCAATAAAACTTTCTGGACACTGAAACCTGAATTTCACATTCCTTTCATGTCTCATGAAATACTGTCCTTCTTTGGATACTTTCCAACAACTTAAAAATGTAAGAACCGTTCTTCTTTGGTGGACTATTTAAAAGCTGGTAGTGGGCCAGGCCTTGGTGGGTAAACCCTAATTTAGAGAATCTATCTTGCTTGCTTAGGTACTTTATGAAGTAAGCTCTTATTTTTAAAAATCTACATTCCAGGAATTCCATGCATAATTTTGCTTGAAAATAGAGTCCCTGCTTTATAAAAATTTTGAGAACTCTTAGTAATGATTTGAAACCACTATCAAATGACTTTATTTCTCTTGAGCCATTATCAAAACTATGGCATGTACATCAGCAATGGCAACTACAAATGACTCAGACACATGGGTCGAGAGAGAACACATACCAGGTGTGAATACCCAGCCATTTGTATATTAGGGGGCTAAATCACAGAGACTGTTTTTTCCCCCCCAAATCTCCAGAACAGTTGGAGACTGTTTCAATTAACTGCTTAAATGTATGCTCATTTGCATCTTTGCCAGTGTTGGAGGACTTAAAATCTGTCCAAATTAAATTTGTGCAATATCCCTGAGCTGTGTATCTGGTAGCTTTAGAAATATTATGTAAGATTTTAAGCCAAAATTCAAAAGAATATTTTGGTTTCAGACTGAAAAGAATGTAAGGTTGTTGTTTTCTTACAGAAATTCCTAAAGTTAGAGCTTGACTTGCCTAGGGAAGACATTCATAATTCAGTAGACCCTGTTAGTTTTTCTGAAGCCTGGAAAAGCTTCAGCTTAACTCATAAACTTATACCCATTAAACTTTTATTTTGCATTTCTCCCTCTGGAGGTCATTTAGCTCTAAAATCTCATTAACCATTCTCATAATGATATCACAATTTACTGCAGGGATTACTGTAAACATTAAAAAACCTAATTCTGATAATTTGCTTTACATTGATTATACTCCTGACTCACCATGGTTACAACACGTTCTGTTCTAAATTTGTCCACAAGGCCTAGAGAAAAACTGAAGATAGAAAAAGATAATGATACCAGGACAGTGAAAATACACTTCAGTAAACCTCTGGAAAAGAGGCATAAGTATTATCATACCAAATGAATGCGAATTTACCGGGTCCCTCGGTAGAACAAAAGATGACATGATTCATAACCTGATTTGCCTCCTGGTGTATATCAGTATGATTTCCCCTCTGACTGCTGTAGTGAATTGTATTTGGAAAAGATAACAATTTCATCTAGTTTAGTGGTTTTTCTTTCTATTGAGTAACATTTAATCTTTTTGTGTTAAATAAAAATAAGTGCCTTTCGTAGCACATTTAAGTTAACCAAAACAGTAAAGAAAATTTGAAGGAAGGAAACAGCTACATTTCTCTTACTAAAATTGTCATTCTTCTAGATTCTTATGGTCCCAAGACATCCCTCACACTATCACAGTGGTAAAACTATCAGAAAGATGTTCTTTATCTTCTAGCAGTATACATTCAGATCTAGGTATGTATGCATAAAGTTGAGAATAAGTGTTAATTAGAAAAGTAGAACCAATACTGACAAAAGAAGGAAATGTAGTTTTTCAACTAGAAGCAAAGTTACCAGAAGGACAAGCAGGAACCAAAGACAAGTTTGGGCCCTCACTGTGTGTATGGGTGATGGATAATTAGTGTCAGTTTGGTTTTGAAAATCCAGTCAAACTGCTTTATAAATAAGTAAAATTATAATGTGGTCGTTAACTTTTTCACCCTTTTCAAGCAGTTAGTTTTATGTTACTTAGCTACAATCTGTGTAACACAGTGATTGTTAAGGTTATGAATGATCATAAATCAAATAGAGAGAAAGAAAAAAGGAAGAAAGTGTCTGATGTTGGCTCCTGGGAATGGTTGGTTAATCCCCCCCACCCATTGTCTAGTTTTCAAGATTCCAGTGACTATAAAATTCACTCAGTTGAAGAGGGTGAAAATCAATTTTCAATTTACAAGCTTGTCAGATTACCAAGCAGCTTGGGGAATTGTTTGTTTGTATTTATGTTTTCTGTCAACACTAGAATTAATTTTAATTGTCCATAATTATATTAAAGAGGTCTTACTTTTTTAAGAGGTTTTAGATATTAAAACCACAGTGCGATGCTTCTGATTACTTTCTTCCCAATCTCTACCCAGAGCCCTAAGTGGGACATCTGGGGGAAATAAATGTTTTAAAGGTTAAAAATTATTTTAGAAATTCTAGTTATTATTATTATTTTTAAATTGTTATTATTATTTTAGTTATTTCTCTATTCAGTCATAATCAAGACAGGGATCAACAAATTGTGACTCATGGGTCAGATTAGGCCAGCCACCTCTTTTTGTAAGGCCCAACTGCTTTTATATTTTTAAATGGTTGAAAGTAATCAAAAGAAGAGTATCATTTTCCCAACATTTTTCACTTGAAAATAATACAAAATTCAAATGTCTGTGTTCATACTAAAGTTTATTGGAACATGTCATGCTAATTCATTAACAAATTGTCTGTTGTTGCTTTTGCAGTGTAACAGTGTGTTAAGGGGTTGAGAGAGAGACCTGATATCCACAAAGCTTAAAATATTTACTATTTGGCTCTGTAGAAAAGGTTTGTCAACCTCTACTCTACGATAGTCTCACCCACAAACAATGCATATAATTTAAAGAAAGGACAAAGAAAAGAAAGAAAACCCAGCTACTCATTGATAATAATAAACTGGTAATAGGCAAGTCTGTCTTACTGGTCTGTGAATGCTTGATCAAGACATTGGAATTTGGCAAAGGGAATTAGAAGGGAAGAGTTGAGGCTTTATAGTGTTTAGAACTATGTCCGTTTTTTCTTGTATATAATGAAAATGGAACTGGTTTCAATTTGATCTGTGGAGTTTCACCTCTCTTTATTAGAACACCTACTGGCTCATAAACAACTATAATTGTAAGTGATGCTACTTTATAACTTATAAAGAATGATACAGCTGCCAAGAATTAGAACATATTTTTAATATACCCATCCATAAAGATAATCTAATAAATGGACTCAATCTTTTTAGGTTGTGTGGTATCAGCAACAAAATTTATGGAATGCAATTTCCAATCTTTTGTTAAAAACAGTTTTATTGGGCGCCTGGGTGGCTCAGTGGGTTAAGCCGCTGCCTTCGGCTCAGGTCATGATCTCAGGGTCCTGGGATCGAGGCCCGCATCGGGCTCTCTGCTCAGCAGGGAGCCTGCTTCCCTCTCTCTCTCTCTCTCTGCCTGCCTCTCCGTCTACTTGTGATCTCTCTCTGTCAAATAAATAAATAAAATCTTAAAAAAAAAAACCAAAACAGTTTTATTGAGATATGATACAGAAACCATCTAATTTATCCACTTAAAATGTGTAATTCAAAAGTTTCTAGTATATTCACAGATATTTGCGATTCCTATCACAGTCAATTTTAAAAACATTTCGATCACCTCACAAAGAAATCCCATAATCCTTTAGTTATCCCATTTTCAAAAAATACATTTCTTCCAGCCCAATGCAACCACGAATATACAATTTGTTGGTATAGATATGCCCCTTCTGGGCATATTTAATAAGTGGAATCATCTAATATGCTGTCTTTTGTTACTAACTTCTTTCCCCTAGCATATTGTCTTGAAGATTAATCCATATTTTAGCATGGATTTCCTTTTTGGGTGAGTAATAGTTCATTTTATGAATATATCACACTTTATCCTCTCGAGCTGATGAACATCTGCATTATTTCTACCTTTTGGTTTTTGTGACTTAGTGTTGCCATAAACACTTGTGTAGGAGGATTTGTGTGCACATATGTTATCATTTGGGTATATACTTTGTAGTAGAATTGCTGGGTTAAATGATAACTTTATGTATGATTGTTTACGGAGCTACAGAAAATGTTTTCCAAACTGGCTGCCCCATCTTAGAGTCCCATTAACAGCGTATTAAGGTTCAGCTTCTCCACATTCTCACCAGCACTTGCTATTATCTGACTTTTTAATTCTAACCATCCTAGTGGGTGTGAAGTGGTATGTTATGTGGTTTTATATGTGTTTATCATATGACTAGTGATATTGAACATCTTTTCATGTGCTTATTGGACATTTACACATTTTCTTTAGAGAAAACCATGTTCAGATCCTTTGTCCATAAACCACTTTAATTTAGTTAAAATGGGTATTAATACATTTTATAAATATATTACATAAATATATAAATTATGACTATATAAATGAAGTCCAGCTTATCAATTATTTCTTTCATGAATTTTGTCCTTGGTACTATATCTAAAAGGCATCACTGTATTCCAAAGTCATCTCAGTTTTTTTCTATGTTATCTTCTAGGAATTTTATAGTTTTACATTTTACATTTGGGTCTATATTCCATTTTGAGTTAATTTTTGTGAAGGATGTAAGGTCTATGTCCAGTTCACTTTTGGGCCTGTGGTTGTCACTTGTTCCAGCACCATTTATTAAAAATACTGTCTTGGCTTCAGTGTATTGCCTTTGCTCCTTTGCCAAAGTACAGTTGAGTACATTTATGGGAGGTAGGTCTTTTATAGACTCTATTTTATTCTGTGGGTCCATCTGTCTATTCTTTTGTCAGTACCTCACTGTCTCGATTATTATAGCTTTGTAGTAAGTCTTGAAGTTGGATAACATCAGTCCTTCAGCTTTGCTCTTCACTATTTTCTTGGCTTTTCTAGATCTTTTGCTTTTTTTTTTAAGATTTTATTTTTATTTATTTATTTGACAGACAGAGATCACAGGTAGGCATAGAGGCAGGCATAGAGGCAGGCAAAGAGAGAGAGAGAGAGAGAGAGAGAGAGGAGAAAGCAGGCTCCCTGCGGAGCAGAGAGCCTGATGCGGGGCTCGATCCCAGGACCCTGGGATCATGACCTGAGCCGAAGGCAGAGGCTTTAACCCACTGAGCCACCCAGGTGCCCCTAGATCTTTTGCCTTTTTGTATGAGCTTCAGAATCACTTTGTTGTTATCTATTAAAAGAAACTTGCTAGGATTTTAATTGGGATGTATAGACTGAATGTATAGATAAAGTTCTGAAGAACTGACAACTTGACAATATGGATTATTCTTGTCTGTGAACATGGAATATCTCTCTGATTATACAGTTCTTCTTTGCTTTCATTCATTAGAGTCAAAGTTCTCATCTTAAGGTCTTATATACATTTTGTTAGATTTATACCTAAGTATTTCATTTTTGGTGGGTGCTAATGTAAACCCTAGTTTGTTTTTAATTTCACATTCTACTTCTTTAGTTTTGGTATATAGGAAAGCAATTGACTTTTGTATATTCATCTTATATCTTGCAACCTTGCTATAATTGCTTATTGATCCCAAGAGGTTTTTTGTTGTTTCTTTAGGATTTTCTGCATAGATGATTATGTTATCTATGGAAAGAAAGCATTTTCATGTCCTCTTTCCAAATCTGTATAACTCTTATTTCTTTTTCTTGCCTTATTGCATTAGCAAGGACTTCCAGTATGATATTGAAAAGTGACTTTCAAGCAGATCTTGCCTTGAACTTGACTTTAGTGGGAAAGCTTCTAGTTTCTCACCATCAAGTATGATGTAAGCTGTAGGTTTTTTTTGTAGATAGTGTCTATGAAGTTGAGGTGATGGGTTGTATTAATTGATTTTCAGTTATTAAATCAGCCTCACATACCTGGGTATTACTTGGTAATAATGTGCAATTTGTCTCATGTTTTTTTAGCTTCAATTTTGCTAACATTTTGCTGAAGAATTTTGTATGTGTTTTTGAGAGATATTGGTCTATAGGTTTCTTTTTTATATATAGTGAATTTTTCATTTCAGTTCAGTTCAATTCATTGCAGTTCAACTGCAGTACATCTATTTGGTGTGTGTTTTTCTTTTTAAATAATTTTTAACCTTTCTATTGGTGTTCTCTTTTTGATGTAACACTGTTATAATACCTTCCTTTACTTCTTTTTTAAAAAGTTTTATATCTCCCTGATATGAGGGAGAGGAGATGCAACATGGGGGGTTAAGGGGGTAGGAGAAGAGTAAATGAAACAAGATGGGATTGGGAGGGAGACAAACCATAAGTGACTCTTAATCTCACAAAACAAACTGAGGGTTGATGGGGGGAGGGGGGTTGGGAAGTGGGGGTGGGATTATGGACATTGGGGAGGGTATGTGCTATGGTGAGTGCTGTGAAGTGTGTAAACCTGGCAATTCACAGACCTATACCCCTGGGGATAAAAATATATTATATGTTTATAAAAAATAAAATTAAAAAAAAATAAAAAAAATAAAAAGTTTTATTATTGAAGTATAGCTGACATACAATGTTCTATTTGTTTCAGGTATACAACATAGTGATTTGACAATTCTAGACATTATTCAGTGGTCACCACCTTCCTTCACTTTGTTAATCATGATTTCTTTTAGTTTTGGAACATATTTATAATGACTGCTTTGAAATTTTTTGTTAATTTCAACATCTGGTTGGTCTCACAGGCAGTTTTTGTCACATGCATTTTTTTAAGATAATGATCACATTTTGTTGTTGTTGTTGTTAGAAACTAGACATTTTAGAAAATATATTGTAGCAACTCTGGGTAATAGTCCCCCTCAACAACACTAGTGCCTGTTATTTGCTTATTTGTTTAGTGTCTGGCTGGATTTTTTTTTTTTTTTAAGTGAAGTTCATTTCCTCCCTCAGTATGAAGTCCCTGATGTTACTCCAGAGTGCAGTGAGAGTGAAAGGAGGTGAGGGGGTAGGAGGTGCCTATAGCCAGGGGTAGGCCATAATTAACCCTTGGTTTTGGCAGGGCTCTCTTAGATTGTCTTCTTCCTGACCGCACCCATCTCTTAAATGCCAGTACTGTTGGCTGGTTGGTCTATATTTTCAACACGCCCTGAGGTGTAAATTGCATCATCATCTGATCCAATCAAATTCAGGCTCCTTTGAAGGGATATGCCAGGTATCAGTGCTGAGACTTTTACTGAGCCTAGGACTTCTCCCAGATGCCTCATTCCAGCTGTCTGTTTTCTCTGACAAACTGGGTGATGTATAGTGTTTAGTTTTTATCTCCAATGAATCTATCAACCTCTTCCCAGTTGCCTCTCCCCACAACCTTCACTGTTTTTGAGAGGACTTTTAGGCTTTAACTTCTCTGCAATCTATTACAAATGAACTCAGTTACTTTAGGAGGAAATTTGGAGCTCTTTCATGTCCTGATTCTCATTCTTTTTTTTTTTTTTTAAGATTTTATTCATTTATTTGACAGAGAGAGATCACAAGTAGGCAGAGAGGCAGGCAGAGAGAGAGAGGAAGGGAAGGAGGCTCCTCGCCAAGCAGAGAGCCTGATGCAGGGCTCGATCCCAAGACCCTGGGATCATGACCTGAGCCGAAGGCAGAGGCTTTAACCCACTGAGCCACTCAGGCGCCCCCTGATTCTCATTCTGACCAAAATCTCTGAGACAGAGCTTGAGCTGGGGTGGGGACATGGTTACTTTTTTCTCAGAATGATGCTTCACTGTAGGGGTTGATTGTTAGTGGAGGAAATGACAATAGCTTCAGGTCTTCTCAGTTTGCCCCTCCTGGCTTGGAACCCCTGATAATATAAACTACAAATGAGTCATGGCAAGGGTGATCTGGGCCCTACTATTCCTAGCAGGCTACACCTAAGATAGAGCATGTATGCCACCAGGGGGCAATAGGTGGAAGAAGGGAACCCTATCTCTTTGCTGAACTCATCCAGAACTTAGCTTCAGTAATAGATAACTGGGGTCAGGATGAGGAATGTTGACGTCCTTCTTCTCCTAGGGTGATAGCCTTCTAGCCAGCATGTGTTGGAGAGGAAACCATGTGCCAGTCTGGAGAGTAGTTTTTGTCTCATTGAACCATGAAGGGATAGGAAAGAAGCAGGTATTCATTGAAATTTCATGAACTCTGTTATAGCATAGTAGTGGATCTTGAATAAATGTTTATTTGCTGTACACCCTTAAGATGATTCCAATGGTTTAAATTTTGTTTTAAAATAATTTTCACTGGGGCTCCTGGGTGGCATGGTCCACTGAACAACCTACTCTTGGTTTCAGCTCAGGTTGTGATCTTAGGGTCCTGAGATGGAGCCCTGCCTCCAGCTCTGCACTCAGCATGGAGTCTGCTTGAGATTCTCTCTCTTCCTTTCCCATTTGTGCTCTCTCTCTCTCTCAAATAAATAAATAAATTTTAAAAATAATAATTTTTACCTATTTCACTAGGGAGTGGGTCTGTGGAGTTTCTCAGTCTTGCCAGAAGTGGAATTTGATTTTAATTAATTGGATATCACACACACACACACACACACACACACACACACACACACACACAAACACACTATGCATACCATAAGTAATTTACTAAGCTATAAATTTTTAAATGATGAAGTAATTTCAAATAAACTATTTTTAAAAGATAACATATATATTCATGGTACAAAATATCTTACTGCTCTTAACAAAATATTATTATATCATTATGTTGTAAGTGATTACAATTATACTAATATTTTTAGTGAGAGTAGTGTGATTGAAATACGTCCTTATTTTTAAAGTCTTGGATCTATTTCAGTTTATTTTATAGTTGGTTTTAGTAGTGCCTTAGCGGGAAGAACACCTAACAAAGAACTCTAGATCTAAATGGAAAAAGCTCATTATCAGATGTACTAAATCACTTCTTGTTGTATTCAACAAGGAGCCAAAGGCTTTTGTTGAGATTTGACCTGTAAATTTTTACCTTCTATTATGCCATCACTTGCTTTTATAAACTAATATAGTTTATATCAGTATATTAGTATATAATATTAGTATTAGTATATATTAGTATAATATTAGTTTATATTCATATAAACTAAGATAGTTTTACATTTTTCTACATTTTTAAAAAGGGGGTTCAAAAGCCAATGAAATTCCTTATTTGAAGATTTTAAAACATATTATAAAGTCTTGTTTATAATTTTTTAAACTGTTCAAACAAACAAATTTGTGAATAAGTGCAATTATTTGCTTAGGGAACTGAGGCCCTGCCGCTGGGAGGCTGTTTGGTTCTTAACCAGTACACTCAGCTATCTCTGCCTATTGAACAGTCATAAGAAAAGTATAACCCAAGTTTGGAAGGCAAATGGCAAATCAAATTCCAAACTTCCTCCTCACTCTCACTCCCACCAATTCCAAGATCAGAAGTCCTTTCATGCTTCATTTTGGGTAGCAAGTCTCCCATAGATTGTTCTGTTTTCTCAAGTAAGTCTGTAGGTCATGGTCTGGGAAAACAAGTGGAATTAGAATATTATTTTATTCTTGTTAGAATAAACCCTGCTCATAGGAAAATCAGGATTCAGGAGAAGAAGTTATTATAGATTATTGGAGAAAAAGGAATGAGGCCCTCTGAACCCAGGTGGTGATTAGGAAAAAGTGAGAAGAAAGAAAACAAGTATGCTTTGGAGGGAAAGCAGAGTGGGCTGAATACAGTTCCTGTATGTTTGGGGGTGGGAGGAGAAGGTGAAGGACAGCAAAATGATCAAGAGAAAAGATCTGTCAACAAAATTAGGGGAGTGAGAAGGAGGTGTAGTTTTTTAACTTAGCTTTGTTTTTAAACCTTTTCTTGATTTCTAAAATCCCCTTATTATGAGAAACAAATACCAAAGTAAAGATAATTATGTGCCTGACCCCCTCCCTGTGTGACCATGACCAACTTGAACTCATGGTTAGTCTTATTTCATTTATATAACCATACTCCCTTTCCTGGCAGAGGTTCTAAAAGAAAAACTCACACATCACATAATTTGATGCATAAATATTTTAGTATACATCTTAGAAGATAAACTGTTTTAAAGCGTAATTTCAATACCACCATCACACCTAAGCAAATCTAGCAATAATTACGTAATATTGTCAAATAGTTTAAATTTCCTTGATTATCCTATAATGTTTACCATTTTGTTTGCATCAGATTCAACCTAAGATCCACAAGGTTGATGTGTGTTTTAAGTCTTTTTAATCTATAGGGTTATTACATTTCTCTCTTGTTTTTTAAAAATTGCAATTTACTTGTTAAAAAAAGGAGGTGGGTATTGGGGAAATGAATAATTTGGTGTTGCTCACATTGTGTTGGAGGTGCCAGCTGACCATCCAGATGGAGCTGCACAGGCAACAGCTGGCAGTGTTGGTTGGGAGTTTAGGCCAAAGCAAATTATATTGATTTGGTAAATATTTAAGCAAAGGTTTATATTGGAGCCATGGGAGCAGAGGAGATCTCATATTGAGAGGCCACAGTGCAAGAGAGCTGGATGAAGAACTGAGCTGTGGCGTGGAGAGTGAGAACATGTAGGGCCAGGACAAACCAAGGGAGGAAAGTGCTTCAGGAAAATATTGTCAACAGTGCCAGTCTCTGAGCCAGGACTGAGGAGGATGACTGACACATGTATTCTCATGTTCAGTTATCCTCGGGGCTCTGGCAGTGAGGAGGAAGGATAGCACACGGTTCGGGGAATTGTGTTCTGTTTTACTGTAAAAATACTGGAACTCTGAGCTTGCTTTTCTTTTTTTTTTCTTTTTTTTTTTTTTTTTAAAGATTTTATTTATTTATTTGGCAGACAGAGATCACAAGTAGGCAGAGAGGCAGGCAGAGAGAGAGAGGGAAGCAGGCTCCCCGCCGAGCAGAGAGCCCGATGCGGGACTCGATCCCAGGACCCTGAGATCATGACCTGAGCCGAAGGCAGCGGCTTAACCCGCTGAGCCACCCAGGGTTTTTCTAAGCCCTGGAGAAATACCCAGTGGAGAAGGAAAGTCTTGTGGTTTCTCCCTGGTGAGGGAGGGACAGTGGAGATAGGAAAGAATCACTGACAGAAGATATTTTGGAAGCTGTGATGGATGGTGGAAGAGGAGTTGGCACTGGGAAGGCAGAGAGGAGATAGGATGGAAAAAGTCCAAAGAAACTTTTAAAGTGCAGAGGAAGGGAAGTTGAGGGGGTCAACATGGAGAGGGCTCCGTCTCCTAAGACTGAGAGAGTCTAGGAAAGTGAAAGTAAAATTTGGGACATGAAGAAAAGTAACTAATCTTTACTTCTGCTAACATAGTTCTCTTCCTCTAACCTTATAATATCAACCTGAAAGATGAAGTGGAGAGTTGGGACTGACATGCGGATCCCATGTCAACTTGAGTTAAGCCTGAAGTTTGTGTATACTTCCTAGTTCTTGTAAAATTTCTTCCCTGCCATAGATAATCTTCTTGATTCTGGTACATCTTGAAACTTGGAGCAGATTTCACTGTTTGAACACCCTCTACCCACTAGGAAAAGACTAATCTTACAGGCTAAATTGTGTCCCCCCTGAATTCCTGATACCCAGTACCCCAGAATGTGATTGTTTTGGGAGATAGGGCCTTTAAAGAGGAAAGGTAAGGTAAAATGAGATCGGATGGTGGGGTCCTAATCCAAAATGACTGATGTCCTTATAAGAAGAGAGGATTGGGACATGGAGAAACAGAGGGAAGACCAGATGAAGGCACATGGAGAAGACAGTCATCTACAAGCCAAAGAGAGAGGACTTCAGAAGAAACCAATCCTGCCAACACCTTGATTTTGGATTTCTAATCTTTACAATTGTGAGAAGTAAATTTGCATTGTTTAAGCCACCCGTGCTGTGGTACTTTGTTATGGTGGCCTTAGCTGCCATACATGTACCCTCTTGTGAAAGTCATTTGCCTCCTTCAGACTTTAGAATATGGCTCCCTGCAACAGTGGCTACAACTGCAGGAGGAAAGACCGTCATCGCCTCAGTTATTCCCTCCAGTGGGAAACACAGACCAGTCCCTTCCGGCTGAGTAAGTGCCCTCGCTGAAGTCCTCAGGGCTTTCTCTGGAGAAATCATCAGAGCACAGCATCCTCCTGCACAGTGTCCATTTGATAAAGGCTGATGCCATGTAGAAGAAACAATGAAAGAAACCTGATGTGCTGTTAAAAAGGAAAAATGGAATTTGGAGCGCCCATAAGTAAAAAGCCCTTTAACAGTATTTTTTATGACACTTAACCAGATTTTCATTAGAGTCTTCTAAATTTACCAGATGGTTATCATCCATCACAGAGCATTGTTTATCTCTAACATGCAAAATCTAGCCATACGACTTTTTTTTTAAGATTTTTTTATTCATGTGAGAGAGTATGAGCAGGGGAGAAAGGGGAGGAGCAGACGCCCCACTGAGCACGGAAGCCAGATGTAGGGTTTGATCCCAGGACCCAGGACCTCCGGATCATGACCTGAGCCAAAGGCAGCCGCTTTTAACTGAGGCCCGAGGTGCCCCGAGGCATTCTATGTTTTATTTTCCCACATCATACTGCTAATTCTTAAGGTTCACAGTTTCCCTCACCCAATCTCCATATTCTGCTCAGACTACATTTTCTTTTTAAAAGATCATCTGATAAGGAATCTAAACAAGATAGGGAAAAGCATCTAGAGAATTACACTGGACAAACATGTTGGTATAGTGGAGATGGGGGATTATGTACATTTATCATTGTTGTGGTTATCTTAGAGGGCGTTCTTTAATCAGAAGAGGAATTTGCCAAACAGCATGGGTGGGAATTGGGGTTAGTCAAACTAAAATTCTTGATTCTGTTACCTTTTGTCGTTTGTCCTAAATAAAATTTGTCTTCTGGTCAGGAGACCCATTTCAGGGCAGACTGATAACAAGATGGCAGTAGGGCTCTCATAGGGCATAAAGAGAAATGTTTAGGTGCATGACTAATTGATTTTGGTGGCTGCCCATGACCTTAGGAGAGAGCAAAGACCTCTTGATCAGATAAAGCTTTGATGGAGATCTGTGCCCCCAGCATTTCTTGACTGCGTAATCAGTGCCTCACCCAGATGAGTTCTTAACATTCTTAACATCTTTAGGCTGTACCAACTTCAGATTATACTAATATTGATATCCCTTTGTTCTATTTCAAACGATTCATAGGGATACTATTAACAAGTAACAAACAGGAATTCCTAATCTTTGGGCAGACAGGAAACAAATAGGCTAAGTCAGGGGAAAAGTGTGTGGACAGTTGTTATAAAGGAGGCCAGGTGTGTTAGTCTAGCAAGAGCAACCTCCTATAGAATCAGTAGAAATAATAAATAAGTGCCACCTCCTGGTATCCTTTAATCTACAGTCTGGGTATTCTATTTCTGGTAGCCTGCTTCTGGTAATTGTGGAAGACACCAAGGCCTAATGCTAAAATGGGTGTGCCATGATTTATCTTTTGGGTGTGGGAATCATTTCCTGGAGAGATGTTAAACAGTAAAATTAGTAGTAAAACAGTAAAACTAGGGTACTGCTTTGCCTTCTTGATATTAGAGAGATAGTTCCTATTTTAGCTTGTGGGAAGATAGCACCTATCAGCTAGCTCCCATTCCACCCACCATAAAAAAAAACCAAAAAAACAAACAGAGGGGCGCCTGGGTGGCTCAGTAGGTTAAAGCCTCTGCCTTTAGCTTGGGTCATGATCTCAGGGTCCTGGGATACAGCCTCGCATTGGGTGGGCTCTCTGCTCGACAGGGAGCCCGCTTCTCTTCCTCTGTCTCTGCCTGCCTCTCTGCCTACTTGTGATCTCTGTCAAATAAATGAAAATCTTAAAAAAAAAAAATCCTTAGACTCCATAACCTATTAAAAACAAACAAACAAACAAACAAACAAACAAACAAACAAACAAAAAAACCAGAGTCCCACAGCTGGAAGACACAGTGCTCAGCAGTGGCAAGCAGGGAAGAGGGCAGTCTTCCCGCTGCAGCTGCCCCACTTGGCCACCCTAAAGTTTACCAGTGAGTCCCTTTCATTCCTTGGATCTTTTGACTCTGAATTTGAAACTTTCTTAAAACTAACCCTATAGCCACAGCAATCTTTTCTTTGGGGCTTGTTTTGGGTTATCATAGCCTATTTTTCCCCCAGAGATCTGAACCCGTCTGCTTTTTATTTTTCAGCTGTTTCTCAAAAGTTTTCTAGTGTTGTTAATAATTAATTATTTTTAGAAATACATTTTTTCTTTCTTGAAAGTTGGAAGAAATAGGAAACTTGCTATCTTGATCCAACTAAAGATGAAAAGTTACTTTTAAAAGGAAATCATGGTTTGTAGGAAGAAAATTCAACTATTTACACTGGATGTTAAGCTATTGTCTTATCCATGAGTGCTAGATATTTAAATAAGTACATGTATATTTTTAAAAGTTATTTTCTAAAAATCCATATACCAAGGTGATAAAGACCACAGCTAATAAAACCTTGAGATTCATTTTCAAATTGTATTATTCCAAAGAGTCTACCTTGTTTATATAGACTTAAAATTATTTTATGTTAAAGAGGCAAAATTTATAAGACAGATTAAGATACCACATTTACTAAATAGATGCTCAACTGGACATGCTTACATTTTCCTATCTATTTTCTAATTAGAAGATGTTCCATGTTATTTTGCAACCTGTTTCCTATTCTTGCTTCATGTTGAAGATTTTTAGCTAATAACCACTCTAGAATGCCAGAAATAGTTAAATGTACACATACATATATCCATTGGACTCTATTTATTCCACTTCACAATTTAGAATTAAAGCGTATAAATTACTTTGGGTACAACAATAATACTGTTGGGGTATAGGAAAGGGAATTAGTGTAGAGTTTTCTTCTTCTTGGTCAAGAAAGCACCTAGAGAACACCGTAGATTCCCAGGTAAGGACGAAAAAGTACAGGACCCTGGGAACAGCATGACCTCAGAGAGGTGGGCCCTAGGTAGAAAAAGAAACATTAACCTTCCATGAACATACCATGTCTTCCTGACTCTTCCTGAGGTTAAGCAGTTGCTGTGTGGGTGAGCCAAACCTATCCTGCCCTTGATAAGTCTGGATATAAGAAGACCAAATTGCAGAGAGGTTATCACCTCAATAAAGGACTGGCTCCTTGCCTGCTCCATCATGATCATCAACCTACAGAGGGAGAGGTCACTTTGCCTGTGGTCATTCACTTAGTGTACTCTCAAATCAGACCTGAGCTCTGTCAGTCAATAAGGAAAAATAACATCTAAGGGAACCTAGTATCCAGAAATGAAAATTAGGCAAAAAAAAAAACCCCACAAACAAACAAATAAACAAATCACTTAGTGAAATAGAGCTGTTAGATAAAACAAATTAAAAGCCTGAGTTATAAAACATCAATATGACTTAAGGATATTCAAATGGAGATCATAAAATACTCTTGAGTTTTATAAATGGCAACAAAACATAATTCTTTAATTAAGTGATTCAGTAAATAAAATGAAGTTGACTTGAATTAGTGACCTGGAACATCTAGTAGAAGACTTACCTTCATTCATTTCCTAGGGCTGCTGTAATAAATAACAAAAGATATGTAGTCTCTTTAGAGAGAGAGAGAGAGAGAGGCTTTAGAAGTCCAAAAAGTCAACAGGGCCATATTTCTGCTGAAGGGTCTGGAGGAGAATCCTTTCTTGCCTCTTCTGGGCTTCTGGTGGTTGTTTGCCAGTCTTTGATATTCCTGGACTTGGCAGCCGCATCACTCTACTCTCTGTCTCCATCATTACATGGCTTTCTTCTACTTTGTGTCTCTGAGTCTCCAAATTTTTCTTTCCCAATAACAATACCAGTCATTGGATCGAGGCCCCACCTCCTCTTCACTTATTTACATCTACAAAGACCCCATTCCCAAATAAGTTTACATTTCTTAGGTCCTTGGGATTAAGACCTTGATATATCTTTTAGGGGATACAATTTGACCCACAATATCTGAAAGCAACAAACAAAAATGTAATGAGATATAAAGCATTAGAGAAAAGGTAAGAGAATTATATAGTATCTCTAGGAAAGTAAACCTGGAAATAATACCAGCTTCAGCTGAAAGGTAAATCCATAAATGAAGATAAGGCTCTTGTGAAAGCTGAAGAGAAAGACAATGACCCTGAACTTAAGATCTGAATTTTTAGATTGAAATGTTCATCACATTCCTGGCCAGACTGATGAGGAGAGACATATAATTAGACATATCATAGGAAGTTTCTGAGTTCTAGGATACATAGAAAATATTCAAAACATTCTGTCAAAAAGAACAAGCTAACCATAAAGGGAAGAAAAATTATACTGGCTTTGAACTTCTCAGTTGCAACACTAGAAGCCAAAAATCAGTGGAATAGTATCTGAGGACTACTGAGAGAAAAGAATTTCAATCTGAAAATCCTATATACAGCCAAGAAATTGTTCACTTGTTAAGGCAAAGTAAAGATATTTGAGGATATGCAAATGTTCAGAGAGGAAAATTATCAAGAAAAGACTAATAAAAACAAAGAATAAATGCCATAGAATACATCAGAATTCTAAATATGAGAAATCAAAGACATGAGAAAGCAGTGATGAGCAACAATTGCTTATATATTAAATCAATATTACTTATTCAACTGAAATTCAAATGGATAAAATGACTGTAAGGTAAATGGTAAGTAAAAACCATAGACACAGAAGGGATATACAATAAGGGATATTCTAATAATAGTTTAAATATACTAAATTATAGCAGCAAAACTCAAGAATTAGTAGAGTAGAAAGAGATAGGGATGGGGTAGCGCTCATTTACTGGGGGAGGAGATGAAGTAATACGCAAAATGAAATTATTTAAAGGTCTCATCTTATGGGCAAGTAAGAAGAGTAGAAAAAATAGAGTGTGGCATCTTATTTTCAAATAGTAGTAGAGAAGTATATACCTTTTATAAGAACAGAGAAGATGAAAGTAATATTAATAAAATTTTAAAAAATAGAATATCTTTCAAATTAATAAGAGAAAAAAATGAATCAAGCACAACTTGATCATTCTGACAAAAGAAGAGAAAATAGAAAACAATGTAAAATAAGTCATAAGTAGACTATATGATAGAAAACTAAAATAAGTGTAACTACACTAAATATAAGTGAATTTTTCCTACAATGAACTTTTCCTTCTGACAGGCAGGAAAGATCAAATTGAGTTAAAAAGTAAACCTAGTTGTAAACTCTTTACAGGAAACACATTTAAAAAACTAAAGAGATGTTGAAAATATAAGAGTGGAAAAAGAGATAATAGATTAAAAATATAGACAATGTGAGATAATGCAGAATTTAGAGTAAAAACACAAAAAATATAGAAGTAATTTTGCAATGAAAAAGATACAGTCTATGAAAAATGCAGTCATACTTCTATATGAATCAAAGAACATAGATAAATACATAAAGCAAAAAACCTATCAGATATACAGAGATCTTTTAAAAAATAAATTTATAGCATGAGACTTTAATACATGATTGGAAATTATATTTTAAAATGTGATGTAATGGATAGTGTGTCTGTGTTCATATTTTCTAGCTCCTTAATAGAAAATAAATTTTGTTTTATATATTTCTTTGTCCTATATATTTTTGAGAGATTTATAAAAACTGTTACATCTATAAAGAAAACATTAATAAATTTAAAGAAGTAAATATAGTTCCATTATTTTCTCATTATCCAATAAAACCAGAAATATGTTAAAAAGAGTGGCCAAAAATATTGTAATTCTAGGAAATTAAATAATCTATTTTTAGATAAACCTTACCCCCAAAGAAGAAATCAAAAGAAAATTAATAAACTTTTAGAAAGCAATAAAAAGAAGACTTCATTGCATGTCAAACTTGAGACCCAGTGAAAACTTAGAGGAAAATTTGAAGCCTTAAATTTTTTCATTACTAAAGAAAAATATTAATACACAAAGCAGTTCTTGCTGCAGTGTTTAGGGGGGACCAGTTTTAATGGCACTTAATAATAGAAAGTAATAAATGCCCAGTAAGAGAAAGTAGTAAGACAGATGAAGACCATAATATCAGGGACACCTGGGTGGTTCAGTGTGTTAAACCTCTGCCTTCGGCTCAGGTCATGAGGCTCAAGTCATGAGGCTCAGGTCATTATCTTGGGGTCCTGGGATTGAGCTCTGGATTGGCTCTCTGCTCAGCAGGGAGCCTACTTTCCCCTCTCCATGCCTGCCTCTATGCCTACTTGTGATCTTTCTTTCTGTCAAATAAGTAAATAAAATCTTAAAAAAAAAAGAGAGACCATAATATCACAAAATATGACCTTGATCACTTCCAATCTTATTTGGTTGGCCAACGTGTCATCTGATCACAACTGAATTCAAGAGGAAGTGCATTCTTACCATTTACCCAGAAGTAGGGAGAACAGGAATATTTGTGAAGAGCCCTAAAGCCATTGTAGTTCTTATTCCCAAATGTCACTTGGCTAGAATTTAGATGGCTTTGATGGAAGCTCTGACAGTTGTTTTGTTTTGTTTTATAATAAAAGTGCCTGACTTAAGCTTTGATTGTGGACACATCCATTTCAAAGAGGCATCCACTTCAAAGGTTGCTGTCTCAGAGAAACCCATTGACAGCCACAGGACTAGATCGAGAGCCAGGCCACCTTCCTCCACTGAGGTTCCTTTGTTATAGAGATCTTGGTTGATTTTTATAACTGACCCTTTAAGCCACTTCTCTTTTCCCTACATTTTAAATTCCTGCTCTCATGTTTTAAATTCACTCATAAAGAGTGAGCCCACAAAACTCTAGACTGCCATCCTCAACCCTAATAAAACCAGACCCCCTGGCCACTGTGTGCGCAAGTACCGCAAGGGTGGGTCTAGTACTAACACTGATTTGGAAAGGGCAGATGTCTGTGGTGAACTCATTCCGAACCAGGGGAGTGCCCTCAGGCATTTCTAGGCAATAGCATGACTATTACTAGACCAAGTCCTGTGCAAAACAACGGCATATTCATATTCACCTTCCTAATCTCAATGCCGGTTTAACACAAAATGTAGGTGAAATAGGATTTACATGTACCTTCAACCACTGAATATCTCACTGGGTTAATCCTGAACTTCCTTTAAACATACTTGAAGCTCTGGGGAAATCCACATTAGTGGGTGAAGTATATGGTGAGAGAGTAACAGCAATTCAATCTCTGTATATGTCATTATTAGATTAAGTGTTAATCATGGAGTGCGTGTACACCTCATAGTTAATGGAGCCTGTAAATAATCTCCTTGGTTAGAAAGAACAGGTCTAAATAGAAGTTATTTTATAATGTAAGTATTTTTATATTTATTGATAGTTCAAAGATGTAAGGATAATGTTTCTCTTAAAAGGGACAGCTCTGTATTGTATTGAATTAATAAGCAGGGGTCCTCTGAAATATAGCAGTCCTGTCATTAACAATAATGTTTGTGTACTTGCATTTACATTTACTACCCAGTTAATTAAAAGATTATGTTTATACTGGGGTGTTAAATTATTACAAAAATATTATTAGGCCCTGATTCATTGTTTAAAATATTAACAAAACATGTACTGAGTATTTTGGTTACTAATGGAAAAAATTCGCAATGTGAACTTGTACATTGCTAAACAAACTTTGGAATGCACAAATGATAGGATATAGAAAATTTGTGTTGATTCTCTGGAGAACACATTTTTTTTTTAAAGATTTATTTATTTATTTGAGAGAGAGAGAGACTATGTGTGTGTGTATGTGCGCAGGTGTGAGGGGAAGGGCAGAAGGAAAGAATGTTCAAGTTGACTCCCGGCTGAGTACAGAGCCAAGTGCAGGGCTCCAGGTGGGGCTCCATCCCACAACCATGACATCACGACCGGAGCCAAAATGGGTCCATCGCTCAACCAACCCAGCCACTCAGGAAACTTTGTCTTTTCCAAAGACAACACAAAGAACTCCAGGACTATCCTCTTTATCTAACAGAAAGACTATCTTCTTTATCTTAATAGTAAGACTTCCATGACTCACCAAACAAAATCATCCCCTATCTCTTTCAGGAAAAAAGAAGTCCTTGATTAAAAATAGAATAAACAGGGGCACCTAGGTGTCTCAGTCTGTTAAGCATCTGCCTTTGGCTCAGGTCATGATCCTAGGGTCTTGGGATTGAGCCCCACATGGGGCTCCCTGCTCAGCGGGGAGCCTATTTCTCCCTCTCCCTCAGCCACTCCCCTGCTTGTGAGCTCTGTCTGTCAAATAAATAAATAAAATCCTAAAAAAAAAAAAAGTAGAATAAACATAAAAGCAATCCCCTCTACACATAATATGTATACCAAGAACTATGATCTTCACTTCTCTGTCTCCCTTCCTTACTGACTACTTTATTCTTTATTAAATAAGACCTGATGAGCCTGGTGGTGGGTATTAAGGAGGGCACGTATTGCATGGACCACTGGGTAAGAAGAAAGAAAAAAAAGACCTGAAAATTTTAAGTCATTTCAACTTAGCATTTCCCTCCACCTTGTATAAATATATCAGGGTATAATTGATTTTCTTAACTCCTTGGATGCTAAACATCTTATGTAAAGTCTTACAAAACCGCTTATTAGCCTTCATCACCTCAACTCTATCCAGAATTTTTCTAAACTCAGTTTTCTCTCTCCTTTTTCACCATCCACATTATTTTTGGAATTCTTAAAATGTTTGGAAGATCTTTACAAGTATCCCTCTGTAGCATAAAGCTTTTCCCTCATTGCTCCCTCCTCTCCCAAACCTGGGACAGACTGTTGTATTTGCTCCTGTGTTTGACAAAGGTGCTCAGATTATAATGACATTTAAGATAAGCAATTTATTTAGAATGTTCTAAATAATTTTGAAACTGGTATGAGATTTTTATGAGGTTGTGACAATCTAATATCAAAGGGAAAATGAAACCATGAAAGCACCTAACTGGAATGAAATAGACCCATGAGTTCCCTTAATTTGTTTGTTTGCTCATGATTACTTTGGTGGTATATATGATCATTGTAAAAAGTGTGGGATTTCAGGAAAGAATAAAAAGATAATAGAAATCATTATAACTACTCTACCTAGATGTAACAATATTTTGATTAAATGTTTTAAAATAGTCTCCAAGCTGCTGTAGACTTCCATAAGACAATCAAAATAAATGTCTTTGTCTTTCTTTTTGTTTTTTTCCTTTTTCCTTTTGGAGATTCCAAAAAGCACTACTCCAAGGAGAAATGAATAAGCAGGAAGAGGTAAAATTAAAGGCCTAAAGGCCACCATGTATAAGCATGCCAAAAGAGAGCCATTCATGTGCTTTTTCTGCAACAATATTAAAAAAAAAAACAGTTAAATTCAGCTATTACTTCCATTTGGCAAACTATGTTACAGCAAACATCTATTGTAAATATTGTGTTCTAAGATGGTGTTTGACATTTTTGGTTAAAAATTAAGCTGTGGTGGTTTAAACATGTGTGACACGTGGACTCTGCTTGTATCTTCATTTTTCTTTATTTTTGTCTCAGTCTATGCATTATTTCAGTACTTTAATCAAACATCATCTTGTGCTTTTGCAATGTAATTAAGCAAGACAGTGAGTGTCAAGATCAGTAATTTTCCCTGTGCTAGAAGTTTTATGAGACATCTCATCTCTAGCTCAGGCTTTTATCATCTATTTACTCTGTCTTGGTGTACTTAGAATCCATCTCTGGAGTTTTTCGAACACACGTACATACCTTTGAAGGATATTGTACGTTCCTATCCCACCTTCTCTTCTTCAGGCTATTCTTCATATACTTTTTCCTTGAAATCCAATTTTTATAAATTAATAATTTTTATTTCTTCTAGAACACCCAAAATCACCTTTTCCTGTCTCTGTCAGTCTTTACTTGAAAATAAAATATTATTCACGACAAAAAACGTTTTTGACAAATTTTCCCATTACTGGAGCCTCAAGATTTTATAATAGGTAAGTATTTGAAGATTTTTAAAGTCAGGTAAGGGGTTTACCCTTCTATGATGATTCCTTATCTGCAAGTCTCTATCTTTCTTGTTTTCTTTATCTTGTTTTCTTCATTATAAAATATTTTTGTCACCTTTAAGTATAGTTCACTGACTTATGCTTGAACATAAAAAGTTATCCTGCCTTGTTCTCTTCTATAACAATATCATATTTAAAACTTTTCTGTAACGTAGTTATACATTTCATTTTCAGAAAATATTAGCAAGATCACATTTTCAATGTAAAATGTCTTTTATATTTACATTTACATCAAAGCTTGATAATTGAGAAATAAATTAGATCTGTAAAAAATAAAATGGCTTTTATTTAAATTAACTGTAGCCCCTAGAAATCTAACTTGAAAACATAACCACCTGATATTATTTAAATAGATAGCTTGGAGAAAAATGATTTTAAACAGAAAATTTATGGCTTTATACATGTCTCAGCTAAGCATATTTTTAAAAATAAATGGGCAAATATAAGCCTGGTTAAAAGATTTTTTCTAAAATATATTTCTAAAAAATAAGTTGGTTACTTTATCATGTAGTAATAATAAATATATTTTAATGACATAATTAATTGCTTGATTGATTAAAATACCAGAAACATGTATCTGAAATAGGAAGCAGTTTTTTAAAAATCCCTAAAAAGGATTTCCTCAAAACTTAAAAGATTTCAAAATGTGGCACTAGCCTATTACCTTCCAATACTAAAGAAATACGCAAGTGTAGAACATCAAAATCCAACAATTCTTCTAAATCGGAATATTATAAAATCCATATATGCCTTGATTTACCTGGAACTCATTTATTGACTACATAATAGGTAAGAGGAATTGCAAGCCAGTAATCCTGGCTCAGGCTTTTCAACATGAATTATATTGACAAATGGAGAATCAGCCTTTACTGAATAACTTGCTTCCCAAAAGGTATGAAGGCTAACTCTTGAATCTTCTGAGTTTAAGAGTCAGATTCCATTAAAACTTTAAATTTGCTTGAGTACATTGCTATCTAGTTAATGCTTCCCAAACACTCTCAAATTAATTTTCCCCTTTCCCACTCTATTCTTGCTTCCCTGAATTCATTGATGGACGCATTAATTCATGTATTGATTTCTTGTTGATTGCCTTTGAAGGCCAGGATCTGTGCTAGATATTGGGAATAGAAAAATGAATAAGGGACATTTCTGCTTCTAACGATTACACAGTAATTGGCCCTAGATTAGTTTTCAAGCTGTAAGAAATCATATAACCGCACAAAGTGTATGAGGTCATTGTTTTCAGTTATTGGACAACGAACAGCATAAACTATGATCCCTAAAAAGAAAATTCATCAGATAATATCCCATAATCACCCTGGCTCTCAGACTGGCAAAGATTAATCAACTATGGCACAGTGAGATAAAGTCCAAGCAGAGCATGGAAGTCCTGCTTGGAAGAAATTTGAATTAGGGAAGATATAGTCACTGCAATGTGTGTGGTAGGAATTGAGGAGAGAGCAGTGTGGGGGAGGGCATGGTTTATGTGTCCTAAGCATGCATGAGGTGAGACTACACAGAGAGTGTTTGCAGTGAGGTAGAGGTTTAAACAAAGATGCTCAAGGTTGAACAATTTGGGGGGACATTCTAGTTCTAGCCCATAAAGAAATTAACACCCTAGACATCCAGATGAGGCAGCACAAAGGCCATGCCTTAACAGTAAGACATATGCTTTTAGAAAAAGTCTGTTCTAGAGCTATCCTAATAAAACCAAAAGCCACCAACCTTAAAGTCTGTATCATCTTTCAAATGCAAAAGGGAAATAAAGACTTTCTTGGACAAAGAAAAATTAAGGGAATTTGCTGCCTGTAGACTTACGTTGCAAATGGTAAAAAAAAGTTCCTTAGAAAGAAGAAAAATCATAGAACAAAAATTAGACCTATATAAAGAAAGAAGAATGCTAGGGAAGGAGTAAATAAAGGTCAAATAAAATCTTCTTTTTCTTAACTGATCTAACAGAGAACAGTTTGTTCAAAAAAATAACAGCAACAATGTATTTGATGATTATAGCATATGAAAAAGTGAACTAAATTGCAGTAATATTATAGTGGACAGGAGGGATTAGGAATATTTTATCATAAAGTACTTTATTTATTTATTATAAAGTACCCGCACTATGGGTGGTTGGGTGGCTCTGTCGGTTAAGTGTCTGCCTTTAACTCAGGTCATGATCTCAGGGTCCTGGGATGGGGCCCTGCTGTGCTCCCTGCTCGGTGGGGAGCCTGCTTCTCCCTCTTCTCTCCCCACCAATTTGTGCTCACTCTTTCTCTCTCTCTCTCTCTCAAATAAATAAAATCTTTAAAAAAAATAAAGATCCCACATTGTCCATGAGGCAATATACTATTATATGAAAGTAGAGTTGAATTACTTAAAAATATATATTGTAAACTCTAGGGTAACCACTAAAAAACATTAAGAAGTATTATTGATAGGTTAAAAGTGAAGAGGAATGGAATGATAAAACATGGTAAGTTAAAAGCAGAAACCAAATCATGAAACTACCTCTGAAACTAATAATACACTCTATGTTAACGTAATTGAATTTTAATTAAAAAATAAAAGCAGAAATCAGAGGAGGCAGAAAACAAAGACACGAGGAAGAGGAAGGTGCAGGATGAGGAGGAAGAGAAGAAAGAAGAGAAAGAACAACAATAGCAACAATAAATGCAATCGAATAGAAAACAGTTACAAAAATGATCAATATTCATCCATCAATAATCGCTGTATATGTGAATAGTCTGAATACACCAATTAAAAGACAGAAACAGAGTGGATACAAAAACAAGACCGACTATATACTGTGTACAAGAAACCACTTTAAATGAAAAGATAATTTAAAGTAAACCAGTGGAAAAGATAGGCCACAGTTCATACCAATCGAAAGAGCGCTGAAGTAGCTGTACTAATCGCAGACAAAGCAGACTTCAGAGCTAGGGCAATTATCAGGGATAAAGAGCATCATTCATAATGATCAAAAGGGGTCAATTCTTCAAGAACACGTAACAATCCTTCCTGTCCACTTGCCTCCGAACAGAACATCAAAATGGGCAAAAATTGATGGAACTGCAAGGAGAAATAGATAAATCTATTATAGCTGGAGACTTCAACACCCCTCTCTCAGTAGCTGACAGTTCCGGCAGGCAGAAAATCGGTAAGAATGTAGTTAAACTAAACAGTACCATCAATCTATATGTCTACGGGACATACATGGAACCCTTCATCCAACAACAACAGAACAAATATTCTTCTTAATATCACATGGAACATTCACCTGGATAGATGATATTCCAGTAAGCCAAATCAAACACACCTCAACAAATCTGAAAGAAGAAAATCAAACAAAGCATGCTCTTAAATTACAATGAAATTGAACTAGAAATCAACTTTGGAAAGAGCTGGAAAATCCCAAAATATTTGGAGTTCAAACAACAGACTTTTAACCATGGCTTAAAGAAGCCTCAAGAGAAATTTTAAGAAATACTTTGAATAAAAAAGAAAATACAATTTATCAAAATTTGCAGGATGCCATGGAAGCCAGTCTTGGGGGAGGTTTTTTTTTTTTTTTTTTAGCATTGAATGAACAGTAGACAAGAAAGATCTGTAATCAATAATTTAAGCTTCCATTTCAGGAAAAGAGAGGGAGAAAAGTAATATAAACCTAAAGCAACCAAAAGAGACAATAAACATTGCAGCATAAATCAATGAAATTGAAAACAGAAAATTAATAGAGAAAATCAATAAAACCAAATTTGGTTCTTGGAAAAGATCAATAAAATTGACAAAACTCTATTCAGCTGATAAAGAAAAAAGAGAAGACACAAATATTAGTATCAGAAATGAAAGAGAGGCTATCACTGCTTGTCCCATGGTCATTAAGAGGTTGTTTCTCTGGCAGAACCTTGGATGACACAGGCCCATAGATATGCCTGTTCACATCTCACAGTTAATGGGGTTGCAGGGGTGTAACATACACATCTGTGTATCCTGCTACACTACGACGTATGCAAGTGTTGATGGAATATTCCCTTTGTTGGTAAAAGTTGCCAGCTGCTGCCTGGGTGCTTATACTGCCTATGGCTCTTGAATCACATGCTGAAACTTCATAATGAAACCCGAAAATCACAGAAGCATAAACACAGCTGCTTATGCCTATAAAGTAAGTGGTTTACAACGAAAAGCATAATCAGTAGACTCTGGTGTTTAGTCAATTACATTAACAGCAGACAAATAGAAATCATATGTATTTGACAGGAGGCCATTTTAAGAAACTGTATATTTGTATGTTGCAAGCATAATGAGACATCTTAAATGTCATCCATTATTCATGAATTTGAATAAAATACAAAGGGTTTTCCCCTAAAAATAGAATATTAAAATTCTGTTAAAAATGTGAGCATTTGATTTTGATAGTTCATTTTATTTCTTAGGCAGGTTCAGAAGTTTTTGTTTAATTTTTAAGTGATTATAACCCAAGAGATTTAATGTCTCTTAAATATGCCAAAGAGACTGTTTCAGAAAACCTGTATGTCTAGGGATATCCAAGAGTGTAAAAACCACAATCTCTGTCAAAGCTTGAACTGGATTGGGGGAGGGAGAACAGACAGACCCAGCCGAGGTTGGCCAGTGATTCGGGAAGTTACCTTGATGGATGATAAAAGGTAATCAGTTAAGACAGGGAAAACTTCAGAAGTAAAGGTTAGAGGTCAAGCCAGAAAGCTCAAAAGACCCACTGCCGGCTTACTGATAGAGTTTCAGCCCTTGGGATCAGAACACACACAAAAAATATTGCTGATGAAATGAAAAAGGAACCAGAGAGACCCCTGTGTCAGGACAAGAATGCATGGCTTCTGCTGTTGGATTTGGGACTCAATGCATAGGACTGGTACAAGGACCATTTCCAGGATCTAGATATAAGGTAGTGTGGTCATTTATTTCTTAAATTCTACTGATTAATGGCTGTTTTGAGAGCCTGGAGTGGGGCTGAGTCTTCCAGTTCCAGGAACTCTGTCCTCATGATAAGGTCTGTGCAGAATGGGGGAATGCAAGTTGAAAATGATGTTTTACTAGTCTGATATAACGACAGTGGTGATAAATCAATAAAGTTCCAGTGAGAACCACTGGTAGTCACAAACTTCGCAAAGCATTTCCAAATTTCAATTATTATGGGACTGGAAGTCCTTAAGGTCTCTGTTAATAAATAATAGATAATAAATGGTGTGGACTTAGCAGAGATCCCCAAATGACTGTGCCTGAATCCGTTGCATCAGAATCACCTGGTGGTGCTTTAAGAACTAGCTTTCTAGGCCCACGGGCTGTCTCTAAAGTCAGGATCTGAGCATAAAGACTAAGAATCTGATTTTCTGCAAACTCCCCTTTAGAGGGCATTTCAAGTGCTGCAAAGAATTTAAGAATTTGTAGTTTTTGTTATTTCAAAGAGTTGAAGCACTTCCTTTTAGTAGTATCCTGTAAATACACAACAAATACAGTTCCTTAAGATACCGCGATGTGTAGCTTTAGCTCAGTGCTCCCCAGAATTATCACGAATTCCAATTTTATGTCTAAAATTGGTGAAATTTTAATTCCAGAAAACCATCCCTCTTTGCTCTGCAGTTTTATGGTACCCCCGTGGGGTACATCGTCTCATGGAGTCCATGTGCTTGAAACAATCCCAACTGTATCTTTATTTTGTGTATTCCTTACTATTTCTCCTGTCATGCTGAAGTGAGTAGTAGAGATGTGAGAAGACTTGATGCAGGTCGTCAGTCAGATTGTTGTCCCCAGGGTTTGGATGAAGGCTCAGAGGTGCACAAGACTTTGCCACCTAAGGAGGCTTCTTGCCACCAATCCTCTCAGCGGGTCTCTCTGCCTAGCTGGCAGCTGACGATGATTTCCGAGTCTGTTCATTGTCCTTGGCAGTTATCCCAGACTCCAGGAGGGAATTGGGACTGGGGTCCTGGCTTTGCCTCCAGTACTAGGTTGCTGTGTGGCCTTACCTAAGTAGCATCATGTCTTTGGGCTAGAATTTCTTGCAGTGGTAAGAGCTAGGGTTTGCATGCTAACTCCACTCTATATACATGTGATTTGGGCCAAGTTATTTAGCATCCGGTGCCTTAATCTCCTCCTCAGTAAATCAGAGGTAGTAAAAGGACCCGTCTCAGAGTTGTCACAATTTACTCAGATATTGCTTGTTTAATACATAATACAGTGCCTGGCACAAAGTTAAGGTTTCTATAAATGTTAGCTATTGTATTTAGGAAGAAGGGGGATAATAGATATGAAAACCACTTGAAACAGTTCAAAGTCCAGATGTACAGAAGAAAGTAAGTGAGAAAGATAATAGTATTGGCTATCTAATGCTGTGTAACAAATTAGTAGCTTAAAAACTGACAAACCCCAAATTTATTATATTATCTCCCAGTTTCCAAAAGTAAGTTGTTTTGGTTCAGGATCTCGACTCTCAGAAGCTCGGCTGACCTGGAGAGGGAGCTGAGCTGTTAGGATTTCAGTTTAAAGCAGCAGAGCAAAGCACAACTAACAATGAAGCCTTTAATCACTTGTGGCAATAGTACAAGAAGCTAAAACCAGAGAAAGTGAAGACTGTCCCAGTTCCATTTTCCCCCATGGAACAATGTGCTTGTTAAGGGGGAAGGAGGAGTGGAAATGAAAGCGAGGAGTCTAGTTCAGGGTGCTTGGTCTGAGAGGGGAATAAAAGTGTCTTCAGTGTCCTTCTCTAATAAGGAGGCCTCCACCTAGTCACCTTGGCTGAAGGGTGCCTGAGCTAGAATTGCAAGTATACATAAGAGCCTGGCTGGCCAGAAGGGCTTGAGTCCTTGACTGAAGCTCCTTTCAGAGACATTAACGCATTGACTGTACACCAAGCCTAGTATGGAGAGGGCAGCGTTTCCCACGAGGCCAGCCAGGTCAAGACTTTGTAGTTGTCTGTGGTCAGGCCTGAAAACCCACATCCAGGTTTGGGGTCAGGAACTGGACTCCTCAGCCAGCCCAGTTGGGATGCGCTGTGGGGACAGTGCCAGGATGCATGGGTAAAGCTGGCTCAGGAGCAGGGCAGCTGAAGCAAGGACCTATAGCCGGGTTGGATAAAAGTTGGAGAGGAAATGGGGGGCAGGGTCAAAGAGATCAGTTCAAACAGACATACATAGGAGATGAGGCAAACAAGGTAAGCAAATATCAGAGGGCCAAGAGTAATTCCAGCATCCAGAACCCAGACTGAAGGTTTGCTCTGCATGTGGTGCTGGGACCACCTGTGTGGTCACCTCAGAAACCCACTAAACACTCCCAACCCCACCCTCAGTTTCTCACTAGTCTTAAAATAGAACCAGGACCTTTAAAACACATTTTTAACAAGTCTCCCTGTGATCTTAATGCACACAAGAATTTGAGCACCACTAGAGGAAGAGTCTGGCATGAGGAGGAGAGGCTGGGCCATAGCAGGGTCTGGCCATAGGCACTGCCTGGGCATAGTGCCCTCTCTTCTTGGCTTTGTTCCATTCTTTCTCAGATGGGAATATTCCGTATCTGGTTAGATCTAGCCTAGAAAAAGACACACACACACACACACACACACACACACACACACACACACACACAGACTCACGCAGAAAGGTAGTTGAGAATGGCTTAAAAAAATTCAAGACTTCAGGGGCACCTGGGTGGCTCAGTTGGTTAAGCGTCTGACTTTAGCTCAGGTCATGTTCTCAGGGTCCTGGGACAGAGCCCCACACTTAGCAGGGAGTCTGCTTCTTCCTCTGCCCCTCCCCCAGCTCGGGTTTTCTCTTTCTCTCTCTCAAATAAGTAAATAAAATCTGAAAAAAATAAATCAAGACTTTGTAACTAAGAACAGGTGTAGCACTTAGTCGTTACCCTTAATAATTGCACCATGCCAAGCATCAAGCCTGGTCTTGAACCTCTCTCTGGCTTGGATTTTCCACCATAGGTGGGAAATGAAAACTTTGATTGACCTGTGAACTAGGAGGGTAGCTGCTCACACATGATCTGCACACCTTGTGGCAGGTTGATGAGAACTACTTAGCTTGACTTGATTTTTTTTTTAAAGATTTTATTTATTTATTTGACAGAGAGAAATCACAAGTAAGCAGAGAGGCAGGCAGAGAGAGAGGAGGAAGCAGGCTCCCTGCTGAGCAGAAAGCCCGATGTGGGGCTCGAACCCAGGACCTGGGATCATGACCTGAGCCGAAGGCAGCAGCTTAACCCACTGAGCCACCCAGGCGCCCCTTAGCTTGACTTGATTTATCCAGTTCAACCTCTTAGGAATATTTCAGATTTCAGTAAACTCACAATGATGCTAAAGCAAAGATTATGTTTTACTGTGAGAAAGCCAGCTGTATTTCCGTGGTCCTCTGAGATAGAGTTCATTGTTTTCGTCATGTAGTGATTATGGTCACTGGTCATGATGCAGTGAATAACTAGTCATTAAAGTGTGCAAGTCCTAATGACAGGTACCTACCTGAGCAAGACGGAAGAGTACCATCAGTATTTGGTATCTGTGTCTTCCATTCCCGCTGGCCACAATCAGCTGTACGGAAAATTCTGGAAGGAGTAATACCAATACTAAAGGTCTTAAGGATCTTAAGAAGCCCAATGACATAGCCTTAGAAAATGTGGATGAGACTTGTAGTCACCTCCTGATTGTTTTCTGACCACACTAGATGTTACACAGAGGTCCACTTGAGTGAAGAGAAAAGTTTCATACAAAGAAAGAGTGGGGATCTACTTTGAGCATTCTTTTTTATTTTTTTTAAAGATTTTATTTATTCATTTATTTATTTATTTATTTATTTGACAGAAATCACAAGTAGGCAGAGAGGCAGGTAGAGAGAGAGAGGGGGAAGCAGGCTCCCTGCTGAGCAGAGAGCCTGATGTGGGGCTCGATCCCAGGACCCGGAGATTATGACCTGAGCCAAAGGCAGAGGTTTAACCCACTGAGCCACACAGGTGCCCCACACTTTGAGCTTTCTTATGGGTCGAATATCTGACAAGCCATTTTGCTGAGATACACATAGGTCCTAAATAACAAATACACTTTTAAAAAATGGCTGAGTTTGCAAGAAAGTAAGGAAAATTCCCAAGAACCGAAAGAAACAGCTGTTAGTTGACATCCGGGCAGCAAGTGAACGTAGAAGCCTGACTCCCCCAGAACAAAGTGATACCAGAAATCCAGAGCGCTGGGATTTATAATTGCTAAGGAAAGGAAAGGATCAGATTTGTGTCCGTGAAAACAAAGGAAACAGAACTTGAAATGCATATATGAAGTCATAACCTGTTGAAGGGGTTATATGACCTCCAGGAAATAGTGTGCAAGAGGAACATCCGACAGTCAGCAAAGAGCAGCTAAGAGGAAATTTGCCTGGGTTGTAGCACTGGGCTAAAAACAAACACATCATCTCTTGTGAGAATTTTTAACTCTATCCATTTGTGATTTGGGGCTTTTTATTTATACTCTGCATTGAATTTATACTACCCACAAGCCGGAAAATTGCAAACTGAAAAATAAGGTAGTCGGGGATTGGAATTGCTCCCTGGTGCCTGGCATACGCAAATACTAATCCTAGAGAAAGTCCCTCCTACTTGAGGCTTCAGAATTTCTATGTATTTGAGTAAGACAAATAAAAATTCCCAGTTCAAAATTATCAAACACAAGAAAACCAAGCTCTAGTGAGAGAAAACCAGCAAACATGACAAACAATAGGTCTAAATCATAAGGAATTCAGAAAGTAGAATTATCTAATATTGACTATAAAATAGCTATTTAAAGAAATGAAAGATAAAAAATGCAAAAATGAATTATCAGCAAAGAGAATTCAATACCACATTAAAAAGCTAGTATTTGTGATGATATGAGATTTATTTTAGCAATGTTGGTTTAATATTAGGAAATTTAATAATCTTGTATGCCATACTAATAGCTGGGGGTGGATATATACCTTTTTTTTTTTTAAGATTTTATTTATTTATTTGACAGACAGAGATCACAAGTAGGCAGAGAGGCAGGCAGAGAAAGAGAGAGGAGGAAGCAGTCTCCCTGTGGAGCAGAGAGCCCGATGTGGGGCTCGATCCCAGGACCCTAGGATCATGACCTGAGCTGAAGGCAGAGGCTTTAACCCACTGAGCCACCCAGGTGCCCCGGATATATACTTTTTAAATAGCTTTATGGTAATAAATTAACCTACAATAAATAGTACATATTTAAACTGGATACTTGGGTAAGTTTTGACACATGCACCCCTATGAAACCAACACCACAGTCAAAATAATAAGACTATTCATCACTTCCAAAAGTTTCCTTGTGCTACTTTGTGATCCTTTCCTTTCTTCCTTTTCTTTCTCGTGGTCCCTCCACAACTTCCTGTGACAACTTTCTATACCATAGGTTAGTTTGCTTGTTCTAGAATTTTATGTAAGTGGAATAATACAGTATATACTTTTATTTTGTCTGCCTTCCACTTGGCGTAATTATATCAAGATTCATCAGTGTTGGTGCATGTTATCAGTAATTGATTTCTTTTTTTGCTGAATGTTCCATTGGTTGGCTCATCTGAGAAAATCAGTGGTAGGTTCTCTTCCTTTGAGTGAGCTCTAGCAATTTTGCAGCTAAAGAGTAATGGAAGAGAGGGAAAGACCTCTCATTGCCTCTTGAGATTTGGCTCAACAACCATAAGTCAGTGCGGATTCAGAAGCATCGATAATCCTTACGTTTGGATCATTCCACAGAAGTGAGTAAAGCTCTTACTAGAAGTGGGACTGTGGATCTAACTTATTTTAGTTTGTGACTTCAGGGAGGCAGAAAACCTGGCCAGTGGGCTGCGCTCCCTGGTGGTCACACTGGTGTGCATGTTGGGGAATTGAGTCATACTGAGGGGCTTTTCTTCTTGATTCATTTTGAAAAACTTGGTCAATTCATTCCGGCCAGGGTTGGATCCCTCTTCATCATGGGAGCAAAGAAAGAGAATAACTCAGCTCTTCAGTAAAGATTCTATTATATGGGGAGAGACAGGGGGAGAAAACTGCTTTGAAATAGGTAACAATAATTCACGACTACCCGCAAGTATGCTCGTCATCCCTTGCATTTTTTTAATATAAAAAGCTCAAGTAGGGGAAGAAGATCCAGGACAGGAAGCAAGAGAAGAGTTCAGGAGGACTTCCAGCTTATCAAAGATACAGAAACCTGTGGGGCCACAGCAATTTCCTCAGCTCTCTTTCCTGCTAGGGTGTAGCCAGCAACAGACAGAATTGTAGAGACAGGAGAGCAGGACTGGAGCAACTGCCGCAGGTTCTGAATAAAGAATATGGAATCAAGGGAGAGGGTTGAGCAGTTCAGAGATAAAATCCAATGACCATCCTGACCTGATAGTCCAGGAAACACTGAAGGAGGCAGGACAAACTCAGAGTGGGCACAGGGAAAAAAACCACAGGGGAGGGAAAGTAGACCAAGAACTAGCATATGACCATGTTAGAAAGGTAAGAATGACTGATAATGGAAAAAGTAAATAAACGATTTTCAGACTTGCAAGATGTATTAGCCAAGGGCGTTTGCCATCTCTGCTCTTGCAACGTACTCCCTTCTAACCCACACTCAAACTGTCCTCAAGCAGCTGTCACGGAGGCAAAGGGAAAGGACTCCTAGAGGAATGTAGTGACAGGAGGGAAATTTACTTTCTTAAGGGCACCTTCAGCATTCTTGACAAAGCAGGTCTGTGCGTAAAGAAGTCTTTTGAATAGTGGCTCTTCTAGTCCCTTAAAAATTGTTTGATTTATATACAGAATTTCTGCTTCGTAATCAATGTGATCTACCCAAAATAATAATTCTAATTCCCACATAGCTGTCGTCCCCACCCTGAGATCTGAAACGCAGATAAACATGACCCATGTTTGTAAGTGGTCACAACATTCATAGCAGCCAATGCTACTTGGGCTTGCTATGTGTCAGAGGCTGTTCTGAGTGCTTTCCAAACATTAATTTAATTCTCACAGCAGTCTTATGAGGCAAGCATTATTATTCCCATTTTTATAGAATAACCTGTTTGTGTATCACTGGGCTAACAATGCATTCATTAGACCAACGGTATATATTTTTTAAGATCATGTAGTGAGTATGCTAAGAGTATTTGGGAAAATTTTAAAACCTGTTCAGCTAGTGATAGAAAATCAGTTATGCTTATAGTCACATTCATTCAATGAACTTTATTTCCTAGAGATTTTTAGGTGGTCGTATACCAACAAGAGGGTCTTTTTTTTTTTTTTTAAAGATTTTATTTATTTATTTGACAGAGAGAGATCACAAGTAGACGGAGAGGCAGGCAGAGAGAGAGAGAGAGGGAAGCAGGCTTCTTGCTGAGCAGAGAGCCCGATGTGGGACTCGATCCCAGGACCCTGAGATCATGACCTGAGCCGAAGGCAGCGGCCTAACCCACTGAGCCACCCAGGCGCCCCCAACAAGAGGGTCTTAAAAAATGTTTCTATAATCTCTATCTTTGGAAAAGAAATAATTTCTCTTGATTATGAAAGAAATGTTTAATTATTGTAGACACAGCAGAAGGTTCTATGGGTTTTTTTTTTTTTTTAAATGTAACTTTCAATGACTTTTGGTTGCTCCATTTTGGTGATGGTTTAGATTGATTACCTAGGACAGTTTACATCAAATAAGCGCCTTGTCCAAGAAAATGACATTGAGACTTGGATAGAATAAATAAATTACATTTTTGAATTAATTGTTATAAAAGATCAGTAATTGTTGGTGCATCTGACTCTCGATTTTGGCTCTGGTCATGATCTCAGGGTCATGAGATTGAGCCCTGTATCAGGTTCTGTGCCAGACATGGAGCCTGCTTAAGGTTCTCTCTCCCTCTCCATCTCCCCCTCCTCTTGTGCTCTCTCTCTCTAAAAAAAGTAATTCTAAAAATGAAACTGGTTCTAAACTGGTTTTGACCGGTTTGGTTTTGAAAAGTTTTGCATCTTTAACAATGGACATGCTATGAAAAGTTGTTATTTTATTAAATATTTTATTAAGGAGAAATTATATGTAAAGTGTATACATTCAGGCCCTTTTGATCAGTAATATATCAAAGATGCTGATGACACTCACCTTCATGTAAATATAATAACACAAAATGTCTAAAGGCAGTGTTTTCGTCCCCCACAATGAATTTAGTTAACTGATATGTCAAATGTATGTAGGAGATCGCCAAACCTCTTTCTGCTCTGGGTGCATAAGAAGAGGGAGAAATAGGAGAGAGGACTTCTTTCAGAAGAACTAGAAGAAGGAAAGACTTTCATGCAGATAGGTAGAGAAAGCAGCTGAGTTAATAAAGGACAGAGAAATGTCTTTCTGGCTAAAAGTATATCCTACTGGCCTAAATCGTGACCAGATAGTTGGAAATGTTAAAGCATTAAATCTCTATCTTCCGTGACAATTCAGCCATATGACCATGTTGCATTTTAGAACTAATGATTTTCCTAATGTCTTCCCACCCACTTCTCCTGAAAGAAGGAGTAGGGAGACAGGAATAATAACACAGGAAAAGGGCTTAGTATTCTTGTAGGACATGCCAAAGCTGAAAGCACATGGGAGACACTGGGCCTTAACACTGTCAGGACCCCTTCTGAGCATAGACTCCGTGGGGTCTCACTCACCTCACATTGGAGGGAGTGATTACTGAATGCTTTGACAAGCACAGGATACTGCAGAAAGCTGTTAGCAAGTCAGCTGGACACCACATTTGATCTTGCCTTTCCCACTCTTCCAGCTTGGCATTCTCCTGGCTCCTGAGAGCATCTTGCTGACTCCCACATTTCAAATTCCAACCTAAACCTCTCTTCTGGGCTACAAATCCGTATAATTAATCTGCCTGTTGAACATCTCCACTTGAATGTCGCCTGAGGCACTGGGATGTAGCAGTGAACAAAATAGGCAAAAACACCTTGTCTTTGCGGAATTCACATTCTAGCCCATACTCAGTATGTCCCAAACCGAAGCCATATACCCTAAACCTATCCACACTATTCAGTTGCTCTGGCTAAAAACCACAGCTTACTAGCTTTACCTCTAAGGTATTTTTCCTCTTCGGTGCCAACACATTGATCCAAGAAATCTGTCCTTCTCCCTGAGCATCGGTAAGAGTTTCCTCACTGGCTTCCCTTTATCTGTTTGTTTCCTCCTCCATTCTAAGCTAGAATGGTTACTTTATTTCATTTTCTAAGAGTGCTCCATTTATTTATTTGCTTATTTATTTATTTATAGAAAATGATCATTTTAAATGGCACATCTGATCACAACAATCCCCTGCTTATTTTTTTTTTTTTCAAATGCAGATCTAATAATATAGAGCCCGCCAGACCCAGCAGGGTCTTGCTTCTGTTCTCTTCCCCAACTTTGTCCTCTTGACTCTGAGTTCCAGGCCCAGTGACTTTCAGTGCATTCTAACCTATGCCTGTCTTTTTCACTCAAGTGGCGGTCGTCCTCTTCCATTTGACTCAATTCATGCTCAAATATCAGGAAGAACATCATTTTTTTTTTCTAGTCTACAATTCCTGCCACATCACCATGAGTCCCTTGAAGTATACATTTCTAGTATTTTTTTCCTTATGCTTGCTATTAATGTAGTTAATTACCTGTGTGATGATCTGCTTACTGTCTGTTTCTACCACTAGACTGTAAGCTCCATTAAGGCAGGAACTGTATCCAGCTTTCTCACCACAGACTTTGCTGAGAAATCACAGTGGAAATGATAACCACTCAGTATGTGTTACATTGGTTAAATATAAGGAAAAGCTCTAACTCCTTCAATTAAGCCACTAACACATTAATGAGAAATAAAATTTCGCCATGAAGGGTGTAATTATGGAAAAGGAAGGAGTACTAGTGGGCTATCTAGAAAAAATAATGTAACTAAAACTTTCATTGTTTAGGTGACAATAGTGAATTAATACAAATGTTACCGGGGAGAATTAAGGTCGATAATGAATGAAAGTGATAGGAACAGAGAAAAACACTGTGGCAGCTCCAACCTGGAAAGACTGGTAGTGGAAATGTCATTAAGGATGGGAAGTAATCTTTCTATAGGAGGATCCAGCAAACCTCACAGTGATTGTTAATAGAATTTCCAGGGACCTGTCCTCCACCAAATGACTTTGAAGCTATGACCTCCCTACACTCAGATATTCCGATGTGGTTGAATAAAGTTGTATAGAGAATAGCACAAAATGCTAAACTGGAATGGGTGGGAAGCTTAGGAACTGGTAAATGGAGAAAGAAGAAAATACTGAATAGTGTGCATGCAGGTTGATTCCCATGATGACTTTTAAATATGGCTTAGAAGGGATAAATACTTAAAGAACTGAAAACTTCAAGGTTGGGAGTGGCCTTGCGCACTGAAAAATAGTAATTTTCAGCCACTCTGGAAAAACGGTTTGGCAGTTTCTTAAAAAACTAAGTATGCAATTACCATATAGTCCAAGAGTTACACTGTTGTGTATTTACCTTAGAGAAATAAAAATTTCTCATATAAAAACTTATAAATGAATATCATGAACATCTTCTGCACATAACTCCTTTGGGTTTCAGATTTCAAAAGAAAAGACTGGGCCAAAATTACTTGCTGTGCAGTAATAATGCCATAATGGGAATGTTATGTCTCAAGGTTTAGAATGTCCTAAATTATTCAGAAATTTTCTGAAATTTTTATTTTTCAACCTCAAATGTTGTGGTATATCTTGTTTTGGGAAGAGAAAATGCACCTATATCTCCGAGAGCTAGTTTTTTAAATAAAAGTAAACCAACATGAGCAGGTATACATATTGGGAACATATGGAGTATATTTCCTGTATTTTAATTTAAAAATGTTAGGTTAAACATTCAGAAGCTGCTCCATGCCAAATATTACATCAGTATATCATGTAGGTACTGCTGATACTGAGCTCCTAGGTCAGTGTTAAAAATACTTAAACAAATCTTCACTTGCATTATTAACAAATTGCTTTTCTTTCAAAGATATTTCATAATATTGCACTGTCACCTTTCTCCTTAATTAACTATGATAAGAGGGTCTTAATAGAATTCTAGTTTCCTATTCTTGTTAAAGACCTAAGCTTGAAATACACCTGATCTTAGCCAAAAGGCAGAGAAGCAATGAGACCAAAGCTTGAATAAAAATGGACTTTCCTTTTCTTCCTGTTGTGTGGTCAGAGTTAACAATGAACAGAACTACTTTTTGAAAGATAGTAATTCTCAGCCACTCTGGAAAACAGTTAGGCAGTTTCTTAAAAAACTAAATATGCAATTACCATATAGTCCAGCAGTTACACTGTTGTGCATTTATCTTAAAGAAATAAAAACTTCTCATATAAAAACTTATAAATGAATATCTATAACAGCTTTATTCATAATAGCCCAACAGTGGGAAATAACCAAATATTCTTCATTGAGTCAGTGGTTAAACAAACTGTGGTGCATTTGCCACTTAGAAATTAAAAGAATGGTTTATTGAGATACAGAACAACTTGGATGACTCATCAGGGAATTACACTGAGTAAAATAAAAGCCAATCCCAACAGGTTACGTGCTATGTATATGATTCCTTTATATAACATTTTTAAAATCACCAAATTAAAAAAATGGAGGACACTTTAGTGGTAGTTGTGGGGCAGACAGGAGATGAAGGCGGGGAGTGGGGGAGGAGGTACAGTAGCAGGGGGAGTAGAGTGCGGTTATAAAAAGGCAACATAGGAATCCTTGTCTTGATGAGAATACACTGTATCTTTATTTATCCATTCACTAGCCAGTGGACATTTAGATTATTTCCAGTCTTTGGCTACTATGAATAATATTGCTATGCATATTCATGCACAAGTCTTTATGTGGGTATAAAGTTTCATTTTCTTGGGTGGATACTTTGGGGCAAAATTGCTATGTAATTGTAAGTTAACTATCATAGTAGTGTTTAACTTTTGAAGTAATTGCCACAATGTTTTCCAAATTGGCTGTGCCATTTTACATTCCCACCAACAATCTAAGGGGATTCCAGATTTTTCTCATTTGCTAATTGAGCATTTGCTAACACTTGGTATTTACAGTCTTTTTCTTTTTAGTCATTCTGATGGGTACAGAACGGTATCTCACTTTATTTTGCATTTTAATGACTAAAGATGTTCAGTATCCTCATGGACTTACTAGCCATTCATATATTTTAGTAGTGAAATATCTGTTTAAACCTTTTGCCCACTTTTAAACTGGGTTATTTTTATTCTTATAACTGAGCTTTAAGAGTTCTTTATATATATTGAATATAAACCCTTTATCAGATATAATTTGTAAATGTTTTCTACTAATCTGTGGCTTATCTTATTGTTAATGATACTTTTTGAAGAGCAAGTTTGAAATTTAAATTTAAAAATTTAAAGTCCAAATTACCAACTTTTTCTTTTATGGATCATGCTCTCAGTGTTATTTCTAAGAAATCTTTTCTAACTCAATATCACAAAGATTTTCTCCTATATTTTCTTCTAGAAGTTTTATATTTGTAGCTCACCTATTTAAGTCTACGATTCATTTTGGGTTTATTTTCTGTATGGTGTCAGCTAAGGGTCTAAGTTAACCTTTTTTGCCTATGAATATGCAGGTGTTTTAGCATCATTTGCTGAGAAGACTTTTCCTATTGAATTGCTTAGCACTTTGTCAAAAATCAGTTGACTATAAATGCTTAAGTTTCTTTCTCTTTTATTGTATTGATCTATATGTCTATTCTCATGTCAATATTATGTTATTTTGATCACTATAATTTTATACTAAGCTCTGAAATAAAGTGTAAGGCCTCCAACTTTTGTTCTTCAGAATTGTTTTGGTTATTCCTGGTTCTTTGCATTTCCATGGAAGTTTAGTATTGACCTGTCCATTCCTATGAAACAAAACAAAACAAAGCCTTGCCGAGTTTTTTTTTTTTAAATATATATATTTTTAAGGATTTATTTATTTGACTGAGATGGAGAGAGCAACCAAGAGAGAGCACAAGCAGGGGAAGCAGCAGGTAGAGGCAGAGGGAGAGGGAGAAGCAGTCTTCCCACTGAGCAAGGAGCCCAATGTGGGGCTCTGTTCCAGGACTGAGATCATGACCTGAGCCAGAGGCAGATGTTTAACCTACTGAACCACCCAGTTGCCCTTCTTGCTGAGTTTTTTATAGGGTTAACATTGATTTGACTCAACTCTGTAGATCAACTTGGGAAGAATTTCTATTTTAATAATTTTGAATCTTCCAATCTACAGACATGTTATGTGTCTCCATTTATTTAGGTCTTTTATTTCTTTAAGCAAAGTTCATGGGGTACAGGTATATGTCCTTTTTGCTAAATTTGTTCCTAAGTATTTTATTTTTAATGATACTGTGAATGCAATTGCTTGTTTTCAGATTGTTCACAGCTTGCACATAGAAATATAATTTATTTTTTGTGTCTTATATCCTGAAAACCTGCTACACAGATTAGTTTTAGTAGTTTTTTGTGTGTGTATAGATTCTTTAGGATTTTCTACATATAACACCATGTCATCTGCAAATAGAGTTTTATATCTTCCTTTCAATCTGAATGACTTTAATTGTCCTCTTGCCTTGTTATGATGGCTAAACTTCTTGTAAAATGTTGAATAGGAGCTATATGAGTGGATATCCTTCCTTTTTTTTCCTGATTCCAGGAAGAAAACATCTATTCTTCTTCTGTGAAGTGTTAAGTATACTTAATATGTATACTTAATATCTTATATATAAGTATATAACATATACTTAATATAAGTATATATTAAGTATATGTTAGTGATAGAGTTGTGCTTTTGGGTTTTGGGGGGGCTTGTGGGGGGTTTTGTGGCATTTTTTTGTTTTTGTTTTTGTTTTAATGATGTAAAGATTAACATTTTCAGCATTATGTGTTATCTTGTAAAATTAGGAGGACCTCAAATGGCCTAACCACAAGTTCTCCTCCTCATTCTGTTGCCAAGGATTAAGGTCCACCAGCTAAACAGTCCTCCTTATCAAACAGACCAGGCGAAGATCATGCTTATCTTATCTCTCAGTATAGGGTTTCAGTTCCCTGCCAGCCCACAAATTCATTCAAACAAGCCAATCACATTCTCCTGCAGGCACCATGGGGCACTTCATTCTTTTGATACTACAAAGCCTGATTGTTCATTCTGTTCCCCACTGCAACTACTGTGTGGCTCTTAATGGTATGTAGTATCCTCCTCCCCTGGACTGTGAGCATATGTGATTAATAAACTGTCATTGATCTCATCTTTCAAGTTCAGGTTTGTGTGTTCAGTCACCCCCAAAACCTGGGGTAATAATCCCTCCTTGCCAATGGAGTGAAGGGGAGGCAATTACCAAATTTTGTAGACTTCCTCTATCAGGATGAGGAAGCAATTTTCTACTTCTACTTTAAGAGTTTTTGTCATGAATTGAAGCTGGATTTTGTTGAATGCTTTACTCAGTTTATTGAGATAATCAGGTGTTTTTGCATTTATTCTATTAATATGCTGTATTACATTAGCTGGTCTTCATTTGTTAACCAAGTTTGCATTTCTGAGATAAATCCCACTTGGTCACGGTGTGTGATTTTTTTTTTTTTAATATGTTGCTAAATTTAATCTCTAGTATTTTGTTACGAATTTTTGTGTCTGTTTATGCTGGTCTGTTTTTCTTCTTTCTTATGAAAGCTTTGTTATTGGTATCAAGGTACAACTAGCCTCTTTGAATGGGTTTGGAAAATTTCCATCCTCGTTATTTTCCTGGTCATTACTGCTTTTCTTCTGTTTTGGGTTTAATTTGCTCTTTGTCTATTATTATTATGCCAGAAATTTACATTATTGATTGATACTTCTTTTCACATATTAATATTTAGACCTATATTCTTATTTTTAATTACTGTCTTAACTTCATCCCATACATTTGAAATGTGCTTTTTTCATTAATCTTAAAATTTTTTCTAATTTGCCTTGTGATTTCTTCTTAGTCTCACAGATTAATTATAAACACGTTATTTAATTCCAAATATTTGGCAATTTCTTATTTATTTCTGCTCTTGATTTGTAATTGAACTTAATTGAGGTCAGAGGACACACTCAGATTGTTTTATGGTTTACCATATGGTCTGTCCTAGAGAATGTTCCCCATGTACTTGAAATGACTTTCTCTGTTGGGTGGAAGGTGTGTGGCTTTATGCATCTTAACTTGTTATAATCTATATCAGGTTAAATGGATTGATAGTGTTCAATTTTTCTATATCCATTTTGATTTTTATGTCTAGTCATTCTATCGACTACTGACAATGGGACATTGAAATCTCTAATTATAGTTGTCTCTCTGTCCTTTGAATTTTGTAAGTTTTTATTTCTTCTGATTTGAGGCTCTTTTACTGGGAGTATAAATTAAAAATTGCTTTATTTTCATGATGTGTAGACTATTATTACTATAAAATATCTCTGTTTTTGGTAAGACTTCTTAAAGTTCATTTTGTCTTAATGTAGCCACTCAACTTCTTTAATATCCTTTTATTTTCAACTATTTGTGTCTTGCCATATGTACTGTGTCTCTTAGAGACAGCATATAGCAGGGCAGTGCTGTTTAAGCCCAGTCTGACAACTCCTTTGATTAGAGTGTAATCACAGTAATGTAATTATTGATTTTGTTGGAAATATGTCTATTTTTTGCTATTTGCCTTCTAGTTTCATGAATTTCTTGTTTATATGTTCCTCCTTTATGACTGTTTATGCCAAATATCATATAGTGTATCATTTAAATACCTTTGCCAATTTTTTAAAGTACACTTGTGGAGTTATTTTCTTGGTGGTTGTGCTAGAGATTATATAAGTTATAATTCATCACAATCTATGTCAGGTTAATATAGACTTTATTCTGGTAAAATAAAGTAATTCAGCTCCAATACAGCTTCTTTTCCTTTCTCGTTTTTTGTACTATTATTGTCATATAAATCACCTCAATTTAGTTTATAAACTCAGCAATACAGTGCTATAATTACTGCTTTACATAATCTCATCTCATGTCTCTTAAGGTAATTAAAAGAAGGAAAGAAAAAATATTTCTACTTTTTTTGTGGGGGGGTAGTTACCTACGTATTTACCATTTCGGTGTTCCTGGTTTCTTTTTGTAGATTCAGGTTACCATCCTCAGTCACTCCTATCAGTATGAAGGACTTTCTTTAGTATTTCTTTTTAGGTAGATCTAAGTTCTATCACACTTTTCTGGGTACAGAATTCTTGGCTGTGGTAGTTTTTTCTCTCTAGTACTTTGAGTATATTCCTTTACTATCTTCTTCCCTCTACTGGTAAGGCAATCCTAAGCAAATTTGTCTTCCACTTTCTTTTTGAACTCAAAATCGGGTCCTTTCTAGCCTACATTTCTGGTCTTTATATCATCCTGTGCTGGGCTCTCTTGGCTTATGTTTCCTGTTAGTCCTGAAAACTTCTGAGCTTAGGCAATTATGCCTCCCCATCATACACAGACTAATCTCTGGGAGAAAATAATTTTGTTACTTGTTCATAAAAGAAGTGCTGTTGCCATGGCTTGCCAGGAAAACCCCATGAGAAAATATAATCATTGACTCTTGGCATAATTACCTTCTCTTTAGAGAAATAGCCATCTTTCTACCAACCTTTTAAATTTTTGGTTTTTAAATAGTCGGATAGCAAATTATTAAAGAAATCAGACTTCTGGTTAGATTTAATTCTTAAGATGCTAGGACCACTGTCTTCATTTTATTTACTAAGCTATCAGATATAAAAATTAGCCCTAGGGGATGGGGCTTTTCTGACCCATACATGACTCATGCAGTCATGGGTTTAACACAGCTCATTCGTACATTCAAAGAATGCAAATTACAATCTTTACAATAAGCATTTTTCCAAAAATTAAAAAGGGAGTAAAACTGTTTTATGTGCTTCCTTGTTAAAAGAAACATTACCTCTAACAAAAATTGGATATCATGAGAACATCTTTTTAATAACTCAGGAAGAGTATGTGACTGTCTTAGAAGATGTACTGTTTCATGTAAGTGAACATAATGAAAGACATGGTCGGAATCCATTCTATCCATTAAGATCTAGTCAGGAGACAGTCACACTAGCCATTTAACAGAGAGAATATAATACAAAAATTACCAATTAGGTGTGAAGTTAATTATGTGACCAAAAAGGGAAACAGAAAAAATAAGAAAGCTACTACAAGAAGCATCTTCCACATCTAGGACTGGGTAAACAAAGGGAAAAGGTAGATGGTATGAAAACTTAAAAGCTTGGTGAAGACGCCACAGGGAACTGGAACTCAGATTTCTAAAGAGGGGTCTTCAGGCCACTGGTCCTGGGTATCTTTGAGAAAGTGTGCTTATAGGAAGTGTTGTTATGGTTGTGCAAGTGTATGTTATGGGAAGAAACTGCCATCTTGGGGCACAGAAATGTTGCTGGGTTGATGCTCCCAGGAACAGGAAACACACTGAAAGCAAGCAGTTTTTTCTTTCTGCTTCTGTCTAACACTCCCTCTGTCACCTGCCCATGCAAACACACTCTCCCACCTCTCCCTCCACATTACTGCCACCACAATATAACCATCATACATACACACCACAAACACATATACACATACCACATACACACACATATTATCAAACATAAAAACACACAACCATGTACACACGCATCACCATATGCACAGATATCACCGCATACACACACATTACCACATACACATACTACATACACACACCACATATACACAAACAGCAAATACACAACTACTACCAACACAGACACACTCACACACTGCAGTTGGCAGAGCCTAATAGGGAGCCAGCTGGCAAAGCAGAAATGTAGCTTGCAAAGTCTGCATTTTGACATCATGTAACACAATAGAAACTGTAGGTTTGGTGCTGAGAAACAAAAGCTTAGGAACTGACATTGTCATTTAATTCTCAATAAAATCTTTCCCCTACCTACCCACTATCTTTGTTTCCTATGTACTTGAGATCACTGGGATATTCTGATATAAAATAATCATATGTTATTGTGGTTTATGGTTTCCTATAATTTTAACAAACGTTGAATCAAAGTTGACTCAAACTTTCTATTATTTGGAGGGATTAGGAGGAAAAAAGAGAAGGGGTTGCTTTTCATTTCCATAATGGACCTAATTTTATTGTTAACCACCTCAAATATGTTGGAGATACGTGGAGTATAAATGGTAAATAAATAAAACTAAGCTGTGCCAACTAATAAAAGAGATTCCCAATCATTCCCTAAGTGTCCAATCTGGGGAGGGGAGTATAATTTTAATGGTGGACATTTCCAGGTAGATCGCAGGAGATGATGGAAGAAAGAAAAGACAGTGAGAGCAAATAGAGCATCATTTCTTGAATCTCACCTGCATTTCTCAGTCACCTGAGGACCATCCAGCCTAAATGTGTAGTGCCTTCCAATTTCTGGATGGAAAAACCACTTTGGAGATACAGAAAATGACTAAGGACATATGTATCTAAAGTAATAGAGCTAAGATTTCTTCAAATTAAAAGCAAGGTCGAAATAATTTTACTCTCTGAAAAACTTCAGAATACTGTTGAATAATTTTTGGTATATTAAAAGGAAGAATCTTTAATTACTTTTTCCCCTTTAACCAAGATTTTAAAAACTAATAGGCTCTTTGTTAATTTAGTTATGAAAGAGTCTTTAAAATGCCTACAAAACTATATACTGATACATCTTGTTATGTCATGGTACTTAACATAAAACAGGATGTTTTTACCTATGCAAGGAAAGCTTGGTTACATACCTGCTTTTAAAAAAGCATAGAGCCCTCCTCCTAGTCATAAAAAAAGTATGGTCTATAAATTCCAAAGGATCTTGAAATTGTTATTATATTTAAGGTTTTTGAGGGATTAGAGAAATAGAGCTATCCTCCATATTTTACAAGAATGGTGTTTTTTTTTCTTTGTTCTTTTAGGAATGGTGGTTTTCAACATAATACAATCTTGCAGAGGGAAGGGTAACTGGTATGGGTCCTTAAAATTTTTCCTAGGTGACTTTGATATCTGCTCTCCCCACACACACCAGGTTTATAACCAGTGGAAGAAGGAAACATGGAGGTAGAGAATTGGACTATCAGAAAGGATGTTACCCTGTACAAAAAGATTTTCCATCTGATGATATTTGTGGGTTTTTTTTTATTATTTTGCATTATGAGCTGTCTTAAATAACAATGAACAGCACTAACAAAAAAAATCATTGATCATGGGGATTAAAATGGCTCATCAAGGCAGGCAGCTCAGTGTGACTGGAGTCTGTCTCAGGGAATATTACAGTGCATAAAACAATAAGATAGGAATGAGGACACAATGTAATGAGGTAAGGACTAGTCCTACTGAGACAGGGCCAAGGGGCATGGAGATCAGAGTCTGTGGGGCTGCCCAAAGAGTGGGCAGAGGAGACAGGAGAACTGCCCAGAGCGGAGAGCTGCCCTGGGAAAGGGCAGTTCTCCGGGGACAGGGCCCTGAGTACAGACTCTTGTTTCTAATTTTTCTATAGTACAGCTAAAAAATTTCATCCTGCCAGGTCAGCAGCCCAGCTGAGGGCTTTTCCTTTTCCTGATGAGATTTGTGTTCTACTCCTGCAGTTTCACACTCCTTTGACTTGGGAAAACAGTCTTTGAACAATCCCAATTTCCACATTATCTGACCATTACTGTCCCATATGTCTCCTGTATTATCTATGTTAGAAAAACTTAGTTATCAGAATAACTTTATGTTGCTCTGGTCTCAAGTTTTGCTATTTTTATTTTGTTTTTTCATTTCTTTATTTTGAGGTAAACTCTACTCCCCAAATGGGGCTCGGGCTCATGAGCCTGAGCTCGAGAGCCACATGCTCTGCATGTAGCCAGCCAGATGGCCTTGCAGGCTCAAGTTCTGAAGGTAAAGCTTTTCATGAGGAAATCTATGAAAGGATGTAGAAATACATTAAACCCTTGGCACTTTTAGAATATCTGTGGTGTCCTCTGCCCTCATTTACAAAATGTCCATGTCCTGTGTGTCTATTTGTTTGTTATTTATTTTAAAGATTTTATTTACTTGAGAGAGAGAGAGGGAGAGAGAGAGAGAGAGAGAACAGGAACAGAGGGGCAGAAGAAGAGGGAGAAGCAGACTCCCCGCTGAGCAGGGAGCCCACTGCAGGGCTCCATCCCAGGACCCCAGGATCATGACCTGAGCCAAAGGCAGAGGCTTAATCTATTGAGCCACCCAGGTGCCCCTCATGTGTTAATTTAAATGAAAATAAACCACTGTAGTCTGTAGGGTTGTTGGGAGAATTTTTTAAATGAGATCATAGAGCCCTGAGCAAGGATTTAAATGTCAGAAGCAGAAAGTCTACAGGGTAGTTTTTTAGGGAAGAATCCAGGGAAAGTCCACCAATCGAGTTAATGATTGACTCCATTTTGAACATTATTCAAGGCTTCCTGCATATGCTAGGACTTCACCATGGGTTCTTCTCTGTCTTTAATAAAAGAAAACATTTTACACTCAATTCGAACACTTCAGTTGAAGAGAGACTGCTTAGGACCATGGTTAGAATCAGGCTTCAGAGAGAAGAACCACCCAGGTTAGAGCCATCTTTTCCTACTGAGTGAGGCAGGTAGGCTTGACTATCTCCCTGCCTCATTCTCTCATCCCTAAAATATCAGTAATGATAATACCTCCTTCCTAGGATTGTTGGATGATTAAATGGGTTAACACATGTCATGGCTTTCAACAGAGGTTGGCTGTTAGGCAGTGTTACCTATTCTCTAGTGGTAAATTAAAAAATATCTTCCAAATTAATCTGGCTTCTGGAAATTTATTTTTAACTCAGTTCTGGTAACGGCAAAGCTAGCCTTAACAGTTTTGCCCTACGTGGAGAGTAAACTTAAAAAACCATGTTTAAAACCTTATTTTCTACTTATTTTTTAAAACAGACTTAAGAAACTATTCCAAGGAACTCTACAAACCTTAATGAATCACTAGTTTATGAAACTGTCATCTCCAGCATCCACTTTGAAAATTAATATATTTAGCTTATTTTAATCTGCTTTGTTTTTATGTGTAACAGTTTCCAAATCTGTTATCTTTCTATCAACAACAAATACCTAGTAATGCAGATGGTCTGACTGGGATTATCAGAAAACTTGGCTGAAAGATGCCGTGGAAACACACTCAAAGAAAGCAATGGTATCTTCATTTTCCAAAAGTATCTTCATGATATGTTGCCATTTTTAAGGTCATTTCAAATCAAGTAGCAATTATAGCTGCCACATTTGACATTTCATAATTAGTAATTTGTATCACAAAACAACACTGGCTCATCAGCTTTTTGTTTCTTTGTGAATTACTCTTTGGGACGCTTTATATAGATAATACAGTGAGCCTCACAATGTAACTAGTTCATCTTATAAAGCTTCATTTAAAGTGTATATTACGGATGGTAGAAGCTCATAAATGATGAACATAGGCATTAAAAATCAATTGCTGATAGAATTTGGGCATAAAATTAATGAGGCAGTTCATGTTTTCTGGTTATTTTTCATCTACTGCATGGGATTTTCCATTAGAAACAGAGTTTAAGGGCCAGCGTGTCATCCATTTATTTTTTTCTAGGGACAGGTTTTCTTTCTTCAACTTGTTCTCTTGTAATAGTCTTGGAACAAGCTATGGTTGTTTCAGCATTATATTGTATATTAAAATACAGTGAACAAACCAGAATAGAAGGCATTAGAAATTAATTTTTTTAATTAGAAATTTTTTTAAAATGAGAAAAATAAAAGTGAATGGACCTAGAAATAAATGACCTGTGGGAAAACTATCAAAGTCTTCCTTTTTTTTTTTTTTAAATCATTTAGGCAACAAAGTTCTCATTTTGTGGTAGATAATGCATTCCTCATTTCTGAAAGATGATAAAAATAGATTGAATACTTTTAAAAAGCAAGATGGTTGGACTATAACCATGCTGTGTAAAGAATCATAGCCAGCATCAGTTTCTTTCTGGGAAGTCATTAAAAGAGAATTGATTAGCAGGTTTGATATTCTTTGGCATAAATTAGATTTTATTTTGGACAAATCTTGGCTGGAAACGAATTTGCAAATTAAAATGTCTTCTGATGTAATTATATTGTCTTCTAGTATAAATCATTTCAGAAATGAAAAGTCTAGTTTTAACAAGAAATGAATGCATATTCTTAGTAGAATTAAATGGAGATCCAAATAGAAACTGAAATGCATATGCATTGTGGACCACAAAATGGAAAAATATAGGATGCATGGCATCCCCAAAATGCTTATAATATGAGTAGCTGCACATATGACTGTAGGCTAAGTTTGGTACATTTGTTTTAAGGATCTATTTATTTGTAACTTAAGAAATCTCAGGAATTTGAATTTTTTAAAAATGGGGTTTGTTGCAAAACTTTTGTCCATCTGTTCTTGTAGGCAATTAAGAACTTAGGTTATATTTAAATAACATGACTACTGGGTGTTTACTAAGTGGTGGAAATTCTGTCATAGTGAGATGTGTTTGGAGGTTGGGATGAATCTGAACTGGTTTGAATCCTGTTTTATCATTTACTATCTGAGCAACCTTAGGCAAACCTCATCTCTGAACTGGGGATTAAAAAAACTTAACTTGCAAGTTCATGGTGATGATAAAAAAGATAGATGAGAATGACTTGCTGGTGCTCTGGATTCCTGAAATACTCAAGAAGTAGTGATTTTTAAACTTTATGGGATCTTATTAAAAAGGATGTCTTATGTCCTAAGACAAGCAAGCCATTTGACTAAATTTATTACTCTCTTTTCTGTCATACTCCCATGTACTATCCTCAGAAGTCTTAGAACAGTAAATGTGGGTTTAAATCTACCTTCTTTTTATGTATTGTGCCTTTTTTATGTTCTGTTTTTCTTCCTTTCTTGCTTTCTTTTGGAATCACTGCATTTTTTTTTAAATTCCATTTTTTCCCCCTCTATCCATCTGAAAATGTTCCCTTATTTTATGGGAATAAATCTATGCCATTTTTGCCCCAGAAATTACAAGTTAATTAGTATTTTAACCCTAGCACAGGAAAATCAACCGATATGCTATGATTTGTATATGTTCTTTTTTTCATTTTCTCTGTATTTTACACCCCATGAGACTTATTATTACTTGACATAGTCTGTGTTCATTTAACTTCACCCAGTTATATATGGCTGTCTTTAGAATTCTTCCTTTCTACAGTCTGCCTTCTAACTGGTGTCATTTTCTGTCCAAAGAATATAATTCCTTCCTTTCTGAAGATGTGCTGGTAGCAAATCCTATCAGTTTTTGCCTGTAATGTCCTTACAATATCTTCATTCCTGAAGGATATCTTTGCTGGGTATAGATGTTGATTATTATTTTCTCTCAGCATATTGATTATATAATTTTTTGTCCTTTGATTTTTTTTGTTGCTGTTACTGAAATAGAGCTTATTAGTATACATTTTCTACTTTGAAGATACTTTAAAAAATGAACTGTTTTAGATTTCTCTTTGTTTTTTCTGCAATTTCATTATGAAAGTCTGGATGTAGATTTTTCTTTATTTTATTATTTTTTCTAATTTCAACCTGTTCAGAATCCACCACTAAAATAATTCCTTTTTACATCATAGCTAAAGTTATAAGATCATTCCTAGTTAGAACCCCCATCTGCAAAAATCTAGTTTGAACCACCATTTTCTACAATTTTAACACCTACTACACTCAAAACAATTTTTGGCTTACAAAAGAAAGGAACATTGAAATTTTAAAATTTATTTTCCACCTCTCTTCTGGATGGCAGAATGTGAATAGAACACTTGTTACTTTTTTTAGCTTTCTACTCCTACAGGCAGGAGGTTGAAAATTAAGGGTAAGTGACTGCCCAAGGATGCAAGAAAAGCAATTGAATGGTTTTATTGAACTCTTTTTGACTACAGAAAGTCTGTTGGGCTGAAAAACATTTTTTTAAAATCTACTGTATCAAGTGTGACCCACCAAAGTGTTGGCAAGTACGACACGGTGTTAAATGGTGGAATTCATATGTTATCCAGAAGGGCCAGATGAAAAGACCTGAGGCAGAGTACTTCCCATGCTTCCAGGAGACTCCAAAGCAATTGTGGATCTTGTTGAAATTCTTACTTTAGAAGCCTTTTATCTCAGGCAGGACAAAGCTGTTATCCCTTGTCTATGGTAGGAATGTCTAATTTTAAGTGCCAGAAGAAACTCTGCTGTATCTCTTGATAAAATGGTCCTATTCATAACGGGCTTCAGTAACTGTGTGCAAGAGGAAGAATCGTTTCCTAAAGTCCGCCCAGGCATTCTTTTGAAACATTGTCTTCTTTCAAGAGATGGGGAGAATGGCTCCATGTGAGGAGGGTCTGCATGCATTGGTGTGTTGGTGGTTTTATGCTTCATGGTTCTGTAATCCTCCACAAGGGGAACCCCAGGACCCTGGATTGAAAAATGGCCTCAAGTTTCTTGTATATCTTATATATCCTTGGAGAAATCTCTGTGATTTGGTTGTTATCTAAAATATGCCTTTACCATATATGTTAATTGATAAACTCTTTCCAGATGTCATTTGACCTATAAGTGTAGTTAAAAGTTAACTTCTATATTTGGTGTATGGACAGTGTAAGTAATCTTGCCTCGATCCTGGCTTTACTCTAGCATTTGCTTAATCTACCAGCAAAGCTGGGATATAAAAACAAACTATTTTGAAGAAGTTTGATATTTAATTTAAATATTTTAAAATTTCCCTTGTGACTTTGACCCAGGATTTACTGAGAAGTTTGTTATTTTATAGTATTTGGGGATTTTTCTAGATGTCTTTATGATTGATTTTTAATTCATATCTGTTATGGTCATAGAAAATATTTTGAGGACAGCCATTGTATTTTAATGAGACTTATTTTTTGGCTCAGCATATGTTCCATCTTGGTGAAAATTCTGGGTGCACTTGAAAAGAATATATATTCTGCAGTTATTGAGTGCACTATTCTGAAAATAGCACTAAGTCAAGTTTGTTAAAAGTGTTGTTCAGGGGCACCTGGGTGGCTCATTTGGTTAAGCATCCAACTCTTGGTTTTGGCTCAGGTCATTCTCTCAGGGTAGTGAGTCTGGCCCTTTGTTGGGCTTCATGCTCAGCACAGAGTCTGCTTGAGATTTCTCCTCCTCCACCTACTTCTCCCTCCTCCTTGTCTGTGTATGTTCTCTCTCTCTCTAAAAATAAAATAATAAAATAAAATAAAAATAATATAAATAAGTCTTTAAAAGTGTTCAAATGTTCTATAATCTTACTGATTATCATCAAGTTATTCTGGCAATTACTGAAAGAGCAGTGTTTAAATCTCCCAATTTGATTGTAGATCTTTACTTTGTTTCTGTCAATTTATGCTTCCAGTATTTTGAATACCTCTGCTATTTGACACCTCTGTATTTGAACACTTCTGTTATTAGGTGCAAGCACAATTAAGCCCTTTGGATAGGTATTTCTTTTTGTCAGTTTGAAATTCTTTGTTTTCAAATTTGCATTATCTGATACTAACATAGTCACACCAACCTTCTTATGATTAATATTTGCACCTTTCCCCCATCTTTTTCCTTGAAAACTGTTGGTGTCTTTATATTTAACATATGTTTCTAGTAAACAGCATATTGTTAAATCTTGTTTTTCATCTAGTGAGGTGGTTCTCAACCAGGAGTGATTTTGTTCCCCAGGGCATATTTAGAACTATCTGGAGACAAGTTTGATTATTAAAACTGAAGGGAAATGGGTTATACTTCTGGTACCTAGTACTAGAAGCCAGGGATACTGTCTAACATCCTGTAATACACAGTACAGTTTTCTACAACAAAGAATTACATGGTCCAAAATGTCAATAGTGCTGAGGTTGAGCAACTCTAATTTAGTTTGACAACCTCTGACTTTTAATTGAAGCAATTAGTCCACTTACATTTAATGTAATTAATCAGTAAGGTTAACTTTAAATCTGATATCTTGGTATTTGTTTTCTATTGTCCTATTGGTTCTTTGTTTCTTCCTTCTCCTTTTCTACCTTCTTTTGAATTAATCAAGTTTGTTTTTAGCATTCTACCTCCTCTATTAATTTTATTATGCCTCTTTAATATAACTTGTCCTTTGAAATTTTTGTGTATGTATGCATTACATCATTAGGGCATATAGTTTCCTAGTTTACTCAATGGCTTATAGTCTGCTACTATCACTGTTTATTTTCAAATCGTCTGAGATCTGGCCATTGGGAGTTGCTTTAAGCTGACATATGTGCCTTTTTTAACAGTTACCTCATGTTCTTTGAGCACTGATTGCTTTCTGAAGCTAATAGATATTCCAGACTTATCTTGTTTTTGCTTCTCCAGCAAAAGTTATAAGAAGTAATCAGTTATTTCGCCAAAGAACCCTGATTTCTTTTAGTGGAGAATAATATTATGAAGTCACAACATGGGATCTAGGTGTATTCATTACTTTTGGGGCATTAGCAATCTCAAGCTCTCTTACAGGCAAAGCTAAAAATTATATGTATAAACACACACACATAAATGTTTAAACAACCTTACTTTTCTATTAATTTCTCTATCAATTACTTCCTCTTCCAACCCAACATCTTAGAGGTCATTCTAGATCTCTCCATTTTCATATTTGCAATTCCCTTTTGAACAGAAAATATGCTTCTATCATCCTTGATATATTTTTATATTTGATAAATCTCTCCCGTGTAACCAATCTTCCATTATCCTCTCTCCCTTATCCTTAGTGTGCCCTTCTTAGCATATACCAGATCACCCCTTTTTGTGGTTCTAACTCATTATGACATCCCACGCCATGGACTACACACTCCACCATGAGTGCCATCCAGGGATTTTTTATTTCTAATATATTTATCAGTCCTAGAATATCTATTTTGTTCTGAAATTTCCTCTGTGCCCATTGTATCCATCCTTTCCTGTAAATTCTTCAACACACCTTAGTTTTTTAAAACATTCTTGTCTGCTAGTAATCTACAGGGGTCTCTTGACTGCTTATTCTTTTTTAAAAATGTTTACCTTTTTTATTGTCTCTTTTGTTATTTTAATTCCAGTAACATTACACAGTGTTGTATTAGTCTCAGGTGTACAATATAGTGATTCAACAATTCAATACATCACTCAGTGCTCATCATGATGCTTGTACTCTTAATCACCTTCACTTATTTCACCCATGCAACCTCCAACCTACTCTGGTAACCATCTGTTTGTTCTCTGTTATTAAGAGTGTTTTTGTATTTGTCTTTTTTTTTTTCTTCATTTGTTTCTTAATTTCACGTGAGTGAAATCACACAGTATTTGTATTTTTCTGACTTATTTCACTTAACATTATACCTTCTAGATCCATGCATGTTATTACAAATGATAAGATTTTATTTCTTTTATAGCTGAGTAATATTCATGCATAGACATACACACATATAGATATATATAAATATCTACCGATCTATATGTGTATATATTATAGCTTTATCCATTTACCTATTGAGGGGCACTTGGACTGCTTCCATAATTTGGCTATTATAAATAATGCTGCAATAAACATAGGGGTGCATATATATTTTTAGAGTAGTGTTTTTGTATTCTTCGGGTAAATATCCAGTAGTGGAATTATACATCATATAGTAGTTCTTTTTTAATTTTCTAAGGAACCTCCTTACTGTTTTCCACAGTGGCTGCACCAGTTTGCATTCCCACCAACAGTGCCTGAGGGTTCCTTTTTTTCTCCACATCCTCTCCAATATTTATTGTTTCTTGTGTTTTTTATTTTAGCCATTCTGACAGGTGTGAGGCAATATCTCATTGTGGTTTTGATTTGCATTTCCTTAATGATGAGTGATGTTGAGCTTCTTTTCATGAGTCTGTTGGCCATCCGTATGTCTTCTTTGGAGAAATGTCTATTCATGTCTTCTGCCTATTTTAAAATAAGATTATTTGTGGTTTTGGTCTTGAGTTGTATAAGCTCTTTATATATTTTGGATACTAACACTTTAACAGATACATCAGTTGCAAATATCGTCTCCCATTCAGTAGGCTGTCTTTTTGTTTTGTTGATCATTTCTTTTGCTGTGCAGAAACTTATTTTGATGTAGTTCCAATTGTCTATTTTTGCTTTTGTTTCCAACACCTTTTAAGACTTATCTAGAAAAATGTTATGGCCCTTGTCAGAGAAATGACCGCTTGTGTTATTTTCTAGGATTTTTATAGTCGCAGGCCTTACACTGAGATTTTTAATCCATTTGGAATTTATTTTTATGTATGGTGAAAAAAGTGGTCCAGTTTCATTCCTTTGCACGTAGCTTTCCAGTTTTCCCAACAACATTTGTTGAAGAGATTATCTTTTTCCCATTGCATATTCTTTCCTACTTTGTTGAAGATTAATTGACTGTATAATTATGGCTTTATTTCTGGGTTCTTTATCTGCTCCATTGATTTATGTGTCTATTTTTGTGTCACTACCATACTGCTCTGATTACTACAGCTTTATAGTATATCTTGCTATCTGTGATTGTGATACTTCTAGTTTTGTTCTTTTTAAAGATTGCTTTGACTATTTGAGGTCTTTTGTGGTTCCATAAAATTTTACGATTATTTTAGTTTTGTGAAAAAATGCTATTGGTATTTTGATAGGGATTGCATTAAATGTGTAGATTGCTTTGGGTAGTATGGACATGTAATCAGTATTTGTTCTCCCAATTCATGAGCATGGAATATCTTTCCATTTGTTTGTGTCATCTTCAATTTCTTTCACCAGTGTTTTATAGTTGTCAGATAGGTCTTTCACCTCTTTAGGTAAGTGTATTCCTAGGTATTCTTTTTGGTGCCATTATGAATGAGACTATTTTCTTAGCTTCTCTTTCTGCTACTTATTAGTGTATAGAAATGCAATCGATTTCTGTATATTGATTTTGTATCCTGTGGCCTTACTGAATTCATTTATCAGTTCTAGTAGTTTTTTTGGTGGAGTCAATATAGTATCATGCCATCTGCAAATGGTGAAAGTTTTACTTCTTCCTTACCAATTTGGATGCCCTTCATTCCTTTTTCTTGTCTGATTACTGTGGCTAGTCCTTCCCGTTGACTGCTTACTCTTGATAATAGGTCCAATTCCTCCCCTCTTGATATCTGAGAATTTTTTTTAAAAGATTTTATTTATTTGACAGAGAGATCACAAGCAGGCAGAGAGGCAGGCAGAGAGAGAGGAGGAAGCAGGCTCCCTGCTGAGCAGAGAGCCCGATGTGGGGCTCGATCCCAGGACTCTGAGATCATGACCCGAGCTGAAGGCAGCAGCTTAACCCACTGAGCCACCCAGGCGCCCCGGTATCTGAGAATTTTTAAAAATGTGTTCTGTATTGTACATAAAAGAACAGTGGAGAGTAAAGTGTAAGTTTGTGTCTATCGAGGGAGTGCACGCCTTTCATTCTGTGATTAGGGTGAGAAAATTACCCTTCAGAATTCTCCACAAGTTGAATTGGGCTGGAGCTGGGCTGGAGCTTTAATTAGATTGAGTTCACCTTCACTTAGCCCTGTCCCTAATCTCCCATGCTGAATCCCTCAAGAGACTGAACAATTTGGTTATTTTAGTGTTTAAACTGGAATAAGAGTTGTTTCACTTTTAGATAGTTAAGATTCAAATGTGATTCCAACTCTGGCAATTGTGATTCACAAAGCTACCTAAATGCTCTCTCAGTCCTCTTCCACTGCCAGTTTCTTAGCAAAATTTCAGCGCAAGGAGGCATGCTTTTTGAGTCAATCTTCTTCTTTTTTTTTTTTTTAAGATTTTATTTATTTATTTATTTGACAGACAGAGATCACAAGCAGGCAGAGAGGCAGGCAGAGAGAGAGGAGGAAACAGGCTCCCTGATGAGCAGAGAGCCCGATGAGGGGCTTGATCCCAGGACCCTGAGATCATGACCTGAGCCGAAGGCAGTGGCTTAACCCACTGAGCCACCCAGGCGCCCTTGAGTCAATCTTCTAATGACCTTTGAGACCCATCTCACCAGCCCACAATATCCTCAAAAGTTCAATCAGTTTCTTTTCTTCTGCAAAATCTTCTCATCTATGGCAGTTCCATTTCTAAGTCCCCAGCACTCAGACAGGCATGTGTCCCAGCTCTAGAAGCTGCTCTGGTCTCTGCTTGCTTATGTAGAACTCATCTCTCTTTATATTTATTGCACCTAGACTTGCTTGTATATACGACTCTGCAATAGCTCCAATAAATTGTATGCTTTTATCTGGAATTTTTCTCATGCTTCCACTGAACCAAAGTTCTTTTGTATTTCACATCCTAACCAGAAGTGGATGTCAATTTCACTGTTTTTATAAAAATGAAATTTATATTTGCTTCAAGTTCAAGATTGTGAACACATGCCTTTGTATCTCCTCCAGTTCCTATTAAATTACGTAAAGGAACAAGTACATGGTACCATCAAGATGTAGAGAAAGGGAGGAGCCTTCTCACCAGACCAGTGATTTCAGTACACATCCAGAAGGCAAAATGGATAGAAGAGTATTGAACTGGGGAGCCAGAGTGAAGCAAGCTGTAGCCTAGTAGCTTCACAGAAGATGCTTCTGGAGAAGAACCTCTGACCAGTCCAGAGCCATCCCAGAAGGGCTCTAGCATCAAAGATTGCTGGGAAACTAAGGGAGGGGCTAAAAAGTGAGGGTGATATTAGTACAATTAATAATTGAAGGTCTTTATATTGGCAGTTGCTCCTCTTGGGTATGTTTATGAGCTTATAGCCAGGTGTTTGGCCCCTTGACAAAATATTCAAAATAGGTCAGAGAAAGACAAATACCATTATGACTCACTCATAAAAGTATATCCATCATAAGAGGTGGTTGTGAGGACTTAATGAAATAATGTATACAGAAGTGCTTTGCACAGTTCCTAGAACATAAAAAAAAAAAATTGATAGCCATTGTCGTTTCTGTTGTGACTGATGTTTAGTTGCTTTATGTAGAAAGGAATCCAAAGGTTAGGTGTTGGGAAAAAAAAGAGGAGTATGGTAGAAGATAAATAGGTGAGAATGGGTATCAATGTAGGTGGATATGGATTACAAATTAAAATCCTCACCCCATTTTCCTTACTAATACCTTCTTCTGGAGAAGAAGAAATCAATATATTTAATGGCACCCAACTGAAATTCCATATATATAGAAACAAAATTGTTTTGAGAAAATTCATGCTATTTGCATTTCTAACCCAGAAGACAAAGGATTTCTTGGAAAAAAAAATCTCTATAGAGTGTCATTAATATCCAATATTATACCTAAAGAATCTTCAATGTCCTGGGGTTAGAAGGATAGAACAAAAGACCTGCTACAAAAATAAAACTGCTTTGAAGTCTTCTGACTTAAACTAAAAATTAATGTAAATCCTGCTTATCAATTCACTGTTATGTCTTAATATAAAAATACTTTTGCTCTCCATGGAGTAAACATTGCTGGTCTCGGAAGATATACCATGTTCCTCTCTAATCCTTGGCACACTACTAAAAATCTTCAGTCTTCAGACACCTGAGTGGCTCACCTGGTTAGGCATCTGCCTTCAGCCCAGGTCATGATCCCAGAGTCCTGGGATCAAGTTCCACATGACTCCTTGCTCTACAGGGAGCCTGCTTCTCCCCCTACTCATACACATTCTCTCTGTCTCTGACAAATAAATAAATAAATAAAATCTTTAAAACAGAAATCTTCAGTTTGGGATAGATCAATATTTATAGGTACAGACCAAACAGTAACAACAAAAATTGACTAAAACTCTCTACTTATTCTAATTAAGACTTAAAAATGCTGTGAGGTCATCACACAAGGTGACTGGTCAATTTTATATTTTAATCAATCAAAATGGTTTTTATGTATAAATATTTAAAAACTTAGTGACTAACCTATGGATTTCAATTTTGAATCAGCTTTGGTCAATAGAGAATAATAATAGCAACAGTACTTCCTAATACACATAAATAGAAATTACTGTCAATGAGACAATTTCTCAAAACAACTACTACTTAAACGTCATTTTTTCATACTTTATGTATTACAACTAGTAGGTAGGAGAGATACCCCAAATGTGAGATAGCCATAGTTTCCCTGGCTTTGAACCTAGCCTGAATATGTTTGTTACAGGCCAACTTTTTCTGACTTTACAGTCTAGTTGTTACAGATGAGCACAGCCAACTTTCTTCTTTGTTCATCACTTCCTTTTAATAATTTCCATTTGTGATTAAGTCTCCAATTTGTCTATGTGTTTCTAATGGGAAATCAATGAAAGATTCAATCTTTATTATATCAGAGTCCTGATGAAAATGAACTCAGCCAACAAAAAGCTATCTTTTTGCGACATGAGCTATGTTTTCATTCAAACCTGTTTTTCCTTCTTTAATCCTGACACTACTTTTTAAAAATGTGAACTGTTTGGGGCACCTGGCTGGCTCAGCCAGTAGAGAGTATGGGACTGTGGATCTTGGGGTTGAGTTTGAGCCCTATGTTTGGGTGTGGAGTTTACTTAATAAAAAAATATTTTTAAAAAAATGTGAGATGTTTTCCTTTCACTGATTCTATAATAGTCTTTAGTAATTATTAATTTAATGAGGCTCTTGAAATAATAGCCACTTAAAATTATAAGAAAATGAAATAATTTACAATCAAATTATTCCAGTTTCTCCTTAGGATTCTAAATTCACTCAGTCAAAAATATTCTTTTAATACCTCCTATTATGGGGCAAGGCACATTTGTGGGTAATTGTATTATGTTTTCAATAGAGGACATGTTCAAAGATACTGATAGATCCAAATCCTTTGAGCATTCACTATGAAATATACCAAGCAACATTCTCAAAATCAAACCATTTTCTTCTGGCATACATAATGTGAGCTATCCTCTGAGGAAAGGTAATGTAGAACGTTACTTTGAAGGAGACTAAACTCTAAATGGGAAAGAATACATATAAAAAGGCAGTACCCAAAACAGCAAATATATTTAGGCCAAAATTTACAAACAATATGTACAGTTACAAATAGATTCTAATGAAGATTTTACTGGAAAAAAAAAACCCCACCCATAAATGCATTAAATATAAATGCATTTTAATTAGCAATGCAATTTTTAATAGACTTATGAAAACACTGGTCATAAAAATGGTCTTCTGTACAATTCTGTATTTATTAAGAAGAGCAAGATAGAAAGCTATGCAAAGATAAATCCAAATATCCCAGGGAAGAAGAGTTTAGTCAGAGCAAACTAAAACAAAAGTTTTTAGTGAAATAATGGCATAACTGAAAAATTATAGGAAGAGAAAGAACTTGACTCCCTTAATTCATCACAGAACAGTATATAGTTTAAGAGATGTTTTTAGGGTGTAGTGCTTTTCTGGTTTCAGCAAGGTATCATGTAAGAAAACAAATTAAATCAACATTATATTAAAAAACATCTCCATTTTAAACTATTTTTTGTGGGCTGATAAAGTTTTGCCCTGAAGTAATTCCTATCATTCCCAGTAACTCCTTCATAAACATATGGTATATAAAATGAAAGTCATAAGAAAATTATCCTTACTAATTGCCAGATCTAGTTTTTAATCTTTTAAGTTAGAGTAACCAATCAATTTATCCTTCCTATAATATTTTTTCTCCATATTATATTCTGTCAGTTAATGTTTTAAAATGGCAGCTTTAATTTAGGATGCCACCTCTTAACTGTCATTTTATAGTTTTTTGTTTAGGAGGAGAATTCAAAAAGTGGGTACTCTTTGTGGTTAATAAATTGGCTCGAGTCACATTTTTAGCTCAGAACTTTTTTGGTCATAGAAAATGTGTATCAGAACACTAGTTTTGTGGCCGTAAAGTCTGCTACCTTTTGAATCTGATTTTTAGTACCATCTTAATATTATGTTATAAGGAATGCAGAATATACCTTTATATTTGGCTTTCTCAGAGTAAAGATATATGCTTTATTTAAAGCTAATTTGCTCAATATTAGCTTTTAAATTTAAAAGATTTTACTTAATGCTAATTTAACTTTTTTGTAGCTATAAGCTCATAATTTTACCACTTGGCTTTTCTGCTACACTAGTTCTGAACAGAAATGAAACATTACACTATTTCATTTGGATAATGTTGATATAAATATGTAACCAAATATTGGAAAATTTCAAATCAACTTGTTTACCAACCATGAACTCTAATAAATGGGCATTTATTATGACTATCACTTTTAATATATCAAAATTATTCAGTAACTGTTTTTTGCACATTAAATGAAAAATTAATTTTTAAAATTTTATTCAAAGCATTAGGAAAATCATATTCAAAACACAGAAATAATCAGACTGTAACAACACTGCATAGATAGTGGTTCACAAGTTCCCTGACACTAAGTGACTTCTACCTAACAAAAACTTCAATTTTCGAGTCACCAGGTAGAAAATGGTAGAGGCATTATTTTCTCTCTGAGGCTGGAAAAATGGCTTCAATGGTGAGAAGTCACACTTTAAACAACAAAGATTAGATTATCCCCTAATTTAATTCTACTCCCCTCTTGTTACGTCTCAGATAAGAAAATTTAGAATGTAAGGATTACTGGAAGGGAATGGGAGGTAAATTACCTCTTAGGGGATACCCTGGTCAGTGCCTGCTTTAATCAGACAAAACACTGAATTAAGTTTTAAAAATTACAACCACACCATTATGCATAACTAAAATTGCCAATATGAATACTTTTTTAAACATAATACAGTACATGTATACAAGAAAAAAATGACCTGTTTCCAATCCTTTGACCTTCAGTAGAAAAAAATGTCATCACTAATGAGAGATCTGAAAGATAATTTTCATGGCAGAGCATTAATTCCATAGAAATCAAAATCATTTCTGAATAGTGAAAATAGCCTGAATCAATGAGAAATTGCTAAATTTTTTAAGAGTTTACTTTTTGAAAGAGAAGACAATTTATATGGGAGGAATTTGTAGCTGGAAACATTGTTCATTAAAACAGTTACCTGAGAAAGACTCTTAAAATTGCCAGTGCTTTCAGAACCCCTCTCTCCACCCCAACAATGCAGGAAGGAGCGATTTGTAGGCTTCTAGCTTCTTACTGTTACCTACATGAAGAAAGTTTTGAACTCAACAGTTGTTTGAGCTTTACTACTACACTGATTAAAAGGCCACAACCAAGACATCTGAATGGTAGACTATAAGTGCATTTTTGCATTCATTTCAGGCTTCTCCCTTTAATCCTTTTTTTAAGAGTTTGTAATTGTTCAAATGGTCTTGGACTCAAACCTACTGTTCACACACACACAAAAAAACTTCTGTAAGCAAATTGGAAGTTTTCTTATAATAGTAAACAAACTGTCTGGTCTACGTTCTCTAATCCATGCCTAGAAAATAAGGCATTATTAATTCTTCATTGGCCACTGCAGAGCATAGACAAGTGTTTTCTTTCTAATCAGAGGCATATACAAACATTCCTCAAAGTGCATTGTTATTTTTAGCCTCCGTTATGCATTTACACAGCATGAGCATTTATGTCTCCTTACATACTTGTAGGATTAAATGCTTATTCCCAACATCTCACAAACACCATAATTACTTGAGAAAAGACAAAGTGAGAGCAGCTACAGAAGTAGCAAGGTTTTTTTTTTTTTTTCCACAAATAAAAAAACCATATACAAAAAATGGCAAGTTAGTGATAACTGGTAGTATGAACTCTCAATAATATTCCACTTTGGGTTCCAAATTAAGATTTGACAAGTTTGAAGCCTTGTCCTGTGTCCAGCACAGTAGGAAGAAACCAACTCATTTTTAATCTTTTCAAACACCTGAAACAACTTTTGCAGATCCAAAAAAGGTTCAGACCGCACAACCAATTTGCCAAATGCACCAGTGGATACGTAATACGAGGAAAGTGCAACATCCAGTGCTTGGCCACGTCACTGCCCGTTGGCAGATGCAGGGTGTAGTCACTCCACCGCTTTGACACAGCGTAGACGGCCTTCACAGTGCGGCCCTTCTCAGTCCAGCAGATGTTATTACCGGGGTTGCAGTTATATTCCACCCAGTCTTTTGTAAAGTCCCCCAGCTGTGGTGGGTCAGCTTCTTCAATATCTATGGTCTTTGTCATCTCTGCTCCTTGCACTGCAATGTACTGATCATTGATTTTTCTCACTTCTTTTACCCACGGAGTTGAATTCTCACTGTCTAATACGATAATAAGGCGAGAACAGAAGGAGGCATTCTTTTCTCTCCACCATTCTAAAAGTGTGTCAAGGCGCAGTATGTCTCCACCTGTGAACAAAAGAAAATTCAATAGAGTAATAATTTTTCTGAAGCCTCCTCTTAAGTATAGTTTAAGTTCCTGGAATTAAATATGTAGGCCAAAAAAATAGATGGAGCCTTCCTTTCAAAGTATCTCGTCAGAAGAGTTTTTAAAAACAGACTTTCAGGGCGCCTGGGTGGCTCAGTGGGTTAAGACTCTGCCTTCGGCTCAGGTCATGATCTCAGGGTCCCGGGATCAAGCCCCGCATCGGGCTCTCTGCTTAGTGGGCAGCCTGCTTCTCCCTCTCTCTCTCTGCCTGCCTCTCTGCCTACTTGTGATCTTTCTCTGTCAAATAAATAAATAAAATCTTAAAAAAAAAAACAGACTTTCAACTTCGGGTAAAAAAAAAATCCTTGTTACATTGAAAAAGGAATAGGTTATAATAAATTAAGAAAATTATATTTATGAAGTTAAATTTAGTGAAAAAAATGAAAAGTCAATATTCTATATCACAGGCAGCAAATTATGGCTCAGGGGCCAATCCAGCATGTCAACACTGTGTTTGTAGGGCCTGAGAGCTAAGAACTGATTTACATTTTTACATGGTTAAAAATCAAAAGAACAGAAGTTTGCAACATGTGACAGTACAAGAAACTTAAATTTCTTCTTCTTATTTCCATAAATAACATTCATGTGCATTCTGTCTATGGATGCTTTTGTTCTACAGTGCCTGTGCTGACCAGTTACAATAGGGACCTTATGACTACTAAGCCAAAAATACCTTGCCCTTTAGAGAAAAAGTTTGTTGGTCTTTTGAAAACCACTGATCAATGATAAATTAATGTTACCTTGCCTTATACATAGATACCTACTGAAGGAAAAAGAAACTCTTCCTACCTGTATCAAGAATGAGTTTATAGTGGATTTTTAAAAGATTTTATTTATTTGACAGAGAGAGAGAGAGAGAGCACAAGTAGGCAGAGCAGCAGGCAGAGGGAGAGGGAGAAGCAGGCTCTCCACTGAGCAGGGAGCCCGATGGGGAGCTCGATCCCAAGACCCTGCAATCATGACCTGAGCCAAAGGCAGCCACCTAACTGACTGAGCCACCCAGGCACCCCTAAATGTATTTTATTACCTGAAAAACAACACAGGATTAAAAAAAATACATACCCAGAAAAGTCTAAAGCAAATTTATCTTAAAGCTAGTAGGTTTTACATCTAGTTCATTATAATAGGTCTTTTTGTATTAATTTTGATTTTTAAATATATGGCATTAAAATACTATCTTGACTATTTAATTTTTGGCATCCTCTTAAATTCTGTGACCCAAGCAAGTGCTATCCTTACTCATCCTACTCTTGGCTGTGTTTCAATGGTACATTAATATTCATAGAATCATTCCAATTCTAGGGAATTTATCCTAAGGAAAGGGCAGAAATGGGGACAAAAATTACATATAAAGATCTTCTTCCCACTGCTATCTATGATAGTGTAAAATCTGAAACAACCAGGAGGAATGGAAATTATGAGAGAATTATAATAAAATGGTATTTAAAAAAAATTCTATTGACAAGAAAATGTCTATAATACTAGGAGAAAAAGCATGGCATGGAAGTGTATCTACAAAAACAGCAGTGGTTACTGCTGGGTGTTTGGATTTCAGGTAGTTTTTGTTACACCTTCCTATATTTTCGACCATTTTTACACTGAGCATATGTTACTTTAATGATCAGAACAAAGTCTTAACATGGTATAATCTCCATGTTAAGATGGAGATTACGGCACAAGCTCCAACAATTTCAGATACACATCTCTACCTAGAGCAATCATTCTCTTTGCTAAACTATCAAAATGACACTGGAGAGAAAGAGAGAGAATCCTTTAGTATTTGGATTCTATTAGTAATGGGACCTCTGAAGCCAGGGCATAATAACACATTCTTTATGAACAATTAATATTCTTTTATTCATCAGCCTACTATATCTTGGGCTTTTGACAATGAAAAAGCTATTTTATGAATTATTCTTATACTCATGCTTATCATTTCAGAGGCACTATCTCAATACATGGTTTCTGTGTATTACTAATGTATTGCTTCACAGAGAGCTCCAGAAGATACCTTTCGTTATATAGTAAAATGTTAACTTTTCATTATTGCCAGTTCTATTCAATTTCTCATAGAGATCAGAGAATGACGGAGATTACAAGAGCTATTATACAAAATCCATCTGCCACAAAACATCATTGTCTAACTTGCCTTCTACAACTATTTCAATAAATATCCTAAAAGCACATTCTAAACTAATTCTCTTACATACATGCTCTTTAGATATCAATAAGAGACTTAAAGGAGCATTAAAGCCTTTTCAACTGACTATTTCTCTTCTCCTGTTTTGTTTTGCTCTGCTTTCTCCTATGAATAGGTTCTATGTTGCATTTGGCTTTTGGCCCAGATGCAAAGTACTTACATTTATCTCAGCTAACAGCCATCTGATGCAGTTAAAGTAATTGAGACTGCTTTTTAAAGGCTTTGTTTATCTGTGATAAACTGCTTTATAGATTATCTATATTTTTTCATTTAATTCTCTCTTGTCATTATCATAATTGTTTTTTACTCTGAAACAAAGAGGCAAAAATAACTGATTCCATCTTATGAAACTCCATAAATTAAGGAGACTACTATATATTCTAAGAAATACTGTGAGTAAAGGTATGTGATATAAGGGCAAATAGAGATTCTCTTTCTCACAGTGGTACTTAGTTCTGGACCTGCTCTTACTTGCTAACTCCCATGTAAAATCCAGACATGATGTTTCCTATTTTACAGGTTTTTAGAAAGATGTAATTCTCAGAGCTCAAAGCTCTCTGTCACGTGGGCTGGGATGGATTAAAGCATTTTCCTTTGAGCAGGAGGGTTCAGTACTATCATCTGCCTTTGAGGGTTATGTCTCTAGCAGCCCAAGGCAGGAACTGAGTGAAAGGAAGGCTCAGCCTCTATCCCCAGCTCAACCTGGTTACCTCCAAGTGGGCTTGGTGCCTCAAGCTGAGAGAGTATAGCGTTGCTGAATTATGGGATGAACCTACCCTTCATTGTGTTCTACTTTTTACCATAAAGTCTCCAAAAAGAAAGTTACACGTAGAAGAACAAATCTTCTTGGCTAAGAGAGGAATTCTATAATGGTCAACTCATTGGTGATATATTCAAAAAATATTATAAAGATACCATTCCAGAATGTAATTGCTAGATATTAACCTAAAATATAGCCACAATTTATAGAGTTTTTAAGTCTTCATAAATTATTGCTAACTCATAGTGAGTGAAAATTTAAGAACACTGATAGATATATGTTACTTGGTGTCTATTATTTTTCCTAGGAAAAGAAAAAGTTGATATAAATAGTAGGAAATTATACATCTAGAATTTACTTCCAAAGCCATCTTTTATAAGATAATTGAAATAAATTTTTAAAAGATTTAAGTGGAAAAATACAAAGTTTCTGAAAAATGTTTACATTAATAAATCCTTCATGTTAACATATAACAAGCTTACTTTTAAAATTATTTTCTTAAAATACTTACAAATAACCAGGGATATACGCATGACCACCAAAATTATGTCTTTTTCCATTTGATTTGGGAAGAGTTCAGTATTATAAGCAATACAGTAAATTTTCAACAATCAATCCCAGGTTTTAGGTCTGAAATGCTATTTGTCAGGATTTTTGAATTGACTAGAACCTTTTTTTCTGTGCTCTAAGGTCAAGTACACAGACTGGTATACTTTACCTAAAATTAAAATAGCCATAAAGGCTTAAAAAGTTTTCTACATTGAATTATTAACAAGTTACAGGTCAAGTAAAAGATTTTACAAACTGCATTCAAGTAATTTTGATGTTGCCTACCTTCTTCAAAAGTATTTAGGAAATGGGTGAACAAAAATATCTACTAAACCAGAACATGCAATTTTCTCTACCTTAATGGTTTTAACCTTGACAGCACATGGTACAATGGGGGAAAATACACTTTAAGGGGTTAGGCAGATCTGGATTTGAATTATGGTTCCATCACTTACCAGTTGTATGACCACAGATATGTAACAACTTTAGGTTTTCATTTTATTCTTTGAAAAATGAAGATGATAGAGGTGATAGTACTTACCTGAAAGTTTAAGTGAACATTAAATTTAATGTATATAGAGTACCAAGCATAGTAACTGCTACAAATATGCCCGATAAATATTTGCTTTCACTCCTAGACAGCCATTAATTTATTCACATAACCAAAAATTACAACGTATTTTTATGATAAAACCCTCATTTCAAATCTAGCATGTGATTAGGGAACCCATGATGGTTTAAAATCATCTCGACTTTAACCTTTAATCATCCCCACTTAGCGTTCTTTTTTTTCTTTAAGATTTTTTATTTATTTATTTGACATAGAGAGATCACAAGCAGGCAGAGAGGCAGGCAGAGAGAGAGGAGGAAGCAGGTTCTCCGCTGAGCAGAGAGCCCGATGCGGGGCTGGATCCCAGGGTCCTGAGCCGAAGGCAGACGTTTATGGACTAAGATACCCAGGTGCCCTCATTCAATGATTTCTTCCATCTGTACTTAAGGAACCCTACTAGGGATCTGCCAGGCTCTGTTCTAGGCACTAAGCAAATAATTAATAAAACAAAGCCCATGACTTACGTGGTCTCTATTCTAGTTGGGAAGCCCAATGAGCAAATTTACATTTAAAATAGATCTCATTTTACAGTTAGCAAGAAGATTTAATATTACCCCCTCATTTTACAGAGGAGAGAACTAAAACTGAGAGAAGTTAGGTAACTTGACAAAAATAACACTGTTATGACAAAATCAGGACAAGAACCAAGGTCTCCTGACCTAAGCACTACTCCCACCATATCACCTCACTTGCTGTTTAAACTCCTTATAAGCTTTCTAACATGAACTGTACATGTGCAGAACTACTGAAATCAGCACTCATAACATTTAAAGACTTAGAAGTACTGGTCAAATTAATTAGCTTCTGAAAAATGAAACTAAATTTAATAATTCTGAAAATATATTAAAGGGAAACTCATAATTTCTTAGACTAAGCAGATTTTTTCTTCCAATCAATACAAGACGTAATTCTCAAAACCTTTAGAGATTACTAATATTATGCTAAACAGGTATGCCAGAGAAAACAAAAACAAAACAGAATCACCTGTATACTTGGTAAACTGTGAAGCAGAAAATTAAGAATTTTGGAAATTTGGAATTAAGAAATTTGGAAATAATATTGCAGTGTGAAGGGTAGCTTTGCATAAATAGATCTATCTTTATAATAGTGAAATTGCCAGAGGTACACTTACCTGCAAGAGCCCACTCTCCTGTGCCATGGGTGTGCCCACTGTAATACAAAACATACGTATCATGTCTAGGTCCATCCACAGTCCGAAGTTCAAGGAAAGCTTTCAGTTTGGAATGTAGAGTATCAAAAGACAGTCCACTTGTGGAATAGTCACATCCATAGGTCTCAATCATATGATATGCAAAAAATCTTTGGATAGCATTGAGCATGCCAGTAGACCTCAAATTTAACTCCTGCACATGTTCTGGTGGAAGAAGTGTTGGCTGGCCATCAGGACTGAAGGAAAAAAAATTATTTTGGTGTTTAAAGAGTGTACATTCTATGTCACATTCTTACTCTTCATTTGTAATTAAGCATCATAACAGCTGCTGCTAACTAAATAGAATTTTTTTAAAACCCTCTTTTCTACAGTACTAAAAATTAAGCTTGAACATCAGAGCCTAATTACTAAAAGTTACATTTCTATATAACTTTTCTCTAACCAATAAAATAGTCACCAAACTGAAAGCTGGGAAAAGATCTTCAAATGTAGATAAGACTGTTCTTTGTTCTGTATTTGTATTCTTTTACCAAATGACAGATATTGAATAAGACTTTCTAAAAGCAAGATCATACTGATTTTACCCTGCATTTCAAGAACACCCAGGTGGGAACTATAATTAAAGAACTTTCTTTCCTTGACAAAAAACTTTATGGAAGCAGTATGCTTTATATTTCTATATTGAAAAAGACAGACTTTATAAGGTTGCATTCAAGTTCTACTAAGTTAAGGAACACAAATGACAGAAGAAATTGTTGGTAAATGACATTTTGAAACAGTTATTAAAATTTAGGCCCAATGCCTTATACTGCTGAACAACTGAAGACAGATCTGATCCTAGAACGAACATAAAATGGTACTGTAGTAAAGATGAAAAACCATGTCTTAAAGCTAGCAGAATCAAAATACCAATATTCAAGAAGAAGAAAAAAAAAATCATCACTCCTATCCAGAAAACAAAGTTCTTTCAGTAGTTCTGAAAACCTTACATTTTGCTTCATATATTATCAGTATTATTCTTTTTTTTTAAGTTTTATCAGTATTATTCTAATGACACTAGTTTTCATTAAAATAGTAAGACACTTTGTGCTGTATATGTAACATTTAGCAGTCACAAACAGTAAAAGAATAAGCAACGCATTAACAAAAATTAGTGCAAATTACTATTTCCACGTGTTCTCCCGGCTAAACTGTCACATCTTACTTTATGTGACCCTTTTAATTAAATCTATTCCTTTTACATCTCATAAGAATTTGCAACTTTTTATAAAGCCTTTAACGTGAAGGAAAATATTTACTACAAATACTCTGTTTTTGGTTTTTATGACAACTATTTGAAATAAATTTTTTATTTCAAAGTCTTCCCTCTCCCCCACCCCAAAAATCACAAAGGAAATTATGAATACTTGGTAATCAAAATTCATTAACAGCAAATAACTATTTTTTTCTATTTCAAAGGTACTTACTATAAAAATTTTTTTAATGTGGCAATATTTACATATTCAAAAAGATTTGCCACACATTTAAGGACAAAAATTATTTTGGAATAAAACTACAATGAAACAAATATATGTTTCTTCATTCCCAATTTTTTTGTAACATTTTCCAGTGAGCAGAGTATTTTTACATCCATATTCTCATTAGCTCTTCATAATAGGTTCTTCTGAGATGGTTAGAATAGGTATTGTCATTTGCATTTTTTGAGGTGGGGAGGGGCAAAGGCAGAGGGAAAGAGAGGATCTTAAGATCCACGCCCAGCATAGAGCCCAACTTGGGGCTTGATCTCACCACCCTGAGATGATGATGTGAGCTAAAATCCAGAGTTGGATGCTTAGCCAACTGAGCCACTGAGACATCCCTGTCATTGGCATTTTAAGTAAAAACATTGAAGTTCAGAGAAGTTATGATTTGCTTAGCATTAACACAGAACTAGCATTTAGGATTCTCAGGTTCAGTATACATTCTATTAAATTTTAGCAGGTTGTTTCATAGGACATTTTCTTAAACAAGATAACCTTTTCTAAAGAAAGGATAGGACCTTTTTCTAAAGAAAGGGTAGGACCTTTCCTTGGAAGCATCATTCATTTTTTCTGATTTTTTTTAACTAAGTATAAGCTAATCACATTTATCAAGAAAATATTTAAATTGAATCCTGAGGATTACATCATTATGCAGAGCTAATAAAAGTTTTTAAACATTTGGGGTAAATGAAAAAAACTGCAAGAGCATTATATTTTGAAAATACTATACTTCTGAAAAAATGAGCAATCACATTTTATATTCAAATTCATACAAATATTAGGAAAATATTAAGAGTCAAGTAGTCACTACTAATTATACTAGATTACTGTACCTGCAGAAGTTGGTGGGAATCACAATAGCATATCCAACGGATGTTCCTCCTAAACAGTTACCCAATTCATGGAAGAGACCATGAGCCATGGATTCCAGTGGTAAAACTATCAGAAACATGCTCAAGAAGATTCCATTTGTTGGCTAAAAGAAGTTCAAAACAGCATATTTATTTATACAGCATGTGTGACTGCACTTATGTGTGTGCATATATACATTTACGTATATATTTGCCCCACTTCCAAAAAAGATAAAAAGAACAATAACCTAAAAACAATTACAGGTTGAATCAGAGCAAGTATATAAGGTTGATCAATGAAACCTAAATTAATCTGGAAGTTTCTTGGAAGTTGTGGCAAAACAAATACAGCACATCCTATTTTTTTTAATTTGCCTGGTAACATCCTACCCAAACTAAAAACAAAACAAAACAAAACCCTCTTGGTATAACACTAAAGGCCAGAAAACAAATCCTTTCCTGTTAAAAAACCAACATATTCTAAATCACTTTTCAAATAACATACTCATTTATTTTATCAGAAAAGTTACTTTAGAAAGGGCTCATTTTCCTGTGAAAAGTCCAAAATTAAAGAAAATAAAATCTTATAGAAAATTTAAGATTCTAAAGCTATCAAAATGAATCCCAGTCTTAAACTTTTAATAAAGTTTTCCTTTGAAAAGCTCTAGACTCTGTAAATTCAAAGTTGTAAAAAAAAAAAATGTGTATGTGTGTGTATATATGTTCTATATACATAAAGGGCATTTAAGCATCTTAAAAGCAGAAGAGAAAAAGGGAGGCAAAAAAGCCACAAAAACCAAAAAACAACCCGGAAAAAATAAAGGACCCATTTAAGTGAAAACAAAGTGGATGATAATCACTCAGTCCTGATCTATAGCTTCACAGTACCAGTAGTGTTCCCCATTCTTTATGTTGCTACTGCACATACTATATGGTTATATGCTTGCTTCTGTTCATGAACATGCATTTCTCTAATTCCCTCAGAATTTTAATAAAAAATGGGTGATTCCCATAACGGAAAAATGGATATAATGCCCTATTCTGGGTATACTGTTTGCTATCAATTGCATAAAATATAGTACATGCTCAATTTAGAAACATTAGAAAATATAATTGAGATAAGTGATTAAAATCATTGCATGTACTGTCCTCCACACATGCTTTCTGAAATACCTGACTTCACATAATATATATACATGTTTTTTAGTCACAGTAGGATAATGTTCTGTACACTAATATACTGTAAGCCTATTAGTATAATGCTAATCATTTGTAAGGAATGGCAATCCTGGGGCACCTGGGTGCCTCAGTTGTTGGGTGTCTGCCCTTTGGCTTGGGTCATGATCCCGGGATCCTGGGATCATTGGGCCCTGCGTAGGAATCCTTGCTCAGTGGGAGGCCTGTTTCTCCCTTTCCCACACCCCCTGCTTGTGTTCCCTCTCTCGCTGTGTCTCTGTCAAAAAGAAAAAAAAAAAAAAAAGAGAATGGCATTCCTATCGTATAAAATTTTAATTAGCTGACTCCCTATTATTGCTATTTAGATTCCATTTACTTTTCTATTTTAATAAAACCAGAATAAGTATGGAGTTCTCTTATTTAATTTTTAAATCCCTTTGATAATCTGAGTTTCATCTATGGTGAAGTGTTAAATACTTTACTAATTTTTCCATGGGGCTGTCTTTTTATTATTACAGCTTTGTTTTGCTCTCAGTATATTTGACTTTTGTGGGTTATATGATGAATGCTTCCCCCCCTTAATGTTTTTTTTTTTTTTTTGCTTAGTTTTTTTTTTTTTTAAAGATTTTATTTATTTGACAGAGATCACAAGTGGGCAGAGAGGCAAGCAGAGAGAGAGAGAGAGAGAGGAGGAAGCAGGCTCCCTGCAGAGCAGAGAGCCCGATGTGGGACTCGATCCCAGGACCCTGAGATCATGACCTGAGCTGAAGGCAGAGGCTTAACCACTGAGCCACCCAGGTGCCCTGTGTTTTTTTTTTTTTTAAGATTTTATTCATTTATTTACTTGAGAGAGAGTGTACATGCGCAGGGTGTAAACGCAGAGGGGGAGGGAGAGGGACAAGCAGATTCTAAGCAAAGCACAGAGCCCGACTACAGGCTTGATCTCACAACCCTGAGATCAAGACCTGTGTAGAATCTAAGTCTGACATTTTAACCGAGCCACCCAGGAACCCCTTGTTTAGCATGTTTTTAATTGTAATGTCATTCTGTGTAAGTTAAAGAAATCTTCCTCTACCCAAAGGTCAAGAAAGATTATTTTACATTACCCTTGAAAGGCTTTATTGTTTTGCTCTTCACATTTTTAGGTCTATAATCCAAATGTAATTGATATTTGTTTATGGTCCAATTCCATTTTTTCTATCTGTACAATTACCAATCACTGAAAATCTCAACAATTCCACATTACTCTACAGTGCCGTCTCTGCCATAAATCAAGTATTATGGGATTTGTTCTTATACTTTATTCTGTTCCATTAGTCTGCCTCTCCTTTCAAATATTTCCTTTGGCCTTTATTTCCTTCTTTCTTCTGGGACTCCAATAAAATAGAGTTCTCACTGTACCCTCTTTGAGTCTTAGTCTTTTGTATTTTCCATTTTTCTTTTGTGCTCCTTCTTGTGCAGTTTCTTCTGAAATGTATCTTCCAATTTACTAATGCTCACTTCAACTTTATCTATTAGTCTTGCACACTGAATTTCAGGTATTTTATTTTCTGATTCTAAAACTTACTCTTTTTCAAATCTGCCTTGTTACTATTTTATAGTTTTCATCTTCCTACTATTATATACTACCTTTGCTTTTATCATTTTCAACTGGGTAAATCTGGTTCATCAAGACTTTCTGTTCATCTCTTGCTTGTTGGTCCTGCTGCTTATTGCTTTTGATGCTGTGTGTGTGTGTGTGTACCTGGTTATGTTTATGATCTGAACACTGTATACAAAAATACACGTGTGTGTGTATATATGTGCGTGCATATATATGTGTGTGCGTGTATATGTATGTATACGTGTATATATATATAAAATTATCCTAGGCCTGAAATTAGTCCTATAATTATATAACTACATATATATACTCACAGGACCCATTTCAAGCCTAGGATAATGACACCTTTCTCCAAGTGGATTTTTGTTCGTTTCTTCCAAAGAGCTGGAACGCAGTATCTTAAGCCAGGTTTGACCACTTAATCTGGGTCACATCACTCAAAGGAAACAATGTCAGAATGCAAATTCATGACAGCGCTGTAACGGACACGGTTCCACCCTTTTCCTTCAGTGTGTCATCTTAAAATGGGAGGTAATTAACTTACCAAAGACCCCACCTCTGAAGTTCTGGGCTTTGATTTTTGCTCTTGATGGCACTAGAGGTGCAGCTCAGCTTTAAACCTTCCTTCTTCAGTTTTAAACATGTTCACAGGGAACACTATTGAGTATTACTATCCCCGAAAGTATAATATGTATTTTCATTTACTCAAGTCTTCTTTCAAAATCCTCAGTGCAGTTTTAAATTTCTTTGTAAAAATATCGTAAGTTTCTTTTAAACCTTTTTCATTTTATGTTTGTTGTTCTATGAATGGAGTGATTTCCATTACATTTTCTGATTATGCACGTCTAGGACATTTTTTGTATATTTACATGTTGTTTTTTGCCACCTAAATGTATTAAAAATATATACTCCCACTATACATCATTTATTTCTTCTTATATTACCTACATCCTACAATTCCAAGAAAATTTACATAGTTTTTATAGTGACTAGATTAATGGTAACTATCCACAAATCAACCTTTTATGACAGAGTTTACAAGGTTAAAGATGCAGCATAATTCTCACAACTGTTAGGACAGCATTTTCAATTGATTTCCCAGTTAACTCTTAGGTTTGCCAGGTAATCATCTTACCTACAAATACTAATAATTTCATTACTTTCTTTTTCTTCTATGCCTTCTATTGCATATGTTGCTCCAAGATAACAAAAAACCTTTTGTTTTAGGGGTTTAATTCATCAAAGGATTACTTCTACATTATGTCAGCCATTCATACAAAAGAATTACTAAATAACATGACCAATATGACAACTTGATTATTTCTACCTTTAACTTTATATAACTAGTACTTTTCTGATCAAGATAGCAATGAAAGAAACTAAATAACTCACCATGTTATAATTTATAGCGAGAGTCACAAAAACCTTCAGGGCCATAAAAGTGGTATGTGAAGCAGCTGTGATAAACAGTGGTAAGGATTGTAAAGGAAAGTGCACTGTTGCCTAAAAGCATACATTTTTTTAAGGCATTTAAAAAAACTAAAGTGTAATTGACACACAATTATATTAGTTTCAGGTGTACAACACAGTGATTCGGTAATTCCATACATTACTCAGTGCTCACCCGGGTAAGTGTAGTCACCCTACAACATTATCATGATATTATTTATATTCCCTATGCTCTATTTTCATCTCTGTGACTTGTTTATTTTAAAAACTGGAAGTTTGTCCCTCTTAATCCTGTACATCCCTTTTGCCTATCATCCTACCCACCTCCCCTGTGGCAACCACCAGTCTGTTCTCTATATTTAAGAATTTGTTAGTTTTGTTTGTTTTGTTTAGATTCCACATATAAGTGAAATCATGCAGTATTTGCCTTTGGCTCACTTATTAAAGGCACATATTTTTAAAAAATAGTTCTGCCTACATAAAGCTGCTCTACTCAATCTTACAGGCATGTTTATTTATTCTGCTATAGAGATATAATTACAAAACAGAATTACAAAAAAAAACAGCACCTTCTTAAAAAAAAAAAAAAAGTCCCTGCACCTTATTCCAAAAATCAGGATACTTTCTAGAAGAATGGGAAGTTCAGTTTTATACACAGCCTTTCTGTACTAAGAGTTACTAGGAAATTTCATGACATAGATACATAAAGATTTTTCTAAACAAGGAATTTGATATTCTGGAGTGAGGAACTAAATTTTGACATGTAAATTGTAATAGAATGTTGTACCATGATAAAAATGTTAACTTTTCATTTTGTTTAATCAAACCATTTTCCTTTATTTAAGACTATTCATTAACCTGCTATCTTCCCATCTTTCCTATGTCTTAAAGAGAATGGAAATTCCCATTTCTGAAAGTGGCCCAGACACATTTAAATTTAGCCCTAATTATCAAATTATGTCAAGGGTATAGACTAGCCTTTCTTTAAATATACATAAGTATACAATATCAGTGGTTATTATTGACTTCTGTATTACCTTAAAGAATTTTATAAACCAACTAAGTTTTTTACTGTGAAATTATATCATAGTTTTACCATTAGAAAAAACATTGCATTAATGCAGTTCACTGATAAATTATAAACTATTTAATGATAAACTTCAATTGCAAATCAGTCTGTACATGACTCAAGTAGGAAGCCTTATTAAATAATTTAAAAATCTAATTAAAATGTTAACTGATAGTGGTGTTATTCAATACTCTCATGTCAGTTATACAACACTGATAGTAATATTTAATAGGACTAAATAAGCAGATATTCAGAAGGTACTGATAATTAATATACAATAGATCTGTTATTTTTATGATCTTAGATGAAAACTGATAATTTTATGTTGTCATTAATTTTTAAGTCAAATTTAACAGAAAACATTAAATATTTGTATTATTTTGAGTAAGCAAGCTTAAACAGTTTTGAGTATACTCTCAAGATAACACACATAAATAAAAGTGAGCAGTTTGGCAACACAAAGAATTAGCAATCTTAACTGAACAGATGGTAAATATGTCCAGGGGGAGAAAAAATAAATATAGGATGTTTTATCCACGTGGCACTTTCAGAAAGCTTCAATTTTACTGGCATGCAAACATTTACAGCTTTAACCTGAAAGTCATTTGTGATTTTGATGTACTCCTTATATTTTAAACAACTCCCTGTAATAAATACGATCAATTACCCTAAACAAAACTATTAAGTATAGGTACGTTTCTTCCTCCATTTCTCCAAATCACACTAAGCTCACTATCAAACTATAGGACATGATGCAAATTTCAAAGCAGGCAGAATCTGAACATAGTATCAGACCAATAAACAACTCTAAGTAATATCCTTTGTAGAAAAGTAGTTACTAGCTATTTTCTGTTCAGCTGGGCTTTTGAATCAGGGTCAAAACATTCAACACTTTCATATCATAAAATTTCTCAGATAATGGGAACAAAATATCTATGTAATATACAGATATGAATGTTGGAATTTCATTTTAAAAAATCTGGCATTTACATAAGAGATAAAATTATTGTTTAGAAGTATTTTTGTAGCGTCATCTTAAGTAAACCAGTCTGAGAGATAGTACACATGGAAGTCTAAAGAAAATGAAGTCCAACTAAGAAACAGAATATATAAATGTATTATTAGAAAGCAATATATAAATGAAGGTAATATGCTCTTTAATATAAGAAGCCCATATTTAAGAAACAATCGGCAACCTCCAAAAATTTGTTCAGTAGAGGAAATTTTAAGAACATTAGAAAGCTACCTCACAGTTTTAAAGCCAAGTGATTTCTTTATACAGAGGCTACAGGGTCTAGTGCAAAGGACGTAAGCTTTGGAGTTAGACTTTGGTTCAAACATAGCTCAGCCATTTACCATCTGTGAGTACATAAGCAAATTAATTTACCTTTTGAGTCACTATCTATAAAAGGGGGCTACTATTTATTTTGTGAGCTTGTAGTATAGATTAGAAATATGTGAACATGGCTAGCACAATAAATGGTAGCTGTAATTTGCAGTGAAGCATTTTTAAATTGAAGTCATTATGAGTAAGACAACAAAAAGCTAAATGACTATTACCATATAGGAGATACTGATGTAGAGTTAAAGCTCTAGTAAATGTATTAGGAATCTTTTTTGAGTAATCTCAAAATACAGATGGCAAAAACAGACATTTTTTAGATGACAATCCTGATAAAGGTAAAACAACAGTGGTATGGGAATCAAACACAGGAAGTCCACTGAATTTTACTTTTCCTGTGGGCAGAATAAAGAGGTTACATTAAATAATCTCTATGCTCATTTCCAACTCTAAAAATACATGGAACTAAGTAAAGTGGTTAAGCGCTGTGAAGGCAGATTGCCTGGATTCTTACCAGCTCTGCAGCCTTGAGCAAGCTTCCTAATCTCTCACGTGTATTTCTTATCTATGAAATGGGAATAATAATGGTACCCATCTCAGAGTGTCATGAGGATTAAGTAAACACAGAAAGTACACAGAATGATGTAGAGCACATAGACAACCATTAATAAACGGTAAATCTTATTAAATGGAAAAAAATTCTCGGGGCGCCTGGGTGGCTCAGTGGGGTAAAGCCTCTGCCTTCAGCTCAGGTCATGATCCCAGGGTCCTGGGATCGAGCCCCACATCGGGCTCTCTGCTCAGCAGTGGGGAGCCTACTTCCTCCTCTCTCTCTGCTTGCTTCTCTGCCTGCTTGTGATCTCTGTCTGTCAAATAAATAAATAAAATCTTTAAAAAAAAAAAATTCTTTGTGGTCATTAAAATTTTTAAAAGCTGGAAAATCATCTGGAGAAAAAGGAAAAACCTTGTTTTTACTTAAAGAAAAACAAAATTAGGACCATTGTTGGTTTTTTTAGGGGGAAAAAAAGTACTCCTGTTTCATAGTATTCTGGCAGAAATGAAAAAAACATCAAATTAAAAGAATGCCCTTAAGCTAAAAAAAAAAAAAAAAAAAAAATTAGTGTCCCCTCCCTACCTCTCATCTAGACCAAAATAGCTCAAAACTTTAGAAAGAGAAATGAAACAAAACAAAAAATTATGAAACATGTGCACTTCTAGTTTTGGCAGCAGGTTTAAAAACTCCCTGTTCCCCATGCCAAGTGAAGTAATATGGCTGATGCTGCCATCTTGCCAGAAATGAAACTGCTGCATCTGTGGATTTCATCTCTTTATTGGATGTGAGGCTGATCTTGTTCCATCTGTTCCACCCAGTGATTGCCATTGCTTTTCCCTATAGAGAAATCAACGGTGCTTATGGTTTTTCTGGTATGGGTCAAAAGGCTTCCTCAAAAAGTTATATCGTACTCCCATGGAAACTGCAAATAGCAATGGTTGGCAAGGAAAGGCATATAAAATCTCACGTGAATGATGTCATAGAGAATCTCTAAACCAAAGAGTGAGCCATGGGGTATATACTTCCTTGGGTATCTGGATATATTCTTTTATTCTTTATTTATTTATTTATTTGACAGACAGAGATCACAAGTAGGCAGAGAGGCAGGCAGAGAGAGAGAGAGAGAGAGATTGGAGGAAGCAGGCTCCCTGTTGAGCAGAGAGCCCGATGTGGGGCTCGATCCCAGGACTCTGGGATCATGACCTGAGCCGAAGGCAGAGGCTTTAACCCACTGAGCCACCCAGGCGCCCCTATATTCTTTTATTCTTATATGAATAATCAATTATCGCAATTTCTGAAAAACTTATAGCTGAGTAATAATACTAATACCAAATGCTGTGGTACTCAGTGTATCTCATTGACTTATTTTTTTAAAAAACAAGGATAAAAGAGGAAAGCAAATAGTACATTCAATGAACATAATACAAATTGCAGGAAACAACAGCTGCAATGTTCCATTTTAAAGTTAGAATGAGATTATGAATAGAACACAACAAGTTAATGGTAAATTCCAGATTTTTAATGTAAATGACTTAGAATGATACTACTGACTCATTCTGAGAATGTTATTAAACTCAGTAAAACTATGGAAAAACAAAGAACAAAGCTATCCATATGGGATTAGTTAGGATTCTATTCAAATGCAGTCAAAGATTTCTTAGGTAGGACATCAAAAGATTCATAAAAGAAAAAAATTGATAAAGTGGACTGTGGCAAAATTTAGAACTTCTGCTCTTCAAAAAACACGCTAAGAGAGAAGATAAGCCACACACTGGGAGGAAATATTTCCAAGTCCTATATCTGATAAAGGACTCGTATCTAGAGTATATAAAGAATACTCAGAACTGACTATAAAGAAAGAACAAAATCCACATTTTTAAAAATTGCCAAGAGATCTGAACAGGTACTTCACCGGAGAAGACCTACCATAGCAAGTAAGCACAGGAAAAGATAAACATCAGTAGTTACTGGGGTGATAGAAAATAAGACCACAATGAATTAGCACTAGACACCTATCAGAATGGTTGAAAAAACAAAAACAAGTAGACAATGTCAAGCACTGGTTATTATGTGGAGCAAAAGGAACTCATAGACACTGCTGGCCCGAATGCAAAATGGTACAGCCACTCTGAAAACAGTGTGGTTGTTTCTTAAAAGTTAAAAATGATTCATCTTTATCACATGACCCAGCAATCCCACACCAAGTAAAATAAAAATTTATCTTAACAAAACACCCCGTCTATGAATGTTTCTAGCAACTTTTATAATTACCAAAAACTAATTTCAGCATCCCTCATCTGAGAAATGATTAAACTGTGAGATATCCATAAAATGGAACACTGCTCTGCAATACAAAGGAATAAACATATACACAACATAGATGTATCTATATAAATTATGCTAAGTGAAAGAAGCCAGATCCCAACAACTATAAAATGTACAACTTGAATATGACATTCTGCAAAAGAAAAGTGGCTAGGGACAGAAAACAGATGAGTGGTTGCCAGCTACTGGAATTGGATTACAAAGGAGCAGGAGGGAATGTGGGAGAGTAATGCAACTGCTCTGTATTTTGACTGCGGTAGTGGTAGTCACACAACTATTTGTGTTGGTCAGAACTGCAAAATTACTCACAAAAAAGCATGACTATTACTAAATGCAAATTTTTCCTTAATAAAAAAAATTTATATATTATTAAGCTAAGTAAAACTAACAAAACCCAAAACTAACATGCAAATAAGCTTAAAATAAGAAAAAGTAGCTAAGCCCATTTTTGGAAATTAAAGTCCAAACTACGATTGTGCTCAAGACAGATTAATCCCATGCTTTTGTTTGATTTCACTCCTCTAGTAGTAAAATAACAGTACATCGGACTGCTTAAAAATATACTTTAAAAAAGTAAACCTACTATAAAATATTTTGTTCATTCCAAATGCCTGCTAGGTCATTAACTCAATGAAATCCATCATCCTACATTCCCAACTGCTCTCTTTAGTCTCAGCATTTTTTTTTTATATTTTTAGACTACCATGTCAGAACATTATTCAACTCTACATTTCATCAACTTATTCCAAGTTCTCTTTATATTATACTTCACAACAAGATATTACGGGAAAATGCTGTGTTAAGGGTAAGACTATCACCTTAGTCAAGGTCCTTATTTTTGCTCCTAGCTAGCTACACTTGATTTCAGGCTATCTCTACTTTACTGATCCTATCTTTGGCTGAATCATGAGCTCAAAAGGTGTCTCTTTGTCTTTTTTTTTTTCCTGCCACACTGGGTCTGCACCCACCCAATCAGTGGAACTATTTTTCCAGTAGAAATCCAGTAAAGGAAATTTTAATGAGATAACGGAAAATACCAGTTTACATCTGAATTACTCTCACAGAAATGTGAAGAAATGGGTTTATTGTTAAAAATAAAAATGGGTATATTGTTAAAAAGCTAGTCAGTATCTGTATGATTTAGGACTGTTAAACATTGTTCAAGTTCTACAAAATAAAATCTAAAGAATTTGAGATAGGGCTTAGGACTTACTTGTATTAACAATGATGTTATGCCAAAAATAGCCTTACAAAACTCTTAATTTTTTGCCTTTCACTATCTAAATTTCTGATGTTTTCATCAGCCAAAAGGGTTGGGACTTTCTGTAAATCCAATGGAATATTTCCTAAATTATGTTTCACAGAGAGGTTAATAGGTGCAGTGGGAGGAGGCGGTTAATGAGGAATATGGTCAAGGATTTCCTGGTTAAGTTTGGAAATGTTTCTTTCTTTGACACTTTTTCTCTGAGGACACTCATTAACATCTCACAGAACACCTGGCAGAGCACAGTTTGAGAAAACTTTAAATAGAGTTTAATTAAATTAGGTTGAAAAATTTAACAGCATCAAAGACACAATGCCTACACCATAGGCAGCAGTTACCAAAAGCAACTAATAATACAGACACAACTCAGGTAAGATGCATGTTAGTCTTAAAAGCTAAATTAGTACCTTGTTACTCAATAGGTATACTTTTGACCAGGAGTTTCTGTATCACCTTTAACTGTTCAAGCTGTCTCCCAAAATCAATTTCAATCTTCAGAAATTTAACAACATCCCCCACATGATTTCAATGCACATTAAAGGTTGAGAAGCATTGGCCTACAACAGGAGTTGGCAAACTTTCTGTAAAGAGCCAGAGAGTTACTACTTTAGGTTTTGTGAGCCATGAGGTCTCTATTGTACTCAGCGAGGGTGTTTATGATGATTAAAAAAGGTCTATATGTTAAGAAGGTATAGTAATTAAAGATGTAGATACACACCTGGAACAGAACCGCAAAATACATGAAACAAGAAAATGACACAACTGAGAAGACAAACTCACAATTTAGCCACTTACGATGAAGATTTTTAATATTCCTCTCTAAGTCCTAACGGAAATAGAAAATCAGCAAGGATATAGATTTAGGAAGAAAACCCACCAGCTTGACCTAGCTGGTATTTATAAAATACTCTACCCAATAACAGTAGAATGCTCATTCTTTTCAAGTGAACATGGTATATTCTCCAGAATAAAACATGCCAGGCCCCAAAACAAGTCTTAATAAAAGAACTAAATCATACAAACTATGTTCTCCAATTACATGTAATTAAATTAGAAATCAATAACAAGGAAATGTGGGAAATCCCTCAAATATCCCATTGTCAGACAACCAATTTAAATAACCTAAAGGTCAAAGAAGAAATTTCAAGGGTAATTAGAAAATATCTTGTGAGACAGCACATTCTTAGTATAAGGTCAGACATACCGATCAACAGAACAAAAAAGAAAGCTCAGAAATAAAGCCTTATATTTCACTGACTTTGGACAAAGGTATCAAGGCAATTCAACAGGGGAAAGGATAGTCTTTTCCCGAAACAGAAAGTTGTATTTTAAAATAATTAGATCCTTACATCATACCATAGACAAAATTTTTTTCAAATCAGATCATATACCTAAATGTAAAAGCTGAAATAATAAAACCACTAGAAGAAAACTACTATAGAAGAAAAATCTTTGTGACCTAGGGTTAAGCAAAGACTTCTTATACTAAAAACAGAGTACATAAAGAATAAGTTAATAAATTGGTCTTCATGAAATTAAAAACCTGTACTCTTCAAACTGTGTCATTAAGAAAAAAGGTCTGGAAATAATTTAGTACTATGCAGATAATGTATGTAGGTAATAACAAAGGATGAGCAAGCCTAATCTTTAAAAAAAAAAAAAAAAGCATAACTCACAGACTGGGAAAAAACATTTCCCAATCATCTAACCAATGCCCTGTATCCAGAATATAAAAAGAACCCTTAAAGTTCAATCATAAGAAGAGAAGTAACTCAATTTAACAATGGGTAAAAGATTTAGATATTTCAAAAACAAAGTAAGTGAATGACTAATACACATTAAATGATGCTCAACATCATTAGTCATTAGAGACATACAAATTAAAACTACAACGAGATAGCACTTCACACCCAAATTGAGAGGCATTCTCAAATACATCAACATTAAGAATAGAACGGCAGGAGAGAAGCTGGAAACTGATTCTCTTATTTTTGCTGACCTAGTCTTTGGAAAGCTTTTGTGTACTTGCAATGGTGCACACACCATATTTGAAGACCACTGGTATAAGAAAATAAGAAAGATATGGTGGCTTAGACAATAACTGGTTCACAGGATTTGATGATCTGGAAAGGTATCAAGCATGAGTGAGGCTGATGCAGGGGCAGGATTGGTTAGGGCTGGAAAAGGACCTAACAGGAAAAGGTGAAGGAAAGAAACAGAACTCTTTTAAGAGTTTCTGACGTCATCCTCCATCATCATCATCTGGATTCTGACAGTCCCCAGAACTAGCAAGTAAAGTGAGGAAGATAGCCTCAGGCAACACCCACAATGTTTTTTATCATTTACTCGACTCCCACACAGGCTCCCTGCCCTAGCCCACACGGACAAAGAGGCACCATGCCCAGGCAAGTCTCCACATCTCCCTTCAAACACTCACATCTAAAAATCACTGTGTAGCAAGTAACTGAACCAAAGCAGAAAACTATATCAAGCACAGGGGACCATACTTTTTCCCCTACATCTTAATATCTGATGTACTCAAATTACATTTCTCACGCTGTAATAATTGTTTACATGCCTGCCTCTTCTCTATTCCATTAGAGATTGTGACTTAAGACAGACATTTCTTATTCATCTTGCAATCTTCAGCAGCCAGTACAATATATGACATATCCTGCAGTCAATGAAAGTTCAAATAGAAGACTAGGCTTGTTAATATTATAAATATAAATTCCAACCATGCAATTTAAATATCTTTGTCTACAAAAGAACTTCTAAATTTCTTTAACATATCATGGGCAGCAAATGTACTGTAAAACTCAATTTTTCTTTCTTATGAGAGCCACTCATCTAATAAAGAACCTGATACATTATATATCTAATCACCTTTGACATAAATGGGAAGTGGCTATATAAAAGAAATGTGTTGTAGTGAAAGACCACTGGACTAGACAGAAGCTGGGTAACCCGGTTAGGGCTAGTCCCAGAGACTCTAAATGTTGTCTTCTGAGGCATTCAAGTTTCCTACCGTGTAGGATTAATGTGCAATCTTAAGCACCCTTCAAATGTTAATATTTAAGGATCTTTAATCTCTCAGTGTTTAACTAATAAACAATTAGAAGGCAGGAGCATTTCACTTGCTGAGTATTCCTAACATTTTGGTACCTCTTTGCTAGAGATAAAACTAAATTATACTGTCAATATATTCAAATCCATGAACAAAAACAAGCATCAAAAAAGAGTTTCCTTTTGAAATTGGGAACGTCACTTTTCGATTCTAATAATTTAACTCTTGAAGCAAGCATTTAATCACACATCACAGGCACTGGCATAATAAACAAACTATATGCTTACCTGCCAGGAAACTGCTCCTAAAATCGCCGTTGCAAGAAGACTAAAAAAAACTAACTGCTCTGAAATTAAGCAAAAGTGACGCATCCCTTTGGATGCCATGATTCTATCAAGGCTATTGTTATCTACCCTGTGGGTGAAATATACTTTATGGCAGTCATTTAATTTGGTATGGAATCCCCAAAGAGTTAAGAGAAAAATAATATGGCAAATCATCCAGAAAATTCCAAAAATGGAAAAGCCTGGAATTACAAAATACCAGAGGTGAGTGTCTCTGAGTTTAAATGCTGAAAGAATAAAAAAGGTAAGCTCAATCATTCCTGTGAAAACCACCGAAAGTCTTCTGCATATTCTTCCACGGTACAAAAAGGGTTTCCACCTTTCAGTCACTGAAAGTCCACTAAAATAAATGTCAAGGAAAGGGTCAGTTATCAGGCAGATAAAAAAACATGCAAAAGCAACTGGATTTTTGGGAGTTTCCAATGAGGAGAAAAACAGCAAGACTGCAAAAATAACTAAGTTTGGAATAGCTAAGAAAGACTTCATTCTCAGGTCAATAATCAGCATGGCCAAAGCTACAACAAGTAAAATGACACTCAGAGACTTCTCCACCAACATAGTTGTGCTGGCAATAGCAAATCCAACAAGTTCCAGAAACTCAACTGCGGTTAGTAAAGTGGGTCGATGACGGACATATCCAGAAATTCTCTCCACCAAAGCACATAATATCCTTAATACTATGGAAGTTAGAAGCAAATATTTGGTTGATTCTTCTTTCACATCATTTTTAAAGGATGAATTGTCAAGAAAACATAGGAGGCCAAGCAAGAATCCAAACCAAAGATTGGAGAGACTTAAACTTGCTGCTTCCATTGAAAAATAATAATAGAGTATGCTGGCAATTCCAAGAACGAAAAGACCAAGAATAAAAATTACCAAAATTAAGGAATTTGCTGTTTTTTCCCATCTTACATAAAGACCTAAGCATATAGCAACCAGTAAATTGATTCTGGCTAAATAGCCAAGATAACGCACTGAAGAATGCATATTCACTTCTCTGTTGACTTCTTCCAGTCTTGTCATTGCTAAATACAGACAATGACTAAAGCAGTAACGCAGTGATTTACACATGTAATCTGGCAATTTGGGCTTTCTCCCCGTGGTAGAAAAATTAGCTGCTTGATTTTCATCCAGCAAATCCAACGTATCCGTAACTCCTATTTCAGCATTTGCTCTGGTGGAATTTTTGTTTACAGTGGTCTAAAAAGAAGAAAAAATAGGTCAGTGTTAATTTTATATAATTTATCTGTTATCTCTCTCTTCTTTGTACAAAATAATAAGTCAGAAATAAAGTTTCTTCTGAAACTCAATTTTAAATTTGACTTGCACGTATTTTAATGGTAATTGTTTCTGGTTTAAAAACTCACTTTATCCAAATAAAAATGACAGGGTCTTCTACTTAACATATGCTAAGAAGTATGACTAAATCACCATCAGTGAAACTGTTTTTCCAAAGACTAACCCATTCTTACTTCAGTGGTTGGTTTTTCAACTACTATGTGCAAATCTGAGATTCCCAACCTGGCTTAGATTGTAGAAGATGGATTTGGCACCGTCAAAAACTACTCAGTAGCTAACCGAATGATTTATGTCTAATTTGAAAAGCACTAAGTATCCAGTAATAGTAACTGTTCCTACCTGCCTAAAATCCTCTCAATCTTTTTACAAGGCAGCTCTAACAGGCTATAAAATCTTAGTCTTTACATTGTTTAACTAATAAACTTACCAGAAGTAAAGCTTAACTGTATTAAAGTACATCCCTAAAGTTAACCCATAATTTTCCCTGTACTTTTAGCACTATTAAATTACTTGGATTATCAAACCTCCTTTCTAGATCTAAACACTATCTCTGTGGCAAACCACTTCCTGAACTTTCTAGTCAAAATTGTAAAGTGAGAATGCTAACCAATATTTACTGTAAATTAAACTTTATACTTTTACTTTTAAAAAGTTAACAATTATTCGCTAAAGAACCCAAATAATTATTTTAATCTTTGACTGCCCCCACAAATTGCACTTAAAACATGACAGTGGTCAAAAAGTGCTTTACCTATATACCAGATAATTCTTCAAAGTTGCTGGTATACTGTTTCAGAACTGATCCATTCAACAGCTCACAGTCACACTAAATATCCATAGAGAATTCAACCAGACAAAAATTCAAAAAATGACTTGTTTGTAATCAGCTTATTATAGTTTCTTAATAGTAGGACACATGAGGGGTGCCTGGGTGGCTCAGTCCATTAGCGTCTGCCTTCAGCTCAGGTCATGATCCTCTGGTCCTGGGATCGAGCCCGCACTGGGCTCCTTGCTCTGCGGGGAGCCCGCTTCTCACTCTCCTTCTCCCTCTGCCGGTAGACCCCCCTGCTTATATGCCTTCTCTTTCTGACAAATAAAATCTTGAAAAAAAAAAAAATAGTAGGACACTAAAAGAAAGACCTGACAGAAATATGATAACCTGGAATTAACCCTTAATTAACCATTTGGTTAGAGAAGAATTTTACTGAGTGACAATCTTACAGCCTCTGGGATGTTCCAAATACTATTACTAATTCTACTTCAATAAGGATTTTTTTTTTTTTTTTTTTTTTTTACAAATAAGCCTACTTAATTAAGTATTCTGATTTTCCTCAATAACATTTTCACCCAATCATTTCTTAAGATACCATACACTGCTAAAGAAAATATCTGCTTTGGTACATTTTGGCTTTATCTGTTTTGCTTATATGTTAGACATTGATAAAATCTAAAGGGCTTTGCATTTTTTTTTTTTTTTAACATCACTCCTGTAATACAATCGTTCAACAAATACGCTGGAATATAGATCCCCAAAGGGTTGTTGGTACGGTCTGGGCTTAGACAACTGAACACTGCTAAAGAAAAAAATTAGTCACACACCAGGCTCAATGGATGCCACTCAGTTCATGAGACATCATTCTGTTTCTTTGGTCACCACTCTCCATTCTTTTTTGGCTATCCAACCTCTTCCTTATTCTCAAATCTCTGACACCCACTTCCCACTCACTACACTCCCACCAGATGACTGCCTCCAACAGAGTTGTCAGAAGAGAGCTTACCTGAGTTTCCAACACCACAAACTCACCTCTACTGACATCTCCTGATACAGAGGAAGAAGGGTATCCCTTCCCTATCCAAGACTCAATCTTTCAGCCATACTGGCTATCTTTTCCCCTCTACCCCTTCAGAACTTCACAATCTCCTCGCTCTTCAAACTCCCACTCTTTCTTATCCATTAGCACTTAAATACTTACAAAGCTCTTTTTAAAAATACAAAAAACCCCCACAAAAACCCCAGAAACAAAACCAATCCTCATGCACCCCCATATTCTCTTCCAAGTTCAACCTTCTATCCTCTTTTGACAGCTACTATTTGATTGCTTCACATCCCACACCACTCAACAATGGTTCCCACCATATGACTAACTGCTCTGCCAAATTCTAAAATGACCTATAAGCGCCTAAAAACAATGCATCCTTTTTACTTATTATCCCGCACTTTCTTCAAGCAACCTTTGACACTGTAGACTCCTCTCGATTTCTGAAACCTAACTCTCCTTTAGCTTTCAAAGACCAACATTCAGATTTTCTTTCTAATTTAGTGACTTCTCCTCCTCTGTCTTCTTGCAGACTCTTGATTCTCAATCCATTTCTTGGATGTTCAATCCCAGGCCTAGGCTTTTCTCTCATTGTACACTTTCTATGAGCAATCTCATCTATTTCCATGTCTTCAATTATTCTCTCTCCTTAATGATATACATATATGAATCTACCTGATAGATACAAAAGCACCAGCTCTCTTAGAGGTAAAATGCTAGAAAAATGGTAAACAAGGGTGCCTTGGTGGCTCAGTCAGTTAGGTGGTTACTTCAGCTCAGGTCATGATCTCGGGGTCCTGGGATTGAGCCCCACATCCGACTCCTTGATCAGTGGGAATCTGCTTCTCCTTCTACTCTCACTATGCTCATGCTCTTTCTTGCAAACAAATAATTTTTAAAAAGGTAAACATGTAAATTATACCCATAACATCCATATCATAGAATATATGTTACCACACTGTCAAAATCAACATGTAGAATATTTCAAATGGCTAATTTACAAGTCTTTCCACATTCTGAACTTCTTCCAAGGACAAACTGGCTGAATCAGAGAGTAGAACAACAAAGCATCACAGTCTTTTCAACTGGTCGGCTATTACTTGATTCAATGAGAAATTACTTGCCTGAGAGAGAAAAATGGAGCACAGAAGAGTCAATCAGCATAGGGGAACTCCCAGAGTCTGTTTTATATAACCCCGCATACTACTCTAACCCTCCTCTCCTTCACCACCTATATTGAGTCCTCACCAAGTCCTGTCCACTCGTCTTCCTATACATATCTTAAATGTTTCTATTTCCATCCCCAAAGTCAAAATCCCAATTTTGGCCACCATCATGTCATGCTTGAATGTCTCCCTATATCTACCACTGCCCTCTCCAAGAAGTGTCCCGTGTAAAATAAAAAAATTTGTTAGTTCACTCTGTTATATAAAAACCCTCCAATGTCTTCCCATCATCTTAAGCAATAAAGCCTAAACTCCTTAAAACGCCTTATAAGGCCTTTTGGATATGAATAACTTTCCTACTGCATCTTTTTTCCTCTTAAACTTTGTATTCCAACAGTACTGACCTTTCAGTTCTGAAGTGTATCACTGCTATTCCCTTTGCAGGTACACTTTTTCCCTCTTCCTAGACCCATCCCAGTCCTCATACCTGGCTCACTCCTACTCTTCAGGTCTCACTAAAATCATTTTCTTGGTGAGATTACCCCTGACTCATTTATATGATCCCTGCACTTCTTCTATAATAAGAAAATGCTGATTCTCCTTTGTTTAAGGTCTGCATTCCCTACTACATCAATAAGGTCTCTGAAAGTTGGGCTTTAATACTGTGTACTCATGTCTTAGCAGAAAATTTGGCACCAAGTAGGTATTCAACAAGCACCCGTGAAAGAAACAGACTAATACAGAAATAATTATATTTAATAACAATGCCAGTTATTGGATGCTTATTAATATAAGAGAATAAAGTGTAATATCCCACAGCTCATAAGTAACAGAACTAAGGAAGAGTCCATGAATGTTTGGCCTCTTTCTCTTTTCGCCTACTTCAGCCTTCACTTAATTCATCCAAATTCCTCCAAACCAGTTAGTTCTCTTCCGTGACCTACCTCTAGGGAATGGCTCACTAGAGCCACTACACACTGTATCACCTGCATCAGCTTTGGACTCAGAAACTATTTCCGTCCCATCTAGGAGAGGCGTCAAAAACTGAAAGAACCATACTGAGCACCCAAGGTCGGGGAATTCCCGTGCTTTGATTCTATGAACTCATGTTAACTCTTTGGGCCCATTACAAACGAGGACAATGTCAACTTAAATATTCAATCTCTTAGTACTGGGGCAACAACAGCAATTCTTCCAGAAAGAGCCTGCCTGTTCTCTACCATCCCTCTACTTTGGAAGAAGGCAACCATAACTGGGGGCCCAACTGCCTGGGGAACCACGGGGGATATGGAGCACCCCACCTTCCATCCTCAAACCCCACCATCAACAACTCCCGGGTCAGGTATCACAACCTCTCCCCCGGGTGACCGGCTGTGCGGAGCTAGGCTCTCGAAATATGCAGAGCCCTGGGCAGCGTCTGTGCTCAGGTCTTGCCACCCCGCTGTTCACCCCGACCCCCCTACCTGACTCGGCCGCCGCCACCAACGCTCTCTCAACCCCCAGAGTCGGCTCTGGGGCCAATACAGTAAAGGGAGGGCCCTTGGGGGCTGAGCATGCGACTCGGAGCTGGGAGGTGGCACGCCAGGAGGGGGTCGAGGGCCGGAGGCCACAGGCACTAACACAGGCCAGCCTCGTTGGAAACTTTCTCCGTTACCGGTTCGACCGCGGCCGCCATGTTCCTGCCGCCGAATCCACGACGGTACGGAACGCCGCCGGGGTCAAACCGCGCAGCGCGCTTCCTCCCTGAGGCCCGGCCCCCTCCCCGCCCAAACTGTCCGTGCCGCCGCGGCTGCGGCAGGTGTGCCTGGCGTTGCGATAGCACACACGCACCCCCTACCTAGGGTGCCGACTGAATCCAGTTTCCTTCGCCTTCTGGGACTTAGGATCGGCGGGCCAACAGGGAGCGGGAGGACCACCAAGGATCACGTAGACCGTGACCATGAAGCCTTTAGGCCGCGGCCGGGAGCTGGACCGAAACTGGGCCAGGACAGGCGGGACGGTCCGCACGTGGGCTGTAAATAACGCAGGAGGCGTTGCTGTTCTTTGGTACCTGTGGCATAATGCGTGGCTTTGTGTCCGCCTGACTAGCTGAAGCCCAAGCTCCTTAGGCTCGCCTTCAAAGCCCTTCTCGCCTCCTTTTCTAATTAAGACTCCTTTTAAAAATCACCGCCTGGGTCTTCACCGACACAGCACTGAGCTCCCCAAGCCTGGCTTGTTCCTTTCCCCTTCTTCTACCTCCCCTTATACGTTTACCAGCCTTCTTCTTCTTCTTCTTTTTAAATTTTTAATTTTTAAAATTAACATGTAATGTATTATTGGCTTTAGGGGTACAGGTCTGTGATTAATCAGTCGCCCAGGCCTGATTCTCATTTGTACTCGAACTCACTGAATAAATGTAGGGGAGGCAGTGCTTCACAACAGCAGAGTCCGGTGGATTTGGAGTTTGGATCCTGCTTCCTCCTCTTTTCTATGTGCAACCGGTGTTTGTTAAAAAAAAAAAAAAAAAAAAAAAAAAAAAAAAAAAAAAAAAAAAAAACTAAACCTTTCTTGCAAAGATATTGTGTAAATAGTATTTTTTTTCTGGCAGAAGGTAGGCCTTCAAAAACTGTGAATTCCTTTCCCCTTTCTAAGAAGCCCTCCCTTTCTGCCTGCCTTTTATCCCTCCCATCATTTTCTGCTCCTTGTAGCTCTTAGGTCAGTTAATCTCTCTGAACCCCAGTTTTCTCATGTGTTAATGGGATACCAATAACACCCACCTCACAGGGTTGTTGTAGGGATTAAATGAGATCATGTATGTAAACAAATACCTTAAAACCTTTAGATGTTTTATCCACTTTAGGACAAAGCTCAAAATCCTTTAACAGGTATGGACAAGTTCTATAGCCTGGCCCTTTTTTACCTCCAGCTTGACTCGCACAACACTCCCCCAGTTGTCTGCACCCTAGTCTGCTTTCATTTCCTCAAATGCCAGGACATGTCCAGTTTTGCTCAAGATTAAATTGGCCTGGTGAACTACAATAGTTGTTACTTAAACATGTGTTAAATAAAATGATAGAAAACAATAGACCTCCAACAATCACTTGTTCTCTCCCATTTATTTTCTTAGTATCATCTATACTTTTATATCAACTATACTTTATTCCTATCTTTGCCCTGAATTTCTTCATTTTCATTTAATAGATGTTAGGGGGTTGGGGTAGGAGCAGATCAATAGTGATAAAGAACTCTCAGACTCAGATTCCTCCTATGTAAATAAGAAGTGTGAGACTCTGTCCAGACACCTGCCTTGACTATAAAAGCAGTCACTAGCCAATTCCCAAATTTGTAACTCTCTTTGCAGAACACCTGTCACATTTCCAACTACCTACTAGATGTTTCTACTTGAGTACATTGCCATCACTTCTAATTCAATTTCCTTTTAATTAATAATTTATTCATCTATTTTATTTATACATACATAATTTGTGGGTTGGTTGGTTGGCTTTGCATTCCCACCACCTGAACCACCGTTCTGTGTTTGGAGAATTCCCCACCTTAGGAGTCTAGTGGCTGAATCTGAAATGTCACGTTCTTGTTCTACCAATCATGTACACCAGCTGGGAGCTGTCGACTCAAAAAAGCCAACACAGAAAGCCATGCTTCCTGAGTAACTGCAGAAGCATAGCGAGGTAGGCTCCTGGAACAATAGAGTGGTTTTAGCAGCTGGCCTCCAGCATCCAGGGTTAGTGGTGTCTTTGACTTAAGATGCCTGCACATGCCTACAGCAACTTTAAAGCCGTCTCCCATCAGTTCAGTGTGTGTTGTTACTGGTTGTACTCTCTGACCACGCAGGTCCAAGCTCCGTTTCCAGCCATCCTCTGAGCTACCCAGTATCCTCCAATAAATTTGTTTTTGGCTGAAATCAGCCACACCTGTTTCCTGTTCCTTAGCACGAAGGTGTCTCATTAAAACAGTGCTTTTTCATCTTCCTCAAACATGATCCATGGCCTTGTGACCTTGAAACTATCTTTGATGCTTGTTATCTTGTCAGTATACTTCAGAATACTTCAGTGAGATGTGTGTGTTTGAGAGTTAACTTTCATCTGCACACTCCAGGGTAGATAATTAGCATTTGAAAGACTAATCAGGAATCTTCACTATAAAGTTGGATGCAGAAATGCTTCCACGATCACTGTTAATCTGCACTAGAGGTATGTTAATTAACATAAAAGATGATAAATAATTTTTCATTGTGGAAATAACAGGTGTTCAAGATATGTGGCTGGCTAGAATGTTGTACGGGCACTTCTGTTCTTGCCTAAATGGAGTACGTGTAAGAAACTTCTGAATGTGGCCTACTGGCAGCTTCAGAATGGCTCCCCGAATCTAGAATGCTGTTTAATACTGTGGCACCAAATATTTTTTGTGTAGTTTTGTTGTTTTTTTTTTGTGTGTGCCTGCTTGTTGATAAATATTCATCTGTGTAGTTGCATGAAGTCTGAGACTTGGTTTCACGCTAGGACCCCACCTAGTAGTCAAGGGAGAGGGGAGCTCTCATCCATCGTTAGTTGCTGAAGGCTGCCAGTATCGACTACAAGAACCTGACAATTGTGAAGGCCGAGTATTGTTCGTCTTCATTCACTCCACTTCTTGCATTTATCATTTCTTTTCAAATTCCACTGTCACTACCCTAGTTGAGGTCCTAACCCCTGAATTACTTCAGTAACTTCTGCGGTTTGTCCTTTCGATGCCAGCCTCACCCCCGTCTAATCAATCACCGTAACTGATACTCTCAGAGCACCATTCTGTGTCACTTCTTAGATTAAAGCCAATGACTTCTGCAGGCTACAGGATAAAGTCCAAACCCCTTCTCCTGGCACCTGAGGCCCTCCAGAGATGAACTAAACACCCCTCTGCCTGGTAACGTTTATCCTGAAATTAGAAGAATTAGGGCCAGTTCCTGACATCTGGCACATCCTCAGCCAGACACCTGGCTCTAAAGCAGCCGCTTCGGAACGGCCTCAGTGACAGGAGAGCTCCAGCTGCAGTTACCGATGGCAGTGTCCTGATCCTAATGGCAGGAACGGCCATTCTTCAACCCTCAGTTCCATGCAGGCACGGTGTGTGCGCTCCAGGCCGATATCTCACCCAGAGGAATTATGTCAGACTAGGAACACCTGTGGAAATACCTTTTTTTTTTTTCCTTAAATCAAGGGAGGAGGGGAGGCAGAACCTGTGGCAGGATAAATGGATCATGATATCTGTTTCAGTCCTCTCTGGCAGGGAGTCACAGAGGAGTCCTACATTATTTCTTCCCATCTTCTTTCTTGTTTTTCCTCCTACTTCTTTCCAATCTCCAGAGCTGAACCAACTCAGGATCTCCATACATGATATGCTGGGTCTACTCCCTTGTTATTTCTGTGTAAAACTTTGAGATTACAAAGTGCTTTCACCTATGTCCCATCATTCAATCTCTGTAAAAGCTGATGATGTAATATCATCATCATCATTTTACAGATAAAATAACCAAGGTCCAGAGAAATTACACTGTCCTGAGCAGTGGCTTAAACCTCAGTCTTTCCGCTTCAAGTCATCAAGTGCAACTTTCTAAATATCATTTCCCTCTGGGGGGAACACAGGTGTTTCTGTCTCATTATTGCTATAAATAGTAAGCAGGAAAATGTTACAGTGTTCAGTCCTGGCATACTCCTTAGAATCCTCTGGAAGATTCTTAACCTACACCCATACCCAGGCCCAGCGCAGATCAATTAAACCAGTCTCCTCTGGAGTGAGTCCCAGGTAGATGGTGTGTTTTATTAAAGATTCTTCCTGCCCTGCTGAGTGCCTCCCTACCTCCCCAGTGATTCTAATGTAAAGCAAGTTTTGAGAACCACTGGGTTATTGCTATCAGTGCAGTGGTTCTACAAGTGTGGTTCCCTAGACCAGAGGTATCAGCATCATCTGGAAACTAGTTAGAAATGCAAATTATCAGCCCCACCCTCCAGATCTACTGAATCAGAAACTCTAAGGGTAGAGCCCAGATTTTAGGATTCAGTGCATATATCAAAAAGCTCAACAGCTGTGGCTTAATACCAGTTTATTTCTCACATAAAAAGTCTAGAGATAGGTATTCTAGAGCAGATGTGGTGTTTCTTGGTGTTAAAGATCCTGATTCCTTTTCTCTTATTTCCCTTCCACTAAGAACATGGCTTCCTCCTCATAGTGCAAGATGTCTGTTTCATTTCCAGTCATCACTTCTGAATTCTAGTCAAGAGAAAGGAGAGAGTACAAGAGGCAAGTGTAGTCCCCCACCCTTACTTTAATGACGCTTCTTGGACTTACATGAAACACTTCAGCTTAACATCACTTTGACTGGTATTTAGTATTTATAGAATCTGGGGAAAGTGGTAAATTTGGGGGTAGCTATATACCCATCTAAAAATCACAGTTCTTGGGGCGCCTGGGTGGCACATCTGACTTCAGCTCAGGTCATGATCCCAGGGTCCTGGGATGGCTCGCCGCTAAGCTCTCAGTGGGAAGTCTGCTTATCCCTCTCCCTCTGTCCCTACCCCCTCCCATAATCTCTCTTCCTCTCTCTCTCTCTCAAATGAAGAAACAAAATCTTTAAATAATCAGAATTCTCTTTTTTTTTTTAAAGATTTTATTTATTTGACAGAGAGAGAGAGATCACAAGTAGGCAGAGAGGCAGGCAGAGAGAGAGAGAGAGAGAGAGAGGGAAGCAGGCTCCCCGCTGAGCAGAGAGCCCGATGTGGGGCTCGATCCCAGGACCCTGAGATCATGACCGGAGCTGAAGGCAGAGGCTTTAACCCACTGAGCCACCCAGGCGCCCCCAGAATTCTCTTTTATAAAGAAGGAAGCAGAAATAAGGATGGCAGCAAGCCATGTTTGCCAGAGCTTAACTACACTTTTTCCTTACACCCCAAATTCTTAAGTCAGGTAATAGGTGTTATTATTGTTTGAACCACTTTGACTTGCCCTTTCAACTAAGGCAGCTCCGCTCGTTAGCATTTTACACTGTATTAACCATGGCAAATATTGCATCATGTAGCTCAGCCATGATTTAACCTTTTCCTTAATTTGGGAAATTGAGGATGTTTTTGATTTGATCAAATTCTGCAACTTTGGCTTATTGCACTTGTGATATGTTATACTTCTGACCATCCTTTCAGGATAGATTCCTAATAGGTTAAAGAATATGAACATTTTTAAGGCTCTTAATTCTTACGGCTGATTTTCTTACCAGAAAGAAACCATTCTGTGGTCCCGCTGTCAATTAACTAGATTTTTGACAACAGAAAACTTTGTCTTTAAAATTTTTTTATTTTACAATATTTAACATTTAAAAAATAACCTTTTAAAAGATGCATTTTCAGGGTGCCTGGGTGGCTCAGTGGGTTGAAGCCTCTGCCTTTGGCTCAGGTCATGATCTCAGGGTTCTGGGATCAAGCCCCACATCAGGATCTCTGCCAGCAGGGAGCCTGCTTCCTCCTCTCTCTCTGCCTGCCTCTCTGCCTACTTGTGATCTCTGTCAAATAAATAAATCTTAAAAAAAAAAAATAAAAAATGCATTTTCTTTGCATAGATTCTTGAAATCTAAAGATGCTGATAAAAAGTCTGGTGCCACCTGGGTGGCTCAGTTGGTTAAGCAACTGCCTTTGGCTCAGGTCATGATCCTGGAGTCCCAGGATCAAGTCCCACATCAGGCCCTCTGCTCATCAGGGAGCTGGCTTCTCCTGCCCCTCACCCCTTACATGCTCTCTCATTCTCTCTCAAATAAATAAAATCTTAAAAAAAAAAAAAAAGTCTGGTGCCAATCTGATTCCCATTCCTTTGTATGTCTTTTCTCCTAGCTTTTAGAAAACTCTCCTTATTCTATTTTTTTTCTTTTCTTTTTTTTTTTTAAGATTTTATTTATTTATTTGACAGAGAGAGGGAGAGAGATCACAGGTAGGCAGAGAGGCAGGCAAAGAGAGGGGGAAGCAGGCTCCCCGCCGAGCAGAGAGCCCAATGTGGGGCTCGATCCCAGGACCCCGAGATCATGACCCGAGCTGAACTCTCCTTATTCTAAATCGTCCAAAATTCCATATGTGGACGTTTAGAAAAACCCTATATTTTTATTTAGCAATCCTATTTTATTACAGGATTTTAAACATTCTTAAATTCTGGAAAAATGTTGGCATTATTTTTTTCAGTATTTCCTTTTCTTTTTCTCTAGTATCTGGAACTCTGATTTCTGAAATATGTTGGAACTGTATCTAATCTTCATGTTTCTTTCCTATTTTTTACCTCTTTACTTCTTTGTGCTTTTTTCTGGAAGAATTCTTCAGTTTAATCTTATGGCCAGTAATTTATTTCTTAGGCTATTTAAAAATTTTTTCCCTAGGCTTCTACTTTCTTTTTTCTTTTCCTTCCTTCCTTCCTTCCTTCCTTCCTTCCTTCCTTCCTTCCTTCCCTGCCTCCTTTCCCTTTAAGTATCAAGGGGAAAAGTAGGCAGAGAGGCAGGTAGAAAGAGAGGGGGAAGTATCTGCTACCCTTTAATGATCTCTTTGTTATTTTATGGCATTTTCCTCCTTTAAGGATACTAAACATACCTCTTTTAAGTGTGTTCTGAATGCTCCTTTGACTCCATTTCATCAGCTTCGAAGTTCTTCCATTTGTTGGATCTGCCGTCTTTCATGGTGGTGACTTTCAGGTATTAGAAGCTTCATCTCTCTTTGCTGCTGCGGCTTCCCAGCTGTGTTCCCTGAGTCTTTTTGTTTTAGTCTTTTAGACTGAAAAAGTATTGTTTGCTTTCCATTCTTAAAGAGGGCTCACAGTTCCCTGGAAACTTACCTTCTAATTTTCAGTGTAGCTATATTTATATCAAATGATTTAAAACATATTCTCTCTTATTTCTCTGGAGTCAACATAGGAAGGAGCTATTATTGCATATGCTGATATTGTCTTCTCGAATTTTGTTTTTTATTTTCTGAGTATTTCTAGAAAACATATTACATCTTAAAGCATTTGACCATCTCACTAAATTTTTTAATATTAAGCACTTTTTTCCCTAAAAATAATAATAATCACTTATTTTCTTTTTCCATTTATTATGCCTCTTAATTTTTAAATCCATATTTAAAGCATTATTTAATTATTTTTGTTTAAGTAAGCAGTGAAAGCAGGTCTTGGCATGTTCCTGACATGAATGGAAACACTTCTAGGATTGTCATCATTAAACATAGTCTTGATGGTTAATTAATTTTTAAAGATGTATTTATTTATTTATTTGACAGACAGAGATCACAGGTAGGCAGAGAGTCAGGCAGAGAAGAAGGGAGGCAGGCTCCCCACTGAGCAGAGGGCCGGATGTGGGGTTTGATCCCAGGACCCTGGGATCATGACCCAAGCCGAAGGCAGAGGCTTTAACCCACTAAGCCACCCAGGCACCCCTTAAAGGGAATATTTAAAGAATACATTTTGTTCATTCTTAAGAAATTTTTCATCGTGTGTTTTGTTTCAGATATTGGTTTTGAATTCAAATTCTTTTTTTTTTTAACATTTTATTTGTTTATTTGAGAGAGAGAGAGCACGTGCGCACAAGCAGGGGGAGCAGGAGGCAGAGGGAGAAGCAGGATCCTCACCAAGCAGGGAGCCTGATATGATGCTTGATCCCAGCCCTGGGATCATGACCTGAGGCGAAGGCAAACGCTTAACCCACTGAGCCACCTAGGCATCCCAAATTCAAATTCTTTTTAAGGATCTTTCGAGATGTTCATATGGTTTTCCCTCATTGATCCACTGAGTTTAACTTCTCATACCGACTACTCCGACGATTGATCTACCTTCGTGATTCTGGAATAAATCCTCCTTGGTCTTTTAGTGAATTATTAAAGTAAGTGTTCAAGATTCTATTTTTGATATTGATAAGTTTTTAAGTGAGAAGTGTACATGGTTTTTTTTTTAAGATTTTATTTATTTATTGGACAGAGAGAGAGATCACAAGTAGGCAGAAAGGCAGGCAGAAAGAGAGGGGGAAGCAGGCTCCCCGCTGAGCACAGAGGCCCATGCGGGGCCCCTGAGATCAAGACCTGAGCCGAGGCAGAGGTTTAACCCACTGAGCCACCCAGGTGCTCCAGTGTACATGGTTTTATTTTCTAGTATTATCTTTTTAGGTTTTGGTATAAGTGGTATATTTGTTCTATTGAATGAATATGATAGCTTTCCCCTTTCTTCTATTTGGTGCAACAGGTGATTTGGGATGGAAGTCATCTTTAAGTTTGAAGGGACTAAATCCTGAAGCCTGTGGGTCTGGAGGCATCTTTCTGAGAGGTAACCTCTTTGCTACTAGAATATATTCTATGCCCACTGGTCTTTCAGATTTTTATTCCTCCTTGAGTTTATTTTAGTAATGGATATGTTTTCAGAACACTGAGCATTTAATCAATATTTCCTTAGTTGGTAGTTTAAAAAAGTATGCCCTATCAGTTCACATATTTCATTTATAAATTTAATTTTTGAGAAAAATTTAATTTTTGAGAACTTATTGGATATCTTTTATTTTTCTGTTCCACATATACTTTCCCAAAATATCTTGTCCCAAGTGTTGCGCTGGTTTCTTATCCTCTCGGCTTTACTCCTTCGCTTAGCTGTTTGGTATTTCTTATGAGAAGCAGGACAGGGTAGTGGTTAAGACTGAGTGTTCTGGAGCTGGACTGTCTGAATTCGATTCCGTTTGAAACTCTGACTAGCCCCATTTGTAAAATGGAAGTAGTATTTATTCATAGGGTTGCTATGAGGATTAAATGAGTTAATGTATATCAAGTATTTGGAACAATGCCTGACACTGAGTAGGTTCTCCATTACTAAGCCATTTTCATTTTTACAGATCAGTACAGCCTCTCAGGGCTTCATTTAGTTTTCCCGTTCTCTAATTTTTTAGATCAGCTACTTAATACCCCGAGCTCAGCACGGGGCCAGAAACCTTGTTAGGAAATAAGGGGAAGGGAGAAGGCTACAAATACTCAAAATATAATACCCTTTCTTTCATCTTTGTCACATCTAATTATAAAAACAAAACACAAACTTTTGGCTTTTTGAAGTGAAGAAATTTAGCTCAGCTTTGCCTTTCTCCTCTAATTATTACTTTCCCACATATCCTAAGAATATAATAGTTTTCTTTTAAATGTGTAACAATTTTTATGGAAGTTATTTATGCTTTATTTATGTGGGTTAATTTGGTTTCAGTCTTTGCTACCTTTCCTTTCATCCTCTATTCCAAATTCTATCTGGTGTAACGGCCCCCAAACCATAAAGGAACTTTTTAAATACACCGAATTTGAGATGCCGCATAAAACCTACTGAATAATAAGTTGTAGGGTTGCTCCCTCCATCCTAGTAGTCTTTGGTTTAACGTCCTCATTCCCAGGTGATTCTGGTTAAGTGCGATATTTGGGAACCACTTTTCTAGCCAATAGAAAAATGAAACAAATTTCCAGGCCAGTGAGGGTCGTGTTGGAGAGGTGGTGGTGTGCTTGACCGAGATCCGTGTTCTACTTCTCATCCTACATCTCCGACTACTTTTTCTTTCCTTTGTTGGAATTGTTTCAAAAATTGGTCTACTACCTCCTGAGGAGATTTTTCTCTAAACTCCATTTTGCTCCTTTTTTCGTTTCTCTGCACCCTTAGCTAGATCTTGATGTTAATTTTGACTTCTCTGCAGCCGATCCCCAAGCCTATCTTTAGGCGCTCCCGAAATCTGGCCATATTTTATACTTCCCCAAATGCAGAACCTTTCAGGGCAAACTTCTCTCTCCTTATCTCTTCCTCCTGTATTCTCTACTCAGAGCCGGGGCTCCTTCTGCCTGTCTCCATGTCTCTGCCACAATTTGTGCTCATTTCTTTTGCAAAGGACTGTAGCCTCCAGCTTCCATTTTCTGCCCTTCAGTGCACCTGGTCTCCAGTGAACCCTCTTAGAATATTAGTCTATTACACGGTTCTTAGGCTTGAAATCTTCCAGTTATTTTTCACTAATTGTAGAGTCAAAATATTTAGCCCTATAACCAAGATTCTCTAAAAATAGTGTCTTAACTATGAAACTCTTAATTCCTAATAATTTATCTTCAGTGCCCTAAATTCTATGAAATGGAAATATTCCTTAGTTCAAAGTCCTTATTTTCTCCTGTGTGTTCTTTTCTCACTCCCCTATCTAGAATACTTCTCCCTCAATTTTACTCGTTCTAATCTTAGCTTTTCCTTCCAAGCTCATTTTAAAAGCCACTTCCTTTCGGAACCTTTTTTGATTGCCCAGGTGACCTGTTTTCTTCCTTTGATTTCTCATAGATTTTATGCGAGGGAACTAAAGACACCTCACTCTCTTTTTGTGTGTGTGTGTGTGTGTGTGTTTTCCTGGTTGTTGTTTTAATTGCTTTAAAATATATAAACCGGGGCACCTGGGCAGCATGGTTGGTTGAGCAACCCAGTCCTGGTTCGGGCTCTCATTGTGATCCCAGGGTCATGAAATGTAGCCTGGCAGTGGGCTCTGCATTCAGTGTGGAGTCTGCTTAAGATTCCCTCTCCTTCTGCTCCTCCCACTCGTGCTCCTTCTCTTTCTAAAATAAAGCTTAAGAAAAATTGTACAAACTATACTAATTTACACAATCTAAACAACATAAACCATACGGCGTAGTGTGGTTTAGAAGTTCCCCTTCAGTCCTTTGCCAAAGCCACTCAGGAGCCTGCAGGTAAATAGTATTACTTCGATAAACTGTTTCTAAGTCGGGATTTCTCAAGATGCTGGCCATAGGCTCTCTAACTGAAATCACCTGGGAGCTTGTTAAAGATGGAGGTGTCTTTGCGTTAGCCCAGACCTACTGAATCACAGTCTCAGGGAAATGTCACCTAGGAAGCTGCCATTTGGTCATTCCTAATCATACTAAGTTTTGTGAGTCATTGATTTTATCCTCTTTCCAGGTGTCAATAGGAGTTCTTTTTTTTTTTTTTTTAAGATTTTATTTATTTATTTGACAGAGAGAAATCACAAGTAGGCAGAGAGGCAGGCAGAGAGAGAGGAGGAAGCAGGCTCCCCGCTGAGCAGAAAGCCCGACGCAGGGCTCGAACCCAGGACCTGGGATCATGACCTGAGCCGAAGGCAGCGGCTTAACCCACTGAGCCACCCAGGCGCCCCCCAATAGGAGTTCTTATACAAATTTGTAATTTTGTTTTTGGTGTGGTTGTGTTTCTTCTGCTGTTAATTCAACTTGTTTTTTTGTTTTTAGCAATTATCTTGGAGATGTTCTCAAGATAGGGCACAGAGATCCCTGTGGGGCCTGGTTTAAAAAGAAATTTTTAAAAGATTTTAGAGAGAAAGAGGCAGAGAGAGAAAGCATATGAGCGGGGAGAGGAGGCACAGAGGCAGAAGCAGGCTCCCCACTGAGCAGGGAGCCCGAGGTGGGGCTCAATTCCAGGACCCCAGGTTCATAACCTGAGCTGAAGGCAGATGCTTAACCAACTGAGCCACCGAGGAGCCCCTAAAATTTTTTTTCAACAACTGTATGAGATGAATGTACTAAGTTTCATGTTAACTATTTTTTCCTTTGAAGGATTTTTAGACTTCCCAGTTTTTTGTTATTACATCTGTGCTTCAGTGCTTGCAAACATGTTTGCAAAAAGTTTGCAAACATTTTAATTCATCAAATCTGTGCATTGAATAGTCATGGTGCAACATGGTGCATACATTATTGTTATTCTTTTTGCCCTTAATGAAAGGTTTCTAGCGTTTCTTCATTATGAGGTTTCCTGTGGATTCTTTTGTCATGTTAAGAAGACTTTCTTCCATTACTCTAAAAGCTTACTTATGAAGGGGTATTGGATTTAATAAATGCTTTTCTCAGGATCCAGATGACCATGGGTTTTTGTTTTTTTTTTTTCTTTAATTAGAGTGACTTACATTATTCTTTGCCTGAATTCATTCTTGGAAGAAAGAGAGTTCTCTTTGATATTACTGAATTTTGTCAATATATGACTTTTAATTGTTTTCTTCCTCAGTGTTTTATTTACTAGTTTTGCACTCATAGCAATAGCTGAAATGGCCTGTGAGCTTGGTGGAAAAATGGCCTCGCAAAGAGAACCCTGTGAATAGACAACTTCTCTTGGTAAAGGAACTTTGCACAAGTGTTTCAGGTTAAAGACCTTCTGATAGGGTGATTATCCTGGATTATTCTCATTGGCCCACTCTAATCACGAGTCCTTAAAAGGGGAAAACTTTTTCCAGCTGCAGTTAGATTCGGAGAGAGGAACGCTGATGGTGGAAGGAGGTTCAGAGCTATGATATGAGCAGGACTTGACCTGATATTGCTGGCTCTAAAGATGCAAGAGAGCTATGAGCCCAGGAATTCATGTAGCCTCCAGCTGGAAATGGCAAGGAAATGGATTCTTCCTTGGAACCTCCAGAGGGAACAGAACACCTTGACTTTACTCCAGTGAGACCCATGTCAGAGTTCTGACCTACAAAACTGTAAGATATATTTTTTTAAGCCAATAAGTCTGTGGCAATTTGTTACAGCAGCAATAGAAAATTAGTATCACTTGTCATTTTATCCGTGTGCTCTCTAAATTTGAATCAGGTATAGTTCAAAGTGCCCTTTTTCTTTACGATTTTTTTTCAATGCTTTAGAACAGATTTTAGGGAAAAAAACTCACAGAAGTTCGATAAAATTTACTTGTAATATTGTGATTTTTATGCTTTAAAAAATATTTATTTATTTGAGGGGGCGCAGAGGGAGAGGATCCTCAAGCTAACTCCCCACTGAGCAGGAAGCCTGCTGCGGGCTCACGACCCATGAGATCATGACCTGAGCTGAAATCCTGAGTTGGATGCTCAACCAAGTGAGCCCCCTAGGCACCCCTCTCATACCTTTTTAAAGGAAAAAATATTTGATTCCCTTTTCAATTTCTTTGTGACATCCCTTTTTCTACGTTATACTTTTCATGAATATGTTTTGTCTTATTAGATGGAAGGAAGCTTCTTGAAGGCATAATCTGATTTATCTGGGTATCAGAACTTAGTATGTAAAAGAATGCCTGGCACAGTGAAATGCAAACACTTAATATATGCATGTTTTATTCAATTTTGTGCCCATTGTTTATGAAAACTAATTTCAAATACATGTACTCATTCAGGCAGCCACGTTGATTAGGCAACTCCGGTAATGTGGTGAATGAGCAGAAGCTTTGCAGTCAGACTCAAGTTGCATTGTGGCTGAGCTACTTTTCTAACTCTGTAACTTTAGACAGTTGTTAAACCTTTCAGAGACCTACTGTCCTCACTAGTACCATAGTGATAATAGTACTTTGTAGGCTTGTTGAGAAAATGAAAACGAGGCATTGTTTGTAGAGCGCTTAGCATATTATCTAATGCCCAATAGTTGCTTAATAAGTGATGCTTGTTATTATAATGACTATTGAAAGGATTTTACTTAAAACTGAACAGTGTTTTTCAAAAATGAGTCATCTCTTTTGGTCTTGTAATTTTCTAGGCTTTTAGGTAATTCTCCAATCTGTTCAAGGCTTCTGTAGTGCTGTACGTTAGTTGGTGGATTCAGACAAGTATTCCCATGGATAGGGTTTTACTCATCACTTGGAATGTAATAAAAGCAATAGTGGATGTGCTTTTGTGGACCTAGAGAAGTCAGTCCTTTAGAAACCGAACTATGTTTCAAGGGTTTTCTTCCCACTTAATGATGAAATAACCCTAATCTCTTCCTACTCTTACATAACTTGGTTATACTGCTGTTGGGAAAGGTTGTGGAAAAGATGTGACTGCCAGTTGATCTATGAGCTGGATCTGGGGGATTGGAGATGCCTCACACTCTCCCTTTTTCTTGGAATGTGCATTCTGCTTCCCTTTCCCACTCCCACAGGCTGCTCCAAGGACATAGCCTTGAGATAATGATGTGGTGTTGAGAACACCTGAACGATAGGCATGATTGAATCCAGTTAAGGCCTTTTTATAAGCTGCTAAGATTTCGTGAGCAGATGCAGGGATCCATTCGTCTGTGTAATAAGTTCGTGTAATAAGTTCCCTTTGCTTATTAAAACTGCCACCTACCAGACTGGAGTGACCTCTTTCTTTGGTCTCTACCTGCCCTTCACATTCAGGGCCTGTTTCAGATTACTTCCAGGAAGCTCTTGAGAGGGTTGTGAACCAACAACTACCTCATATTAACTGCTGTCCTTTATATTTATGGAAACTCTTTGATGATTAATGGATAGTTGAATCAAACATACTGAGGAAGTGGTTACCCATCTTGATGAATTCATCTTATAAAGAGACAAAATCTTATTGTCTTGAGGTTTGTTTTGTAGTTTCCATTGAAATCTTGCAGGGTAGGTTGTAGTGGATTGGGTATCTTTTATGTTATTTTCTGGGAGGAAATTATGTCATAGGGGAGAAAATTGAAGATGAGAAAATTGAATGCCGACTATTTAATTGCTCAGTAAGATTCTGAGGAGTGGATATTAAATTTTGAATTGGTGGTAGGTGGTGGAGATAAGATGGTCAATGTGCATGGGAGGCACAGGATAGTCAGGACTAAGAAAAGAGGAAGAGGACTATTAATGGCTATTTGCTAAAATAAATAATAGAAACTGTGTGCTGATCATACTATGTGACAAGAGTGTGTTATTTGCTTTACAGGAACTTGGTAAAGCTATCAGAGTAACCCTGTAAGTGAATTTTGTGGATTAAGAAACAGGTCTTATGAAGAAATTTGCCCCAAATTTCAGTGTTTAGTGGTAGAAACCTATCTGCAAAGTGGTTGGCATACTGTATCCCTTACATGAATTAAAAAGCTGCTGGAGCACTACTTCTCTTGTGGAACCACAGAGGTCAACTAGATGAATCTTCCTTAGATGTAGCAAAGCTAATGATTGTGTACAAGTTTCAATTCTTTATTGTCAATGAGAGGGAGGTAGGGATTGGATAGCATTGATAGAGACGTGGTGAGAAAGTATGATCTGAGATTAAGATAGAACAAATTTAAATGGGCAGGAGTAAGTAGAGGAGAGAAAAATTCTATGGCTCCAAATCACTTAATATTGATCTAAGTGACATTTTCTACAAAACAATTCAGACTTTTCTAGAGTATAAATTGACCTATATCCTAATTTTGAGAATGTATTAATAAACAAAACTGGACCACCCCACAAAATTCATAAGCTAAATGTAAATATCAGCCATGGTCCTGAGTCCTCTCAGTTGGATTTTGTAAGGTCAGGTGAATTTATTTATAATATATAAATTTATACTTATTGATCACTTGCTTTGTTGCAAGGCACTTTGCCAGGCTGAAGATACAGAATAGATGAGGGCCTTGGCCACACATATAGATAAGGAAAAAGATAAACATCAGATAATTGGTTATGCAGAGAATTTAGGGTGACGTGAAGACTACTTGATAATGTGGACTGGGAAGCATGCCCTAGGAGGTGACATGTAAGCTAAGACCTGGATAACAAAAATGAACTACTCCTACAAATCCATAGTAAGAGGAAGAAATTCTAGGCAGAAGGACTAGCTAGTACAAAGGTAGGCACAGGCTTGTTGACATTTGGCACTTGGGTGATGGGGGCTATCCATATTTGAATAAATTGTATCTAGATTGGTGATGAACATAACATAATGCCAAAGGTCATGTGAACAGATTTCATTGTTATGTACCACCAGATGCTGCAGTGCAGTATGGTATTTTGCAATTTTAAAGTTTTTGTTGCCTCCTATTAAAGCTAATGCATTTTTTAAAAAATTTACATTGTCAGCCCTGAAAAGCACAACACATATCCATTCCTTATAGGACCTAGTCCAGTGTAATAATGCAGTAATTAGATCTCAACTTATGAGTCAGTATTGAGTGAATGGTCAAAACAACTTTGCTTTCAAACATTGCCACAAACTGTATTCCTAATTTGAATTCCTATTTTACAAATAATCCTCATGACTGTTTAGGGACCTCAAGGGCTAGTTGTGAAAATTCATCATTACTCAAAACAACTCCAAGTTTATTTCTTAAGTAATACTGTATATAATCTAAAATGACCTGTTAAAATATCTATGCTTGCTTTCTTGTGAATTTCATGCTTCACATTCTTTGGAAAGTGAACTTAATCTATAGATGATTATTATCCCCCTGTATTTGTCTGTAATACTATCTCTACACCAAGGATGTTAAAATGGTGTTGCCTCTTCACATTTGAGAGCTTTTAGGGAGAAAAACATTTCATTAAAAGGACTTGTTTTGACTTCTTGAAGTATAAAATTGATATTAGCAGTTTTTATATGTGTCCAGTTTTTATATGTGTCCAGGCAAGACTAAAGAGATGATTTATGACATCCTAACTCCCATTCCATAGCTTTTAATTCCAACTGGCACCGTTCTCCATGCCACTGGGGTCCCCCCCGTCTTGGTAATACTTCTGGTTACACAACCTCCAAATGATCGTATTTCCTCTTGATCATTGTTTTCTTCTTTAAAATTCCCAGGTCCTTACTGTTTGCACAGCAACCTCTCTGGGACATTAATCGGTGCTAATGCTTCAGTGAGTTTAGAAAACAAACCTGTGTTTTTACAGTCAAGCCGTATCCCCTCTGTCTTAGGTCTGTTTCCTTCAGCATTTCTTCTTGCAGGGAGGCTCTAGGAATTTGATCCACCTGCCTCTCTTCTTGTCAGCAATCACCCATCTACCTTATTTTCAAGGAATGGTTGGTTCATCCATGTTTGGCTTTGGGAAATGTTAGTTCTTGGCTTCCTAGTGAAAAGGCCTGTGTTAATTAGGAGACGGTTTGTTGTTGCTGTTGTTGACTTTATCTTCTCTACATTTAACCTGTGTCGGCAAATTCCCTCATCCAAAAAGGATGTGTTACAGAGCAAGAGTTTGAAGAACTAAATTAATATTGGCCAGGGCCATATTTCTATCCTTTTTCTTAGGTACAGGGCAATAGGCCTAGCTGAAGCCTGGCATTAATTAGCTGTGAGAAAGATTTGTAGGTGTAGGGAACAATTACAAAGGGCTTAAATGTGGATTCTACAATAGCTTCATATAGAATATCTCTGTGCCCACAAATCATTTTCTTATGGATATCTGTTTTCCCCATGCCAGCTCAAAGACCAACAGAATGTTATCAGGACACCATTGAATGATTTACTTGGTTGTGACTGCCTTTAGTAAGTGAGACATATATGCAATAAAAGTATGCAAGTATATTCTCCTGACTTTTCTCCTTAAAGAGCTTCAAAAACTATTGGCATCGTTTTATATTTTGAGCAATGCTCCGTACCATTTTTATGGTTTACATGGGCATTCTAATCCTGTAATATGAACAAATTTGCTTCATAGCCTTTTCATTATTTATGACAAATTCAAGAAATGATTCTGCAGTCAATATCTATGACCTAATTTTTTGGATTTTAATTTAAATTTTAAATTTAAAACTTTTAAAATTTAAAATTTAAATTTTAATTAAATTTTATTTTTTTTAAATTTTAAAATTTAAAAACATTTTTGAAATTTTTAAAATATTAAAATTGTTTAAATTTTAATTTAAAAAACATAGGTACCGGGGCGCCTGGGTGGCTCAGTGGTTAAGCCTCTGCCTTCAGCTCAGGTCATGATCTCAGGGTCCTGGGATCGAGTCCCGCATCGAGCTCTCTGCTCAGCAGGGAGCCTGCCTCCTCCTCCTCCTCTCTCTCTGCCTGCCTCTCTGCCTACTCATGATCTGTCTGTCAAATAAATTAAAAAAATCTTTAAGGAAAAAAAATTATTTAAAAAACATAGGTACCATTTTGGACCACTGATGGACCCAATTTTAGAAATTGTTAAAACCTATGATATTAAGTAGTTGTCAATATTTCTGAGTACTAAAAGGATGCAGGAACATTAATCAGAAATGTTTTATATGGCAAAAAGTAGAATCGCTTTCTATTAATTGGACAAAAGTGTTATGGTTAAAAAAATTCAAGTTAATTTGAACCCTGCTGAAGTTGACCAAAAGTTAGCACTCAACAGTGCTAGATGTAACAAGATTCTTAGTTGAAAAATGCATACTGAACTAAACTCATTCTTAAATTTAGGATGATAAAACATTTAAATCTAAGTTCAAGGTAAAGTCTTCCAATTTTGGGATATGAATTTCTCTAATAAGAAAAATAGGGTTTAGGAAACCTAATACTTCCCTCCTTTTATAATATTTAGAGGTCCTTAATGAAATTGTTAGCTGTTGCAGCTTCTTTGTATATTGAGTATTGTGTAATATAGGTTACCACTAATCTTGGGGAACTTTGTTGGCAGTGGATCATGGACATGAAATTTTTGTGAACCATTATGGAGATTAGTGCAATTCAGGTTTTTTTGGAAAAATCAAATTTTTAAAATACATTCTTTGTAATAAATGTTTTTTTAAGTACGAAAAATTTGTTTTCCACCTTTGCTATTGCCTAACAATTTGTAACACCAAAACGGAACCAAATGTTAGTGTGTGGACCCTTGAAGAGGAATACCATTCTAGCACTGTGCCCAGAAAAATGTGGGGAAAATGGAGTGACAGCTTGGTTTCCTCCCCCACTTTTTTTTTTACCCACCTTTTACAATCAGAGAATTGGTTTGTAGCTTGCACTTTTCTAGAGAGATGAACAATACATTCCTCTTACCCACAATGTGTTTGTAATTTGTTGAACAGTTGTCTTTAAAAATTTTTAGATTCTGTTTCATTTTTGGTAAACAAATTAAGGGACTTGAGCAGGGGCAAAGGTTTAAGGATCAGTAGGCAAACATTCCTAGATAGAGATGTTAACCCTATATAGGATGCTTGTCTTTTGTTAGATCATCAGCTCCATGAAAGCAGGGGACTATGACCACCCCAATCCTAATGTTTCCCCAGCATACCGTATATGGTAAAGTTCAAACATTCGTTCAGTGGATTAAGAACTGTTTGACATCATGAGAAAGCCATCTGCTGCCATAAAATAACTAATACACTTAACTATCTTTGATAAAAGTAACTTCCAAGGAAAGGAGGAGACCTACAATGAACCAGAATTTATGGAGGCTGTTGTCCCCGGTTCTTTGATAAACAGCATGACAATATGTAACAATATCGTACTCACTTGAACTCTCTGAATTTTGTGCATCAATTCCTGAAATTAAGGAATTTGAGTAGGTGAACCTAGCTTGAAAATTCTGGAGGTCATTCAAATTTTAAACTGCTTCCCAATTTTGAAATCACTTAGTATAAAAGTCAAAGAGCATAGCACTTTCAGGTTTTAAGTAATAGACAATGAATATTAGAAAATTTAAAATTTTTAATAAATGTGCTTTGTTCACAAAATGTGAAAAAATACAACAAACACAAACATACATTTTCAGATATGCCATCTCCCACCATTTGGCAAATATGATATAAACCATTTTTTATCAAGTCATGATCCTGAAGAATCTAATCAAATGATCATCATTTATTTCTGAAACTCCAAATTATTTTGGAGAATCCTGTTCTGAGACAGGAGACCCCTTAAAACTTATTTAGTAAATCATTCTCAAGAGTACCCATTCAGTATTAAAAGGCTCTGTTAACTTCTCTTGTCATTACATATATCTTCTGGCACCAAGCCACAGGACTGCTTATATTTTAACACATAAATGTTAAACTGGCTTTGGTGGAATATGTATTAGTTTAAATCCTGTACCAACCTAATTTGAAGCTGAATGTATAGTAACAAATGACATTTATAAATCCAAACAAATTTATACTAAGTGGGAGTAGGTTTTATAAAGAGACTTTTCTTTAAAGTACTACTTAAAATACATCATGCACACTTTGGAGCATAAGCAGAATCAACATCTGTAAACAATCAGAAAAATTTATAGCACCAACATGTTAGCTGTAACACAAAGGCTGACTCCAAGGTCATACTTATACCAGCCTCTCAAAAGCCCGGTTTTCATTTACTTTCAAAGCACTTTAATTAGATATATTGTTTTCTTTGCCCTTAAGATCATATTTCGCCAAATCAAAGGAAATGGGCAATATGGGTAAAAGAGGTACTACCAAAACATAGTAAACACAGTTTTGTGTTATCTGAATAGAGTGGGTTTTTTTCCCATTCTTTTGGGGGAGATAAAGATGGGACCTACAATGCTTAATTGGAAAGAAAACTCAAATCTTAATTATTAAGGGCTCTGAGGCTATTGAAAATAAATGAAACATTTCTAGTTACTTTTGGCATATTTGAGCAACCATTGTTTATTGCATTCATTCAACTGACTTTTTAGGTTAATTACAATCCTGTTACTTTCATTAATTTAGAACATGAAATTTAATTTGAAATATCGGGTATATATACCCAAACACTGGTATCTTAAAGGGTAATTTTATATTTCTAAATAAAGTCTGACATTCAAAGTTAACTACAGCAACTCACAATAAGCACAAAAACATCAATTTTACCAGAGTAAAGAAGTGCAGTTTATGAAATTTAAGGATCAACTATTGAAAATGCAAGTTTCCTTGAAGAACATACATACACACGCGCGCGCGCACACATAACATTAACCATGGATTCTGAAACTGTGATACTTCAGTGCAAAAACCTCAGTATGAGGTAATTTTAATGTAATAACCACTTGAAAAAAAAATCCACACAGTGGCACTCTTAAAAACGACAGTTTACATGACAATTGCTGGCTGACAAGACAATGTGGACCAAATGTTCTTAGCTATTTAAACTAATCTTGTCTTGTTTGGACATATTTTTCTCCTTAATCATTTGCTTCTGATTCAGAAACACAGAAAGTCATTTATCAATGTGGAAAGGGAAAATTCCCACAGCCAACTAATGGTTTATATATTCAAAGAAAATTTTCTGCTAGAATTTTGATAGAAACTAGAATACCGAAAGGTCAAAACCATTTTATGAGATTGCTAGCAGAGGGTTAATTTAAAATTTTTCTATATAATTCCAGACTTGTAGTGCAGCACACCTCCTTAATGGAAAGGTGAGAACCCTAATAAGGTTGGTCTAGACAGAACATAAACTCTTACAAGTGCAAACCCTTTCACAAAGGTGTTTCAGGTCAGGATCGAGTATTGTTCCTTGCTTAAATAGAAAATTTTGTAAATGAAACCTAAAATTAAAAAAGGTAAGAGTGAACTCTCACAGTTAAATATACTTAACACCAAGGCCTAAATCAATATGAAAGATATGAACATTCTACTTTGGCAATGGTGTTTATTGTACTGTACTAATGAAATTAGAATACATACTTGGGGGAAATTTTTCCCCAAATGTCTGATGCTGCCAAATGAGCAAAAAAGAAAAAAAAAATCAATTCCAGAAAGTTGAGGAAACGCTGGATCACCAGACAAAACTGAACAGAAAATGGCTTTCTGTAACAGATAACAATTTAGCTAGAAAAGAGAATAAGTGCATCACAAAACAACTAAACCAATCTATCTCTGTCACATTTAACTTGTGAGTAATCAAAGTGCAAGCTACAGCTTTCTACATATCTTTCTCATTGCAATGGTTTAAAGTCAACACTGAAAAGATTAAAAAAGAAAAATACATAGCAAGTTATGCTTCATTTTCACAATAGCACTAAAGAAAAAAGGTACCTTTCTATAGTATCTTAGTGCTAAATGCTAAAGTAACAGTGGTTTCTGCTATGACAGGAGTCACTCTGCATGAAACTTTAAGCTTTCTATATAAGAATAAATTTTAAAATCCAGAAGTAGAAAAAAATAGCAAACTCTGTAAACCTTTGCATTTCTTCTATGCAAACCAGGTTTTAAGTACTGAGTTCATGTTAGTATTTCTGATTAGTGTAAGGAATTAGTTTAGAAGTCTGGACTGAAAGGGCCTTTTGCTTTGCTATTAACTTAAAAGTAATATGGGATCTTCTAGCTCATAGAAAGGAATAGAGCTGGTTTGACTTTCTCCAGAATCTGAGTCGTATGGAGCATCAGGGAGCTCTGTGAAACCATATGCTAGTTGTTCATCTTCCATATCTGATCGAACGTAGCAGGAAGGGTTAGAATATTCCTCTTCTTCTATACTGTTGAAATCTTGAGGAATATATAACATCCCTGGGTAGTTCCTACTAACCAAGTCACTTGTGGTTTTTAGGGAGATTTTTCTAAATGCCATCAAATGCATATGTGAAAATTTTGAATACTTGAAACGTTTAAAGCCCAGGGATTCTATAGCAATCTTCCAGCTTTTCATCATCATAGCATGACGGTTCTGATGGGAGGAATCAGGTGTGATGATAAGCAATAAACCATTTAACACTAACAGTTCATGGGCTTTCTTGCAGCAAATCCATCGTTGGTAAGGCGATGGAAAATAAGAAAGGAGGAGAGAGAAAACCACCACATGGAAAAGTTCTCCAGGAAGAGAATCAATAGGGTTTTTCAGCTGCTTCAAAAAGGCATCTATAGCATCCTGTGCAAGCTGGAGTGGCTGCTGAAGCTGCAAGTTCAGGAAGTCACATTTATATACACTCTGCAGAAAGGGAAAAACAAGGCATATTCAGAATCTGAAGATCACTTCCACCCTATTACACAGATTTTACACCACACAGTGTCACAGCATTTCTACATTATCCAAGCTTTAATTCTTAATTTTTCCCTTCTACGTGATTCCACTTGCACAGACATTCAAACTAAACTTTTACACAATAAAATTTCAAAGAGATTATAATCAAGCCTAGAGAATTTCTTCTCATTAAACTAAATATTTCTGCCTAACAATTTGAAATTTAATTTGGATAAGAGCTTACTAGAAAGATTTATCTAAACTTAGTCATATTTACTTTCACTTCAACATTTATAGTTAACAAAGACCAATATAAAAACTTTAAACAATACTATTAAATAAAGATGAATCGAAAAGGATAATGAAAGAGGCATTATACATTTGTAAAAGCAGAGCACCAAAACTTTTCAAGGTCATGAAAAATGTCTTTAAACCATTAGCTCGAATCATCTTAAAAATAATTTTAGTATTACATTTATTCTATTAAACAACCAGAATAAAAAGTTTTAAAATTAGATAAAAATTAGTGTTCTTTTAATATAATAGTTATTAACTAACAATGATATGGACTAATACTTTATTCCCTCATTCTTGCTAGTAGGTAGACAAGCTGAGCACATAATTATGTGGACTATCTATTAGAGAAAGTAACACATAACATGAAAAAAGAAAAATGTTTTTCTCCTTCCCATTGCTTCCCCTTCCTCCATTTTTTTTTCTTTTTTTAAATGATTGGAGGGTGTGAGAGTACATGCCAAATGGGAGGAGGGGCAGAGGGAGAGAATCAGCAAGCAGACTTTACCTGAGCAGGGAGCCCAACACAGGGCTGGATCTTATAATCCATGACCTGAACCAAAACCAAGAGTTGGAGCCACCTAGGCACCCCCACCTTTTTTTCCTCTTAAGATAACTTCAGTATACTGGTGTACAAACAAGGAGAACTGACACACAAGTATATTTAAAGGGTACTTATTGATAAGTTTTGTCATTAAACATTCATGAAACCATGAAACGACAATCAATGAATAGACCTAACACCTCCAAAAGCTTCCTCCCTGAGCCTTTACAATCCTTTCCTGGTACCCTTCTTGTTCTTCCTGGCTACCAGGCAATTGTTCATGTGATTTCTATCATTACAGATTTAGTTTGTATTTTTTTTTTAAAGATTTTATTTATTTATTTGACAGAGAAAGATCACAAGTAGGCAGAGAGGCAGCCAGAGAGAGAGAAGCAGGCTCCCCGCTGAGCAAAGAGCCCGACTTGGGGCTCGATCCCAGGATCCTGAGACCATGACCCGAGCTGAAGGCAGTGGCTTAACCCACTGAGCCACCCAGGCGCTCCAGATTTAGTTTGTATTTCATAAAATTTTATATGAATGGAGTAAGAATAATGTCTTCTTGATTTGCCTGGCTTCTTCCACACAATACAATTATTTTGAGATTCATCCACTCTTTTGCATCTATATCTATATCTATATATCATCTATACCAGTTGACTCTTGTATATTGCTCTCCTATCTTGCAACCCTGCTAAACTCATTTATTCTAGTAGCTACTCTGTAGATTCCAAGGAATAATTTAATGGATGATCAATGTCATATATGAATAAAGACAGTTTCGGTTCTTTCCAATCTTGATGCCTAGTATTGCTTTTTTCCTGACTCTATTGCTCTGCTAGCATATTGATTCTGAATCATTTCCATGAAGTTGTAACATTCAGCAAATTATGCAGTGCTGTATATTCACTTCATTGCGGTAGTTCCCATCATGTAAGTTGACTTTAATATGTATTTTAAGTCAGGTATTAACTGTTTAATAAAATCTATCTATTGACAGTTTATTCTTTGCTATTGAATTGTGAGTTTTAAAATATATTTTAGATAGTAGTCCCTTATCTGAAGTAAAATGATTTGCAGATACTTTCTTCCATTCTGTAGGTTGCCTTTTCATGCTGTTACTCGTTTCCTTTGTAGAAGCTTTTTAGTTTGATGTAGTCTCGTTTGTCTATTTTTGCATTTGTTGCCTTTGGTTTTGGTAATCAGATTTAAAATATCACCATGACTGATAATCAAGATGATTACACCCAAGTTTTCTCAGAGGAGTTTTATGGCTTTCGATCCATGTTCAAGTCCCTAATCCATTTTTAGTTTTGGTGTGTAGTGGTCCCATTTCATTCGTTTGCATATGATGTCCAATTTTCTCAGCACCATTTATTGAAGAGACTGACCTCCTTCCCTCTGTATATTCTCTGCTCCTTTGTTATAAATTAATTGACCATATATACATGGGTTTATTTCTAGGCCCTCTCTTCTATTTGTTCTATGTGTAGATTTTAATACCAGTATCCTAGAGATTTAATCATCATAGCTTTGTAATATAGTTTGAAATCAGGTAGTGTAATGCCTCCAGTTTCTTCTTTCCCAAGACCATTTTCACTATTTGGGGGTCTCTGATGATTCCAATTAAATTTTAAAACTGTTCTGTTTCTGTGAAAAATGACACTGCAATTGTGATAGGGATTGCACTGAATCTGTGAACTGGTTTGGGTAGTATGATATTAAACAACATTCTTTGAATCTATAAGCACCGATCATCTTACCATTTATTTATATATTCAGTTTCTTTTATTATTGTAGTTTTCAATATACAAGTCTTTCACCTCCTTGGTCAGATTTATTCCTTGGTACTTTATTCTGTTTGACACATTTATAAATGGAATTGTTTTCTTAATTTTTTTTTTTTTTGTATTTTACTATTAGTGTATAAAAATACAATGTGTTGATTTTTTATCTTGCAACTTTACTGGATTTCTTTATTCTAACAGTTTCCAGATTTTAATCTTTAGGATTTTTATGTATAGTATAAGTTATCTCCAAATAGTGCCAGCTTTACTTCTTTCTTTCCAATTTGGATGCCTCTTTTCTTTTCTTGCTTAATTGCCTTGGCAGTACTTACCCTCTACTGAATAAAAGTGGAAAGAGTGGGTATCCTTGTCTTGTTCCTGATCTTAGCAGAAAAACTGAAAAGCTTTTCACAGTTGAACATGATGTTAGCTGTGGGCTGGTCATACTTAGCCTTTCTACTATGTTGAGGTACGTTCTCTCCCTAACCACTTTGTTGAGAGTTTTTATCATAAGTGATATTGTATTTTATTAAATCCTTTTCCACATCTATCAAAATGAAATGATTTTTATCCTTTATTTTGTTACTAAGGTGTGTTATATTGATTTTGTGGATATTAAACCATCCTTGCATCCTTGGAATAAATCCCACTTGATACATTCTTTTAATGTACTACAGAATTCAGTTTGCTTATATTTTGTTGGGGATTTTTGTATCCATGTGTTAGGGACACTGTTCCTGTAATATTTTTTTTTTCTTTTCATGTGGAATCCTTGTCTGGTTTTAGTATCAGTAACGGGATTGAAGCAGTGATCAAAAACCTCCCCAAAAACAAGAGCCCAGGACCTGACAGATTCCCTGGAGAATTCTACCAAACATTCAAAGAAGAAATAATACCTATTCTCCTGAAGCTGCTTCAAAACATAGAAACAGAAGGAAAACTTCCAGACTCTTTCTGTGAAGCCAGCATTACCCTGATCCCCAAACCAGGAAAAGACCCCATCAAAAAGGAGAATTTCAGACCAATATCCCTGATGAATATGGATGCCAAGATTCTCAACAAGATCCTAGCTAATAGGATCCAACAGTACATTAAAAAGATTGAATCCCACCATGAATAGGTGGGATTTATCCATGGGATGCAAGGGTGGTTCAACATTTGCAAATCAATCAATGTGATAGAACAAATCAGTAGAAGAGAGAAGAATCACATGGTCCTCTCAACTGATGCGGGAAAAAGCATCTGACAAGATACAGCATCTGTTCCTGATTAAAACACTTCAAAGTATAGGGACAGAGGGAACATTCCTCAACTTCAAAAAAATCTATCTATGCTTTCCTTATAAAATGAGTTTGGAAGAGTTTCCTTCTCTTATTTTTTGGAAGAGTTTGAGGAGGATTTTTGTTTGTTGGAAGGTTTTTGTTTTTAGCATTCATTTTTAAAAATTTAAAATCGATTAACATACAGTTATAACATAACTATTATTAGTATCAGAGGTAGAATTTAGTGATTCATCAGTTGCACAGAATACCCACTGCTCATTATATTAAGGATTATCCTTAATATCCATCACTGAGTTACCCCATCCTCCCAACCATATCCCTTTCAACAACCCTCAGTTTGTTTCCTAGTTAAGAGTCTCTTATGGTTTGTCTCCCTCTCTGATTTCATCTTATTTTACCTTCTCTTTCCCCATATTCATCTGTTTTATTTCTTAAATTCCACAGGAGTGAAAGCATATGATATTTGTCTTTCTCTGATTTATTTCACTTAGCATAATACCATCTAATTCCATCCACATCATTGTAAATGGCAAGATTTCATCCTTTTTGACAGCTAATATTCCATTGTTTATACCATATCTCCTTTATCCATTCACCTGTCAGTGGACATCTGGGTTCTTCTCATAGTTTGGCTATTGTAGCCACTGCTGCTATACACACTTCAAATCACTATGTTTGTATCCTTTGGAAGAGTACCTAGGAGAGCAATTCCTGGGTTGTAGGGGAGCCCTATTTCTGACTTTTTGAGGAAACTTCATACTGTTTTCCAGAGTGGCTGCACCAGTTGGCATTCCCACCAACATTTTAAAAAGGTTCCCCTTTCTCCACATCCTTGCCAACATCTGTTTCCTGACTTGTTAATTTTAGCCATTCTGATTGGCATGAGGTGGTACCTCATCACAGTTTTGATATGTATTTCCCTGATGCCTAGTGATGTTGAGCATTTTTTCATGTATTTATTGTCTGTTTGTATGTCTTCTTTGGAGAAATGTCTGTTCATGTCTTCTGCCCATTTCTTGATTGGATTATTTGTTCTTTTGGTGTTGGGTTTGAGAAGTTCTTTATAGATTTTGGATACTAGTCCTTTATCTGATATGTCATTTGCAAATATCTTCTCCCATTCTGTGGGTTCTCTTCTGGTTCTGTTGAGTGTTTCTTTTGCTGTGCGAAAGATTTTTATCTTGATCAAGAACCAATAGTTCATTTTTGCTTTTGTTTCTTGGCTTTGAAAACGTGTGTAGCAAGAAGTTGCTGCAGCCAAGGTCAAAGAGGTTGCCTATGTTGTCCTATAGGATTTTGATGGATTCCTGTCTCACATTGAGGTCTTTCATGCTGGAAGGTTTTTGATTATTGATTCAACACACTAAGCAGGACCCAGTCTGTTCAGATGTTCTATTTCATCTTAATTCAGTCTTGATAGGTTGTATGTTTCTAGGAATTTATTCATTTCTTATAGATTGTCCAGTTTGTTAACATACGATTGTTTATCACAGTCACCAGCTTTTACTTTCACTTATCTTTTCTATTTGTCTTTTTAGTCTCTATTTCATTTATGTCTGCTCTGATCTTCATTTCCCTCTTTCTATCTTTGGACTTTTTTTGTATTTTACCAAGTTCCGTGAGGTGTACAGTTAGGTTGTTTGAAACTTTTCTTATTTCTTGAGGTAGGCATTTATGGCTATGAACTTCTTAGAATTGCTTTTCCTGCATCCCATAAATTTTTTTTTTAAATTTTTTTTTTATTTTATTTTTTTATGTGACAGAGAGAGAGATCACAAGTAGGCAGAGAGGCAGGCAGAGAGAGAGGGGAAAGCAGGCTCCCAGCTGAGCAGAGAGCCCGATGTGGGGCTTGATCCCAGGACCCTGAGATCATGACCTGAGCCGAAGGCAGTGGCTTAACCCACTGAGCCACCCAGGCGCACCATGCATCCCATAAATTTTAATGTGTTCCATTTCTATTTTCATTGGTCTCAAATTATTTTTATTTCTCTTTTGATTTCTTCTTTGACCTACCAGTTGTTTAATAGCATTTTTAATCTCCACATGTGTAAATTTTCTAGTTTTGTGTAATTAATGTTTCCTTTCATACCACTGTGGTTGGAAAAGGTGGTTGAGGAAGAAGTTGCTGTGGCTGAGGTCGAAGCGGTTGCTGCCTGTGTTCTCCTCAAGGATTTTGATGGATTCCTTTCTCACATGGAGGCCCTTCATCCATTTTGAGTCTATTTTGTATGTGGTGTAAGGATATGGTCCAGTTTCATTTTTCTGCACAAGGCTGTCTAGTTTTCCTAGCACCATTTGTGGAAGAGACCGTCTTTTTTCCATTGGACATTCTTCCCTGCTTTGTCGAAGATTAGTTGACCATAGAGTTGAGGGTCTATTTCTGGGCTCTCTCTTCTGTTCCATGATCTATGTGTCTGTTTCTGTGCCAGTACCATACTGTGTTGATGATGACAGCTTTGTAATAGAGCTTGAAGTCTGGAATTGTGATGCCACCGACTTTGGCTTTCCTTTTCAACATTCCTCTGGCTATTTGGGGTCTTTTCTGGTTCTATATAAATTTTAGGATTATTTGTTCCATTTCTTCGAAAAAATTGATAGTATTTTGATAGAGATTGCATTAAATGTGTAGATGGCTTTAGGTAGCATAGACATTTTCACAATATTTGTTCTCCCAATCCATGAGCATGGAACATTTTTCCATTTCTTTGTGTCTTACTTAATTTATTTCATTAGTATTTTATAGTTTTCTGAGTACAGATTCTTTCTCTCTTTGGTTATCTCTCTCTCTCTCTCATAAGTAGGTTCCACACCCAGTGTGGAGCCCAACGTGGGGCTTGAACTCATGACCCTAAGATCAAGACCTGAGCTGAGATCAAGTATCTGATGCTTCACCAACTGAGCCACCCAGGAACCCCTTGATGAGTATTTCATTGCATATCTATCTATCACTTATTATTTATCCATTCATCTATTGATGGACACTTTGTGTGCTGCCATAGTTTAATCGTAAATAATGCTGCTATAAACAGAGATGGATATAGCTGTTTGAATTAGTGGTTGTGTATTTTTTGGGTAAATATCCAGTAGTGTGATTGCTGATTGTAGGGCAGTTCTATTTTTAAGTTTTTGAGGAACCTCCATAATGTCTTCCACAGTAAACGCACGAGTTTACATTCCCATCTGCATGACGGTTTCTTTTTCTCCACATCCTTGCCTACCCTTGTTGTTTCTTTTCTTCTTGACTTTCGCCATTCTGAAAGGTGTGCGGTGATATCTTGTTGTAGTTTTGATTTGCCTTTCCCTGATGAGTGATACTGAGTATTTTTTCATGTGCCTATTAGCCATCTGATGTCTTCTTTGGAGAAATTTCTATTCATGTCTTCTGCCCATTTTTAAATATTTGTGGTTTTGGTGTTGAGTTGTATAAGTTCTTTATATATTTTGGATACTAACCCTTTAATAGATATGTCAGTTGCAAATATCTTATACCATTCAGTAGCTTGTCTTTTTGTTGATCATTTCTTTTACTGTGCAGAAACTTTATTTTGATGTAGTCCCAATAGTCTATTTTTTGCTTTTTTCTCCTCCAGCCTTAGGAGAGCTACCTAGAAAAATGTTATGGTCCATGTCAGGGAAATGACTACCTCCTCTTTTCTAGGGTTTTTATGGTTTCAGGTCTTGCATTTAGATCTTGAATCTGTTTTGAATTTATTTTTGTGGATGGTGTGAGAAAGTGGTCCAGTTTCATTTTTTTGCATGTAGCTGCCCAGTTTTCCCAAGACCATTTGTGGAAGAGTCTCTTTTTCCTATTATATATAAATTCCTCCTTTGTTGAAGATTGACCATATAATTGTGGGTTTATTTCTAGGTTTTCTATTCCATTCCAACGATCCATGTGTCTATATTTATGTCAGTACTCCACTGTTAGATTACCACAGCTTTGTATTTTAACTTGGAAATCTGGAATTGTGATACATCTTCTATTTTTCAAGACTGCTTTGGCTATCTGGGGTCTTCTGTGGTTCCATACACATGTTAGGTTTGTTCTAGTTCTGTGAAAAATGCTATTGGTATTTTGATAAGGACTGATTTAAATCTGTAGACTGCTTTAGGTAGTACAGAATTTTAACAATATTTGTTCTCCCGATTCATGAGCATGGAATATCTTTACATTTCTTTATGTCACCTTCATTTTTCTTTCCTCAGTGTTTTATAGTGTCTCCTTCACTTCTGAATAACTTGGCCAGGTAGAGTATTCTTGGATGGCAGTATCTTTTCTTTCAGCCTTGTGAACATAAAGTGGTATACCTTCTGGCCTGCAAAGTTTCTGCTGAGAAATCTGCCTAGAGATTTATGGGAGTTCATTTGTATGCAGTAAGTTGTTTTTTTGCTTGCTGCTTTTACTATTTTCTCCATTTTCTATTCCTTTTTTTGCTGCTGTGTTGTCTTCACATTGATGCTTCTGCAGTTTCTAGTTTCATGTTGAATGCCTCTTATGTATTTTTCAGTTTATATTTTTCAGCTCTGTGACTTATACTTGGTACCTTTTCCATCTCTTTGTTGAAGTTCTCACTGTGTTAATTCATTCTTCTCTCCACTTTTATAAGTATCTCCATGACCATTACTTTGAATTCTTTAGTAGGTAAATTACTTACCTCTATTTCATTAATTTTTTTCCCCTGGAAGTTTTATTTATTTATTTTTTCTTTCCATTTGGAACATATTCCTCTCTTCATTTTGACTCTCTGTGTTGGTTTCTATATAGCAGATGACACCAAAGCCTCTTCCAGTTTTGAAGAAGTGGCCTCATGTAGGAGATGAAACTTGTTATTCAACTCTGTCTCAGTTCTTGGTTGTCTTTCAAACCTTTATGCTTGTCCAAGCAGGCTATTATATTTTTAATAGCTTCCAGTAGTTGAGGATATGCCAAGACCTGTCAGTGTCCTTGTAGGGGATGATGTCAGCACCTAGACTCAGGCTGACTGGAAGCCAGACCTCCAGGCTTCAGCTTTTAAATTTTATTTTTTATAAACATATATTTTTATCCCCAGAGGTACAGGTCTGTGAATCGCCAGGTTTACACACTTCACAGCACTCACCATAGCACATACCCTCCCCAATATCCATAACCCCATCCCCCCTCTCCCAACCCCCCTCCCCCCATCAACCCTCAGTTTGTTTTGTGAGATTAAGAGTCATTTATGGTTTGTCTCCCTCCCAATCCCATCTTGTTTCATTTACTCTTCTCCTACCCCCTTAACCCCCCATGTTGCATCTCCTCTCCCTCATATCAGGGAGATCATATGATAGTTGTCTTTCTCCGATTGACTTATTTCGCTAAGCATGATACCCTCTAGTTCCATCCACGTCGCCGCAAATGGCAAGATTTCATTTCTTTTGATGGCTGCATAGTATTCCATTGTGTATATATACCACTTCTTCTTTATCCATTCGTCTGTTGATGGACATCTAGGTTCTTTCCACAGTTTGGCTATTGTAGACATTGCTGCTATAAACATTCGGGTGCACGTGCCCCTTCGGATCACTACGTTTGTATCTTTAGGGTAAGTACCCAGCAGTGCAATTGCTGGGTCATAGGGTAGTTCTATTTTCAACATTTTGAGGAACCTCCATGCTGTTTTCCAGAGTGGTTGCACCAGCTTGCATTCCCACCAACAGTGTAGGAGGGTTCCCCTTTCTCTGCATCCTCGCCAGCATCTGTCATTTCCTGACTTGTTCATTTTAGCCATTCTGACTGGTGTGAGGTGATATCTCATTGTGGTTTTGATTTGTATTTCCCTGATGCCGAGTGATATGGAGCACTTTTTCATGTGTCTGTTGGCCATCTGGATGTCTTCTTTGCAGAAATGTCTGTTCATGTCCTCTGCCCATTTCTTGATTGGATTATTTGTTATTTGGGTGTTGAGTTTGCTAAGTTCTTTATAGATTTTGGACACTAGCCCTTTATCTGATATGTCATTTGCAAATATCTTCTCCCATTCTGTCAGTTGTCTTTTGGTTTTTTTAACTGTTTCCTTTGCTGTGCAAAAGCTTTTGATCTTGATAAAATCCCAAAAGTTCATTTTTGCCCTTGCTTCCCTTGCCTTTGGTGATGTTCCTAGGAAGATGTTGCTGCGGCTGAGGTCGAAGAGGTTGCTGCCTGTGTTCTCCTCAAGGATTTTGATGGATTCCTTTCTCACATTGAGATCCTTCATCCATTTTGAGTCTATTTTCGTGTGTGCTGTAAGGAAATGATCCAATTTCATTTTTCTGCATGTGGCTGTCCAATTTTCCCAACACCATTTATTGCAGAGGCTGTCTTTTTTCCAGTGGACATTCTTTCCTGCTTTGTCGAAGATGAGTTGACCATAGAGTTGAGGGTCTATTTCTGGGCTTTCTATTCTGTTCCATTGATCTATGTGTCTGTTTTTGTGCCAGTACCAGGCTGTCTTGATGACGACAGCTTTGTAATAGAGCTTGAAGTCCGGAATTGTGATGCCACCAACTTTGGCTTTCTTTTTCAATATTCCTTTGGCTATTCGAGGTCTTTTCTGGTTCCATATGAATTTTAGGATTATTTGTTCCATTTCTTTGAAAAAAAATGGATGGTACTTTGATAGGAATTGCATTAAATGTGTAGATTGCTTTAGGTAGCATAGACATTTTCACAATATTTATTCTTCCAATCCAGGAGCATGGAACATTTTTCCATTTCTTTGTGTCTTCCTCAATTTCTTTCATGAGTACTTTATAGTTTTCTAAGTATAGATTCTTAGTCTCTTTGGTTAGGTTTATTCCTAGGTATCTTATAGTTTTGGGTGCAATTGTAAATGGGATGGACTCCTTAATTTCTCTTTCTTCTGTCTTGTTGTTGGTGTAGAGAAATGCAACTGATTTCTGTGCATTGATTTTATATCCTGACACTTTACTGAATTCCTGTACAAGTTCTAGCAGTTTTGGAGTGGAGTCTTTTGGGTTTTCCACATATAGTATCATATCATCTGCAAAGAGTGAGAGTTTGACTTCTTCTTTGCCAATTTGGATGCCTTTAATTTCCTTTTGTTGTCTGATTGCTGAGGCTAGGACCTCTAGTACTATGTTGAAGAGCAGTGGTGATAACGGACATCCCTGCTGTGTTCCTGACCTTAGCAGAAAAGCTTTCAGTTTTTCTCCATTGAGAATGATATTTGCGGTGGGTTTTTCATAGATGGCTTTGATAATATTGAGGTATGTGCCCTCTATACCTACACTTTGAAGAGTTTTGACCAGGAAGGGATGCTGTACTTTGTCAAATGCTTTTTCAGCATCTATGGAGAGTATCATATGGTTCTTGTTATTTCTTTTATTAATGTGTTGTATCACATTGATTGATTTGCGGATGTTGAACCAGCCTTGCAGCCCTGGAATAAATCCCACTTGGTCGTGGTGAATAATCCTTTTAATGTACTGTTGAATCCTATTGGCTAGTATTTGGGCGAGAATTTTTGCATCTGTGTTCATCAAGGATATTGGTCTGTAGTTCTCTTTTTTGATGGGATCCTTGTCTGGTTTTGGGATCAAAGTGATGATGGCCTCATAAAATGAATTTGGAAGTTTTCCTTCTATTTCTATTTTGTGGAACAGTTTCAGGAGGATAGGAATTAGTTCTTCTCTAAATGTTTGGTAGAATTCCCCTGGGAAGCCATCTGGCCCTGGGCTTTTGTTTGTTTGGAGGTTTTTGATGACTGTTTCAATCTCCTTACTGGTTATGGGTCTGTTCAGGCTTTCCATTTCTTCCTGGTTCAGTTGTGGTAGCTTATATGTCTCTAGGAATGCATCCATTTCTTCCAGATTGTCAAATTTGTTGGCGTAGAGTTGCTCATAGTATGTTCTTATAATTGTCTGTATTTCTTTGGTGTTCGTTGTGATCTCTCCTCTTTCATTCATGATTTTATTTATTTGGGTCCTTTGTCTTTTCTTTTTGATAAGTCTGGCCAGGGGTTTATCAATCTTATTAATTCTTTCAAAGAACCAGCTCCTAGTTTCGTTGATTTGTTCTATTGTTTTTTTGGTTTCTATTTCATTGATTTCTGCTCTGATTTTTATGATTTCTCTTCTCCTGCTGGGTTTAGGGTTTCTTTCTTGTTCTTTCTCCAGCTCCTTTAGGTGTAGGGTTAGGTTGTGTGCCTGAGACCTTTCTTGTTTCTTGAGAAAGGCTTGTACCGCTATATATTTTCCTCTCAGGACTGCCTTTGTTGTGTCCCACAGATTCTGAACCATTGTGTTTTCATTATCATTTGTTTCCATAAATTTTTTCAATTCTTCTTTAATTTCCTGGTTGACCCATTCATTCTTTAGAAGGATGCTGTTTAGTCTCCATGTATTTGGGTTCTTTCCAAATTTCCTCTTGTGATTGAGTTCTAGCTTTAGAGCATTGTGGTCTGAAAATATGCAGGGAATGATCCCAATCTTTTGATACCAGTTGAGACTTGATTTAGGACCAAGAATGTGATCTATTCTGGAGAATGTTCCATGTGCACTAGAGAAGAATGTGTATTCTGTTGCTTTGGGATGAAATGTTCTGAATATATCTGTGATGCCCATCTGGTCCAGTGTGTCATTTAAGGCCTTGATTTCCTTGTTGATCTTTTGCTTGGATGATCTGTCCATTTCAGTGAGGGGAGTGTTAAAATCCCCTACTATTATTGTATTATTGTCAATATGTTTCTTTGGTTTTGTTATTAATTGGTTTATATAGTTGGCTGCTCCCACGTTAGGGGTATAGATATTTAAAATTGTTAGATCTTCTTGTTGGACAGTTCCTTTGAGTATGATATAGTGTCCTTCCTCATCTCTTATTACAGTCTTTGGCTTAAAATCTAATTGATCTGCTATAAGGATTGCCACTCCTGCTTTCTTCCGATGTCCATTAGCATGGTAAATTCTTTTCCACCCCCTCACTTTAAACCTGGAAGTGTCTTCGGGTGTAAGATGAGTTTTGTAGGCAACATATAGATGGGTTTTGTTTTTTTATCCATTCTGATACCCTGTGTCTTTTGTTTGGGCATTTAGCCCATTAACATTCAGGATAAGTATTGAGAAATATGAATTTAGTGCCATTGTATTGCCTGTAAGGTGACTGTTATTGTATATTGTCTCTGTTTCTTTCTGATCTACTACTTTTAGGGTCTCTCTTTGCTTAGAGGACCCCTTTCAATATTTCCTGTAGAGCTGGTTTGGTGTTTGCAAATTCTTTCAGTTTTTGTTTGTCCTGGAAGCTTTTAATCTCTCCTTCTATTTTCAATGATAGCCTAGCTGGATATAGTATTCTTGGCTGTATGTTTTTCTCATTTAGTACTCTGAATATATCATGCCAGCTCTTTCTGGCCTGCCAGGTCTCTGTGGATAAGTCTGCTGCCAATCTAATATTTTTACCATTGTATGTTACAGACTTCTTTTCCTGGGCTGCTTTCAGGATCTTTTCTTTGTCACTAAGACTTGTCAATTTTACTATTAGGTGACGGGGTGTGGACCTATTCTTATTGATTTTGAGAGGGGTTCTCTGAACCTCCTGGATTTTGATGCTTGTTCCCTTTGCCATATTGGGGAAATTCTCTCCAATAATTCTCTCCAACATACCTTCTGCTCCCCTCTCCGTTTCCTCTTCTTCTGGAATCCCAATTATTCTAATGTTGTTTCGTCTTATGGTGTCACTTATCTCTCGAATTCTCCCCTCGTGGTCCAGTAGCTGTTTGTCCCTCTTTTGCTCAGCTTCTTTATTCTCTGTCATTTGGTCTTCTATATCGCTAATTCTTTCTCCTGCCTCATTTATCCTAGCAGCGAGAGCCTCCATTTTTTATTGCACCTCATTAATAGCTTTTATTATTTCAACTTGGTTAGATTTTAGTTCTTTTATTTCTCCAGAAAGGGCTTTTATATCTCCCGAGAGGGTTGCTTTAATATCTTCCATGCCTTTTTCAAGCCCAGCTAGAACTTTGAGAATCTTCATTCTGAACTCTATATCTGACATATTACCAATGTCTGTATTGATTAGGTCCCTAGCCTTTGGTACTGCTTCTTGTTCTTTTTTTTGTTGTGAATTTCTCCGCTTTGTCATTTTGTCCAGATAAGAGTATATGAAGGAGCAAGTAAAATACTAAAAGGGTGGCAACAACCCCAGGAAAATATGCTTTAGCCAAATCAGAAGAGATCCCAAATCATGAGGGGTAGAAAGGGGATAAAAAGGGGTTCAGAAGAAAAAAAAAAAAAAAAAAGAAAAAAAAAAGAAAAAAAAAAGAAACTATTAAAAAAAGAAAGCCGATAAAAAATATAAAAAGGAAAAAAATATATATATATATTAGATAAACTATTTAAAAAACGTTAAAAAAAGAAAACGGTAAAAGTTAAAAAAATTTAGAAGAGAAAAAAAAATTGAAAAAGAGAAAAAAAATTAAATTAACTGCAAGGCTAAAGAATCATGGGGAGAAAGTCATGAGTTCCATGCTTTGCTTTCTTCTCCTCTGGAATTCCGCCGCTCTCCTCGGTATTGAAACTGCACTCCTTGGTAGGTGAACTTGGTCCTGGCTGGGTTTCTCGTTGCTCTTCTGGGGGAGGGGCCTGTTGTAGTGATTCTCAAGCGTCTTTGCCCCAGGCGGAGTTGCACCGCCCTTACCTGGGGCCGGGCTGTGTAATCCGCTCGGGTTTGCTGGGTTTGCTTTCGGGAGCTTTTGTTCCCTGAGCGCTTTCTGTAGAGTTCCGGAGGACGGGAGTGAAGATGGCGGCCTCCCAGTCTCCGGCCCGGAGGAGCCGAGAGCCCGGGGCCCCACTCCTCAGTGTGCCCTCAGAGAACAGCGCCCAATGACTCCTGTCACCCTGGCCTCCGGCCGCGCTCCGAGCTGACCGAGCCTGCGACCGGTTCAAGGTAACCCTGAGCTGAGAGTCACTCCTCGGCTCTGTCTCTGTAGCCGGCTTCCCTGTTCTAATACCGGTAAGCTCTGCAACACTCAGACACCCCCGATCCTTCTGTGACCCTGTGGGACCTGAGGCCGCGCTGACCCCGCCTGGGCTTCACCCCAGTTAAGCTTCTGGAGCGATGTCCCTCAGTGAAACAGACTTTTAAAAGTCCTGATTTTGTGCTCCGTTGCTCCGCTGCTCGCCGGCCCCTCCCCCCGCGGTCTATCTTCCCGTTGCTTTGGATTCACTTCTCCGCCAGTCCTACCTTGCAGAAAGTGGTTGATTTTCTGTTTCTGGAATTGCTGTTCTTCTCTTCAATCTCCCGTTGGATTTATAGGTGTTTGCAATCTTTAGATAAGCTATTTAGCTGATCTCCCGCTACCTAAAGTAGTCTCAGCCTGCTACTTCTCCGCCATCTTGACTCCAACACCCAGGCTTCAGCTTTTAAAAGTATGTAAATATATTACAGTCCTGTGGGACAACAAGTGTAAGGCTTCACTGAGAAGCAGGCCATCTGGAGGTATCCCCTGGGTGGGGGGTATGAGCTCCTTTTTGGGGACACTGACTATTACAGTGCCACAGAAGGAATACATGCTCCCTTGGCCACAGCCAGGAGATCAAGTTTGCAGCCTATTTAATGTAATTATTGATACACTAAGGTTTAGATCTGTAATTCCTTTTTACTTTGTCCCCTCTTCATTATAGCCTTTGATCTCTTTCTTCCATCTTTTGAATTAAATAAATTTATGATTTTATCTTATCACCCCATTGGCTTATTAGCTTTAACTCTTTTGTTATTTCAGTGATTGCTTTAGGATTTAATGTATGTATCTTTAATAATCTACCTTTAAGTATTTCACCACTTTAATATAAAAACCTAAAAATAGTTATTTTCCTTCTCTAATTTCATCCTTTGTGCTATTATTGTCAGACTTTTTTAAACTTGTAAACCACACTCCATATTATTCTTGTTTAAATGGATGTATTAGTTTGCAAAGACCGCTGTAACATAATACTGTAAACTGGATGGCTTAAACAGAAATGTATTTTGTCACAGTTCTAAAGGCTAAAAGTCTGAGATCAAGGTGTCTACAGGGTTGGTCATTTTGAGGGCTGTGAAGGAAAATCTGTTCATGCCTTTATTCTAACTACTGGTTGTTGGCAAGCTTCGTGTTCTTTGGCTTACTAGAACCATCACCCCTCTGCCTTCACATGACATTTTCCCTGTATGTGTGTTTCTAAGCCAGAATTTCTTTTTATAACATTACAATCATACTGAATTAGGCCCCACCCCACCTACTAACCTCATTTTAACTTGATTATCTCTGTAAAGACCATATCTCCAAATAAAGTAACACACCGAAAGTTAGGACTCCACATATCTTTTCAAGGAGGAACAGGACAGAATTCAACCCATAATAACGGTCCGGTGTCTTTCAGAGAGTTTAATTTAAAAAACTGCATTTCTAACAACTTTGTAGTTATCACTTCCTGTATTCTTCATCATTTTGTGTAGATCTATATTTGCACCTGGTTGAAGCACTTCTTCCTTAACATTTCTTGAAATGTAAACTGGCTGATGTTGAATCCCTAAAGCTTTTGAATGCATGAAAAATATTTTGTTTTTATTTTTGAAAGATATTTTTGCTTGGTGACAAATTATTATCCTTCACTATTTTAACATGCCCTTTAAAAAAATCTGGTTGCTTTTAAGAATTTCTCTTTATCACTGTGTTTTGATTTTGTGTTATGTGTTGGGGCGGGGTTGGTTACCATGTGCCTTGGTGTAATCTTGTTTCTTGAGCTGTGGGTTTGTTGAGCTTCTTGGATTTGTATATTTATAGCTTTTTATCAAGTCTGGAAAATTTTGGGCCATTATTTCTTTAATCTCCCTGCCTTGTGGGAGGGACTACAGTTATGCCTGTATTTGGCCACTTGATATTATCTCATTGCTCACTGATGTTCTTCCAGCTTAAATTCTTTTTGTATTTAATTTTGGATGGTTTCTGTTGTCATGTCTTCAATTTAATTTTTCTTCTGCAATATCTAACATGCCTTAATTCCATCTAGTATGTACTTCATGTCCTACATGGTAGTATGAAGTCTCTGGAAGTTAGATTTGGTATTTTTAAGTATGTTCTATGTCTCTAAACTTTTTGTACATACAGAATACAGTCATTCTGTGCCTATTTTAATGTCCTTGTTTCCTAATTTTAACATCTGTGTCAGTTCAGGGTTGGTCTTTGTTGATCATAGCCTGTTATTTCTTATTGGATGTCTAACGTGGATTTTTACCTTTTTGGGCACTGGACGGCATTGTATTGCTATGAATATTCTTGAGCTTTGTTCTGGGATGTAGTTAAGTTACCTGGAGACACTGATCTTTTTGGGTCTTCTGAGATTTGTTTTGGTGGGACTGGACCATGGTTTAGTTTAAGGCTAAATATTTTCCAGTACTCAGGTAAGACTCTTCTGTATACTCTACTTAAGGCACTGTGATTGTTTAGGTTTCCAGTATGCCTGATGGGAATAGGTACTATTTTCATCCTATGTTGAGTGCCAGGCACTATAACCTCCACTCCTTTCTAGTGCAGTTTGAGTCTCGTGTAGTTTTCTCACACATGTAATGTAGTGACCAGTACTTAGCTGAGTCCTCATCTTTGCCCTCCGAACTTCAGAGTTCTCCCTCTGTGCAGCTATCACATAACTGGTACTGTGTTCTCTGGACCCTAGCCATCTATGTTTAGTGCTCTCAGCTCAGAATCAGTTGGGCTATGCCTGGGATTCCCTCTCTGTGTCATACCCTAGAAACTCTCTGAAGGGCAAATGCTGGTGCAAGAGTAGGGCTCAACTCACTTGTTTTCAGTGATCACTGTTCTTTATCACCTGATATTCAATGTCTTGTAAATTACTTATATTTTGTCCACTTTCTGTTGCTTTAGGTAGGGGGAAAGAACAATCTGATCCTTGTTACTCCATTTTGCCTGGAAGTGAAAGTCTGATTCTATTACTGAACTTATATATAGCAGTTCTTTTGCCTTTCCCAATTACTTTAAAGTTCATGGCTCTCTATATACACAAGTTTAGTATTTATTTGAGCCCAAAGTTTAGATCAAATGGTTATCACATTTCAGCAGTCCCTAAAGGATATCTCTAACGTGTTTTTTGAGGAAGGAAGAAAATCCACATACAAAGCCAAATGCATTTTAAAGTATAGGTCCTGATGGCATAGGAATTCTTTGCCGTGACAAGCTAAAAACAGCTATTTTACCATAAAGCAAACATCTGTCCACCTTTCAGAAGTAGAGATAATGGTAATGGTTTGTTAGCATTTTTTCATCAAAATTCAAAGGATTCATATGAAAGTTCAATCTCTGGAACTTTTCAATAATAATGGTAAACATTTCTTTAACACTCTCTATGTAACAGATACTGTACTATTTTAATTACTTCTTAACTAGATATTACAACTGTCCTATGAAATACAGTCCATTACTAACCCCATCACAGAGATAAGAAAACTGCTTCAGAGTTACAACCCCAGGTTGAAATAAGATTCTATTCTTTTATTCATGATGTTGTTAATGAGTATGTACTAGGCACTCTTCTCAGTGCTAGGAATATAGCAGCAGGGTGAAAAATTTACACTGTAACACATTCTCTTTTTAACATTAAAAATGCAATTTATAAAAAATTTTGGTGCCTAATGCTTTATGAAAAGTAAATGGCAAACATGAATTTATCATTAAGAAAAATAATCTAATTTTAAAAGCAGAGGAAACATTTAAGTAGTTTCATCTACTAAGTACAAATAGCTGGGATTTCATAAAGTTTTAACTGTATCAAAAGCCCCTGCTCTTGATATTATTCCTTAATGGCTCTACATCACAGTACACTTCAGAAAAAGATACCTCAAACAAACAAAAAGCCCAAATCTTGAAGCTATCTGGAAATCACTGCAATCTACTAACGCCTCTGATTACAACAATAGATAAACAGGAAACAAATAAAAATCAGTATTATTTGACCAGTACCATATTTGTTAACTAAATGCTCAAAAATTTTCATGGAATATTTATTTGCTTCTGAACAGAAATTTCTTACCAACTTTTTCATAGAAAACACACTTGTTCTTTTAGGACTGTAAAGACAATGCTTTTCCTTGGTAATATCTTCAAAACAAAACAGAACTATGCATACCTCTACAGCAGGTACAATGTCTATGCCAACAGTTAGAAATTCTTCAAACTTCAGAAATGGGTTAAAGCAGCTGCCAACATCAAGTAATCTGATCTTTCCTGAGGTCTGTAGCAACCTAAAAATAGATGATTTTCAGTTCACCTTTTATAGGATAAAACAAAGGAAAAGTTCAAGTATTTGAGAAAAAGATCATATAAATCGTTGGCTAAATTTTTGGTCTCAAGATCCCTTTAGACATTTAAAAATTACTGAGGGCCCTAAAGACCTTTCATACATGTGGGTTGTACATTACCAATAATACCATATCTGAAATTAAAACTGAATAGTGAAAAAACATTAATTCATTTATTTAACATGCTGCAATAGGCTTTCTAAAAAATGTAAATTATACTCTTAATATGAAAAATCTACATTAGCTAGATAATAAAAAGTGAGGGATTATTTTATTTTTTCAAATGTCTTTAATGTCTGCTTTATTAGAGGACAAGAATTCTCATAAGGGCTTTGTGTATAGGTTGTTGTAACATCACATGCCCTGTGGTTTGGAAGACTCTACACTCATGAGAGAAAGAGTAATAGAGACAAATGACATCTCAATATTATTAAAATAATTTTTCACCCACAGAGATCCTGGAAGGGTCTCAAATCCCAAGACCACACTTTGAAAACTGTCCTTGTAGATAAAAGAATGCATACACAAATCAAATCTCATTAGTCAATTTAACAATGTCCTTGGACTTCACTTTGTCTCAGAAATTTTAAAGGAACCAAAAGAACATTATAAATAGTATTTTTAAACTTGTGAAAAAATTTTTATATATGTGCAAGAGCTTTCCTCATGGCCAAAAATAGTCATTTCTGGTTTTATATATCTTCTTCTAGTGTATAAAGTTGGTCATCTATAACCACCATCAATCCATCAATTTATGTAGCAGCAAGTAAGGATAAAGGAAACTGGATTTTATTGGACCCAAGCCTGTAGTCCTAGTTTTCAGATATTAAAGCAATAATAAAATTAAACTTCAGACATATTTCCTTTGATAATTTCCTTTAAAAAAACAAAGGAAAGAAAACATGAATCTTGTATAAAGGGCAGAGAGAACCAGTCCAGCTTCTCTTCCTTATACCTTGGCTATCAGTTTCCTTTGGATCCACTGGGAGATGTTAAAACTACAGACAGAAGTTTAAGCTCCTGAAAAACTCACTCTAAGTCAAAATAACAAAGTTGGCAATAAGTAAGGGTTATATTTTTTATGAAGAGCATAATGCCTAACATTTTATAGAAATGACTGCCATCACCATTTGATTATAAATGAATAGGACTCATTTGATAGAGTATATGGCAGGATATAGAGGGCTATCATTTTCCCTATCCATAGAAAGACTCAATACCTCTGATAATGCCTTCTAGATAAATGTCCATTCTTGAAAGGGAGTTAAAAGAGCTTCTCCAAGAGGTAATTTCCAGTACTGCAGCCCAAGAAAGCAGCTTAATATGTAGTTTGGGTGATGCATATAACAAAAAAAGATTAAGTTTGGTGATACTTGATATATCACAATATACTAGGCTCCAAGGCAGAAAGACACCAGCAAACATATGTGGCACAGGGTCCAAGCTGCTAAACAGAACAAAAGATCCAGTAGATAGGGGCCATAGAAATGCCTGGCATTTAGCTGACATCTGCTGCTGAACACAAATTTGAATACCCAAATCATAACCAGTTAGAATAAATGAGTATCTGTAACAATAATAACATATACACTCTTAGATACCCTAGCCTCAAGTAAGGATTACAGGGACTAAGAACAAGATATGCGGATCAAAACCTGATTCTGCCCTTTACCTGTGTGTAAAATGGGGACCATTATGGTGCCCACAGTTATGAGTTGTTTCCAGGATTAAATAGATAATGCATTTATAATGCTTCACCAATATTTGCTATATGGCAAGTGCTCAAAAGTGGTAAATAATGTTAGCTGTTTATGTTACAGATGGAATTTTTTTTGTGGTTAATCCAGTAATGATCTTCCTGAACATAGTAAGAGCAGAATTTGCCTCATATTAAATTATATGCTAGTAGATTCTGGTAAACTGGCTAGCAAATTCCTGGCAGTCTCTTAAAAAGTTCTTGTAAATTAAATTTTCTATCTGGATGGAGTATTCTAAATCATTCAAGTTAATTCAACATTATGATACAACCACCAATAACAGTATAATGGATTTAATCTCAGTATGTACCTAAATCCATTTCAAATTCTTTAGTCTAGCTCCTTAATTTTTTATTTTCATCAAACATATTTACAGTTTAAAGAATAATCACAAAGTGACATCCAAGTAATTACCATCCAGGTCAAGAAATGAAACACTGCCCACACTCTGAAAGCATAACCCTCTCTGATGACATCCTTCATCCCTCTGTGTAAATGCAGCCACTATCCTGATTTTCATGGTAATCATTCTCTGCATTTCCTTTTATAGTCCTACGACCTATGACCACATGCCTAAGCAATACAGTTTTTGTTTTTTTTTGAAATAGAGTGTGAGAGTGGGCAGTGGGGATGTACAGAGGGAGAGGAAGAGAGTTTTAAAAAATTTTTTTGAAGATTTTATTTATTTGAGAGAGAGTGAGACAGCATGAGCAAGGGGAGGAGCAGAGGGAGATGGAGAAACAGGCTTCCCACTAAGTCAGGAGCCTGACATTAGGCTCAATCCCAGGACCCTGGGATCGTGACCTGAGTCGAGGGCAGATGCTTAACCAACTGAGTCACCCAGGCACCCCTAAACAATACAGCTTTATACTGTATTTTCCTTCTGTGACATTCTTCTTTCATTTCATATTGTTTGTAAGAGTCATCTGCACTTCTCCAGTTAATTAACATTAATTACTGTATAGTAGTAACTGCATACACTATATCCCACTGGGATTTTTGAGAAGGACACTAAGTCTAAAGATCATTTTGGGAGAATTCACAGCTTTACCATACTGAGAATCTTTTAATTCATGGACATGGCATAGTTCTCCCTCTATTTAGTTTTTTTAAATTGTCTCCCATATCTTTTGTCCATATCTTTTGTTGGATTTGTATTTCTTGGAATCTCATTTTTTGATGGTATTACCATTTTTCCCTTATGGATAAATGTTACTTTTTTTTTTTAAGATTTTATTTATTCATTTGACAGATCACAAGTAGGTGGCGGGGGGGGGGGGAAGCAGGCTCCCTGCTGAGCAGAGAGCCTGAGGCAAGGCTCAATCCCAGGACCCTGAGATCATGACCTGAGCAGAAGGCAGAGGCTTTAACCCACTGAGCCACCCAGGTGCCCCAATAAATGTTACTTTTAAAAATACCATGCTTCACTGCTGGTTACATAAAGGAGGTCCATACTGTGACACATAGTAATTAAAATGTTAGAGGCTGGAGATAGAGAAAAGGAGCAAGAAAGAAGTAAAAAGTCACATACAAGGGAAACCCCATAAGGCAATCAGCTGATTTTTCAGGAGAAACTTTGTAAGACAGGGAAGACAGTAGCGTGATATATTTTAAAAAACTGAAAGGAAAAAAACCTACTACCAAGAATACTCTAGCCAGTGAGATTATCATTCAGAAATGAAGGACTGAGTTTCTCAGACAAATAAAAGTTAGAGTAATTTATCATCACTAAACCAGCCTTACAAGAAATGTTAAAGGGACTTCAAGTGGAAAAGAAAAGGTCATAAGTAGAAGAAAATTATCAATAAAATGTAAAATATGACAACATATTATAATGTGGCAGGGAGGGGGTAGTAAAAGTTTTTTAAAATGTTCAAACTTAAGTGGCCATCAACTTAAAACTGATATACTTAAGATGCTTTATGTGAACCTCATGGTAACCACAAACCCAAAACCTACAATAGAAAAAAATAAGGAGGGACGCCTGGGTGGCTCAGTTGGTTTAGCAGCTGCCTTCGGCTCAGGTCATGATTCCAGCGTCCTGGGATCGAGTCCCGCATCGGGCTCCTTGCTCAGCAGGAGCCTGCTTCTCCCTCTGCCTCTGCCTGCCATTCTGTCTGCCTGTGCTTGCTCTCTCTCCCTCTCTCTCTGACAAATAAATAAAATCTTTAAAAAAAAAAAAAAAAGAAAAAATAAGGAGAAAGAAAATCAAGCATAATACTACAGAAAGTCTTAGTCACAAGTAAAGAGAGCAAGAGAAGAGGAACAGAGAAGAACTACAAAATACAGGAAAAAAATAAACAAAATGGGGCACCTGGGTGGCTCAGTTTCAAGCCAGCTTCAACCTGGGTTGAAGCCTTGGCATTTGGCTCGGGTCATGATCCCAGGGTCCTGGGATCAAACCCAGCATCGGGCTCTCCCTGCTCCCTCCTCTCTCTCTGCCTGCCTCTCTGCCTTCTTGTGATCTCTATCAAATAAATAAATAAAATCCTAAAAAAAAATGTGGCTGAGATTAAAAAAAAAAAAAAAACCAAAATAACAATAAGGACATAACTATCAATAATTACTTGAAATGTAAAGGATCACAGAATTGATAAGGAGACTCATTTTACACTTACTTACAGACTGAAAGTGAAAGGATTAAAAGAAGTATTCCATGCAAATGAAAGCATGGGGGTGGGGAGGTCAGGGTGGCAATACTTGTATCAGACAAAGCAGATCTCCAAACGGAAACTAATAAAACATAAAGAAGGGTACTGCATACTGATAAAAGGGGTCAATCCAACAAGAGGATGTAACAATTGTAAATACCTATGCATTCAACATTGAAGCACCTAAATACATAAACAAGTATTAAGACATAAATGGAGAAACTTGAACCCTACCTACATCAATGGATGGATAGATTATACAGGCAGAAAATCAACAAAAAACCTGTGAGCAACACATCAGACCAGATGGACTTAAGAGATATACACAGAACATTTCATCCAAAAACAACAGAATACACATTCTTTTCAAGTGCACTGGAAACATTCTCTAGGACAGATCACGTTACTCCACAAAACAAGTCTCAATAAATTTAAGAGTAAAATCGTATCGTGCATCTTTTCTGACCACAATGGTATGAAACTAGAAATCAGTCACAAGGAAGAAACTGGAAAAAAGACAAGTAGAGATTAAACAATATGCTACTCAACAGCCAATGAGTTGCTAAAGAAATCAAAGGGACATGGAGAAAAATGAAAACAAAATCACAATGGTCCACATAATCTTTGGAGTTGTAAAAGGGAAATTTATAGTGATACAGGCTTATCACAAAAAAACAAGAAAAAGCTCAAACAATCTAACCTTAAACTTAAAAAGAAAAAAGAACAAAGGTCAAGGTTAGTACAAGAAAGGAAATAATGAAGATTAGATCAAAAATAAACTGAAGAGACCTGACAAAGGAAAAGAATAAAACCAAGAGCTGGTTCTTTGAGAATATAAACAAGTCTGGCTAAAGGCTTATCAATTTAATCAAGAAAAGAGGATTCAAATAAATAAAATCAGAAATGAAAGAGAAGTAACAACAGATTTTAAGACAATATTATAAAAAATTATATGCCCCAAACTGGGAAACCTAGAAAAAAATAAATTCCTAGATATAAACAATCAGAACTGACTGAAACATAGAAAATCTGAATACAATGATTTTTTAGTAATAAAATTCAATCAGCAAAAAAAAAGAAAAAAAAACCCCAAACCAATAAACAGAAGTCCAGGACTAGATGGACTCACCGGTGAATTCCACCAACACTTAAAGAAAAGTTAATACTTGTACCCTTTAAACTATTCCAAAAACCTGACTAGGAAGAAAGATTCCCAAAACCTTTGTACAAGGCCAACATTAGCCTGATACCAAAACCAGACAAAAACACTACAAAATAGAAAACTATAGGCCAACATCACTGATAAACATAGATGCAAATATCCTCAACCAAATATTAGCAAATCTCACTTTCAACAATCCATTTAAAAAAAGGGTCATTCACCACGATCAAGCAGAACTATTTCAGGGATGCAAGTATGCTATATTATTTGCAAATTAATGTGATACAACACATCAACAAAAAGGATAAAAATCTTATTTCAACAGAGGGAGGAAATGCGTCTGACAAAACGCAACATCTGTTTGTGATAAAAACTCTCAAAATCAGTTTGGAGGGAAAAACCTCAGTAAAATAAAGGCCATATATGAAAAACCCACAGCTAACATCATACTCAACGGTGGAAACACTTGAAAGCTTTTCCTTTAAGATCAGGAAGGAGACAAGGATGTCCACTCTCACCACTTTTACGTACCATAGTACTGGAAATCCCAGCCACTGCAATCACACGAGGAAATGAAATAAAAAGCACCCAAATTGGTAAGAAAGATGTATAAAACTCTCATTATTTGCAGATGACATGACCGTATGAATAAAAAGCCCTAAAGATCACACCAAAAAACTACCAGAATAAATGAATTCAGTGGCGTTGCAGGATACAAAATTAATATACAAAATGGCTGTGTTTCCACAAAAGTAGCAGAAAAAGAAATTAAGACAATAATCCCATTTACCATCACACCCAAAAGTATAAAATACCTATGAATAAACTTAACCAAGGAGGGGAAAGACCTGTACTCTGAAAACTATTGAATATTGTTGAAAGAAAATGAAGAAAACACAGACTAATGGAAAGACAGTCAATACCCATGGAAGAATTAATGCTGTTAAAATGTCCATACTACCCAAAGCAATCCCTCTCAAAATACCAACAACATTTTTCACAGAACTAGAACAAATAATACTAATATTTGTATGGAACCACAAAAGACCCTGAAGAACTTTAGAAAGAAAAAGCTGGGGGCGCCTGGGTGGCTCAGTGGGTTAAGCCGCTGCCTTCGGCTCAGGTCATGATCTCAGGGTCCTGGGATCGAGCCCCGCATCGGGCTCTCTGCTCAGCAGGGAGCCTGCTTCCTCCTCTCTCTCTGCCTGCCTCTCTGCCTGCTTGTGATCTCTCTCTGTCAAATAAATAAATAAAATCTTTAAAAAAAAAAGAAAGAAAAAGCTGAGGGTATCACAATCCCAAATTTCAAGATATACTACTACAGAGCTGTACTACTCAAAACAGTGTGGTACTGGCACAAAATCAGACACATAGATCAACAGAAAAGAAGAGTTGAGAAACCAACGCAAGCCGAAATGGTCAATTAATCTACGACAAAGAAGGCAAAAATTATACAATGGAAAAAAGACCATCTCTTCAATAAATGGGAACACGAGACAGCTATATGCAAAAAGAAGATATGGTCCATATATATAATGGAGTATTATCCCTCCATCAGAAAGGATGAGTACCCAACTTTTTAATCAACATGGATGGGACTGGAGAAAATTATGCTGAGTGAAATTAGTCAAGCAGAGAAAGTCAATTATCATATGGTTTCACTTACTTGTGGAGCATAAGGAATAACACAGAGTACATTGGGTGAAGGAGAGGATAAGTGAGTTGGGGGGAATCGGAGGGGGAGATGAACCATGAGAGACTGTGGACTCTGAGAAACAAACTGAGGGTTTGGGGGTGGGGGTCGGGGTTGGGAGGGCCTGGTGGTGGGTATTGAGGAGGACACGTATTGCATGGAGCACTGGGTGTGGTGCATAAACAATGAATCTTGGAACACTGACAAAATAAAATTAAAAAAAAAAAGGACTCAACAACTTTCTTACACCATACACACAAAGAAATTCAAAATTGATTAAAGACCTAATGTGAGACATAAAAACCATTAAATTTCTAAAAGAAAACATGGGCTGTAATCTCTTTGACATGGGTCCTAGCGACATTTTCCTTTATCTGTTTCCTCAGGTATACATCTCAATACCAAAAAACCAAATAATACAATTAAAAAATGGTCAGAGAAACTGAATAGACATTTTTCCGAAGATGAGACCTAGATGGCCATACAGATACATAAAACAAGTTCAACATCACTAATTCAGGAAATGCAAATCAAAACCACAGTGAGCTATTAACTTACATTTGCCAAAATGGCTAGAATAAAAAAGACAAGAAATGACAAGTGTTGGCAATGACGTGGAGAAAAAGGAATCCTTATGCACTGCTGGTGGGAATGGAAACTGGGTTAGCCACTGAGAAAACAGTATGGAAACTCCTTAAAATACTAAAAATAGAAATATCGTATGACCCAGTAATTCCACTGCTGGGCATTTACTCAAAGAAAATGAAAATATTTATTTGAAAAAATATGTGCATCCCTATGTTTATTTCAGTGTTATTTAAAATAGCCATGATATGAAAGCAACTCCTAGTGTCTGTTTGGCAGATGAATGGATAAAGATGTGATTGATTATATATACACACATATACATATATATGTGTGTGTATACACACATACAATGAATACATATATAATACATACAATAGTATATATGTATGTGTGCATGTGTACACACACATACACACAATGGAGTATTAGCTATAAAAAAGAAATCTTGGGGGCGCCTGGGTGGCTCAGTGGGTTAAGCCTCTGCCTTCAGCTCAGGTCATGATCTCAGGGTCCTGGGATTGAGTCCCGCGTCGGGCTCTCTGCTCAGCGGGGAGCCTGCTTCCTCCTCTCTCTCTGTCTGCCTCTCTGCCTGCTTGTGATCTCTATCAAAAAAATAAATAAAATTAAAAAAAAAATCTTGCCAAATTCAACAACATGGATAGACCTAGAGGATATTAGGCTAAGTGAAATAAGTCAGAAAGAGGAGGAAAAATTTCACAATTTCATTTACATGTGGAATCTAAAGAGCAAATGAATCAACAAACAAAAACCAGAAACAGACCCAAAAACACAGAAAAATGACGGTTGCCAGAGAAGGGGAGGTGCATAAAATGGGTGAAGTGGCAGTGGGAGATACAGCCTTCCATTTATAGAGTAAGTCACAGAGATAAAACGCATAGCATAGGGAATATATAGTCAACAGTATTGTGCTAGCATTGTATGGTGACAGCTGGGAAGCATACTTATTGTGAGCATAGCCTAAGGTAGGGAGTTGTCAAATCACTATGCTGTCTACCTGAAACTAATGTTAACATTGTGTGTCAACTATATTTGAATTAAAAAAAATTAGTGAATATACTCATTTGATTCACATTTGTTTTATACTTTTTTTTTTTTTTTTAAGATTTTATTTCTTTGACAGAGAATGAAATAGCACAAGCAGGGGGAACAGCAGAGGGAGATGGAGAAGCGGGCTCCCTGCTGAGCAGGGGGCCCAGCACAGGGCTCAAGTCCAGGACCTTGGGATCAGGACCCAAGCCTAAGGCAGATACTTAACCACTGAGCCACCTAGGCACCCCCAATATAAAGGTTTCTGTATACTGTGGGGTTATGCGTGAATAGAGTGAATTTCCTGTTCCTTGGTAATTTTCACCAGTGGCTTTAGCATCCATTAAAGATTTTGCTTAGTATCAAGTTTGTTTTATTGTAGTTGTTAGAAAATGGTAATTTTTCAAAATCTTCTTAGCTTAAATATTCATTGGTTCTCACTCTTCTGTACAGAAAACTTTCCTTTTGCCTCTACCAGGCAGTAGTACAGCAACATACTAAGTAAAATTCAGGATTTCTTTGCATTTCTCTTGTCCTTAAAATATTACCTGTTAAGATTATTATAGTCAGAATGCTATATTCAGAAGCTACTGAATTTTTTTCCTCTCTGTTACTTGATACATACTAGGTTCCTTACTTTCTCTTCTTTTTGTTCTGTGTTTTTAATTATCCCTGTGATTTAATTTTATTTTTTGAATATGTAAAACATTATAGACTTTAAAAGGTCTGAACTACAAAGCAGGGATACAAAGGAAGGTATACTTAGATGTCCCATCCCCTCCTTAAAATCCTCCACCTCATTTCCAAATCCTCTGAGGTTTTATTCTAATTTTCCATCCTGAGGGGGTTTTTTTTGCAAAAATGAAAAAAAAATTCCTTTCCAATCAATTTACAGAGATCTTTCTTTTCTGCTTTCTTAAAAACAAATGGATGCATCGGGCTTTCTGCTCAGCGGGGAGCCTGCTTCCTCCTCTCTCTCTGCCTGCCTCTCTGCTTACTTGTGATTTCTCTCTGTCAAATAAATAAATAAAATCTTAAAAAAAAAAAAAACAACAAAAAAAACAAATGGATGACTTTTTTCTTCTTTAAGGATTATTTATTCATTTATTTGACAGAGCGAGAAATCCCAAGTAGGCAGACAGAGAGAGGAGGAAGCAGGCTTCCTGCTGAGCAGAGAGCTTGACGTGGGCCCAATCCCAGGACCCTGAGACCATGACCAGAACCGAAGGCTGAGGCTCAACCCACTGAGCCACCCAGGTGGCCACAAATGGATGACTTTTAATACCTTCTCAAGAACTGAGAGACCAAGCATTAAAAAGCAGTGAAGAACATTTGACCAACATGATTAACAAACTTGCCCTAATGACTAAAAATAGAAAGTGCACCTCAAAACTGCAAAGTAATAATTCATTTCACCCATACATGTAACTTTTATAAAATGTTTTATGAAAATTTATCAAACGGGTGCCTGAGTGGCTCAGATGGTTGGGCACTTTTTGCTCAGGTCATGATCTCAGGGTTCTGGCCCTACATTGGGCTCTCTGCTCAGTGGGAAAGCCTATTTCTTCTCCCTCTCCCACACCCGCTGCTTGTGTCCTCTCTCTTGCTCTCTTTCTCTGTCAAATAAATAAATAAAATCTTAAAAAAACAAAACCTTTATAGTGAAGAAATGTGGTAGACATCACTTTAGTCAAATGATTGAATTTAATATCACTGAGAATGGAACAAAATAACACGTGCCCTCTTACAATGAGAACACAGTATGATCTGTGTAGTATGTCTATCAAATGTTTAACACGCATCTATACCACAGGGAATGAGAGAATGTACACATGAGGGGGAGGGGCAGAGGGAGAGAGAAACTCAAGCAGACTTTGCACTTTATCATGGAGCCTGATATACTCTCTCTCTCAAATAAATACATAAGTAAGTTTTATGTATTTATTTCAGAGAGAGTGAGTGTACACGCATAGAGGGAGAGGCAAGGGGAGGGAGAGGAACAAGCAGACTTCTATGAAAGGGCAGACCACAACTAGGGTCTTGATCTCATGACCCTGAGATCACGATCTGAGCCGAAACCAAGAGTCAGATGCTTGAAAGACTGAGCCACCTAGATTTTGATGTGATTTACTGACATATGTTGATTTATATCTATTATCTTTCTTTACACTTTTTCATTTGTTCTACCTGTTAGAAACAATGCACATACGACACACAAATCACATTTTGATATAATTCAGAATGGTTCACAGATTCCTACTTGCATCATCCTGAACTTCTACGTATAGGTAGTAATGATGAAGACAAGGGTTTACAGAATCACTGTCTTGCAGAAAGAACAGAAAACCACTAAACTAGCTTAAGCAAAATAAGGATTTTCTTTAAATATTAAAAGGTATCTGGTGGAATTCAATTTTAATAAGTACAGGTGGTCTTCATGAGAATGGAGGAGTCACTAAGCAGAAACTTTTCTGTCTTCCTCCCTTTCAGAAAGCTGCCTCAGTTGCCTACAAAAAATTTTCTGGACTCTGATGACTGACTAAAGTAGACATAGTCCTGTATCTCTGGATATTATTAAAGTATAATTAGTTCTTACTTCAGTTTATAGTACTTAGTATTGACATATAGCCAAGATACAAACTAGAAATATTAAGCAGCCCCATCAAATTAATTATAAATATTAGTATTTGTGATTCCATCTTTGAATTCATGTTTAGCACTGTTAGGATGAGCTCCTTAAATTCCCTTCCAAGACACCTATTACTCTCAGATGGCTTTTCTCAGGTTACACTTTCCATATTCTTCCCATAGTAATCTATGACCCATCAAAGCCATATAATTTTCTGAAACATCACTACAAAATTAACACCAAATTCAACCACAATAGACAACTGACCAAAATTAAGAATGTTCAAAAGGAATGTGGAGTAGGTATGATAACATATTAAACAGTCTTAATAAATTTTGTGGTATATGACAGTACTTTAGAAATATGCATATGTTCTCTGGATAGTATTCTGGGGGTATTTGGACACATGTTTTCTAAATGTACTCTATATAAAGCTATTTTTTCCACATGCAAAATGTGACTGTGGAAAGATTTGAGCTATTAAAAATATCTATTACCATACCTTAAGAGAAACACAACTAAAAAATCTGCTGCATTTATTACTGATGGTAACGCAAATTTGTGGAAAATTAGCTTTTTCTTACTAGAAAACAGGTCAAGAGGTTATTAGGAAGCAAATGACTTCCTGAAGGACTTTTTCAACAAGGAAAATACTGTTAGATTGGTTTCTATTTTCAGCATATCTATATTACCTCTCCTCATTGACATTCTGTCAGGTGATAAAACATACTGATTAGAAAACAAAATTTGGCGGGGCACCGGGGTGGCTCAGTTGGTTAAGTATCTGACTCTTGGTTTCAGCCTAGGTCGTGATATTGTGGTTGTGGGATCGAGCCCCATGTTGGGCTCCATGCTGAACGTGGAGTCCGCTTCAGATTCTCTCTCCCTTTCCCTCTGTTCTTCCCCTGACTTGCTTATACTCTCCCTAATAAATTAAAAAATAAAATCTTAAAAAAAATTTTGGTTAAAAAATTTATCTTTTATGCTTCTTTTACATCTTTTTTTTAAGATTATTTATTTATTTGACAGGGAGAGAGATATGGGGAGAATGGAAGGGAGAATGGAAGAGGGAGAAGCAGGCACCTCACTAAGCAGAGAGCCCAACACAGGACTCAATCCCAGGACCCCAAACCACGACCTGATCCAAAGGCAGTCACTTAACCAACTAAGCCACCCAGGCGCCCATATGCTTCTTTTACATCCTAATGCCTCTTTGAAATGTTCAATTCCTCAGTAAATTTTCATTTTTTGGTTTCTTTATAAAAACTTATATAGAGACTCTTATACAGAGAGTCTTAAAATTTCATTATTAGAAAACATTTTTAAAATTTTTAAAATTTAAATTTAAAATTAAGAAGAACCCTTATATGCAGAAATGTATAGCCTGTTCAAATAACCTATTTAAATTTCCCACATTGTTTTTTATTCAATATTGTCTTTGTTCTCTTTTTCAACAAGTTATAGTATAAGATCGTATTTCTTTTTTCCCCTCAATTCCCACCCTGTATGATTAAATACTTTAGTAAGGAAATACAGGATTTAATTTCCTATAATTTTCTCTCTGGCATGCTGCCAGTGTCAACAACAGCATCTTAAATGTCTCAGGATATATTAAGAGGGAGAAGTATTCTCTATGTATAATTTTTCACTCATTTCATAAGAGAAGCTGGTAATATTTACCCAAGTGTATAGTTTACAATAGTAGTTTTTTCAAAGTGCTTTCTACAGAGCTGTAGATATTTTCTAGAGCCCAATCAAGGGCCTGTTAACAAAGGCAGACATAAGAGATACTGAGAGGCTACAACTTCTACACCCTTTGACCAGACCATAAACTATTTCTTCAAAAAAAAAGTTTTTATGGTTAAAATGGTCAAAATCAATGCTCTAGACCTTACTAACAACCCTGCTGGTTTGAAGTAGGGGAAAGGGAAAACTGGGTTTCTATCTCATATCTTTTTGAGGGAAAAACACAAGACAAAACACATTTTTAGAGTATGTGTATAAATAGCATTATCACTTCTTGAATCCATGAGTCAAATACACATGAGAAAGTTTTCTAAAGCCAACTTTTAGAGCTTATAGATGACAAGTAAGCAGGTAAAAATTACTAGATAGTGTGGATCACATAAGAACCATTAATTCTAACTATCCTTGTCTCAATCATTTCTTCAAGAAACAGCAGAAAAATAGGTAGAATAGACAACTTCTAACTCTGATCAAGATTATCATTTTTTACAACACATTCTTATCACTTAGCACAAAGAATATATTGGAGGGAGATTAGGTGTGGTGAGTAATGGTTGCTTATAAACTAAATAATCTGCATTAAGCAGAGGAAGTCAGCTTTAACAAGGGAAGAGAAGACAAGTTTTTTTATAGAACTTTTCTGGGTAACTTTTGAGACTGGAGACAGGAAAAGACAGGAAAATTGGAGACAAGAGAGTGGCATGGAGACATAGTTTCTAGGCAAAAAAACCTGAAAAAAACTGAACAGATAACCCAGAAACTCCATATACAGAGATCAGAGAGGGGTATAAAGAATTAAGTGAAAAGATCTCAGCCATGCTTTCAGAGGAATGATTCTTGCTCTTAAAGACAACGTTCTTTAAGCTGCCATCATGGTGATCACTGTAAGCATATAACAATGGCTCCTATTCATCAGTGAAGTTCTTATGAGTAGGTATATTTAGATATAAATGGGAAAATGATGTAAAGGAATGAGGGAAATGCTAAAAGGAATTAAAACCCAATAATATCAACCCACACTAGCAATAAAAAAAACAAATACAAATATACATCTAAAGTTGCAGACTGCAAAAATTATAAAAATAATTTGTACTTACTGAGGTCAAAGTGAAGTTTACATACATGATTGTCACACTAATGACAATGAAAAATGATAAAATTCCTGAGTTGTGCTCGTCTATATGGTGTCTTTGTGATTTACAGAAAAAGTAACCTTCCTTAAAATAAAAAAAAATTGAGATAGTATATTACTGTACAAATTAAACAAATGAATGCTGCAGCCCATCCTGGTTCTGCCCAGAGAGACTTTCCAGAGCCAAAGAGAAGCAACCAGGCTGTGCAAATATATGCAAACACACCCCAGACCGTGAAGTACACACACTTTTAGTGATCCTTTATAACCTCTATTGCACCTTCATGAGATGAGCTTGTCAGTGTCACTGTGGTAGGTGAGCAAACACTGGGCCTCCAGAGAGCAAGCAGGAGAGAGTGGTAACCCCTGGGATGCCTGGTATGGATGGGATAAAAAAGGCAATGTGTGTATTTATATATATAATATATATATGCACTTATATATATATTATATATATGCATATGTGTGTGTGTGTGTGTGTATTTATATATGTATTTTATAAATGACAGTGTTCTCTTTTGTCAAGGTAAGACAGGAGGTTAAAACACCATCACTCTCACTTAATTTAGTGTATATGCCAACCATGAGAATGACTCCCTCTTGGGATGTGATGTGTTTTATAGTGCACAACCTGAATATTACTTGTAGCAACCTTTTATAACTTTTTGTAGAACAAAATGGAAATATTTAGCAAGAACACTGAAATATTCATATCTTTCAACTTGTACTATTATTATCACTATAAGTTTTAAGGACATGATAGAACATATCAAACATGAATTTGATGAATTAAAATACAGCTATTAAATACAAAGACCACAGGAGACACCTATGTTTTCCCAGCCAATGAAAACAGAATACATACACACAAACACACACACACACACTTTGAAAGTGTGTGTGTGTAAAACCATATATGCAAATGAAAGGTAACTAATTTTGAGATGGTGAAATCACTAAAGAATGTTTTTTAAATGTCTATAATGACTTTTTTTAAAGTCTGAAGTTCCCATTCTTAAGTGTTTAAATATCCCAACTGTAATACTTAGTTTGTTTAAAAATCCCAGTTATAGCAAAGATGAATTTTTCATGACATATTAATAATCATGAATTTCAAATTAATGAGGCTTTATTATATGTCAGAGATTTATTTCTGAAAGCTCATATACTTAATGAAACATTCATAAGTATTTTCTGTGAGTGTTAACAATTAAGGTTATTTATTTTATTTTTAAAGATTTTATTTATTAATTTGACAGAGAGAGACAGGGAACACAAGCAAGGGGAGTGGGAGAGGGAGAAGCAGGCCTCCCGCTGAGAAAGCAGCCCCATGTGAATGCAGGGCTTAATCCCAGAACCCTGGGATTATCCTGAGCTGAAGGCAGACGCTTAACCACTGAGCCACCCAGGTGTCCCTTAAGGTTATTTGTAAAGGACACCCACTACAGTGTTCCTAAAAGTAGAGAAAATTTAAAAATCATCTGGCAGTATAGGAAGCCAATATCAGAACTTCTATTTACCTGTGATTTTTATTTCTATAATAAGAAATTAAGCTCTACTGGCACATGAATTGACACTGACATTCTGTGATGGTTATTTTTATGCGTTATTTTGACTAGGTAACAGTAAACAGGTATTTGGTCAAACACCAGTCCTGATGTCACTGTGAAGGTATTTTTAAAGATGGGATTAACATTTAAATTGGAAGACTGAGAGAAAGGCCCCAAACAAATAAAATCATGAATGAAGGAGGAGAGATCACAACCAACACCAAAGAAATACAAACAATTATAAGAAGATATGATGAGCAACTATACGCCAACAAATTTGACAATCTGGAAGAAATGGATGCATTCCTAGAGAAATATAAACTACCAAAACTGAACCAGGAAGAAATAGAAGACCTGAACAGACCCATAACCAGTAAGGAGATTGAAGCAGTCATCAAAAATCTCCCAACAAACAAGAGCCCACGGCCAGATGGCTTCCCAGGGGAATTGTACCAAACATTTAAAGAAGAATTAATACCTATTCTCCTGACACTGCTCCAAAAAATAGAAATGGAAGGAAAACTTCCAAACTCATTTTATGAGGCCAGCATCACCTTGATCCCAAAACCAGACAAAAGGAGAATTACAGACCAATATCCTTGATAAACAGAAATGCAAAAATTTTCACCAAACTATTAGCCAATAGAATCCAACAGTACATTAAAAGGACTATTCACCACGAGCAAGAGGGATTTATTCCTGGGCCGCAAGGTTGGTTCAACATCCGCAAATCAATCAACGTGATACAATACAAAATAAAAGAACAAGAACCACATGATCCTCTAAATAGATGCTGAAAATCATTTGACAAAGTACAGCATCCTTTCTTGATCAAAACTCTTCAGGGGGCGCCTGGGTGGCTCAGTGGGTTAAGCCGATGCTTTCGGCTCAGGTCATGATCTCAGGGTCCTGGGATCGAGTCCCACATCGGGCTCTCTGCTAAGCAAGAAGCCTGCTTCTCTCTCTCTGCCTGCCTCTCCGTCTACTTGTGATCTCTCTCTGTCAAATAAATAAATAAAATCTTTAAAAAAAAAAAACCTCTTCAAAGTGTAGGGATAGAGGGTACATACCTCTACACCATCAAAGCCATTTATGAGAAACCCACAGCAAATACCATTCTCAATGGGGAAAAACTGAGAGCTTTTCCCCTATGGTCAGGAACATGGCAGGGATATCCACTATCACCACTGCTATTCAATGTACTACTAGAAGTCCTATCCTCAGCAATCAGACAACAAAAAGAAATTAAAGGAATCCAGATCGGCAAAGAAGAAGTCAAACTATCACTCTTTGCAGATGATATGATACTTTATGTGGAAAACCTGAAAGACTCCACTCCACAACTGCTAGAACTCCTATAGGAATTCAGTAAAGTGGCAGGATATAAAATCAATGCACAGATATCAGGTGCATTTCTATACACCAACAACAAGACAGAAGAAAGAGAAATTAAGGAGTCAATCCCATTTACAATGGTACCCCAAACCATAAGATATCTAGGAATAAACCTAACCAAAAAGGCAAAGAATCTGTACTCAGAAAACTATATAAAGTACTCAAGAAAGAAATTGAGGAAGACACAAAGAAATGGAAAAATGTTCCATGCTCATGGATTGGAAGAACAAATATTGTGAAAATGTCTATGCTACCTAAAGCCATCTACACAGTTAATGCAATCCCTATCAAAATACCATCAATTTTTTCGAAGAAATGGAACAAATAATCCTAAAATTTATATGGAACCAGAAAAGACCCCGAATAGCCAGAGGAATGTTGAAAGCCAAAGTCGGTGGCATCACAATTCCAGACTTCAAGCTCTATTACAAAGCTGTCATCATCAACACAGTATGGTACTGGCACAGAAACAGACACATAGATCATGGAACAGAAGAGAGAGCCCAGAAATAGACCCTCAACTCTATGGTCAACTAATCTTCGACAAAGCAGGGAAGAATGTCCAATGGAAAAAAGACAGTCTCTTCCACAAATGGTGCTAGGAAAACTGGACAGCCGTGTGCAGAAAAATGAAACTGGACCATTTCCATACACCACACACAAAAATAGACTCAAAATAGATGAAGGGCCTCCATGTGAGAAAGGAATCCATCAAAATCCTTGAGGAGAACACAGGCAGCAACCGCTTTGACCTCAGCCACAGCAACTTCTTCCTAGAAACATCACCAAAGGCAAGGGAAGCGAGGGCAAAAATGCACTATTGGGACTTCATCGAGATCAAAAGCTTTTGCACAGCAAAGGAAACAGTCAACAAAACCAAAAGACAACTGACAGAATGGGGGAAGATATTCACAAATGACATTATCAGATAAAGGGCTAGTATCCAAAATCTATAAAGAACTTACCAAGCTCAACACCCAAAGAACAAATAACCCAATCAAGAAATGCGCAGAGGACATGAACAGACATTTCTGCAAAGAAGATATTCAGATGGCCAACAGACACATGAAAAAGTGCTCCACATCACTCGGCATCAGGGAAATACAAATCAAAACCACAGTGAGATACCACCTCACACCAGTCAGAACGGCTAAAACTAACAAGTCAGGTAACGACAGATGTTGGCAAGGAAGCGGAGAAAGGAGAATCCTCGTACACTGTTGGTGGGAATGCAAGCTGGTGCAGCCACTCTGCAAAACAGCACAGAGGTTCCTCAAAAAGTTGAAAATAGAGCTACCCTACGACCCAGCAATCGCACTAGTGGGTATTTACCCTAAAGATAAAAATGTAGTGATCCAAGGGGGTACATGTACCCAAATGTTTATAGCAGCAATGTCCACAATAGCTAAACTATGGAAAGAACCTAGATGTCCATCAACAGAGGAATGGATAAAGAAGTGGTATATATACACAATGGAATACTATGCAGCCATCAAAAAATGAAATCTTGCCATTTGCAACGGCATGGATGGAACTAGAGGGTATTGTGCTGAGTGAAATAAGCCTATGGGGGAAAGACAATTATCATATGATCTCCCTGATATGAGGAATTTGAGAGTCAACATGGAGGGTCTGGGGGTTAGGGAAGGAAAAAATGAAACAAGATGGGATTGGGAGGGAGACAAACCATAAGAGACTCTTAATCTCACAAAAGAGACTGAGGGTTGCTGGGAGGAGTGTGTTAGGGAGAGGGTGGCTGGGTTATGGACATTGGGGAGGGTATGTGCTATGTTGAGTACTGTGAAGTGTGTAAGCCTGATGATTCACAGGCTTGTCTGTACCCCTGGGACAAATAATACATTATATATTAATAAAAAATTAAAAATTAAAAAAAAAAAGAATCAGGTGGCAGACAGGTATAAAGTAGGTGAACCCACAGGGTGGTCAGGACTAAGTGGCATGTTGGGTCTGTGGCTGTTTGGCAAATACCGACAGCAAAATCCTTAGTGTAACTGAAATCCAACTGTCACTGGCTTGAGGACCCTTGCCTATATAATAAATAGTTTCTATACAGTAAAAAAAATATATAAATAAATAATTTTTAAAAACTGGCAGACTGAGTAAAACAAATTATCCTCTATCATGTAAACTGAAGGCCTTAATAGAAAAAACAATGAAAATCTGCCTCCAGACTGCCTATAGACTCAAGATGCAACACACCTCTTGCCTGGGTCTCCAGCCTCCTGGTCTACACTGTAGATTTTGGACTGGCCAGCCCTCACAATCATGGGAGCCAATTCCTTAAAATAAATTCTGACTCTCTCTATATACAAACTCAGACAGACTGTTCTTATGGAAAACTCTGATACACAGCCCACAGAGTCTCTGTGTTTAGTGTTTAGTGACTAAACCCTGTTTAGTTGTGCAGGGTTACTTGAGGGATGAGGAGGAGTTCCAAAACATGGAGGAATGACACTGGCTTATCACTACTATTTGTTCCCTAGCAGCAAAGCACAACATCCTAAGTTTCCTTGCTCCCAGGTGAGTGAATAGATGTACTGAATTATTACTTTTAAGCTAAGCCTCATGAAAGAGTAGCTTATTAAGATTCCTGGCAAAGAAATTCAAGATTGAAGATAATGGAAAAATGCAAATACAATGGAAATACCAAAAAAAAAAAAAAAAAAAAAAATCCCAACAGATCTGACATTTCTATTCCTAGTAAAAATGACTGTATCAGATCTGGAAAAACTTGGATAAATGCAGACTTATATTTAATAACGACCCCGTCCTAAGTAATTGTGTCTTAAGATATCAGTTAACATGACAGGAAAGCTACTATAACTAGTAAGGTATTTCTAAATACTGTTTATTTCAACTATTTCGTCTTATTATTTATGACAACTTATTGATAACCTATATTTCAGTACTTTAAAATTTTTTTTAATTTAAATTCAATTAATTAACATATAATGTATTATTTGGTTCAGGGGTACAGGTCTTCGATTCATTAGTCTTATCTAATACCCACTGCTCATTACAACACATACTCTCCCCAATGTCCATCATGCAGTTACCCCATCCCTCCACCCTTCTCCCTCCAGCAACCTTCAATTTGTTTCCCATGATTAAGAGTCTCATGGTTTGTCTCCCTCTCTCATTTCATCTTGTTTCATTTTTTCTTCTTCTCCTATGACCCTCTGCCTTGTTTCTTAAATTCTGCATATCAGTGAGATCATATAATAACTGTCTTTCTCTGACTTATTTTGCTTAGCATAATACCCTCTAGTTCCATCCATGTTGTTGCAAATGGCAAGATTTCATTCTTTGATGGCTGTGTAATATTTCATTATACACACACACACACACACACCACATCTTTATCCATCACTTCAGTACTTTTTAATAACTCACAATTTTGTGATTCTTTAAGGGCAAAGATCTAGTGCTTGAATGAGAATGTACTTTTTATGTAATGGAAATTTTTTTAAAAAGGTTTATTGTTTATTTTAGAGAGAGAAAGAGCCTGCACACGTAAGCACATGGAACAGGGAGTGGGCAGAGGAGAGGGAAAGAATCTCAAGCAGGCTCCCTGCTAAGCATGGAGACCAATGCAGGGCTTGATCTCACAACCCTGAGATCAGGACCTAAGCCGAAATCAAGAGTTGGGACTCTTAACCTGCTAATCTATCCAGGTGCCCCTGTAATGGAAATCTTTTAACAGTTGTTCAGACTTACCTGTCTTCTTAAAAATCACTTAGTGAGCACTATCTTTTCTTGACAATAGGGTCATTTATCATAATCATAATTTGTATAGATGTATAAGACTGTCCCTACAATAAATATGCCTATGTTTCTAGAATTTGAAACATTTCTTCTTCTTATTTGAAGTCTCTAATCTGTTATGCTTTGAAAAATTCTCCCCTTCCCTTTTTGTTTCTTCTTCTTCACTGTTGTCTATGAGGCCCTAGTTCCCCGGCAATTACCTGAACTCATCTCATCTTTATTCAAGATGTTTAAATATAAGTTGGCTGAAACTGGATACGCTGTCTTATATTAACAAGGGTAAGAAGTCAAGTAGGACAGAGGTATTAGAGTACCAATGTATTCTGACGGAAAGCACCCCTGCATCTCTTTTTAAAACCTCACTCTACTTCTAACATTTTCTTTGTTTTTCTTCTTGGGATCTATAATCTGATGTATTTATGGATCCATACTGCTTTAAAATACTTTGGGTCAACATTTTCTAACTCAATATACAGAACTGAAAACAAATATTCCAGGGATGAAAACAAAGGAAATGAAATAGAGTACTGTTGAGGCCAGAGTAACATGGGAGTTAAAGTTGCCAACCCTCCTGCAAGTTGAAAATCCACATACAACTTTGGATTCCCCCAAAACTTCACTACTATTAGCCTACTGCTGACCAAAAGCCTTACTGATAACATAGTTAATTAACATGTATTTTGTATACATATTATATTCTGTATTCTTACAATAAAGTAAGCTATAGAAAAGAAAATGTAATTAAATTCATAAGAGCACATACATTTATAGTTCTGTACTTATAAAAAAAAAAAAAACAACTGCATGTAAATGGGCCAATGCAGTTCAAACTCATGTTGTTCAAGGGATAACTATTAGTTCTCCATTTCTAACTTTCATTATCCATTTCAATTAAGTCATCTCTATGTTCTAAAGTCAGTTATGTTAATCATGAGATTAATATCACAGGAGAATTTTGCTTAAAATGAATTCTGCAGTCCCTTCTAATAGAGAATTCATTCATTCACTCCTTTATATGTAAGGCTACTGTGCTAGGCCCCAGAATTATAGCAGAGAATAAAACAGCTGCAGTATCTGTGCTCGTGGGGTTTTATATACTAGGACATTGGTTTGTAAAATTACAGTGGTGAGGAAGATTATGATGCTCCTTCGGCCAGTAACTAAGTAAACAATTTAATGCTTTTGGAATTTTCCAACATTTTCTTAAGTTCTCAACTAATACTCAGGCCTTAAGAAAACTTGGCCTCTGGACACAGGTTCTCTGGTGACTTTATAATAGAGTGAATTAATTTACTTGAATACTGTGAATTCTGTCAAACTACAGACTTTCCCATGTTTTGAAAATTGTTTCTACCTTTGAAAAGATATATTCAACCTAGAGTTAATTCATAATAGTACAAGATCTTGAGAGTAATAGGCTTTTCCTCTTAAATGGTTCTTAAAGCAAAGAAACATTGCCTAAAGGTTTAGAGATTGAATTAGGTAGACAATGTCATTCTGAACTACTTGACTACTCTACACTTACATTTATAGCTTAAAAGTTTTGTGCTATGACCTTAGTCACTGCTGCTTTAGACAAAATTAATGCATGTAACAATATTTAAGTCTAAAAACTACTTCTTTGAAAAACTAAGGAAAGAATCCAAAGTTCTTTGACAACGTACATATTTCAAAGGATTCCACCTGAAGTTTACATTTTTTCTCAAGTTCTTAAGGCCATGCTTTTAATTTTAAAACATTCTCCAGAAGTAAAGCAATGAGTTCCAACATGCTGTATTAGATTACTCAACAGTTTTTGTATTTTCTTTTATTTATTCAAATATATACTGTGTATTAATGTGCCAGGTATTCCATGGGTGTCAGTGATACAGTGATAATCAAGTCAAAGTTATTCTCCTTAAATTTACACAGCCAGAATACAATGTAGTAATTGCTATATAATTAAAATATATTATGAATTATTTTCACATGTCTTTCTGTAAGTGACAACTGAACTATAATAAAAGACCTTTTATAACTATCCAACTTTTATATGAAATCATTTGACTCTTTTTAAACATTTTTCAGAAATTCTTCATGGTGAAAAAGAATTACCTTACACAAAGTGGTTATAGATCTACAGGCATAATGCCACTTAGTATACTAGAGTCTACAAGTAAAATTAATCTGTTCTGCATCTTTTTCTTTGCTACTGTAATATGATTTACCTGTATCAAGAATGGGAAACATAACCAACAGAATAAAAATATATAGTACTACATGAAGAATATCACTTAAAAAAATCAGAAATAATATGACTTGAATGAAGTATTCATTTTGGTCTCCATGCAGTTATCTAATATGATAAATTTGGCTGCTGTCAGTATAATAAGAGTAAACTTAGTACATAATGTGCTTTTAAATTTGGTGCAGGGAAACCATTTCAGAATTCTGTGCAACACTGTGGCTAATCTAAAGAAATCAGCTCTGACTTTGGCAGATCCAAAGGTAGGTCAGTCTCTTCCAGCCACCTGAAGCACAGAGAATGGAGAGGGCCAGAGGAGGAAGGGAATGAGATCCAGTGATCAGCTGCCTACGTCTACAACAGCTGCTGTCTGGTGAAACAGAAGAGGTCAGGGAAGGAGTAGGCTGAAACTCAAGAAGGCTCTTATGCTGATTATAGAGTTTCAGCTCCAATTGTATCTCTTTAAATAGCAGCTTCCCCATAAACTTCATGGTAGAAGGAAGGTTTAGAAAGCCAAAGACACTAACCTTATTCTTTCCTCTAGCTCTCAAACAATAGATCCTGTCCAGGCATGAGTACTAGAGCTCAGAAAACTTTTAAAATTTCCTTGTTTTACAATAACAGCAACCTTCAAATTTATTCATATTCCCCCCCCCACCTCCAAAGCATTGCTTTCAAATAAGGTTATAATTACACTTTCTCAAAAGAATGATATTGTCAAGCAAAGTACGGAGATTGTTAAATAACACCAGATGAAGGTATTTAAAAACCGGGGTTCATATTTTCCCCCTATATATGCCATTATCAATTAAACACAATTTATTGCGCTGTCCAGTATTTTATGTAAATGATAGTAAAATTAAAATGCCAGTGACATGACAAGGAACTAATTTGCCAGTTTTAGCACAACTGAGACAAAGATAAAATTCACTCAGCCTGCTTAACACAGTGAATTTCTACCCTCTCAATTTTATACCCACTTGATATATAATTGAAAAGCTAAAATTAAACTGTTTACTTGATTTTATAATTATTAAAGAACAGGCATAACATACTGGAAATATATTGTCAATAATTCTGTTTAAAGGATAAGGTATAATTAAGAATTTTATTTTTTAAGAGAATAGGAATAAAAGACCTTTTATAACTATCCAACTTTCATATGAATTCATTTGACTCTTTTTAAACATTTTTCAGGAATTCTTCATGATGAAAAAGAATTACATGCACACAAAGTGGTTATAGGTCTACAGGCATAATGCCACTTAGTGCATTAGAGTCTAAGTAAAATTAATCTGTTCTACATCTTTGTCTTTGCTACTGTAATATGATTTGCATGTAGCAAAACTTTTTTTTGAGTAATACTCCCGGCATGGATAAATTATAAAATAAGGCATAATGATTCTCAAAAGCACAAGATCTTTTTTTCCCTACACTCATAAGAGAACTTCATTTAAATTAAAATGCAAACAAGTCCATTAGATTTGACTACTGAATATTATTAATATTTAAAAGCAAAACATGGAGAATAATGGCTTTGCTCTAGGAACACCTTATACTTGTAAACTACTGCAATTACTATTAAAGCAACCAAGAGTAACAAATACAGAAATATACAGTTGAAGAATTAAATGTAAACAAAGCTATCTAGTACTTTTATCTTAGTATTATGCTATGTTTTTAAAAAATCTTATAGGGGCGCCTGGGTGGCTCAGTGGTTAAGCCTCTGCCTTCAGCTCAGGTCATGATCCCAGGGTTCTGGGATCAAGCCCCACGTCGGGCTCTCTGCTCAGCAGGGAGCCTGCTTCTCCCTCTCTGCCTGCCTCTCTGCCTGCTTCTGCCTACTTGTGATTTCCTCTCCGCCAAATAAATAAATTAAAAAAAAAAATCTTATATTTCTTTTCCTATTTTCCATGTTACATAGCACAGACAGCTAGAAATACAGTAGCATTCAGCAAATACTTTTTTAAATGACTGAAAATATACCTGCCCAGGTGTTCTGATTGCTGAGGCCACATGATGCCTCACTCTACTGGTCACCAGTATTTCTGTCTTTTTTTAATTATAGATTTTCATACTGAATGTCTGTTTTCAATTCCATTAGTCTCTACCTTTTCTGTTTGTTTGCTCTTCTAAGCCATGAAAAAAATCACCCAGTTCTTACTGCTTGGGAGAAGTGAAGCTTATCTAAGTCATGATGTTTATTTACTTATCTCTTTGCTCTCTAAATCTATTCCTTCTTACTGTATATATATATTCTTTAATTTAAATTCAACTAGCCAACTTATAAGTACATCATGATTTTCAGATGTGTTCAGTACGTTATCAGCTTCATATTAACACCCAGTGTTCACCACATCACATGCCCTCTTTATTGCATATTTCTAACTAAGCTATGGTTATATTATCGGTTCCTTGTTTTATAGGTAGGATCGCCATATAGTTTATAGTCCAAAGTTGGACACTTCTGAAAATAAAAGTAAACACTATCACAAGCATAAAGCAGCCCTGTATAAGACAAACCAGGGCATATGGTCACCCTATTTATAGGTAGTGTAACATAATAAAAATTATAGTACAAACTGATGGTTAAGCATTCTACCAGGTTAAATTTGTCCAGACTTTCCCTTTTAATAACTGAGCATGATTCTTCATTTTCTTAGTTAGACATATCCAACTATGTTCAATATACTGTACCATGAAATGTATCCAGGTTTATCTAAAATCTCTGAAAATTGGTATTATAGGTATGGCATCACTAGTAAAAATCTGCATAGGACTACCCTTAATCATGACAGTTACCATGCAATATCTTGACACTTTTGTATCAAAATCTTGTGAGAAGGAATTAGTTACATTTACCAAAATGCAAGTAATTTAAGAAAAAAAGGTCAAAACATAGGTAGCATCACTCTCCAATACCCCATATAAAATTAGTGAATGTTTTCTGAGTTTGAATCCAAGAAATCAAGTTATCCCACTTAACTATGCAGGATAGCATGAACTAATGGAAAATCCATTCTCTGAGTATAATTAGTAATTTTAAGAAACTAAAGAAAATGATGGACCAGAAAGACCTATCTGCAAATGAAGGGAAATAAGAGCAGAGTTTTAAGGTAAAGTATTTCTTCTGGAGAAGTACTAAATAGATTTTTTATTAAGAAAGTGATCCTCCTAAGGATACAGAGGTGATGACTTTAGCTGTAGAACTAAAAACATGATTTATTCTTCAATCTACCCAACTCTATATGTATTGTGTACACACACACCCCTTCTCTTCCTTGGCTTTAGACAAGTGCTACTCTCTTTACCATTCCCTAATTTTGTTAATGCTGTTTTACCTGCATTACAAATAAATTCAGTTAAATTCTTATTTCAGGGATTCAAGATAATAAAAAACTTTACAGATTTAAAAATACAACATGCGTGTTATAGTCACTTGGGTAGAACTGATTTGAATTTCCCTAAGGACATTATCCTATCTTTATCTTTCTACCCACTTTCACACTTTAGAGTATCATTATAAACTTCCAATGAGTGATCCTCTTAATCTGTATCCTACTGATGATTATCCCTGTGCACTCTTACATTCACTGTAGCTTCCTTTTCATTCCTGTTATATGTGAGCATTCCCTTAAGTTCCTTAACTAATGTTTATCTCTCTCCTCTTTTTACTCTATTGTCTTTTTCCAGACTGATTCTGGTGATATGCTGTATATCCAAATAGTATCATGTCATTCCATCAGTCAAAAAAAATCTCCAAATGCAGACGAGACTTCTATATCTATTTTCTGATTTTTTTAAATTCCTTTCTTACCTTCAGACTCATATTTTCAACAATATGCAAGATAATAATCAACATATGCTTGTTGAATTCATTAATTTAATGAGTACTTATTGGGGGTCTTGTATGTGTTGACACTATGCTAGGAGCTGAGTTACCCACAAAGCAACGTGGATGTTATCTTCACAGAGAGACAAACCATGAACAAAATCAGGGAAATACAATGTGTTAGAGCAGGGGTTTTCAAACTTTAGTCTCAGAATCCCTTTGTACTCTTAAAAATCACTGCAAACCCCGAAGAACTGTTGTTTATATGGGTTATATTTATTGATATTAACTGTATTGGGAATTATAGCTAAGGGGTGCCCAGCTGGCTCAGTCTGTTGATTTCCCAACTCTTGATTTCAGCTAAGGTCATGATCTCGTGGGTCCTGAGACTGAGCTCTATAAGGGGCTCCAAGTTCAGTGGGGAGTCTGCTTGAAAATTCTCTCCCTCTCCCCACTCGCAAGCATATGTGTATGCTCTTACTCTCAAATAAATCCTTAACAAAAAAGATATTATAGTTGAGAATTTTTAAATTTACTCATAAAAATAGCAACAATAAAATCATATATATGTTTAAACAAAAACCTTATTTTCCAAAATTAAAAAAATGTGATGAGAAGAGTCATTTTCCCTTTTCCCGCCCTTTTTTGCAAATTTCTGAAGTTTGGCTAAATAGAAATAGTTGGATAATCATCACGACATCCTGGCTTTACTTTAGTATGCAGCAGAAGCACTTTTTGTTTACTTCACATCATACAGCATGTTAAAAAGACAACTACTTACGAGTTCAGTTTAATAAAATTTGTATCTTTCACTGCTTCATCCCAATGACATTCTTAAGTGAAACAGCTTTTTCTGAAAATTTTGAGTGCATGGTAAAGAATACAATGACTATTAACATACTTTGGTGCCACTGCTTGAAGTTGTGCTAAGATGCTCCAATTTTATCCACCAATGCTTTTGAACTATCAGTACAAAGACCACACAGTAAAAAAGATCAATATCTTAACAAGGAAATATTTTAAATTCATGGCTAGTCCCAAAGGGTCTCAGAGACTCCTAGACCACACTTTGAGATCTGCTGTGTTACAGGAATATGTGGCCTTGTTAATGTTACCAAGTAATTCTAGGAGTAAAGGAAATTCTTCCTGAGAAAGGTGAATGTTTAAGATAGTGTGTAAGGATAAACTGCAAATTTTCAGGTGGCAGGTTGTGTGAGAATGTTCTAGACAGAAGGAATAATACCAGGCAGGAACTGGAACTCTACATGAATAAAAGAAAGATCAATATTATTGAATTGTATAGTTAAAAAGAAAAAGTACTGAGAAATGAGGGAGACAAAAGTCAATCATGGAGGATTTTTTTATGTTAGATTTTTTTGTTAGAAGTTTGGATTTTGTTTCAAGGGAAATCACTGAAAATTTTAAGTGAGAGAGTTGATATTATCAGGTTTGTGTTGCAGAAAAAGTTCTCAAATTGTACTGTGGAGAATGGATTGTAGAAAAACTAGAAGTAGGAGACTACTGCAAGAGCCCTTGTAAGACATGAGAGGGGAGACAGGAGATAGACTGAAGCATATTGAGAACTTAGAACTGAGAGTAAGACTTGGTGACTATCTAGATATGGGAAGTTAGATAGGGGGAAGAGTTAATAAGTCTTAAAGTTTCTGGCGTGGGCATACAGATAACATTTAATGAAAGAGGGAAAATTGGAAGAGGATCAGATTTGGGTGGTTCACAGAGCAGGAAAGGGGAGTAAATTAGCTCAGTCGTGGTATCTCACAGGCACAAACAGATGTCTAATAAGCAACTATGTGAAATTCAGGTAAGAGATCTGGAGATACAGATTTGGAATCACTCGCATACATGTGTTAACCAAAGCTATGGGAGTAAATTAATCTGTCATGGGAGGATAAGCTAAGAGAGAAGAGTAGAGAGCCCCAGGACCAGCATTTAAGAGACAGGCAGAGAAAGGGAAAGAATTGCTATTAGGAAGGCACAAGTAAATGAAGTGATAAAAGGACACATTCTTACAGCACATGAATTAAGATGAAGATATTTTTTTAAAGACAACATTGCAGTGATAAGGAGAAGTATATGGAAGAAGTTGTTAATAATCACCAAATTACCATTAAGACTCATAAGATAGTACATAATGATAGCACATGCCTCTGACACTCCCACAAAATGAGTAACATTCATTGATACTTGTTTCAGGAAGGGTTTTAGAGGTAATACATTTAGAAAACTGTAATTTGCTAGTTAAAGAAAAAATGAAAACTCCATTTCCTAAATTATCTTTCTATAATCTCCCGTATAAGTCTCATTAGCTTTATATATTTTTTAGATCAAATTAGATTCAATTCCAGTTATAAAATAATAAACAGCCGGGCTTATAAACAATGCTAAATATTTAATAGTTGAGAACACAGTACATAGAACTACATTAAGAATCTTATAAACTTATAATCTTATAAAATCTTACAAAGTTATTCATAGAAACAATTTTTGAATGCTGTATATTTTGTTTTTTGAAGATTTTATTTATTTATTTGAAAGAGTGAGCAGGAGAACACAAGCAGGGGGAGCAGCAGGGGGAGAGGAAGAAGCAGGCTCCCAGCTGAGCAGGGAGCCCCATGCAAGTTCTATCCCAAGACCCTGGGATCATGACCTAAGCCAAAGGCAGATGCTTAACTAGAGCCATCCAAGTGCCCAGTGAATGCTGTATGGAAGGACATTTACTTAAAGATCACTCCAGACAGAATTTCTTTTGGTAGAAAACATATTGTAGTCATCATTTTCTTTTATATACAGTAAGATTACAGAATTCTAAATCATGGTATTGTGATGATTCACCAATTGAGCTGTTATCCAAATTATGTTTTGAACGTATATAATCCTCACTACTTTCATTCTCAGTACTTTAGGTTATTTACCTGAAAACTCAGAGCTCTGGGGTTTTTACACAATGTTCTTCCCATATTTTTTTTTAGTAGCTATAAGCCCATACAGTAATATTTTACTTTTATAAGGAAAAGGAGACAGGAATGTTAGATATTTCCCTGAGGTTATTCTCTGAGCCAGTGCTAAAATTAGGAAAGGAACTATCTTTCTAACTTTTCAGAAAGGAGCAACTAATAAGCATGGATTATTTGCAGTCAGCTTATTCATATTTTCAATATATATATTTTAAACCAAGAAAATTTATGGAGGAAAACTTTATAAGATGAAATTGATAATATACATGGTTTCTGTAGAAATAGCTTTAAAACATTATAATATACATGGCTTTAAATGGGACCTAAAATTTTGATACTATTACTAAAACTCCAAATCTGGTATGTGTAATTGTAATTTACTCTATTAACATTTCAGTAAAATAAATGAAGAATTTTAGTTTCAGGTTCAAATTTGCATTTATATATATACTTTGATTAATATGTAATACCTTTCAAAATAAAGACAAAACACTATTGAAAGCCACAATTGAAACACTTAAAATTTTTAATTTACTGAATTATGTTCAAAAGACATTTAACTTCTTCCTTTACCACTGTAACAACTTTTACTTATTAGAATAACCTTCAATATTAAAAAGCCTAATAAAATAAAATAAATGAATGCTAAAAATTGAATAGAAACTAAATTAAATCTTAAGGAAAAAAGAGGATATTAAAATGGTATTCAAGATCACTGTTTGTTACAAACTGAACTCCCCAGACTGGCAGTAATAGGTCTAATTAGGTCTTCTTTAGTATTATATTCCTTCCATCACACACCGTACATGGCCAATTTATCTTACATTCTAAGGCAGAATGGAGATAAGGCCTATGGTAAGATTCTTGGTTCAGCAGGGACCATCTAATTAATAGTCTTTATTATTTTTGGAAAGTATAATGACAGCATGAGTGCCAAGTTTCAATGCCATGTCAAGTACTAGCACTTCATAGAATGAATTTTATCTTCCTGATTTAATATGATTTTCCTTTCTTTTATTTTATAAATTTCCTTTTCCTTCTTTTTACTTTTATCTGTTAGAAGTACCTATTAACCCAGGATGCCATTTTATACCATCACATTAATAAAGAGCAAAATAAATAAATAAATAAAAATACTCAGTGCTCATGAGTTTGGGCAAAGTGGGCACTTATGCTGCTAGAAGTAATGGTAGTATCTTTTTTCCTGGAAATTCATTCAGTAATATGTACAAGTACTCTGAGTCACACAAACTCTTTAACCTAGAAATCTACTGCAAATCCATCCCAAGAACACAAAAATATAAGCATAAAGAGATACTTAATTATGAGATGAAAGAACTGTGAGAAAGAAAAGAACCTAAATGTCCAAACTTTAAAAGAATAATGTATACAAAGCAAGATCCTTTCCCCCATATTATCCTTCAAAAAGAGGGCATTATATTTGAGTCCTTACAAAGTCTACATTATTGAGGCCTCTCAATTTCTTTACTTTGACCAATAAAGTACTAGCTGAGAAAAACTATCATTAGCCCAAAATGATTTCACACAATGTAGCTTGGCTGGTCAATTATTGAAAGGCCACTTGATGAACTTGACAAAAAGGGAGTTTTAGTACAGATTTTGTACAGATTTAGTAATTACATGAAAAGTATAATTTTACAGTTTTAATTGGAAGATGTTTTCTTATAAAGATCATATTAAAAAGAAACATGATGAAACAATTAGATGAATTCTCCAGTCTCTTTCTCACCTTAGATTTGTTTCCATCACAAGCAACTAAAGCATAACTTAAACCCCCAATACGGTCATTATCTAATCATGTTTATATAGTCAGTCAGGAACACTTCAATGTTACTTCAGAATAGGTAATGGGAAGACAGCTTTGGCATCCTAAACTACATTCTGCTGGTCCCACAGCACCAATTAGGAAGTGTTCTTTCTGATTCCATCTTCTGGAAAAGACTGCAGAACTGGTATCAGTTTTTCCCTAAAATGTTTGGTATATTTCATCAGTGAAACCAACTGGGCCTTGTGCTTTGTGTTTTGGAAGGCTATTCATTATTGACTCAATTTCCTTAGTATGTATAGACGGATTCTGATTTTCTGTTTCCCCCTGTATGAGTTTTGTCTTTCAGGGAATTGGTCCATTTCATCTAAGTTATCAAATCTGTGGGCATAATATTCCTACAGTATCCTTTTACTGCCCATGAGATCAGTAGTGATGGCAGCTCTTTCATTTCTGATATTAGTAATTTGTGTTTCTCTTTCTTGTTTTTCTTGGTTAGAGCAGATGAGGTTTATCAATTTTATTAATGTCCTAAGACACCAGCTTTCAGTTTCACTTATTTTCTCTACTCTTTTCCTGTTTTCAATTTCATTGACTTCTGCAGTAACTTTCACTATTTCTTTTCCTCTGCTTACTCTGGACCTACCTATTTTGCTCTTGTTTTCCTACTTTCCTAAGGTAGGAGCTTATAGTACTGATTTTAATCTTTCTTCTTTTTTAATAGATGCACTCAATACTACAAATTTCCCTCCAAGCACTGTTTTCATTACACCCCATAAATTGGTAAGATACATTTTCATTTAGTGCAAAATATTTTGAAATTTCTTAAGATGACTGCTTTGACCTGTGCGCTAATTAGAAGTGCGTTGCTGAGCAATGTTTTTGGGTTTTCTAGGTCTCTTTCTGCTAATGATTTCTAGTTTTATTCTACTATGTTCTGACAAAAATACTTTGATCTACCTTTTAAAATTTGTTAAGTGTTTTATGGCCCAGAATACAGTCATTTGAATGTTTTAAAAAAAACACAAGTATTTTCAAAAGGTAGTAAAAGCAGGTTGGGACACAGATATCTTAACGGTAGGAAGAATGGGTAGTTACAATCTGAGCTAAAATTTCTAATCATATTCTATCTAGATCCAAAAATTATCACATCTCAATTTTGAGATATAGATGACTTAAAAAGTGATTTTAACAGTAACAAACATCTGGTATTAAATTTGCTTTTCATGAAATATAAGTACAAAAATTTATGTATTTTTGCCATCTGAGTCCTTATTACCTACACCCAGAAATCAGAATGACTTGAATACACATTTTAAGATAAGACTGGGAAAAAGAAAACCCTTGCTATCTAAACTTGTTATCCGAAGTCAGAAGCCAAGTAGGTTTGGATGATAAGGAATATGTATTTTCCCATATAATAACTATAACTCAACATGCGACTCTTGATTATTTCATCTACCTAAGAGAGGAGAGAAGACTGCAATTCTCTTTGGGCAAATTGAACATTATTGTGTACTCGGAACCACTTTACTTAGACACATATACTGGCAGGTTTTTGTGATGAAATATGATGCAGAAGGAGAGAAGGAGAGAAGATGGCAGAGGAGTAGCAGAATGAAACGACATCAGATCCCAGGAGTTCAGCTAGATAGGTATCAAACCATTCTGAACATGTACAAACACAAGAGCAGATAGAAAAGAAGTGAAGCAGCAATTCTAGGAACAGAAAATCAACCACTTTCTGAAAGGTAGGACGTGTGAAGTTAATATGAAGTGATGGGAAGATAGACCATGGCAGGAAGGGCTGGCTCCTGGCAAGCGGTGGGGCAGTGGAACACAAAATGAGAAATTTTATAAGTCTGCTCCACTGAGGGGTATCGCTCCAGAGGCTAAGCAGGGGTGGAGTCCTCACAGGGACAGTTTGGTCTCAGGTCCCGTGGGGTCACAGAAAGACTGGGTATGTCTGAGTGTGGCAGAGCTGCCAGGTATCTGAGCAGGGAAGGCAACTACGGAGACAGAACCAAAGAGTGAGCTTTCAGGTCGGGGTTACCTTAAACCATGATCCAAGGCATAGTCCGGCCACTGCTCCTTGAGCAGGGACCCCACAAGTGGCAGATCTGGGGAAACTCACCTTCCTGCTCCCAGAGAAGTAGCGCGGCAGGAATCTGCTGGGTTTGGAGACTCCAAATGGGGCCGTGCTCCAGATAGAGAAACACTTGGTCACAGGCAAGGTGAGCTCAGAGTGCAGCCAGAGACCAGAGAGATAGGAGTGATTGCTTATCTCTGAGGGTGCACTGAGGAGTGGTGTGCTGAGCTCTAGACTCCTTGGGGCCGCAGATTGGGAGGCCACCATTTTCATTCCCATCCTTCAAAGCTCCAAGGAAAGCATTCAGGGAACAAAAGTTCAGAGAGTGAACCTGAGCAGATTACTTAGCCCAGTCCATGGCAAAAGCAGTGCAACTCCACCTCTGGCAAAGACATTTGAGAATCACTGCAACAGGCCCCTCCCCCAGTAGATCAGCAAGAACATCCAGCCAAGACCAAGATCACTGATCAAGGAGAATGGAGGAACTCCAGAGCTATGGGAAAGCGATGCATAGAATTCATGGCTTTTCTCCCATGATCCTTTAGTCTCACAAAGTTAAATATTTTTAATTTTATTTTGTTTTCTCATTCTGTTTTTTTAACTTTTCCTCTTTCCTCTTTTAGTGTTTTTTAAATAATTTATCTAAAAAATACCTTTCTAAAAAAAAATCTTTTTAAACTTTCATTGTTATAGTCATATTTTATCACTTTGTTCTATTTAACCTTATTTTTTGTATACATATAGGGTTTTTTTCCCTAAAAAATTCTGGGATACAATTTCTTCTAATACATCAAAATATACCATAATATAGCACATGGCTTTGTTCTAGTCTCCAGCCTGAGCATATTCCCTTTTTTTTTTCTCTTTCCAACCAACTTATCAATTCCTTTCTTAGAATTTTTTAAAAATTCTCATCTTTACAGTCATATTCCATCCCTTCATTGTGTTCACCCATATATATATATAAAAAATATATATATATATATTTTATATATATATATATATAAAATATATATATATATAAATTTTTCTCTCCTTAAAATTTTGCCAGGCAATTTCTTCTAAGATACCAAAATACACCCAAAATCAAGTGGGTAGCTTTGTTCTATTCACCAATCTTTTATATATATATATCCCCCAATTTTTATTTCCTCCCACCCCCTTTCTTCTCCCCTGGGGTTTGGATCTCTTCTGATTTGGTGAGCGTACATTTTTCTGGGGTCTTTGCCACCCTTTTAGTATTTTATACTCTCATTCATATATTCTTATCTGGATAAAATGACAAGGCGGAAAAACTCACCACAAAAAAAAAGAAGAGGCAGTACCGATGGCAAGGGACCTAATCAATATGGACACTGAGAATATGTCAGAACCAGAGTTCAGAATGACAATTCTCAAGGTGCTAGCTGGGCTCGAAAAAAGCATGGAGAAATAAAAGAAGTAAAATTTAACCAAGCTGAAATCAAAAAAGCTATTAATGAGTTGGAATAAAAAATAGGGGCTCTTACTGCTAGGATAAAGAAGGCAGAAGAGAGAATTAGTGATATAGAAGACCAAATGATGGAGAATAAAGAAGCTGAGCAAAAGACAAACAACTACTGGACCACGAGGGGAAAATTCGAGAGATAAGTGATACCATTAGATGAAACAGTATAAAAATAATTGGGGTTCCAGAAGAAGAAGAAAGAGACAAGGGGACAGAAGGTATACCAAAGCAAATTATAGTGGAGAATTTCCCTAATATGGCAAAGGGAACAAGTGTAAAAGTCTTAGTGACAAAGAGAAAATCCTGAACGTACCTCAGGACAAGAAGTCTCTAACATATAATGGTAGAAATAATAGATTGGCAGCAGACCTATCCACAGAGGCCTGGAAGTCCAGAAGGAACTGGCATGATATATTCAGAGCACTAAATGAGAAATATATGCAGCCAAGAATACTATATCCAGCTAGGCTATCATTGAAAATAGAAGGAGAGATAAAAAGCTTCCAGGACAAAGAAAAATTAAAAATTAAAGGAATTAGCAAACATCAACCAGCCCTACAGGAAATATCAAAAGGGGTCCTCTAAGCAAAGAGAGAGCCTAAAAGTAGTAGACCAGAAAGGAACAGAGACAATAGACAGTAGCAGTCACCTTACAGGCAATACAATGGCACTAAATTCATCTCTCTCAATAGTTACTCTGAATGTAAATGGGCTAAATGCCCGAATCAAAAGACACAGGGTATCAGAATGGATTAAAAAACCAAAACCCATCGATATGCTGTCTACAAAAACTCATTTTAGACCCAAAGAAACCTCCAGATTTAAAGTGACAAGGTGGAAAACAATTTACCATGCTAATGGACATAAAAGAAAGCTGGGGTGGCAATCCTTAGATCAATCAAGGACACTATATCATACTCAAAAGGTCTGTTCAACAAGAAGATCTAACAATTTTAAATATCTATGCCCCCTACATGGAAGCAGCCACCCATATAAACCAATTAATAACAAAATCAAAGGAACACACCGACAATAATACTATAATATTGGGGGAATTTAACAACCCCCTCACTGAAATGGACAGATCACCCAAGCAAAGGATCAACAAAGAAATAAAGGCCTTAAATGACACATTGGACCAGATGGACACCACAGATATATTAAGAACATTCCATCCCAAAACAACAGAATACACATTCTTCTCTAGTACACATAGAACATTCTCCAGAAGAGATCACATCCTGGGTCACAAATCAGGTCTCAACCGGTACCAAAAGATTGGGATCATTCCCTGCATATTTTCAGACCACAATGCTCTGAAGCTAGAACTCAGCCACAAGAGGAAAGTTGGAAAGAACTCAAATACCTGGAGGCTAAAGAGGATTGTACTAAAGAATGAATGTGTCAACCAGGAAATTAAAGAAGAATTGAAAAAATTCATGGAAACAAATGATAATGAGAACAGAACTGTTCAAAATCTGTGGGACACAGCAAAGGCAGTCCTGAGAAGAAAGTATACAGTGATATAAGCCTTTCTCAAGAAACAAGAAAGGAGGAAATGAAAGAATTTTAAAAATTCATGGAAACAAATGAAAATGAAAACACAACTGTCCAAAATCTTTGGGAGACAGCAAAGGCAGTCCTGAGAGTAAAGTATATATCGATACAAGCCTTTCTCAAGAAACAAGCAAGGTCTCAAGGACACAACCTAACCCTACACCTAAAGGAGCTGGAGAAAGAACAGCAAAAAAAGCCTAAACCCAGTAGCAGAAAAGAAATCCTAAAGATCAGAGCACAAATCAATGAAATAGAAATCAAAAGAACAGTAGAACAAATCAATGAAACTAGGAGTTGATTCCTTGAAAGAATTAATGAGATTGATAAACCCCTGGTCAGACTTATCAAAAAGAAAAAGACAAAGGGGCCAAATTAATAAAATCATGAATGAAGGAGGAGAGAGTACAACCAACACCAAGGAAATACAAACAATTATAAGAAGATATGATGAGCAACTATACACCAGCAAATTTGACAATGTGGAAGAAATGGATGCATTCCTAGAGGCATATAAACTACCAAAACTGAACCAGGAAGAAATAGAAAACCTGAACAGACCCATAACCAGTAAGGAGATTGAAGCAGTCATCAAAAATCTCCCAACAAACAAGAGCCCACGGCCAGACGGCTTCCTGGGGAAATTGTACCAAACATTTAAAGAAGAATTAATACCTATTCTCCTGACACTGCTCCAAAAAATAGAAATGGAAGGAAAACTTCCAAACTCATTTTATGAGGCCAGCATCACCTTGATCCCAAAACCAGACAAAGATGCCACCAAAAAGGAGAATTACAGACCAATATCCTTGATAAACAGAAATGCAAAAATTTTCACCAAAATATTAGCCAATAGGATCCAACAGTACATTAAAAGGACTATTCACCACGACCAAGAGGGATTTATTCCTGGGCCGCAAGGTTGGTTCAACATCCGCAAATCAATCAACGTGATACAATACAAAATAAAAGAACAAGAAACACATGATCCTCTAAATAGATGCTGAAAATCATTTGATAAAGTACAGCATCCTTTCTTGATCAAAACTCTTCAAAGTGTAGGGATAGAGGTACATCCTCTACACTATCAAAGCCATCTATGAGAAACCCACAGCGAATTCCATTCTCAATGGGGAAAAACAGAGCTTTCCCGCTAACATCAGAAATACGACAACGATATCCACTATCACCACTGCTATTCAATGTACTACTAGAAGTCCTATCCTCAGCAATCAGACAACAAAAGAAACTAAAGGCATCCAAATAAGCAAAGAAGAAGTCAAACTATCACTCTTTGCAGATGATATGATACTTTGGAAAACCCAAAAGACTCCACTCCACAACTGCTAGAACTCACATAGGAATTCAGTAAAGTGGCAGGATATAAAATCAATGCACAGAAATCAGTTGCATTTCTATACACCAACAACAAGACAGAAGAAAGAGAAATTAAGGAGTCAATCCCATTTACAATGGCACCCCAAACCATAAGATATCTAGGAATAAACCTAACCAAAAAGGCAAAGAATCTGTACTCAGAAAACTATATAAAGTACTCAAGAAAGAAATTGAGGAAGACACAAAGAAATGGAAAAATGTTCCATGCTCATGGATTGGGAGAACAAATATTGTGAAAATGTCTATGCTACCTAAAGCCATCTACACAGTTAATGCAATCCCTATCAAAACACCATCAATTTTTTCGAAGAAATGGAACAAATAATCCTAAAATTTATATGGAACCAGAAAAGACCCCGAATAGCCAGAGGAATGTTGAAAAGGAAAGCCAAAGTCAGTGGCATCACAATTCCAGACTTCAAGCTCTATTACAAAGCTGTCATCATCAACACATTTTGGTACTGGCACAAAAACAGACACATAGATCATGGAACAGAAGAGAGAGCCCAGAAATAGACCCTCAACTCTATGGTCAACTAATCTTCGACAAAGCAGGGAAGAATGTCCAATGGAAAAAAGACAGTCTCTTCCACAAATGGTGCTAGGAAAACTGGACAGCCGTGTGCAGAAAAATGAAACTGGACCATTTCCATACACCACACACAAAAATAGACTCAAAATGGATGAAGGGCCTCCATGTGAGAAAGGAATCCATCAAAATCCTTGAGGAGAACACAGGCAGCAACCGCTTCGACCTCAGCCACAGCAACTTCTTCCTAGAAACATCACCAAAGGCAAGGGAAGTGAGGGCAAAAATGGACTATTGGGACTTCATCGAGATCAAAAGCTTTTGCACAGCAAAGGAAACAGTCAACAAAACCAAAAGACAACTGACAGAATGGGAGAAGATATTCGCAAATGACATTATCAGATAAAGGGCTAGTATCCAAAATCTATAAAGAACTTACCAAACCAACACCCAAAGAACAAATAACCCAATCAAGAAATGCGCAGAGGACATGAACAGACATTTCTGCAAAGAAGACATCCAGATGGCCAACAGACACATGAAAAAGTGCTCCACATCACTCGGCATCAGGGAAATACAAATCAAAACCACAGTGAGATACCACCTCACACCAGTCAGAACGGCTAAAATTAACAAGGCAGGAAATGACAGATTTGGAGAGGATGTGGAGAAAGGGGAACCCTCTTACACTGTTGGTGGGAATGCAAGCTGGTGTAGCCACTCTGGAAAACAGCATGGAGGTTCCTCAAAAAGTTGAAAATAGAGCTACTTTACAACCCAGGAATTGCACTACTGGGTATTTACCCTAAAGATACAAATGTACTGATCCGAAAGGACACGTGCACTCAAATATTTATAGCAGCAATGTCCACAATAGCCAAACTATGGAAAGAACCTAGATGTCCATCAACAGATGAATGGAAAAAGAAGATGTGGTATATATATACAATGGAATACTATGCAGCCATCAAAAGAAATGAAATCTAGTCATTTGCAACGTGGATGGAACTAGAGGGTATTGTGCTGAACAAAATAAGCCAATCAGAGAAAGATAATTATCTGTATGATCTCTCTGATATGAGGAATTTGAGAGGCAGAGTGAGGGGCTTGGGGGTTAGGGAAGGAAAAAATGAAACAAGATGGGATTGGGAGGGAGACAAACCATAACAGACTCTTACAAAACAGACTGAGGGTTGCTGGGGGGGTGGTGGAGAGGGTGGTTGGGTTATGGACACTGGGGAGGGTATGTGATATGGTGAGTGCTGTGAAGTGTGTAAACCTGACGATTCACAGACCTGTACCCCTGTGACAAATAATACATTATATGTTAATAAAAATAATTTAAAAATATATAATGCAGAATGAGTGTTTTAATAGCATGGGAAGAGCAGTTAACAAAATTCTTTATACTACATGGTCTCTATTGTGTAAAAAACAATGCCCATTAAAAAGACTGGAAAGAAATTTGCATAAACTTAACTGGAACTGAGCAGTAATTTTTCTACATCCACAGTCTTCTTTACATGCAAATGTTTTACACTGTCATCTTACTTCATTTGTAGTAAGAAAAATATTCAATAGTGGTTTTAGTACAATATTATAAGTACACTAATAGAACTATTTATAAAAAGGTTTAATATTGGTATCAAAGAGTATCATTTGTTTTGGGAAGTTTGAATTAAGTTCTGGGAAGCAAGATATTTCAAATATAGCCTAATATAGTACAGCAACAGTTTATCAGAAAGAGGACATATTGTTCTTTCAACTGCCAGAAAGTAAGACCAAGCATGTATCACTAGGGGAATTTAAACAGTTCTATATGACTAGAATAAAGGCTGCAAAAACGGCAAGAAAAGCAGGAGGAATAATGTTTACATACACGTGTTGGGTTCAGATGGTATATGAAAGAGTCCAGAGTTTTTAGAATGAAGAAAATATAAACCTAGCCAGGTTAGATAACTTGTTTCAATGTTTAATTTCAATACTAAGTAACTCTTGACCCACAACAACCATATTTGGATACTTTCTTTCAAATACTTAAACCTAACTAATTTTTCTCCTTTAAACTAAACTGGAGGGGCAGCTGGGTGGCACGGTCAATTAAGCAGCAGACTCTTGGTTTCTGCTCAGGTGATGATCTCAGGGTTTCAAGATCAAGCCCTATCTTGGGCTCTGCACTCAACATGGGGTCTGCTTCAGATTCTCTTTCTTGATTCTGGCAGGGTAGAAGTGCAAATCCACTCCTTAAGAAACTCCTTGAGTTTTATACTCGAACAAAGGCAAACAATTTGAGAATTGTTTATTCATTCAAACAAGCTGATCCTAAGTTAAGAATAGTAAGGATCTATTTGCCTAAAGCCACTCTTATCACCCCCACCCCTTGGTTAGTTGGTTTAGAAATTTTTCAAGGACAGGGATGGTTATGAAAGTCAACAGCTTCACTGCTGGAAGGGGTTAACTTGATTTGAAGCAAAGGGTCAAAAACCCACACAGAACATTATCAGTAAAAGTAGAAAACAAACAAAGTCAGCAGCTATGCCAGCCTGAGGTTGCAGCTTTAGTTGGGCTGAGCTACGTGCAGACTGGAGAATTAGTAAAAAATTTAACCAGAAAAGTCCTGAAAATGAGAAAGGCATACAGGTGTTTCATAAGATCTCCACATAGCCTTGAATGATCTGGAGACTAAGTGAACATGCACAGGAGCTCCAAGAGGGTCTGGTGAAAAGTATATGGTTAGGGAGACTGGAAAACTGCCTAAGTTTTTAAAGCACTCCCTAATCAACACACACCCACTCGTAGAGGGTAGAAGCGTATCTGGCTTGAGATATTCGAGTAGAACCTGTGCTATCAATGACCACTAAGCTATGCAGAGGAAACAAGCCTAAAAAATAAAAATGACAATACCATACAAGCTGCAAAGAAGGTAGATCCCACAGATTAAGCCCTAGCAAATTACTAAAAAACCACCACCACCACCCTACTTCGGGGAAAAACCCCAAATGAGAGTTTCTACAATGTATTATCAAAAATACATTGGGTAACTTTTAACAAAATAATTATGAGACATACAAACAAAAACAGGAAAGTGTGGTCCATACCCAAGAAAAACAGTAGTAAATAAAAAATGATTCTGAGTAAGCAAGCTCAAATGTTGAATTTAACAAAGACTTCAAATTAACTATTACAAAAATGTTCCAAGAATTGAAAGAAAACATGTTTAGAGAAGGAAAATATGATGACAGTGATACAACAAGTAAGGTAATCTCAACAGTAAAATACTATAAAAAAAGAACCATATAGAAATTCAAGGGTTGATATTTTCTAGATATACCTATCTTTGATAGCAGTGTAACTATATTTTTATATTGTCATTTTAAAAATATTCAAGAATGTTCATAACACTCTGAGTTACAGGATGTTCAGTAACATCCTGCTTTGTAAGCTCTGTAGTAACCTTTGAAAAAAGGTAAAAAAAAGATGCCTTAATCCTTTCCTACTGAACTAATCAAATGTATTCAATTAGTTTTCAAATGAAACTGCTTACAACTGATTAGAGAGTATTGTCAACATGGTGTAAAATCAAAGTAGCCAGAGGTAACACTATGTTCAATATCTATAAAATTAAATTGTTAAGAAGCTAATACATTTTATTTTCATGGTTAGCTTTCAGTGTCTATCAAGAATGTTTCTAGAATTATTCAAGTGTTGCATTTTCAAGAGATTAATAAAGTATTACTTGATACTAAAAATCAATTCTGGTACTAAGGTATATAAATAATTTTAATACTACTATTCATTAGATTATAATACTTATGTGCTTATATATATAAATATAGAACAAAATACTATTCACCCATAAAAAAGAATGAAATCCTGCCATTTTTAGTAACATGGATGGTTCTTCAGGCCATTATGCTAAGTGAATTAAGTCAGAGAAAGACAATCTAAGACAAATACTTATACATGGAATCTAAGAGAAACTAAACTCATAGAAACAGAGATGTGACCATGGTTACCAGAGGGGGTGATAAGGGTTGGAGTAGAGAAATTGGGTGAAAGATACAAACTTCCAGTTATATGTAAGTTAAAGGGATGAACGGTATACCAGGACGACTATAGTTAACACTACACTGTATATTTCAAAGTTGCTAAAAGAATGGATCTTAAAAGTTTTCACAAGAAAAAAAATTATAACTGTGAGGTGATGGATAGTAACCAAACTGGAAAATATCCAATTACTTACTAAATAAGTAAAATTTGAGCCTATGCATACATATATTACTAGTAGGCAGATTTTCCTATTAACAATAAAACAATGGCAATTGGCTCTATTAATAATCTTCCATTATTCCTTGTGATTTTTTAATTAGTGGATACCGACTTTAAATTAAACACAGTTTAAAATGGATTTTGTTATTTTGATTCTTTGCATTCCCGTAAGAGTAATTACATTTAAGAAACTATTCTTTCTCATTTTTCCTGAATACAATCTATTAAAGAACCATTAGTTTTCCAGATATCCCTTAAAATTTATGCTCGTTTTCTACCTAGTAATATTACAAATATGTATTTTTCAGCCTAATCTATTACCAGGGGAGCAAGCAAACAGCCCACTACTTATGGTAAATCATTACGCTATTTTACATTATTTATACAGCTATCCAGGATGACGTTAATAACTGGAATAGAAAAAGTATACTTACTCAGTTATAAATTCAGGGTTTGTAAAGCTGAGGTTGGTTAAATGACCTTCAAGTTTAGAAGACTCGTGTGTATTTAAGGCTGGAGTGGTCTTAGTGGCGAGTACAGCTCTTTTTTCATCTTTTTCAAGTGCTTTTCTCTTCCCACCATTTTGGAAATATTCTCTGCATACACTACAAGGCAAAATAAAATTATATTTTAAAACACTAAATATAAATATAAAACAAAGTGGGAAAACATTAGCCTTTATTAATCAAAATGAGAAATTTCAATTACAAATTCTTACTTTGAAAATGTCACATAGAGGGGCACCTGGGTGGCTCAGTGGGTTAAAGCCTCTGCCTTTGGCTTAGGTCATGATCCCAGGGTCCTGGGATCGAGCCCCACATCAGCCCCACATGGGGCTCTCTGCTGGGCAGGGAGCCTGCTTCTCTCCCTCTGCCTGCCTCTCTGCCTACTCATGATCTCTCTGTCAAATACATTAATTAAAAAAAAAAAAAAGAAAGAAAATTTCACATAGAGGTTAAGTTTGAGCACCTGTAGCACTTTTAACTACCATACAACAAAGCATAATCATAGATTATATTTAATAAATAAAGAGTATGTTGGAGTGCCTGGGTGGCACAGTTGGTTCGCATCTGATTTGGTTTCAGCTCAGGTGGTGACCTCAGGGTCGTGAGATTGGCCCTGTGCCAGGCTCCGTGCTCAGCAGAGCCCGCTTTGGATTCTCTCCCTCTGTCTCTCCCACTTGTGTGCTCTCTCATTAAAAAAAAAAAAAAAAAAAGTATGTTTTCAAGGGTACTGATGTGCCTGTATGTTTTGCTGAACTGTATTCTTAACTAAAACATAAGTTCCTCCAGAAAAGCTTAGATAACTCTGCTATTCAGTGAGAGCATACAGAAAGAATAGTCATTACAGTTAATTCTGAGCCAGCTTTGCTGGTGATAGACAGATATCCTAATAGTTGTTTCTTAGATCCCTGCTGGTTTATGAAAACAAAGTCAGGATGTCAACATATTAAGAATCATTAATCTTATTTGCTGTGAGAGAAGGGAACAAAAATCTAGTTCAGGTAAAAATGGTACTGTCATTACAGGTAAACATTCAGAGAACAAAAGTTTAAATGTAAGAGTGGTTTCTGTAACACCTAGAAATTATTCTTAACCATTAATAAGAGATCATTCCTGCTTGTCCCAATTCTTTCACTATTAAAATGAAGTGTTTTTGAAGGTCGTCATTTTAAGCTCATACAGTTTAGAACACATCAGGTTGCTATCCAGAATCAGAAACTGATGATTGACATAACCTTATAAACAATTTTCTTCATACCTAATACAATTTTAGAGTGAATATAGTAGGGTACCATGCCTGGATATGTAATAGGACAGCAAACATGAATCACAGAATCAAATCAAATATTTATTAGCTATTAAAGAAAGGAATCTTTTTTTTTTTAAAGATTTTATTTATTTATTTGACAGACAGAGATCACAAGTAGGCAAAGAGGCAGGCAGAGAGAGGGAGGAAGGGAAGCAGGCACCCTGCTGAACAGAGAGCCCGATGTGGGGCTTGATCCCAGGACCCTGGGATCATGACCTGAGCCGAAGGCAGTGGCTTTAACCCACTGAGCCACCCAGGCGCCCCTAAAGAAAGGAATCTTAAGGTAAAACAGACTAATCTAGCTCTGGCCCTTGAGTTTACACTGTGACAGGAAATACACATGTGAAAACATATAATTATAAATATAAATATAATTATAAACATATAATATATATAAACATATAATTATCAAAGCTACTTAAAATGTAGGAGAATGGAATCTTAAAATATTTTCTTTTTAGATCTTTAAAACACATTATTAGTACACAGAGATCATATTTGAACAAAGCTAGACTATTTTTCTCCACAGACACTGCTTGGTGAATTTCTAGAAATATATGGCAAGAGAATAATTGAAGCATTAACTTAAAACTGGTTTCTGCAAGCAGAGCTATGGTCTAATGCCCATCTCTCCTCACACTTAAAGGATGCTATTCATTCAACTTTAGTTTTCTTAGTAACTACTATGAAGACTTAGAAAAAAAAAAAGACTTCTTTAATTTTTCCTATGTAGACTTAGTTTTGGTTCTTATATACAGGAGTTAAAACCTATTCTTCATAAATCAAATACTTATTAAATATTAAGAACAGAGAGCTCCCATGTGCCAGGCACATCTGTGATGTGAAAACAAATTGAAGAAGTCACTGCTGTCCCCAGGGAGTTCAGACTAATGATGACAATTATACAACAATAAAGAAAACAAAATTGATAAAGACAAAATACAATTGATAAACAACCCAATCAGTAATATACGCTGACTTAAAAAATATGAGTAAGAATAAATCAGGCAAGGAAGAATGTTAATTTAGGGGTAAGTGCTTTCCTGGCTGAGAGAATAGCATGAGTAAAAGCACAGAAAATAAAAAGCATCACGGATCCTGCAGAGATGGACACCCATTCAAGGCACGTGAAATGTAAAGTGCCGAGTAGAAAACGGATGGATGGACTCACAAGTACAAATGCCCAGAGGCCAACACAAATATAGCAGGGAAAGGTAACTAGTTGATACTGGAGTAATAAGTAAGCCTCAGATCCGGCAAGATTAAAAGGCTAATTTAAAGATGTAGACTTTAGACATCTAATTTAGTGACAGAAAGCAGTTTACAGATTTCCTGGGGTGGGGCTAAAACTGCAAAAGTGCTGAATGGAGCTTTTTAATGTGATGGAAATACTGACAGTAGTGGTGGTTACAGAAGTGTAAAAATTGTCCATATCCACTGAATTGTATGCTAAAATGGGTGCCATTTTATTGTATATAATTAAACCTCAGTAAACTTGATAAAAAATGTAGCCTTTATAACCCTAGAATGAATACTAAAAACAATGCCTCTCCAATATGTAACATTTCACTAAGGCATGAAACAAAGAGTAAAGAGCTTGCTTACCTTTCTATTGGGTAGAACCATATACAACTACTGATATTCAAGAATTCTTGAATTATAAATATAGCAATTTTACATGGTTTAACATCATAGTTATCTAGAAACTTCGTAGCAAAATACTTACAGAGCTAGAATTCCAGATTCTCATAAAATATCAGCCATCTAAATTCCAATCTCCCTATACACTTTCCAAAGAACATATAGATATTTCAGTGTAGCACATACACATAAAAGCACATACAGTTCATGCCTATGGCATAACTAGGAACCAGAACAGCACTTCATTTTAGATGTAACTGGAAAATAAAAACCAGAGGCCAACTGAACTGGCTTTGGAGTCCCCCAAAGTATAGTCAGATGAGGACTCTATAAAAGAGGGTAAGATATCATGGGGTCTTAAAAGTGGCAAAAAAAACAGATTAAAACCAGTAAGATATACCATCCAAGAGAGGGGTCCAAGAGAGAGGAAATTTTAAGAAAAGATTTGGGACATTGTGAACTAGAGCATTAGCCACTGGAAGGTCAAGAGGACAATATACACAGACATACACAAAACGTATATGTCACCAAAAAGAAGAGCCTTGAAAAGATTGCTTCTGGGGAAGAAAAGAGGCACCTTGAATAAAGGAGGTATCTCTGGAGACTTGGTGATAAAGGAAAAAAATGAAGCAATTAAGGAAAATGAGATGTTATAATCTACACATAGTAAGAAAATCATACGTCAGACCAAAAGAGGACAATATTTATTAAGGGAACCATACTTTTGTATTTGTAGCAAACAAGCAAGGTTCTTTGGATTTAAAGAACAGAGTAATCCACACAAACTCCTATCTACCCACCTACAGACACTCTAACATAATAGACAAATACATGAAAGAAATGCCCAATGAACCCAGAAACCAGAAAAGGTTCTATTAGAGGGCAAGAGAAAAATAATCAAAACTTTTCAGTGAATGAAAATTCTCAAAAACACAGAGCCAAAAACAGCCATAAAAGAGAAAAATACTAACACTTTAATACTAATTACACATAATTTAGTAAGCAACTGCAGATATGATAGAACTTTTCAAATCTGAAATAAAACTGAGAGCAAAAAGGAATAAATAATGGAGAGATATTCCATAAATATGGATAGAAAGATACAATACAGTCACAACAGCAGTCCTTCCCAAATTGATCTACAAATTCAATACAATCCCAATCAAAATCACAGCAAATTATTTTGTGGATACCAACAAACCAATTTTGAAGTTTATATGGAGAGGTAAAAGACCCAGAATAGCCAATACAATATTGAAGGAGAAAAACAAAGTTGGAGGACTGACCACTGTCTGACTTCCTAAAACTTACTATAAAGTTACAGTGATCAGAACGGTGTGGTGTTGGTGAAAGAATGGACAACTAGATCCATGGAACAAAAGAGCAAAGCAATACAATGGGGGTAAAGACAGTCTTTTCACCAAATGATGCTCGGATGACAACTAAATACTAAAAAATGAACCTAAACATAGACATTACACACTTCACAACAATTTACTCAAAATGGATCACAGTAAAACACAAACCTATAAACTCTTAAAAGGTTTTATAAATTTCCTAGGAGAAAATCTGGGTGACCCTAGGCTTGGCAATGACTTTTGTGATATAACACCAAAGTCAAGATCCATGAAAGAAAGAATTGAGAATTAGACTTCATTAGAATTAAAAACTGTTCTGCAGAAGAGAATGAGAGAATGAGAAAAGAATGAGAACACAAGCCACAGACTGGGAGAAAATCCCTGCAAAGGCATAGCTGATGAAGGACTCCTATCTGAAATATACGAAGAACTCTTAAATCTTAATAATAAGAAAACAAACCACCTAGTTTAAAAATAAGCAAAAAAAAAAAAAAAAAAAACCCTGAATAGATACCTTACCACAGAAGATATACAGATAGGAAATAAGCATATGAAAAGATGCTCCAGGTCATATGTCATTAGGGAAATGCAAATTAAAATTGCAATATATTACTACACATAAATAGCATAGACAAAATCCTGAACATCAAAACCACCAACTGCTGATAAAGATGTGGGGCAACAAGAACTCTTATTCATTACTAGTGGGAATACAAAGTGAAAAACTAAACATATTTTTACCATACAATACAGCAATCACACTCCTTGATATTTGCCCCCCCCAAATGAAAACTCACTTCCACACAAAAACCTGCAGATGGATGTTTACAGCAATTTTATTCATAAATGCCAAAACTTGGAAGCAATCAAGATGTCCTTTAGTAGGTGAATAAAGAAAGAACTTGTGGTATAGCAAAACAATGGATTATTACTTGGTGCTAAAAAGAAATGAGCTATTGAGCCATAAAAAGATAATGAAGAACCTTAAATGCACATTATTAAGTGAAAGATGTCAATATGAAAAGGCTATATATTGTGATTCCAACTTTTTAACATTCCAAAAGGCAGAGAACTATGGAAAGAGTTAAAAACATCTGTGGTTGTCAGGAGTATGGGGAAAGAAGGGATATGCAGATAAAGCAGAAAGGATTTTTAGGGCAGTGAAAATATTCTGTGTGATACTATACTGGTGAATACTTATCATTATACATTTGTCAAAACCCACAGAATATACAACACCAAAAGCAAACCCTAATGTAAACAAACTATGGACTCCGGATGATAATGATATGTCAATATGGTTCATCAATTACAATAAATGTACCACTCTAGTGTACCACTATGTTGATAGTGGAGGATTCTGTGCATATGTGTGGTCTGGGTGTACATGGAAATTGTGCTTTCTGCTCAATATTGCTGTGACCCTAAAATTGCACTATAAAAGTTTACTTGAAAGGAAAAAACCCTCAGTTCAGAACAGATCTCACATGCCTCCTGATGTAATACACTGAGGACACAATATCACCTATGTGATATTCCTGCTAATATGCTTAAATCTAATCACAAAGAAACAACCATACAAATCCAAACTGAGAATCTATAAAATTTGTAAAATATTATAAAAGAAAAAGAGAAAAAAGAGATTCTACTTATGAAGGAAATCATATGGTGTTGTTTTTCTCTGACTTATTTTGCTTAACAAGAGAACAAACTGAGAGTTGCTGGAGGGAAGGTGGGTAGAGGGATGGGCTAAATGGGTGATGGGTGGGGCGCCTGGGTGGGCTCAGTTGGCTAAGGTGGTGGGCTCCTGCTCAATGGGGAGACTGCTTTTCTCTTGCTGCCCCTTACCCCACTCATGCTTGCTCTCTCTCTAATAAATAAAATCTTTAAAAAAAAAAAGGGCACTTAGGTGATTCACTCCATTAAGTGGTTGACTCTTGATTTCTGCTCAGTCCTGGGATCAAGCCCAATGCACCTGGAAGTTGGCTTCAGGATTCTCTCTCTGCTCCTCCCCTAGCTCACACACACCTTCTCTCTCTCTCCCTCCCACTCTCTCTCAAATAAATAAATAAATCTTTATGGGGTGCTTGGGTGGCTCAGTTGGTTAAGCGTCTGCCTTTGGATCAGGTCATGATCTTGGGGGTCCTGGGATTGAGCCCTGCGTCAGGCTCTCTGTCCAGTGGGGAGTAGGTTTCTCCCTCTCCCTCTGCGTACTCATTCTCACTCTTGCTCTTTCTCAAGTAAATAAATAAAATCTTTAAAAACTTTTTAAATAAATAAATCTCTAAAAAATGACTATAATCTTAAATAAATAAATAAATAAAATGGGTGATGGGTATTAAGGAGGGCATCTGTTGTGAGGAGCATAGGGCGTTATTTTTAAGTGATGAATCACTAAATTCTACTCCTGCAACTAATATTATACTATATGTTAACTAACTAGAATTAAATAAAAACTTGAAACAAAAAAAAAAAAAAAAGAGAGAGAGACAGAGAGAAAGAAAGAGGAAGAGAGAAAGCTAGAGAATTTGCCTTAACTAAGTGCAATGACACAATTTAAAGTATTAGGAATGAAAGTCTTCTGATTTCTGCAACTGACTCCCAAACAGTTCAGCAGAGAATGAAGGGGAAAAGAGGAGAGGGTAGGGAGAAAATGGAAAGAAGATAGAAAATAAGACTAAAGCAGAGAAACATTGTTTTAAAAGGTGAAGGAAAGAAGGTGTGAGTCAAGGATTTTTATCTAGCTAAGCTGTGCACTTTGTAACAAAACTATAGAAGGACAGCTTTTGGCATGTAAGAACTCAGGGAACATCATAGTTGCAAGCTGTTCTTAAAGGATTTACTGGAAGATGAATTTCATCCATGAGATGATTGAGAAATGTTAATGAAGAGACTGGTAATGAATAAAAAAGGGAAACTTTATAATGCTGAAGGCCACAATTTCCAAAGAAAATGCAATAGTTATGAATATTTATGTGCCATTTATCATAGCAGCCATCTTCACAAAGCAGAAACTCCATGAGATGCATTGAGAAATAGACACAACTAACAATAGGGAACTTTAAGACACAATTCAATCAACTGAATGAATATTAGGCAAGAACAGAAAAGCCTGAAGGAGCAGAATAAAGTTTATCTTATTAACATAACAAACTTTGCTCTCTAATAGAAAGTATAGCTTCTTTTCGAGCACACACTGAATATTCATAAAAATTACCATACATATGTATTATGTCATGAAGAAAACCACAGTAAGAGTCACAGAAAAAAAACAAAACAGATGAAATCATCCAATCATAATGCAATAAAAGTAGAACAAAATAAAACAAAAAGTCCTTCACCTATAAATTTAAATCCATTAATATAATTCACTGCATTCATAAATTTACAGAACCTCATATTCATTTCCGCAGATGCTGAAAGGACATTCAGCAAATTCAACACCTATTCCTAATAAAAACACTCAGTAAAATAGGCATTGGTGAGTACTTCCTAACCGTAAAATTATACATACGTATCAGTCAAAAAGCCAGTAATGTTTTTAATGGCGACACACCAAACACATTATTGCTAAATGAATAAGGCAAAGGTATGCAACGGACAACAGAAAAAAGCACTGGTCAAAAGAACTAGAGAGAAAGAGAAGAGGAGTCAAGATGGCAGAGGAGTAGCAGACTGAGACGACATCAGGTCACAGGAGTTCAGCTAGATAGTTATCAAACCATTCTGAACACCTACAAACCCAACAGGAGATCAACGAGAAGAGCAACAATTCTAGAAACAGAAAATCGACCACTTTGTGAAAGGTAGGCCTTGTGGAGAAGCCAATTCGAAGCTAGGGGAAGACAGACCACGGGGGTGGGGTTGGCTCCCAGCAAGCGGTGGAGCAACGAAGCACAAAATCCGAACTGTTAGAAGTCTGCTCCACTGAGGGACATCGCTCCAGAGCGGGGGTGAAGCCCTCATGGGGACAGTGTGGTCTCAGGTCCTGCAGGGTCACAGAAGGATGGGGGTGTCTTGAGTGTAGCAGAGCTCACAGAGCAGGGAAACCAACTACAAAGTGAGCTCTAAGCTTAGGGTTACCTTAAACTGTGATCCACAGCACAGCAGAGCAAGAACACCACAAGTGGCCAATCTGGAGACTCACCTTCCTTCTCTGGAGGCAGGAGTCTGCTGGGATTGGAGACTCCAAACGCGCTGTGAGTCAGAGACAGAAACGCTCGGTCACAGGCCGGGTGAGCTCGGAGAGTGGCCAGAGACCAGGGAGATGGGAGTGATTGACCACCTTTCTCCGAAGGCACAAGGAAAAGTGAGGCCCCGAGCTCTCAGCTCCTCCCGGCCAGAGACTGGGAGGCCGCCATTTTCATTCCCATCCTCCTGAGGTCTATGGAAACCATTCAGGTAACAAAGGTTCCCGAGAGCGAACCTGAGCAAATTAATTAGCCCGCCCCCTGGAAAGGGCTGCGCAATTCCGTCTTGGGCAAAGACATTTCAAATTCACTGCAACAGGCACCTTCCGCAGAAGATGAGCAAGAACAGCCAGCCAAGACCAAGCTTACTGACCAAGGAGAACAGAGGAATTTCTGAGGAGGAGAAAGCAAAGCATGGAATTCATGGCTTTCTCCCCATTGTTCTTCAGTCTTGCAAAGTTAATTAAATTTCTTTTATTTTTTTCTTATTCTAATTTTTTTAACTTTTCCTCTTTCCTTTTTTAACATTTTTAACTAGTTTATCTTAACAATACCTTTCTTAAAAAAATCTTTTTGTAAACCTTCATTATCATAGAAATATTTTATCCTTCATTGTTATCTACCTTTATTTTTTATATACATATAGGGCTTTTTCTTATAAAAAAAACTTTGGGATACAACAGATCAAAATATACCCTAAATCTAGCACAGGGCTTTGTTCTAGTCTCCAGCCCGAGCAAATTCTCTCCACTTTCTTTTTTTTTCTTTTTCCAACCAACTTATCTTACCAATTCCTTTCTCAGAATTTATTTTTATCTTCATCTTTACAGTCATATTCCATCCCTTCATCATGTTTACTCTTATTTTGGTATATATATGTTCTTCTTTCTTTAAAATGTTGGGAGGTAGTTTCTTCTGAGACCAAAATAAACCCAAAATCAACTTGGTGGCTCTGTTCTATTCACCAGTCTAATATAAATGTATGTATCTATGTATGTATATATATATTATATATATATACATATATTATAGATATATATGCATTTTTAAATTTTTTTAAATTTCTTTTTAATCCCTTTTTTCTCTCCCCCGATTTGGGATCTCATCTGATTTGCTTAGCGTACATTTCTCTGGGGTCTTTGCCACACTTTTAGTATTTTATTCTCTCGTTCATATATTCTTATCTGGATAAAATGACAATGTGGAAAAACTCACCACAAAATAAAGAATAGGAAGCACTGAAGGCCAGGGACCTAATCAATATGGACATTAAGAATATGTCAGAACTAGTTTTCAGAATGACGATTCTCAAGGTGCTAACTGGGCTCGAAAAAGGCATGCAATATATTTGAGAAACTCTGTCTGGAGAAATAAAAGCCCTTTCTGGAGAAATAAAAAACCTAAAATGTAACCAATTTGGAATAAAAAAAGCTATTAATAAGGTGCAATAAAAAACGGAGGCTCTTACTGCTAGGATAGATGAGGCAGAAGAGAGAATTAGTGATATAGAAGACCAAACGATGGAGAATAAAGAAGCTGAACAAAAGAGAGACAAACAACTACTGGACCACGAGGGGAGAATTTAAGAGGTAAGTGATACAATAAGATGAAACAGTATTAAAATAATGGGGATTCCAGAAGAAGAGGAAAGAGAGAGGGGTGCAGAAGGTATACAGGAGCAAATTATAGTGGAGAATTTCCCTAATATGGCAAAGGGAACAACCAATAAAATCCAGGAGGCACAGAGAACCCCCTCAAAATCAATAAAAATAGGTCCACACCCCATCATCGAATAATAAAACTTACAACTCTTAGTGACAGAGAAAATCCTGAAATCACCTCAGGACAAGAAGACTGTAACATACAATGATAAAAATATTAGATTGGCAGCAGACCTATCCACAGAGACCTATTTGGCAGGCCAGAAAGAACTGGCATGATATATTCAGAGCACTAAATGAGAAAAACATGCAGCCAAGAATATAATATCCAGCTAGGCTATCACTGAAAATAGAAGGAGAGATAAAAAGCTTCCAGGACAAACAAAAACTAAAAGAATTTGTAAAAACCAAACCAGCTATACAGGAAATATCGAAAGGGGTCCTCTAAGCAAAGTGAGAGCCTAAAAGTAGTAGACCAGAAAGGAATAGAGACAATATACAGTAGCAGTCACCTTACAGGCAATACAATGGCACTAAATTCATCTCTCTCAATAGTTACTCTGAATGTAAATGGGCTAAATGCCCCAATCAAAAGACACAGGGTATCAGAATGGATAAAAAACCAAAACCTATCAATATGCTCTCTACAAGAAACTCATTTTAGACCCAAAGAAACCTCCAGATTTAAAGTGACAAGGTGGAAAACAATTTACCATGCTAATGGACATAAGAAGAAAGCTGGGGTGGCAATCCTTATATCAGATCAATTAGATTTTAAGCCAAAGACTATAATAAGAGATGAGGAAGGACACTATATGATACTCAAAGGGTCTGTTCAACAAGAAGATCTAACAATGTTAAATATCTATACCCCTAACATGGGAGCAGCTGACTATATAAACCAAATAAAAACAAAATCAAAGAAACACATTGACAATAAGACAATAATAGTAGGGGAGTTTAATACTCCCCTCACTGAAATGGACAGATCATCCAAAGAAAAGATCAACAAGGAAATAAAGGCCTTAAATGACACACTGGACCTGACAGACATCACAGATATATTCAGAACATTCCATCCCAAAGCAAATGATTACACATTCTTTTCTAGTACACATGGAACATTCTTCAAAATAGATCACACCATGGTCACACATCAGGCTTCAATTGGTACCAAAAGATTGGGATCGATCCCCGCATATTTTCAGACCACAATGCTCTGAAGCTAGAACTCAGCCACAAGAGGAAAGAACTCAAATACCTGGAGGCTAAAGAGCATACTACTAAAGAATGAATGGGTCAACCAGGAAATTAAAGAATTTAAAAACTTCATAGAAACAAATGATAATGAGAACACAACTGTTCAAAATCTGTGGGACACAGCAAAGGCGGTCCTGAGAGTAAAGTATATATCGATACAAGCCTTTCTCAAGAAACAAGAAAGGTCTCAAGGACACAACCTAACCCTACACCTAAAGGAGCTGGAGAAAGAACAGCAAAGAAAGCCTAAACCCAGCAGCAGAAGAGAAATCATAAAGATCAGAGCACAAATCAATGAAATAGAAACCAAAAGATTAATAGAACAAATCAACGCAACTAGGAGTTGCTTTCTTGAAAGAATTAATGAGATTGATAAACCCCTGGTCAGACTTATCAAAAAGAAAAGAGAAATGACCCAAGTTAAAAAAGATCATGAATAAAAGAGGAGAGATCACAACCAACACCAAAGAAATACAAACAATTATAAGAACATATGATGAGCAACATTATGCCAGCAAATCTGACAATCTGGAAGAAACAGATGCATTCCTAGAGACATATAAACTACCAAAACTGAACCAGGAAGAAATAGAAAACCTGAACAGACCCATAACCAGTAAGGAGATTGAAGCAGTCATCAAAAATCTCCCAACAAACAAGAGCCCAGAGCCAGATGGCTTCCCGGGGGGAATTGTCCCAAACATTTAAAGAAAAATTAATACCTATTCTCCTGACACTGTTCCAAAAAATAGAAATGGAAGGAAAACTTCCGAACTCATTTTATGAGGCCAGCATTACCTTGATCCCAAAACCAGACAAAGATCTCATCAAAAAAGAGAATTACAGACCAATATTCTTGATGAACACTGATACAAAAATTCTCACCAAAATACTAGCCAAAAGGATCCAACAGTACATTAAAAGGATGATTCACCATGACCAAGTGGGATTTGTTCCTGGGCTGCAAGGTTGGTTCAACATCGGCAAATCAATCAATGTGATACAATACATTAATAAAAGAAAGAACAAGAACCATGTGATACTCTTAATAGATGCTGAAAAAGCATTTGACAAAGTACAGCATCCTTTCCTGATCAAAACTCTTTAAAGTGTAGGAACAGAAGGTACATAACTCAGTATTGTCAAAGCCATCTATGAAAAACCCACAGCGAATACCATTCTCAATGGAGAAAAACTGAGAGCTTTTCTGCTAATGTCAGAAACACAACAGGGATATCCACTATCACCACTGCTATTCAATGTACTACTAGAAGTCCTATCCTCAGCAATCAGACAACAAAAGAAACTAAAGGCATCCAAATCAGCAAAGAAGAAGTCAAACTATCACTCTTTGCAGATGATATGATACTTTGGAGAACCCAAAAGACTCCACTCCACAACTGCTAGAACTCATATAGGAATTCAGTAAAGTGTCAGGATATAAAATCAATGCACAGAAATCAGTTGCATTTCTATACACCAACAACAAGACAGAAGAAAGAGAAATTAAGGAGTCAATCCCATTTACAATGGCACCCAAACCATCAGATACCTAGGAATAAACCTAACCAAGAAGGCAAAGAATCTATACTCAGAAAACTATATAAAGTACTCAAGAAAGAAACTGAGGAAGACACAAAGAAATGGAAAAATGTTCCATGCTCATGGATTAGGAGAACAAATATTGTGAAAATGTCTATGCTACCTAAAGCCATCTACACAGTTAATGCAATCCCTATCAAAATACCATCAATTTTTTCGAAGAAATGGAACAAATAATCCTAAAATTTATATGGAACCAGAAAAGACCCCGAATAGCCAGAGGAATGTTGAAAAGGAAAGCCAAAGTCGGTGGCATCACAATTCCAGACTTCAAGCTCTATTACAAAGCTGTCATCATCAACACAGTATGGTACTGGCACAGAAACAGACACATAGATCAATGGAACAGAATAGAGAGCCCAGAAATAGACCCTCAACTCTATGGTCAACTAATCTTCGACAAAGCAGGGAAGAATGTCCAATGGAAAAAAGACAGTCTCTTCCACAAATGGTGTTGGGAAAACTGGACAGCCGTGTGCAGAAAAATGAAACTGGACCATTTCCATACACCACACACAAAAATAGACTCAAAATGGATGAAGGGCCTCCATGTGAGAAAGGAATCCATCAAAATCCTTGAGGAGAACACAGGCAGCAACCGCTTCGACCTCAGCCACAGCAACTTCTTCCTAGAAACATCACCAAAGGCAAGGGAAGCGAGGGCAAAAATGCACTATTGGGACTTCATTGAGACCAAAAGCTTTTGCACAGCAAAGGAAACAGTCAACAAAACCAAAAGACAACTGACAGAATGGGGGAAGATATTCGCAAATGACATTATCAGATAAAGGGCTAGTATCCAAAATCTATAAAGAACTTACCAAACCAACACCCAAAGAACAAATAACCCAATCAAGAAATGCGCAGAGGACATGAACAGACATTTCTGCAAAGAAGATATTCAGATGGCCAGCAGACACATGAAAAAGTGCTCCATATCACTCGGCATCAGGGAAATACAAATCAAAACCACAGTGAGATACCACCTCACACCAGTCAGAATAGCTAAAATTAATAAGTCAGTAGACAACAGATGCTGATGAGAATGCAGAGAAAGGGGAACCCTCCTACACTGCTGGTGGGAATGCAAGCTGGTGCAGCCACTCTGCAAAACAGCACAGAGGTTCCTCAAAAAGTTGAAAATAGAGCTACCCTATGACCCAGCAATCGCACTAGTGGGTATTTACCCTAAAGATACAAATGTAGTGATCTAAGGGGGCACGTGTACCCCAATGTTTACAGAAGCAATGTCCACAATAGCCAAACTATGGAAAGAACCTAGATGTCCATCAACAGATGAATGGATAAAGAAGATGTGGTATATATATACAATGGAATACTATGCAGCCATCAAAAGAAATAAATTCTTGCCATTTGCAACGATGTGGATGGAACTAGAGGGTATTGTGTTGATGAAATAAGTCAATCAGAGAAAGACAATTATCATATGATCTCTCTGATATGAGGAATTTGAGAGGCAGAGTGAGGGGTTTGGGGGGTAGGGAAGGAAAAAATGAAACACGATGGGATTGGGAGGGAGACAAACCATAAGAGACTCTTAATCTTACGAAACAGACTGAGGGTTGCTGGGGGTGGTGGTGGAGAGGGTGGTTGGGTTATGGACACTGGGGAGGGTATGTGATATGGTGAGTGCTGTGAAGTGTGTAAACCTGACGATTCACAGACCTGTACACCTGGGGGCAAATAATACATATTAGCAAGAGAAAAAAAATTAAAAGAAAAAGGGAAAAAACAAACAAATAAACCAAAAAGAACTAGAGAGAAAGAAAATACTGTATAGTTACAGATGAGTTTACCTAGACAACCCAAAAGAATCTGTAAGAAACTAATATCAACAGTAAGACAATTCAGTAAAACAAGATGTAAAACATACAAAAATTAAAACCGTCTGTATATATAATATACATGTATATTGTATGCATTGTATATACATGTATATTTTATATATAGATATATATATATGTCTTTCTTTATATAATGGAAGGGAAGATCATATTTACAACAGCAATAAAATGATAAATGCACATAACCCGTATTCAGAAAATTGTAAGATACTACTGAACAACTCAAAAGCAGAGTGGATCAAATGGAAAGATACATAACTTTTTCATGGACATGATTCAACATTACAAAGATGTCAGTTTTCTGCAGTTATTAAAAAATTTAATGTAAATCCAATAAAAATTAAAACTTTTACAAATTGAGTTATAAGAGTTGGTTCTAAAATACATGCCAAAACAACAACAACAAAAAAAAAAAAAGGAAAAGGAGAGAAGAAGAATCAAGAAAACCCTGAGAAGGAAGAGAAGGAAGTACAGGTGGTGGGGTGGGGTAGGGAGATGATGTTATAGAGCAACATAGATTAAATAATAGAGACAATGAAAAGCAACAAAGTCCTAAAACAGAACCAACTCTAGCATACAGTTGGCCAATTTGGCATATAAATGTCATGCCAAATCACTGCAGAAAAGGGGGACTTTTTCATAAATCATGTTGGGGAAATGGATAATTACTTGGTGGTGGGAGTTAGAGCTATACTTCCCAACAAATACCAGAATGAATTCCAAACAGGTCAGAGATCTAAATGTAAAAAATGGTATCATTCAATTACCAGAAGAAAACTAGTGAGTAAATGAGTAAACTACTATTAGGAATTCTTATAGTCTGGGAATCAGAAGAGCTTTTCTAAGCCAACTGAAATCTGGAAGCAATGAAAGAGGTACATATCTGATTATGTAAAAACAATTCTTCTACATGGCAAAACAAAAACCTGCATGGCAAAAGATATAAAGAGTCAAAGAAAAAGGGCACATGTCTGTAAATCGTATTAAAAACTATGAAAAAAAAATAAACAAGGTAAGAGGAACCAAAAGGAATGGGAAAAAAAAGTATCCAAAACATAAACACATAACTCACAAAAAAGGGTAATTAATTTTTAAATATGTGAAGCATACTAACCTCACTCACAAGAGAAAATAAAACCAGACAGATACCAGTTCCCACCTATCAAACTGGCAAAACTTTAAAAGGTAGGTGAGACTGTGAAGAAATAGGTATTCTTGTTTTTTGCTGGTGGAACTGCAAAATGATTTAAACTTATTCAAGGTTATCTAAGGTGATTTGACAATATCTAACAAAATCACATATATTTACTTTTTTACCCCACAATTCCACATCCAGGAAACTAAAAAGATACAATGCCCAAAATTCAAAATGAATACGTACTAGAGTACCCACTATAGCAGTATTTGTAATAGGAAAAGCTTATAAATAACTGACTGAAATGAGGAAGATATCTATATACTTGTGATTGGTTAATTTATGCTGTCAACTTGACTGGGCCAAGGGGTGCCTGGATATCTGGCTAAATATTCTAAGTGTTTCTGTGAGGATGTTTCTGAATGAGATTAACATTTAAATTAGTAAACTGAGTAAAGCAGACTGTCCTTCATAATGGGGTGGGCCTCATCCAACTTTAAGGTCTGCATAGAGCAAAAGGTTAACCCTCCCCAGAGTATGAAAGCCTCCTCCAGCCTGACTGCCTTATTAGCACAGGGACACTGAATTTTTCCTGCCTTCAGACTCAGACTAAAACATCCGCTATTCCTAGAATTCAAGCCTGCCAGGTTTAAGACTGTAACTACACCACTGGTTCTCCTGGGTCTCCAGCATGTCAACTCATCCTGCAGATCTTGGGATTTGTCAGCCTCCATAAACACAGGAGTCAATTCTCTGGAGAACCCTGACCAGTATAATACCAAACAGTGATCTTCATGAGATATTATTAAATAAAATAGAAAGGTATAAAACAGAGTATATAACATATCCCACTTGAACACAGAAGAACAGGTGGGTACATGTGTGTATGTCAATTTGGTTAATTCTTAAAAAAAAAAAAACACAGGATAAAACAAATGAAGAAAAAGGATGGGAGCATTTTACAAATACAACTTTTTATAAAGTTTTGAGTTTTGAACCATATAAATGTTTCATATTCCCACAAATTAAAATAGGGGAAAACTCATAAAAATGAAAGAAAAGTGAACACAACCATATACAAAAGAACTATTTCAAGTAACTTTTAAACATAGGATCCTGACCCTTATAAATATGTTCTAAATATGTTCTAAAGACAAAAGAACTGCAAAGAAATTTTAAACTTCATCCAGTTTATCGTTAAATGTAAAACTGGCACTGTAATTTTCAAACCACTTTATGTGAACTATAGGACAAAAGCAAATGTGTTAATATTATTCAGAACTAAGTCCTTCAGCAGCAGACCTAGTGCCCAGATCTTACTTTATTTTCTAAATGCCATTTCCCACTAAAAGAAAGTAGGGCCCTGTGAAGAAATAGTTTGATTCTAAGTCTCAGACAGCAAAAGTAAAGGTTCATATTGTTCTAGAGAGTTAAGAAAGTGCTCACAGGTGATGTCAGAACATAGAATTCAGCTTGGAAGGGGCTCCCACCAACTACATATGAAATAATCTGAACATCTTCCCCCAACCCCCAAAAAAAGACTGATGGAAGAAGACTGAATAACTAATATCAGAGGCTATAGTGATATTGCAAAAATTTAAAAAACCCTCAAAACCAAAAAACCTACTCATCACAATTGTAACTATTACACCAATTTCTTATTGAGAAAATTCCTAATTAAACAAAAAGAATTAGATATATGTGTATGTTTATTTTTCCCCAGCCTTTCTGAAGAACAGGTTATCATTCCCTGTTCATAAAGAAAAGCTTTTATTTACAGAAGCTAATAAATGCAAAGAATGATACAATTTGAAAAAACATTTTGCAAACCCAAATGAAACAGTTTATTTAATAAACAAATAAACCTGTTAGCTGCTTACAAGCACCTGGTTATGCTATTACTGGGGGAAAAGAACTATACAATCTAAAAAACAATGTACTAAGAAGAAATTAAGAGAGCTAAAGATACAAAAGGTCTAAAGGAACTAAAGAAAGACCTCGATGAGAAAAGATCACAGGCACTTTGTACATTTGTTGAAAAGGTACATGGGCAGCAAAGGATCAAGTCTTCCATAGTAGAGGGATTTTGCTTGATTAAAGGGAAACCAGCAGAACTTTTAACGGTTGCTTAGAATAGTGTGACTAACTGGAAACTTTAAGAAACCCAAATGCAGAGATTGTTCTCCCTGTTCTACTCCTGCATCCCCCCCACCCCACATAGGTCTTGATTTTCAAATATGAAAAAGGCAGTGGGGCAGCACTAGAGGCATGGAGTGTGACTAAAAAGCAGAGAAAATTCTTTACACTCTTCTGTAGGCTAAGGTCTCAGAGTCTTGACGGAGGAATGTGCTTGTTATATACATAAGACAGAACTCACCTTCAAAGCAATTGAAGCCAGAGGTGAAATGAAACTATGTAATCCATTTTAACCCCTGATGGATCGAAGTGTCAGTCTTCCATCCTAGCAGCCACTCAATGAGAGAGAGAGAGAGGAAAAAAAAAAAGCATGCCCTCTCTAGGGAAAACTAATATTTATGCCAGTCTCTTCAAAACACAGTGTTCGTGTGTGTGTGTGTGTGTGTGTACATATATATATGTACATATACATATATATATATATTTTAAAATTACCAGACATATAATGAAGCAGGAAAATGATCCATAATAGCCAAAAGAAAAAAAAACAGCCAAAAGAAGATCTAGATAAAACATGTTGGAATAAACAAAGACTTTAAAATAATTGTTATAATTCTTTTAATTCAGAAAAAGGTTAACTGACTAGAACTTCAAAAGAAAAATGCAATCTCTAAAAGATGAGCCAAATAATTATTATATAAAAATTGAGAAAAATGGTATCTTGAAAATATCTCTCTTGGTAACAGAACAAAAAGCCAAAAAAAAAAAAAATCAGTAAGGATATACAGATATTCTGAACAGTACTATCAACCATCTTGAAACCAAAAACCACAGAATAGAGAATGTGGGATATTTTACAAATAAACTGACATTTCTCTAAAAACGCAAATAAAAACAAGAACCTAAAGAAATGTAACCACCAAATGTCATGCATAAGCCCTGATTAGATTTAGTTTTTTTTTAATTTTTTTAAAGATTTTTTATTTATTTATTTGACAGAGAGAGATCACAAGCAGACAGAGAGGCAGGCAGAGAGAGAGAGAGAGAGAGAGAGAGAGAGAGGGAAGCAGGCTCCCTGCCGAGCAGAGAGCCCGATGCGGGACTCGATCCCAGGACCCTGAGATCATGACCTGAGCCGAAGGCAGCGGCTTAACCCACTGAGCCACCCAGGTGCCCCCCTGATTAGATTTAGAAAAAGAAATTATAAGGACATTTTGGGGACAATTTTTTAAAAATCTGAATTTTTGAACTAAAATTTTTAGGAAATGAGAAAACTACTGTTAATTATCTTAATGTGATGATGATGATGATATGGTGGTTATGGAGAAGAATGTCCTTATTTTTAGGAGATGTGTGGGAATGAAAGTCATGTTTTCTGCAATTTACCTGCAAATGATTCAGGAAACAATGTGTTTCTCTCTATGTACAAAGACTTAGAAAAAGCAAATTCTTTTATTAAACATAACAACTATACATTTGTGTCTTGTTTCTAGTTTTCAGTATTTCATACTATAAGTCAAATTTTATTATTTTTTTTGCAGGAAATCATATGTAGAATTCTTTAAGCTAAACAGCCAGTAAAATCTGAGAAGGGTAATGTCAGTAAGGCTTAACTCACATACCAAATTCCTATGAAGTTTTAAGTATAATTAACTGGAAAGAAACTTCTGTTAGACCCTTTTTAAAACCCACTTTAGCTTTCAAATTACCACTGCTTTCTTAGAATTATCAACAGAGAAATGAATTATATATATAACACAAGTTAAAATTGCAGATAAATCAAGTTTCAAAATTCAATACTGTTTTGAAGCCTTTTCCCTCAAGCTATTTTAAAGTTTAAAGACATTATAAAACTCCTCATGGATTAAATCCCACAGTAAGATTAGTTTACAATATTTTGCCACTGTTCTTTTACAGTTTGACCTCAATTCTTATGAATGTTCCTTTTCAGCAGTTTGACCTAAAAATGACCTCTTTCAGAACACATGTAGATACAATAACTATTGATAAAAACCACAAATCCAAGGAAAAACAGAGTGAAGTGTGAGGCAGATTCTTTATTCAAGGAAGGTACTAGCAAATGCTCCTATGAGAGTACCACCTATCAAAGTCCATTTAAGAAAATAAAGTCTGAGAGCTTGCTTGGTGTATTTGAATACTAATTTTAAAGCAGTGCTGCTGCTAAAAGCCAAGAATGGTGATCTTAAATAGTGATGGCACTAATTTTCTGACTGGATTACATTATTACTCTGTGTAATAAAAGAAATACATGGTTCAGCAGTATTTCTCATTTTGTGTTTCTTAGCTTGAGGGAGAAAATGTGTATTGTGGGTAAGTCAGATTTATAACCATTTTCCCTCCAGAACCAACCAACCAAACAAAAAAACCCCAAAACATTTTAATTCCAAGCATCTTATTTCCTACTATTCTGGCTCCTTTCTTTAGTTCTCCAACTCCACAATTCTTGGCATCCACAATCCATTGGTGGGTGATACCACCCTTTCACTCCCCACACCCAACTCATATTTATGTATCATCATAATCACCACAATATATATACCATCATTTCCCTACCCCCTCTCTTGAGTCATTATACTCATTTGAGCATTAATCTTATTATACTAATGTTCTGTCCATTCACTTTCTCACACTCTAAAAAAACTGTTTCCTACAACTTTATACCTCGATTATTACATTAGCTTCCTGATTTCCTTAGTTACACCCTCCCCTTCCTATAGTCTATCTTAACACAGCAATTAATTCTTAAGAATTCCAGACACATTATAAAAGGTTAATAAAATCCTGTTAATCTTTGTCTTAAAACATCCAGTGACTCATTCACACAGAATAAAAGCTAATGTCTTTACAATGGTTTACAAAATCTTACAGACTCTAGCTATTCACTATCTTACTCTCTACCACTCTTCTTCCCTTCATATTTTGCTCTAGCCAAACTGGTTTCCTTACTGTTTCGGAAACATCCCAGCAACAGTCTGTACCTCAAAGCCTTCGGACTTTTTAGGCTTGGTCTCTCACTTTTTTCGTGTTTTTTATACATAACACTTCAGTGAGGCCGACCCTGTCTACCCTACTTAAAATCGTTCTATTTTTCCTTGCTTCACTTTTCTCATGGCACTTACTGTATCTGACTTAGCATATATTTAACTTATATATTGTTTCTTGCCTCTATTAGCATGAAAGAGAGAGCAAGAGAGTAAGGATTTTGGTGGATTATTGTACTCTCAGTGCCTATGATGTGACTAGTACACAGTAGACAATCATTAAAAATTATTATTAGATGAACAAAACAATTAAATATATACAATTTTTTTCCTCTGGACTATTTGTTTAATGAATGAAATATGCATTATTACATAACTTTTAAATGATATTAAAACAAATTTTGGATAGAATAACTACAATGAAATATAAACCAGAAGTTATCATAAATTTATTGTCCACATAAAAAGGAAATACTTTGTTTTCTGGGACTTCATTTTTATTTATTTTTTATTTATTTACTTTTTTAGAGAGAGAGAATGAGAGATAGAAGGGGCATAATGAGGAAGAGAGAAAGAATCCTAAGTAGACTCCACCCCCCAGTGCAGAGCCCTAGAGCTCTATCTCACAACCCTGAGGTCATGCTGTAAGCCAAAATCAAAAGTCAGTTGCTTAAGGGACTGAGCCACCTGGCCACTCCTGGGAGTTCATTTTTAAATTCAGTCATTATACATATTTATTCTTCTCATTTTACCACCTTGAGAGAACTGACAGGAAGTATTTCACTTTCTGATATTTTAAATGTTAGAATTTATACTATGAACTTAAACTACAATAAGATAAACATTATCCAAAATAAATTTAAGTGCTACAACACTCTAAGTCATACAACCAAAATTTAGGATTTTAACACTTTTAAGATGTTTTCAAACTTTAAATTATAGAAACATATTCACTTTTACTTGAATCCAAATATAATTATGTAAAGAAATTTCTATACTATAACTTATTAATGAAGAGTTAAGTGTTAAAACTCCTATTTTAAATGTATTAGTATTTAAGTATATTAAATGCATTTAAAACTACACTTTTATTTATTTTTAGAGCTATACTTTTAAAAAAGTTTAAACAAAATTAAAAGTTATATCCGAGAAAAACATTTTGATGAAAAAGAGATGAATGATATGAACCTAGGGAAAGAGAGTCAAGGGGGAAAAGTTATCTAAAAGATATAATCTGTTTTAAAGCAGCTCTATTTTGGTACAGTGAATTATACAAAGCATTACTTGGATTTAAGAGTTTAAACAGTACATTAGAAACCAAAAATGTTAGTTCATAAAAACACTCACCTACAACACCATTCAATACGACCTTCGCCCTCACAAGTTTTTGCCCAATGGTTATCTGCCAAATTTTTCATTGCAACAGCATATTCACAAAGGGTTTCCTCATCCTCACAATGTTCTCGCCAGATCTTATCAAAATCTCCCACTAAAAACAAGGGGAAAAAATGAATTAAGTTAATTTCACTTAAAAATATCTAAGACTTTTAAAAGTTTATTTCTGCATAACCTATAATTACTTAAAAATGAGAAAAGCAAAATCATGAAATCAAATTTCATGAAGCTTAAACTTTTTAATTTTAAAAGGTCCTTTATGCAAAAGATGCAACATTTTAACTATGATGATGTGTTAATCAAATAAATTTTACCATTTTAAACAGATGGATTTGTGAAGCTCAAACTAATAAGCATAAGCAGACGTAGGTATGAGTTATCAGTTTATAAACCAAAAACACACTAGGAGGGAACAATTATGGCTGGGCATTCAAGCATTAATTATCCTGCTACCCTTGGGCAATATGACCTTGCAGCACAGAGTAAAGTTACTTAACCTTGCTTCTTGCCTGTTATTTTCTTGGATCTCTACATACAGTTTTCTATATTAAAAAGAGGTTGATAGCTGAGATGGTAACATAAATTAGCAAGCAAGCTAAATATTTTTATTTACTTATTTTGACATGCTCTCGGCAAACAGTACTTTAAAAAATTATTATCCTTGGGCAAAAATGCTGCTAGAGAAATTATCTTGGAAGCCCCTCCAAAGTTTCAAATCTTTATAAAATGTTCTGAATAAAAATTATAAGCTGACTATATTTGCCATCACCTTTTTAAAAACATTAAATCAGTCACCACTTTTAATATGAAATCTGAAAGAGCAATGTGCATTCTGATAAAATATGGAATGAGAATGCTATGGCCAAATAAATGAGCATTAACATAATTGTACGGGTAAAAGAATAAACAAAAGGATAAACAAAAATTATGGTGGTGGCTTCACTCAACATCCTTAGTCTTAAGATTAAGTTTTATTGCCTTATGTTCAAATGTAGGCAATTGTTTGGTGACAGAATAAAATCAAAAACATAAAATAAAACAGCCAAATTTGAAGATGATAGTCAAATTCTCTCCCCAGTTAAGACTATCACATTCTAGCATTCAAGAAGTGTATTTGTTTGATTGATTTTTAACACAGAAAAAGAATTAAAACAGTTCAAATACATCAAGACTGACTTACTCAAAATTTCAAAAGCCTTATTACTGTAAGCACAGAGACCAAGAAGGACTGAGTTGAAAATCAAAATACTAGCCCTTTAGTTTGACGAAATTGAGAAACAGCAATAAAGGTACATACATGCAGATACACACAGTGTTAAAATGATTACATATCACAGTTTCAATCTTGGCCTGAATACCGAATGTAAACCCAAAAGGGATGAAGGTTTCTCTTTTGGAGGGTTATGTATTTACACAACAATATTTTCATTAACCAGTAATATTTGTGTAATGACAGAACTCTCAATTTGTTATATAGTGAACTGCAATAACTATCCACTAAAACAGGCAGGCAAACATATTTCCTAAATTCTTAAAGAAAAACTCCTTAGTCTTAGCAACATCTTTTAGATAGAGTAATTTACCAAATCTCTAATAGAACTACAGGAAGTCTTCGAAAAAAATATTTTGATTAATGATACATTAATAAACCTATGATGGCTCCTAACACTCTATTCATCAGACTTGATATCAAATGGTTCACTAAGGAATAGTATCATTTTAGAGGTGCTTTATCTTTTATTAAGATGGATATCTTCAATTCTAAAAGGCCTTTTGTTTGAACTTCTAAATTTCACTGCTCTATTTAATATGAAAAATAAATACATAAAATTACTATATTTGTTGGTAATAACAATCATTCAAACAAAAGCTGTATGGCCAAATATATCTGGGAAAAGCTATGTTTAACATATTTAAACAGATTTCTTCTCTGTAAGACTTTTTAGCTTAGATTCCACAGAAGATACAACATAAGACAAAGACCTGGGTGTAAGTAGTTTATTTGGGAGAGAATCCTAGGAAACAGGAGTGAGGGAGTGGGGAGAATAAGCCAAGGCAGGAAAAAAATGCTAATACAAAGGTACACTATTGAGTTCTGCTGCTGTGGGCTAGAGAAGCATATGAATTCTGGAATTTTGCACCTAAAAGACAGGAGGCTAGGACATTTTATACATCAGCTACAATCCCCAATTAACTGAGAGTTGATGAGAGAACCTCTACTTCTAGTTTGCACTTAGGCACTGAGTAAGGCGACATCCTTAGTGGGCTCCAGCAGTGTTAAGAATAGTGGAAAGCAGCACTCAGTTAAAGTGCAACTTTGTTAGGGCTGGGTGCCTCTGAGCTCACTGTCTGTCCGCCACAGCTGAAGACCAAGGGTACGTTATGTGGGGGCACCAAATGCATCTACTACAACTCTATATCACTGTATACTGTGAAATTCAATTTACCCTAGAATTAACTATAGAATTGCAAAGGCAACTGTATATATACAAAGACAACTGCATATATACAGAAACCTACTGCCATTCAGCTTTTAAGACCCATAGTTTACCACATTCAACAAAATTCTGTGTACATAATTATCAGTATCTTGTACAGTTTTAAAGCTTACTATCTGCTCCACTGAAGTTTTGAGGAAGGATTCAAATATTGTCTGTAAAGCCTATTTAACTCAAACTGTTTGCAGAGAACTTTCAATTTTAAGTCTTTGCTAACATTTAAGTCTCCAAACTCTCTCCAACTACGATGATAGTGAAACCGATGCATGATTAGTAAAGTGTAGTACCCTTATATATAATTGAGACTAAACAATGTAATTGTATATATTTTTCATTCTTTCAGTGGATTTGCTGAAAAAAAAAAAAAAATACTCTATGTCAAAATGTTACCCAGGATAACAAAGTTGATGAGCTAGCACTGGCATCAAAGAAAGGGAAGAAGAAATGTCACAAGATGTGGTAGATGCTATATGAACCAGATTATGTTCCCTATGTCCTATGTAAGGCTTCCTGGACCCAGAACTTTTAAATCATATACAAGAAGATGTATCAAGAAGACACTATGTTAAATGGTGGTTACAAAGTTGAAGAAAAAACATTGCCACCAGTTATTAAAATATTCTACTTTCTAGAATACTCTTGAAAGCTTGTTAAACAAACAGAATGGCCAAATTCAGTTTTTTTTTCCATAATAGCCCATTCTCTGTTTTTACAGTATTCAAAATAATAGTATTTATCTTTTAAGCAAAGTATTTTCAAAATAATTTATGATTTGAGTTCTAAAAGCCAACACCAGTTAAGGTTGACCAGTGCCCAGTATCCATAATCAAAATCCTTTTGCTAACGTAATCAAAATCCTCCTGCTAATGTGGTCAAAATTTTTACACAAAAAATATGTTAATTTTTGATTCTAAGAATTTTTAGTTATCTTTTAGAAATTAGGCCAACCAACATCTAAAAGACTGAACTATTTAAAAGTATAATACTTTTTCATTACCAAGTAGCAAATTAGGAACTAAGAACTTCCTGAGGTCGGCATCAAAGATCTAGTCAACAGAATCAGAAATGCTTAAGTATTCAAGCTCAATCAGAGGTTCTCAATGAATTAGTAATTAGTCATATAATGATTTTACAATGATATTGGCATTTGTGATGACTCAAAATCATTGTGATTAATATCTATTTTCTTGCCCACTTCTTAGACATCCTTAGAAGTATGAATGTATCTTTTAAAAAAAAGAGAGATAAAGGAGGAAGAGGAAGGGAGGGAGAGCTAAATCTCCAATAAATACATACATTTCATTTTCCCCAAATATAGAGAATTCAAAAACTATTTTTAGAAAGCACAATTAAAAATATATGTCCTCCTGGGACACCTGGGTGGCTCAGTGGGTTAAAGCCTCTGCCTTTGGCTCAGGTCATGATCTCAGGGTCCTGGGATCCAGCCCCACCTCGGGTGGGGCTCTCTGCTCAGCAGGGAGCCTGCTTCCCCCTCTCTCTCTGCCTGCCTCTCTGCCGACTTGTGATCTCAATCTCTCTGTCAAATAAATAAATAAATAAAATCTTTTAAAAATAATATATATATGTCCTCCAGTCTAACTTAAAATTAATAATTAGTGAATATTTTATGGCCAAACTAAATGAATATAAAGAAGAAATCAGTAATTTGTTCAGGTACATAGTTTTAAAGATCATGTTAAAGCTCTGCTTCATCTAAAAGATAAAGTCAATTTGCCTAATAAGATTCTGAACTGTTAGCATGACTTCTATTTATTATATTCTTCTTACAAATTTTTAAAACAGTAATTTAAAAAAAACTAATAATTTAAAACACAACTGATGCCAATTTAAGTTGTCAAACTAAGTTCAGTAACAGAAATCAATGAACCAAGTTATTTTGAAGATTGGTCCTAAAAATCAAGACAGTATCATAATTACTGACTAAATTCACCTCTACAAACATTTTATGTGACAACTAAAAGAAAAAAAATATGAGCTACTACTTCCTATAAAAAGTGGTAACAGTAACAACTAGGAAAAAATTAATAGCACATTAATTCATTAATTCAAAAGACAGAGTTCCATGGAATCTAAAACAAAAACAAAAAAAACAAGCTCACAGATACAGATAGCAGATTGGTGGTCACTAGAAGTGTGGGATGGGGTGTGGGAGAAATGGGTGAAGGGGGTCAAAAGATACAAACTTCCAGTTATAAAATAAATAAGTCACGAGGATATTAAAAAACAAAGAAAGTAAGTTCCATTTTTAATAATTTGGTGACTAGTTTAAGGTATTATTACTTTGGGGCGCCTGGGTGGCTCAGTAGGTTAAACCTCTGCCTTCAGCTCAGGTCATGATCTCAGGGTCTTGGGATTGAGTCCCACATCGAGCTCTCTGCTCCCCCCCACCCCTGCCGGCCTCTCTGCCTACTTGTGATAGTGCTCTCTCTCTCTCTCTCTGTTAAATAAATAAATAAACTCTTAAAAAAAAAAGATATTATTACTTTGAGTGCAACTGTCTTTTTTGTTTTGTTTTGTTTAAGATTTTATTTATTTGACAGAGAGAGACACACTGAGAGAGGGAACACAAGCAGGGGAAGTGGGAGAGGGAGAACCAGGCTTCCTGCCAAGCGGGGAGCCCAATTCAGGGCCTGATCCCAGGACGGGACCACAACCTGAGCGGAAGGCAGATGCTTAAGGAACTGAGCCACCCTTGTGCCTCTGGTGTCTTTTAAGAACCAAGTATAATGGAGTTAAGGAGTTATTCATCTTTACTCTTCTAAATAACCTCAAGAACAGGTCCAAACTTAAGTGAACCAATGGGATCCCCTATTTAAGTTGATACTATTTTTCCTTTTTGAATTAACTTCTCTCCTGCCATTTGTTACAAGCAAATTTCTTTCCTTCAAATCATAACTGAATTCACATATTCAAAAGGGTCCACCTGCTTCTTACTTGATCATCTTACAATTACTTCCTATATGTATCTGCAATCCTTATAGTACTTTGTCACTTGTTTATGGATATTGTCTATTAAGACCATAAGATGGTAATTTTCCCATTAGAAAGTATAAATTGAAAGGCAAATACTTTTTGATTTAAAACTTACATAAGCTATAGGAGTTAGTGATGGTGCCCCATTAATGGGGGAAAAAATGTTTTATGTTTTTGCCATGCTCAAAAAATACACAAAACACCGAAATTATAAATTAAATTCAGTACCAGAGTAAAATTAAAACAAGAGTTGACAACTGTCAGTGGATAATAGTGATGAAAAAGTAAAATCTGAATACTTCAAAATAATGTTCTCAAAATAAGAGTTACAAGAGGCTTGGAAAAACAATAGATTCAAAGTCAATTTTCTGGAAACTTCACTGTTTTATGCTACTTTATGTACGTATTTTTTACTTTATGTTATTGTCAAAAGAAAAACTTGCAGCTGGAAGTGCAATTGTATCCATTAAGTTCTTTGATAACTGTATGTATTTCTAAATAAAAAGTTGAAAAAACAAAAAAAATTCAAATAGCATTTTCTACTGAAACAGAAAAAAAAAAACCCAACAGTACATATATCTTTTAGGAAAAGCTATACGCTTAAAGAGAACTTATTGGTAACAACATTATTTAAATAGATGAGTTATTTTTATGTGGAAAAAAAAAGATAGATGGTGTTATCTATGCTTTAAAAAAAAGACAGATGCATTTTTACATGCTAGGACCATTTGATGTTTATAAGTATGCTACAAATAATATTATTTTCTCAGTAACTTCTAATTTTCTCACTTTAAAAAGATAAAGCACAGAAGATAAGAAATTTTGTTAAGTGTAAATCTGAGGCCAAATTTAGATAAGAATAGCATGTAAATTATTCTTAGTGGTTTACCCTTCTGAGTCATAATATCAAAGATCAACACCGCACTATTGTGGTTCTTACATGGAATACAAAATAAATCACATGATTCCATATTCACAAAACTTTAAAAAAAAAGGAAAAATGTATAGTCAGAAGGGATCAGTGGACATGGAGTACAGAGTGACAGAGGTGTGACTACAGAGGAGCATAATGAAATTTGGAAACAATAGAAATGTTCTGTATCTTGAATGTAGCAATGCTTCACAGGTGTATACATCTGCCAAAACCCACTGAATTATACACTTTAAATGGGTTTAGTTTATTGTACGTAAATTGTTCCTCAATAAGTTTCATTTAAAAATATTATATGCCATGAGCACAGTAAAAGTTACAACATTAAAAAAATATATATTTCATTAAATTTGAGGGTCATTAAGTTCTCTTAAAAAAAACAATTTACTTTGAGTATCACAAACAAATCTTGACCTTGTGGAAATTCAGAACTAAAAATCTATTTAATTTTTACTTCGGTACATTATCAAATGTGGACAGTAAGATACTTTACCTATAGATGACCAGATTACCAAATTCACATTTCAAGAACCTTTAAAGATCATTTTCTCTAATATGAGGTAAGCAGATAAACTCATGACCAAGTGGAAACAAGTTCAACAGCCACTCTACAGCATTAAGACAAGTGTTCAGGTCTAGAGTGTCTCACAAACATAGTTAAACCAGGCTTCTCAGGATTCCTGAGCACCTGAAACAGTGACACACCTAAAGGGGAACAAAACATCCACGGTGTGTGGTGTAGAAGGAGCTTCTGAGATTCAAACACAGAACACCTGAAAACCTGCATCTTATATCCAACATGTCATGACTAGTCATTTATCTGATGAGGGAAAAAACCCAAAACAGTGATGTACTAAGGTCAGACCTTTCTTATAAAAACAGAAATATAAGAAGCAAAGCAGTCGGGGCTGGTGGGGCGGGGGGGGGGGGGGGGGGGGGGGGGGCAAAAAAACCTGTTACAGCCATTCTAATACTGAAGAAGACAGAGACTACAGAGCAGCCTTGGTAGAAATTCCAGGAACCAGCCAATCTTCAATGTTATAGCCCTTAAATGCACCCAGGCAGTATAGTTAATGATATACCTTTTTATTTCTTAAACCATGTATGTAACAAATTTAATGCTTCCTATGTTGCAAATACTGTTTTAAGTACTTCACAAATATTAACTCATTTAATTCTAATACCAACCCACTGAGACAGATCTTTTACTTTACAGATCAATTCTAATACCAACACACTGAGACAGATCTTTTACTTACACATCAAACCTAGCAGTCAAATGCCAAAGTCCATGCTTCTAACCACCACACCACCTTGCTTCTCTTTACCAGTTTTTAATTTATGAATGTTCACAGATATGAACAAAGCTTTGCACCAGAACAAGTAGCACTGACACTACTTGCTACAAACAAATGGTCTTTTGTCAGCCAAATGCAATTATTTAGTCTCTGCAACTGCATTAATTGTTAGATTTCTGGCAATGATTTCAACTCTGGCTGCATGCTGGAATCACCCAGAAGTTTCATTTAATGGATCAGGAGTACAAACTGGTTATTTTAATGCTCCTCAGATAAAGCCACCGTGCAGTGATGGCTCAAAACCACAGGTCTATGATAAGATTGTAAACTCAAACACCTCTTGAAATAATATATAGATTGGTGAGGTTTAGGGCATCCTGAATAGTCAAATTTATTTATTTTTTTTTAAAGATTTTATTTATTTATTTGACAGACAGAGATCACAAGTAGGCAGAGAGGCAGGCAGAGAGAGAGAGAGGAGGAAGCAGGCTCCCCGCTGAGCAGAGAGCCCGATGTGGGGCTCGATCCCAGGACCCTGGGATCATGACCTGAGCCGAAGGCAGAGGCTTTAACCCACTGAGCCACCCAGGTGCCCCCGGAATAGTCAAATTTAATTAAAAAACAAAACACTGCATGGATGAAACTCAGTATCTACAAATGTAATTTAATCTACAGTCTATCTTGTGTTTGGAGCATTCTCTTGTTATAAACATATTTATGATAAAATAGTTAATTCAAAATGTAAAACTCTGAATATATCCTACACATGAGATGGAAAGAAATTAAGAAAAGTCAGAATCAATGGCATCAACATCTGTTATTCCCTTATAAAACAAATTTACTGATATATGTACAACCACAGAGATTACTTGTTTAGTGTAAACAAAGGACTTATGAACAACCTTCTGAGAATTAATTTCTATATAAGTTGGACTAATAATTTCTATATTAAGTAGAGAAATTGCTTTATAAATGAGAAAAGGGGATGATCAGATGCATGCTGATTAGCCATCTATTCTACAATAACCCTTGCAATGGGCATCAATGTCCCTACACTTAGAGCATAATAAATTAGTACAGTTTATATCAGTGGTTCTCAGATGTTTGCATTTTGCAATTAGTGCTAATTTCACCCCCAAAATTTAGGAGGTTGATATTGGGGTTGAAAGATTTTTATCTTTGAAGTTACAGTATATAGGTAAATATACACTCAAAACAAAATTATTACCATCTTCTAATACTAACACACACAGACACACAATACAATATCCTTAATAGTTCTCATTTTTTCTGTTTGGCTAAAACTTTTTATTTTTTTATTTTTTTATTTTTTTTAATCTTTGGCTAACACTAGTATGTAGGAACCAATTGGTAGGGAAAGATGAGTAGCAAATAACAAAGAAGAGAAATTCACAGCATACAGTAAAATAAGGCAAGGTGATTCCACGAAAATTTACCAAATGTTAAGAACAAGGCATTTTACAGTATCCATATTCTCCACTATTTACAGTTTAACTATAGAAAAACAATATGTTTACATTGATAATTTCAAGCGTTTTTAGAAGAGTAAAATTAATCTAACTACTAAATATAAGAAGCCATGACCATAAATTCTTTACAAAAAAAACTGTACCCCAAATTTACAATTTAAAAATATGAACGAATATAAGAAGATTAAACCCAACTATCTAGAAATATCTATATAAGCATCATTCTTTTTATGTGTACCTTAAATTTATAAGGCATAATGCTACATACTAGGGATACAAAAACAAAAGGCAGAGTCCTACTCAAGGAACTAAAGTTAGTGGGAAAGACAGGTAACTGAACTGGTAAGGGATAAATACAATAAAGGCAAGCACAACTGTGGTATTGGAGCACAAGATATAAAGAGGGACACTAATGTAAAACTGGACACTACTGGTGTCTTCCAAGGATCTGTACTCAATTACACATTATTATCACTCTGTGGGTCAGTTCATATGGCCTCAAACTTCAATTTCCACAGAAGGGCTTCCAATCCTATACTTCTAAAGGATATATTCCAAAATAAATAATTACACCAACCCTATGACAAACCAACCTGTTTACTCTGTTCTCCCTGCTCCCATCCCAACCCATACACATTTCCAAAACAGAGGAAAATGAGTACTTTAATTTTCCCAGAAAACAAACCTTGACATCATCTCTGACTCTTCCCCTTTACTTTCACTGAAACTACTCACTCTGACCTTCAAAAATTCTTTGGTGTATCTTTCTCTGTATTCATGATCACTGTTGTTACTGAGGCTATGATTAACTCTAAATCAGATCAGTATAAGGGTCTCCTAGGTGATCTCCTTTCTTCCGGTTCTTTCCTACTCTACAGTACTTTAGAGTTCAGTGTTCCTTAACTCCTCTGTTCATTATATAACCTATGGAGCTTTCAAATACATATGCCTATGTTTCACAAATTTCCACAGATGATAATGATGTGGAACCAAGGCTAAGATCCATTGCATTTATTTTTTTTTCCTCCACAAAACAATCAAAAGGCTCTACACCAATCAAGAGGATCTACTTAATTTTACTGTACCTTTTGAAATGTAAAAAAACCAAAACCCTAAAAAGATACCTTACTACAATAATGACCAATAATAACAAAATCAAATAGTTAATATACTATATGCCTCTCACTGAAATGACTATTTGCCAGTCAATGTTCTCTTTTAGTGTTACTAATTATTAAACCCTTCTTTTTTTCTCCCTGCAAGAATGGCAATTCCCACTCTCCTTGTGTAATGTTAACAAAGCCCTCTGTGGACAGTCTTCACCTTACTTATTTTGCTAACTAAATAAACATTCTATCACAAAGCAGCACTTTCTGATTCTATATCAGAATGGGCATGACTAAAAAAAAGAAAAAGAAAGAAAAAGAGAGTAAAACTTCACTTTAAAAAAAGGAAAAAAAAAGGAAAGAAAGAAAACCTGTTCTAAGTTTTTTGGGGTCATGGAGTTGGTTAGTATTTTAAAGTAGTGTTGAAGACCATAGAAGGAAAAAAAAATAAGAAATTTCAATTAAAAAGTCTGTTATCCTAATATTAAAAACAATTTCAAAACTTTGTTTCAGGAAAACCACTAATATTATATTCATTCTTTCATTTTTAGACCTTTTGGTGTTAGTTTAAAAATATTTCTAATTCAGGGGCGCCTGGGTGGCTCGGTGGGTTGGGCCTCTGCCTTCAGCTTAGGCCGTGATCTCAGGGTCCTAGACTCGAGTCCAGCATCAGGCTCTCTGCTTGGCGGGGAGCCTGTTTCCTCCTCTCTCTCTCTGCCTGCCTCTCTGCCTACTTGTGATCTCTCTCTCTCTCTATCAAATAAATAAATAAATAAATAAAATCTTTAAAAAAAAAGTCTAATTCAAGTTTTTCCCTCCCTGCCAACTCTCTTTCATGTGTTTAGTAAAGAAAAACAATCACAATAGTATTTTTCAGCCTATCCTAAACTGTTACTCTAGCTCACCCCTTCTCTCAAACTATAAAGAATGTGAATAATCAATAAAATTAAACATCTCAACTAGACTATTTAGTAGTTGCTTCTTAACATGCTGCTCACAACTATCTTCAATACATAATTTTTTCCAGACATAGTCTATAGAACCAACATACCCTGTATTCTCCTTTTGTGCTTCAGTATCAGTAATCTGTCTTACCTGCTTTTATAATATCATCATTGCTATTACTAACACTGATTTTAGTATAGGAAACTACAATAAAGATCCCCCATAATTCAGTGACCTTGAGAATATCACTGTTAACAGCTTATTATGCATGTTTACTTTTCTCTGGTTGGCTTATAAGCTACATGGGTTTGTGTGATGAACTGTTTTTTTAACTTGTTTTGGCCTACAGAATAAATAAATTCAGAGTATTCAGTGAATAAATTGATGAAATTTACTAAAGACATTCACAGATGGGTTAAAAAATCAAATCTAAACGGAATGGAAATCATACTTTTATTTCTAACAACTATAGCCTTCACATTTTTTCAATTTTTACATGAAAACTTTAAGTTTGGAAAAAGAGATGCCAAGCATAATAATAATCATTGTAGGAACAGGATTATGTGACTAGGATTATGGGAAAAAAACATACAAGGACAACTGAAAATACACATGGCTCTACTTCAGTTCTCAATTAGATGTGTACTCATCAGGCAGATCGGATTAAACAATGAAGTCCCTGTTTGGAAAGCAAAATTAGCTGTTTCTCATTAAAAAGCTGTCTACAACTCTTATGATACATTTAAAATATTTCTGGCTTACATGTTATTCTTAAAATAACATGTTATTCTTAAATGTTATTTAAGTGTTATTCTTAAAATTTTGTATAGCAAAGACAGAAAACACCTATATCTGCAAACATGTTTCCATTTATATAAACTCAATCTAAAGGACTGTCCCTTAGCTATAAATGGCTGACACTACAAACACCTCTTCTCACCACTGCTAGATATTTCCCTGCCATTTCCTCTTGATAATTACTTAAGATAACAGCACTGCGGAGAACACTGACCATTATCTCCAATTCTTACTTTATACAAATTGGCAAAGGATCTCTAAGTGGTGACAGAGAACAGGCAGTAAATGGAGTAAAGAGGGACAAAAGTGGTAAAAAAAAAAAAAAAAAAAAAGTGCACTAAATCCACCAGCTAATCTTTACCATTCTACCCACTACCACCAACCCCAAGCCTGCTCATCCCCATCAACAAACATGAGGTGGGCAACAAGCATCAGTTGAGAAATTTTTTCTACCACAGCAGGAAAATCTTATTTTTATTGTTATTCCTGATTCATTTTCAATTTCAGTACCAGATATAGGGAAAGGGAAAACTACATTATCTAACTGTACACTTGTTATCCAATGCTCACTCCTGCCATTTCTCACCCAAAAATCCATACTTCATATAGTCCCAACTCAGCTCATCATATCTATCCCATGGATTACTCCTTTCTCATCAATTTACATCATTTTACCTAACACAAATTACTGCTTCCCATTTTCCTCCTATTTCACCAACATGTGGAATTACCATTAGGTGTGCAATTGGGAGGAAAAAATTATTTCCATAAAATATGTACAGTACTAATGATGAACTATCCAAACTTCAAGCAAGTTGTGTCAATATTTTTGGGATTTGGCTCACTCATGTGTAAAAGGAATGCATTCCAAAGATTGGCTGACAAATTTCCAGGCCCCATTGACAAGGATTCTGAAACTATATACTAAAGGTAGAAGACAAGAATTTTCTAAATGGCACACAGATGATCAGTCATATTTGGGAATCAATGATAAATGCTAAGGTTCCTTCTAGTCTAACATTCCAAGATTCTAAGCTGGAATTTTCACTGCATTTTCTAATAGAAATATTGTTACAAAAGGTGTGTAGTTTGTATCATTGATGGTCTTACAGTTACTGTTTAAATAGGCCTGTATAACCTGACCTAGCACCTAAGCTCCACTTACATCATTATTTTATGACCACTGGTGACTTGCAAATGAACTTGTATGTTTGCACACTGTGGACCACCAGTATTATAATACTAAAACCTCAAAGGAAAACACTAAAAAATTATTTTCTTGGGATTATGTGCATAATTAGACTTTTCCACAGATGGCCTTTTCACAGATTTCTGTCCAATCTGACATTATTACGGGTCAGAAATAAAAGCAGGAAGTGCATGCTCATTAGGATCTCTTACTTTGCTAGTTCACTGGTGGGGCTTTGTGTATCACTGGAATAAAGCCTAGAGAAATCTAGATCATTGATAGAATTCAGGGCATTAAAATGCCTAAAGAACAGTCTCACTCAAATGTTTACAGACTGCCAGGACTTGACCTGCTCAGAAGCACACTAGATCATTCATTTATGAACCATATGTAGCTCTTCTAGCTCTGGTAACTTCCAATGACCAATTCTCATTATAAACAAAAGTTCCGTTGGTTAATATTCAAGTTTAAAGACATGTTTCAACATGTGGGAACTAATCAAGTATAAACAGCACTTGAACACACGATGACACATTAGTAGTGTGTTGATTTAAGTGGAACCTCTTCTTTTACAAATAAATTAATAATATAAAAAGGTAGAAATGGAAACAATTATATGCTAGTCAGCTTTTTCTTTAAAAAGGTGTACTTGCTTAGAGCTGTACAAAATAGCATGATAAATTAAATTGTGTATTTATTTCTTCATTTCTCCAGTGGATTTCTCCAATCTACAGTGAATGCCATTATGTAAGTGCATTCTTTGAATATCAAGAATGATGCAATGGTTGTCATGACAACTACTCATTTTATTGAATAAATTGTGGGTTGGGGGTTAAAGCGTTCTTTTAAAAAACACATGGCAACATCTTAACTATGCCTGATAAGTCTCTTTCTATTGTCACCTATTAAACAATAACTATAAGCCATCTTTGAGGATGACTATTTAAACAGCTATTTAAAAAGCTAGGCTTGAGTTGCCAAAGGAGGAAAACTTTGAATTAAGTTTGGAAAAGGAAACACATCAACTACATTCAAAGGAACAAAAGATACTTCTTTTTAATCTTCTAGAGTAATTGAAAAGTGTTTGTAAATCAAAAGTAACATGATGTTACATGTTACTGTAACATATTTTGCGTCTAATCCTAAATTTAACTCACTATAAAACTAACACTAGAAGACTGCTGACTTTCAGTTTGCAATTAAGCTAAAGTGAGAGCAAGTAGAAGGCTATCCCTCATTTTGATACTCAAGAAACTTCTCCTGAGTGTGTAAAAAACTGGGAATTTCCAATGTCAAGTGACCTACAAAACGGCTCTGTTAAGAAGCCTATATTTAAAAACACCGAGGATAACTGCAGACCCCAACTATAAACGCTCCTCTAAAGGCTTCTTCCTTCGCTTCAGATCTTCCATAGGACAGGTTCCCAGCTTCACCGCATCTGTGTCCCTAGGAGGCTCGGTGGTTACACAGACTATTCAAAGCTAAACAATATTTTGAGATCCTGCCCCAGATCTTTTCCTTCCTCACCGAAATCAAGGTTTTGGAGAACGGCGGATGGGGGTTATGAATGGCGCCCCTCCCCCCTCTAACAAGGTGAGGTCCAGTCAGCTAGAAGGCCTGCTGACTTCGCAGCCCTGGAAACCAATGCGAGGAAGCTCCAGCACTGCCTGGCTAAACCCACAGGCAAGGGGGGGTCTGTCGGGGCAGCAAATCAAGAAGCCTGGTCAAGCGCAGGGAGAGAGTGGCAACTCACGCTTCCTTCGATCTTTCCCAAATGGCTCTTACCTGCCTTCGTGTTTTACCTTCACCTTTCTCGCGTCGAGCGACCTCCACCTCTTCTGGGAGGGCGCGTGTGTTTGTGTGTGTAGTGACAACAATCTTAGCACCCCGACTGGGGACAGGGGATTGGAAGGGGTGGGGACTCAGTTCCTCCACAGCCCTGGAACTCTCCTGAAGGGCCCTCGAAGAAAAAGGGGCGGGAGGAGCGCGTCTGACGCCGACTGAGGACTCGACCAAGAAGGGGGCGTCCGGGCCTGGGAGAGCGGCGCTGGCAGGGGCTGACGTGCAGCTCCTTCAGGTTGCAATGGTGGCCCCTTGGGGGAGGGGAGAGGTGACAAGGGGCTGGGGGCGATGAGGCCTCCCCTCCCCCCTCGCTCAAGCTCGCTGTTTACCTTCCCGGTACTTCTTGCGGAGCCGCCGGTGGACGCTCTTCACCACCCCGGACAGCTTCTCTTGCTCCAGCTTCCGCTCCTGCTCCCGAGGCGGCGGAGTGCTCGGGGGCCCAGCCCCATGCCTGCGAGCACTGCTTCGGCCGCCGGCCTCCGGCTCCATATCACTGCCGCCGCCGCCCCTCGGGCCCCGCAGACGCCTGCCTGACGGAGGAGGTGGCAGCAGCGGAGGCAGCAGCCGGGGGAGGCAGAGGAGCCCAAGCGTCGGCCTTGGAGGTGGCCCCTTTCCCAAACGCTCAAGCTGATTGGCGGACTGTGGAGGGCTGGGCGGAAACGGAAAAGGCTAAAGGCCAATGGATGGAGAGCGCCGGCGGCGCACCCGGTTGTTTGGGACCGCAAGCAGCTGGAGGAGGCGGGGGAGCTGAGGCAGTGGGAGCGCTGGGCCCAAAAGCTCCTTTCTGCTCCCCACCCTCTCCAGATTCTGTGCGCAGGCGCTGTGAACGACGCGCTTGCGCGTCTGAGTTTGCTTAGTAGGGGCTCGGTTCTACCCCCAGCCTTCTCGCGTCTTCCGGCTTTTCCATCCTCTGAGAATTATATTCTAACGCTAAGCGGTTAGGGTCTTCTACCTGTACCCCTGCTGTACTTTGTCACTTATAGGTTCTCTTTAGCTGCATAGCGCGGGGAAGCGCTTTTGAGATGACTCGACAGCCCAGGAATTTTACACTTCGAGGGACCCAGGCAGAGATGCTTTCATTGGCGGGAGCGGTCTACGGAGTAGTGACTTAATTCACCGGCCACCGGTGCTTAATGCCTTTAGTGCCAGAGCTGGGCCAAGGACATAGGAAATGGGAAAAGGAGAGAGTCAAGAAAAGCGGTAGAAGGTAATAGTGGAGAGAAAAGGAAAGATGGAGAACCCTGAACACCTGCCCTCAAGAACTTTTGTGGTGGCCCAGGTGTCACAGGGAATGTACCCTGATTTAATTTGGATCAGAACTGAGTGCTTTTAAAGTTGGGCTTGGGTGTTCTGTCCTTTAATTTGGTGGGTTAGTCTACGTGAAGTGTGCCTGAGTGGGTTTGGCAACCTATACCATCACCAGCACCCCTCCTTGCCCTTCTCTTCGGAAATTCCTGAGGAGCATGATTGTTGATTTCTCTGCTCCCCAGAGAGATGTCGGCTGTATTCTTGAAGTTCCTGCTCGAAAGGCTGAGAGCTCTTAAAGGATTGTATTAGGTTGTAGAGTACCACCGAACTGCAGTTGTTGGTTATATGTTTGTAAAATGTTGCAAATGCTTTCTAACCAATGATTTTATGAATATAAATAAAGCTTGCATTAAGTAACTTTTATATGCCACCTTCTCAATAATGAAGACCCTGAAGAGCATAGCATTGTACACTCTCTAGAACACAGGAAGAACAGGAGGGGAGAAATGGAGATGATCGGTGGAATATAAAGATGGAAGATGTATTCCTATCTGTGCAGTAAACACACAGATCAAATACAGATAAACTTCAAAAGAACTAATTATAATGAAGTTACACACACATGTGTAATAAATTGAGGCTCTCGTGGTCTTATTTGGGGGCTTTTCATTTGGGAAGAAAGAGACTTTTTTTTAAGAGTTTAAAAAACAACAATTTATATAATCTCTCAGGATGCAAACAAATTTGCTACATTACAGACAGAAACAGTTAATATATAATAAGTCAGTAAAAATTTAAAATTAAGCATTATCTCTCTTAACATACAGAAATAATTTATTTTCTAAGCGACAAAAATCTACAAATTTACATCAACTTCTCAGACTTCAGGCCTTAACAAATACTAAATTGCAAATCAGACAAAAACATATTCTAGAGCAAATTAGACTCTTTTTGTGGAAGGCCTAATAGTAAATATTTAAGTTTTATAAGCCACATATAATCTCCTTGCATATTCCCTTTACTTTGTCTTTTATAACACTTTAAAAGTGTAAAAATTCTCTTCAACTTATTGGTCATAAAAAAATAAGTCATGGGCTGAATTTGGCCATTGTACTATAATTTGCCAACCCCTGTTTTATAGAATTAATGATCCTTGAGTACGCTAATTAGACAATGCCCAATGTGACATTGTAAGGACACTTAACCATCCTATCCCCTTATTTTTATATTTTAGATATTTTTTCTTAACAATTATTATAAATAATCTCCACATATTTTTACAAAAACTCTTAGTATCATTTTCTGCTATTGTTGTTGGCCTAAATAATTTACATAGGCATAGCAAAAAAGCTAACTAGCTATACAAGCTTCCTTGTAGTATGATTAACAAATCCGGACATATACAACATTAAGCAATTATTAAAGCAGATAATTAATTTTCATTTGGAAATTATATAAATAAGCTAGGATTGTATTGTCAGTATTCTCTATTTTTCCCAGTAGTTTCCTTTTAATCACTCATTTATTTATTTATTTATTATTTTCTGAAATCAATCCCTAAAATTCATCTCCAAAGATTTATTTGTAGTAACTATAATTAAGGGTACATTCCTCACTTCTTTTTTTTTTAATTTAAATTTTATTTTTATTTTTTTTTAAACATATAATATATTTTTATCCCCAGGGGTACAGGTCTGTGAATCGCCAGGTTTACACACTTCACAGCACTCACCATAGCACATACCCTCCCCAATATCCATAACCCCATCAACCCTCAGTTTGTTTTGTGAGATTAAGAGTCACTTATGGTTTGTCTCCCTCCCAATCCCATCTTGTTTCTTTTACTCTTCTCCTACCCCCTTAACCCCCCATGTTGCATCTCCTCTCCCTCATATCAGGGAGATCATATGATAATTGTCTTTCTCCGATTGACTTATTTCGCTAAGCATGATACCTTCTAGTTCCATCCACGTCGTCGCAAATGGCAAGATTTCATTTCTTTTGATGGCTGCATAGTATTCCATTGTGTATATATACCACATCTTCTTTATCCATTTGTCTGTTGATGGACATCTAGGTTCTTTCCATAGTTTGGCTATTGTAGACATTGCTGCTATAAACATTCGGGTGCACGTGCCCCTTCGAATCACGTTTGTATCTTTAGGGTAAATACCCAGTAGTGCAATTGCTGGGTCATAGGGTAGTTCTATTTTCAACATTTTGAGGAACCTCCATGCTGTTTTCCAGAGTGGTTGCACCAGCTTGCATTCCCACCAACAGTGTAGGAGTGTTCCCCGGGAAGAAAGAGATGTTTTAATGAGAGTTGTTTTGGCTCTTTCCATATTTTAATATATATGGGAGGTGAAAAGATGTGCCAATATTCAGAAGTTACAACCATTGTAAAGAGGCATTACATTTCATTTGTACTGAACTATACTAAAAAAACAAACTCTCCCTGCTACTATGTGCAAATGAATTTTAAAGTCCTTCTTAAAAGTAGAGGTGTATACTGAAGGAAATTTGGAAAATAGAGATGGGAGAGAAGATCTTAAGTGTTCTCATCACAAAGAAGTGGTAGTTATGTGATGGGATAGAGGTGTTAGTTAACTTGATAGTGGTAATCATTTTACATTTTACAAAAGTATCAAGTTAAGATGTTGTGCACCTTATACTTACACAATGTTAGGTGTCAATTGTATCTCAGGAAAGCAGGGCGGGGGAAGGTAGAAGTCATCTGAAAACCTACCATTGGGAGATAGCAACTGTTAACATTTTTTTTCTTTGCTTGTCTATCTTTATGGATAGACATATGGGATATTTTTGATGGATGTAAGGTAATCTATTATATGAATAGCCTTTCGCTTTAGTCACCAATTCCCAACATAGTGTATGTTGTTTCCAGTTTTTTCGTGTTCCAAATAATGCTGTGATGAACACCCTTGTACAGAAATGTTTGTCTATTTAATTATACATTTCACTAGGCTAAATTTCTGAAAGTCAAGTTTTTTAATCAAAGGGTCAAATTTTTAATGAAAACATGTTAAAGTTTTTATTTTATTTTAAAGATTTTATTTATTTATTTGACAGAGAGATAGAGAGCACAAGTAGGCAGAATGGCAGGCAGAGGAGAGAAAGAGGAAGAAGAAGGTTCTCCACCGAGCAGGGAGCCCAATGCACAGCTCAATGCCAGGACTCTGGGATCATGACCCAAGCCGAAGGCAGACCCTTAACTGACTGAGCCACCCAGGCACCCCTTTGTTAAAGTTTTTAATATATATTGTCAAATATCTTGTTTGAAAGGTGGTGGCAGTTTTTGTCACCTCTAGCAGTATATATGAATGTCTATTTCACTGCACCCTCATCAAATATATGTGTTACAACTGACAAAATCATTAATGAGTTTTTTTAAAGGTCTTTGTCTTTAAGAGACACGTGGAACTTTTCACTGTTTTTTAACTAGCAATTCTGGCTGGTATAATATTAACACTGAATATTAATTTAAGAACAAATAAAAGGAACTTATTCAAGACTCTCTAGTTGTCATTTTTCAAGCAAATGAAAGAGCACAATAATTTAAAGATTTTATTTATTTGTTTGACAGAGATCACAAGTAGGCAGAGAGGCAGGCAGAGAGAGAGGAGGAGGAAGCAGGCTCCCTGCTGAGCAGAGAGCTCCATGTGGGGCTCAATCCCAGGACCATGACCTGAGCTGAAGGCAGAGGCTTTAACCCATTGAGCCACCCAGGTGCCCCAAGAGTACAATAATTTAAATGTGCCTTTTGGTTTCATACGTTCCTGAGAAGCAACTCAAGAAGGAAATTGAAAAGCTGGATTCTATTCTGAATTTGCATGAATTCAAATAGGGCAAAGGCCAATATAACCAATATTGACTTTTCTTAGGAGGACTATGGCAACCAGTCGGTCATAGACCACAGTTTAAAAGGAAGTTTATAACCTTCCTCTGGTATGATTAGTAGTATTAGAAAAAGCTTTCTATCTGTTAGAGTTGCAGAAGAATGGTAATGGGATTTTCCATTTAAGTAAAATATTTGTTCCAGTTGCTGCTAAGAGGGGTTCTCTGCGGGAAGTATGTTTGGCGCCAAGGTCAACAAGCTTATTCTATGTGCAGGAAAATATTGACACCTTTGCCTCCCATGTGATGACAGGATTTCATATACCATAAATATTGGAATTTAAAAAAAATTCTCTCATTATTTTATTTATTTTGAGATTTTATTTACTTATTTGAGAGAGGGAGAGATAGAGAGAGAGTAGGGGGTAGCAGCAAAGGGAGAGGGAGAAGAAGAGGCAAGCTCCCCCTGAGCAGGGAGCCTGATGCAGGGCTCGATCCCAGAACCTTGGGATCATGACCTGAGCCAAAGGCAGATGCTTAAGCAACTGAGCCACCTAGACTCCCTTTCATTATTATTTTAAATGGCTGTTGGAAAAAGGGATGTCAGAATACAACAGTATTCACTGAGCAGGATAAACCAGTCTGGGAGGAAGAGGCATTTTTTCAAATGACTGCACTAAACCCCTGATAACTTGGTTTCTCATCCTCATTCTTTAAAACAGCACAGATTACCTCTCTTTACAGAGTTAATATGCAGAATCGTGTTAAGACCAGCGTTAAATAGAACACATGAAAACCACTAATTAGTGCCTAATGCAATGATAAAATTTACAACATTTTTGCAATATATTAATGGAATTCATTTAATTTTCAAACTGGACTAATATAGGAAGATATCTACATAGAAAATGGGAAGTATTCTTCCAGGTGATAGATGATGTTCTTATAATGGAGCAAAGGACTTAAGAGATTTTCTGCATCCTGATTTCAGCTTTTCATTAACCACCAGGACATTAATCACTTGATTTCTCTAGGTTTATTTTTTCTTCTTTATATGTTAAATGAAGAGGTTAGATTTCACTCATGTTCTTCAATATTCTTTTTTACCATGACACACAGTAAGAAACACATTTATTTTTTTACAAGAAAAGGTGCTCAACATCATTAATCATCAGGAAAAAAATGAAAATATTACTAAAAAATATTAGGTGGCCCCCACACTCCAGCAGGACTAAAGAGGCATATTTGGGGACTACACAGCTTGGATCAACATCTAAGTCAAACCCAGCAACTACTCTATCCAGCCAAACCCCACTGACTCTGTTTCTTGGCTTACAGGGCAAATATTGGACATTAAATGTTGGAACTTCAGTCACTGTAATACTAAAATACCCACGCCTCCACACTCTACCTTAACAAACCAAAAGATTCCCTGCAGCTTCTGCTTCATTGTTTTGCACTTCTCTGAATAGACAGTTCACTCCAGATATTATAGTTAGCAGAGTCTAAGTCTCTTATCTAGGCTTGCATTCATGCCAGAGGAAATGTCCCAAATGTAAAAATGGTGTTCAAAAGGATCTGAGTAGCTGCCATATGGCAAGGTACATCTTACAAAGTGTTCAGAAAATTAAAGTGAGTCACAGTTATAGTGGTTTGGAGGTTGAAAGAGATCTTTTAAATTGGTAGTGTTTTCCAAATTTTAGGCCAATATTCAAGAGTGGACCATAAAAGCAATGTAGTGTGCTCCACAGTTTTAAAAACTAAAATAGAACTGAAAATACCACCACCCATTATTGCACTTAATGAAGGTAAGTATTGTCTGGTGGAACTTGTGTCCTAATTACATGTAAGTGTCTATATTTATATATGTATAGTATATGTTTAAGTGTCCTGAGCCCACAATGTAAAATGTAAAGATAAAAACGTAGATCAATGGAATAGAAGAGAAGCTCAGAAATAGACCCATGCTTGTATAGACAACTGATTTTTTTCACAAAGTTGCAAAGACACTTAGTAGAGAAAGTATAGTTTTTTTCAATAAATGATGCTGGAACAAGTAGACATTTATATGCAAAAAAAAAAAAAAAAAGGGAATTCAGCCCATGTCTCATGCCATATATGAAAATTAACTCAAAATGGAACACAGACCTAAATATAAAACCTAAAAGTTCTGGAGGAAAACCTTTTTGACCTTGTGTTAGGCATGTATCTTTTAGAGATGACATAAAGTACAACTCACAATTGAAAAAATAACTTGGATTTACAAAAATTAGACTTGCCTTTCTTCAAAAGACACTGCTAAGGGAATCAGAAGACAAGCCACTGAGTGGGAGAAAACATTTGAAATTATTATGTCTCATAAAAGGCTTATATCCAGAATATATAAAGAACTCTCAAAACTGAATGATAAGAAAACAGATAACTTCCCTGCTTCACCAAAGGGGAAGAAGATATGAAAAACTTCCCTAAAGATGATGTACAGACAGCAAAAAGTACACGAAAAAGTGCTTAATATTATTAGTCACTAGGAAAAAAACAAATTAAAAGCACATGAGTTACACTTCACACCTATTTGAATATCTAAATTAAGAAGACAGGCCATACAAAGTACTGACTGGAACCTAGAGGTAAGGGAACTCTCCTACAGTTCAGGTGCAAATGTTAAATGGCACAACCACTTTGGAAAACAGTTTGGCAGTCTCTTAAAAAAGTTCAACATACACCTACCATATGATTCAGCCATCCCACTCCTAAGTATTTACACAAGACTAATGGAAGTGTGTGTATATATATACTTTATAAATGTGTGTGTGTGTGTGTGTGTGTATAAAGGTTTACAGTAGCTACGTCTGAAACAGCCCCAAACTGAAAACAACCCAAACGTCTATCAACAGATGAATGAAAAACTGTGGCCTAACCATACAATAGAATACTAGTCAACAATAACAAAAAAAAAATGTTGATTCACATGACAACATGAATTAATCTCAAAATAATTAATGCTGGATGTCAGAGTCAGACAAAAAACAATAATATACTATACGGTTTTTACCTATGTAAAACTTCAGAAAGCAAATTAGTCTATAGTGGCAAAATGTACATATGAAGGTTATGGAGGTGGGGTAAGGAGAAGTGGGTAGAAGGGATTGAAAAGGGGCAAGAGGAAACTTTTGTAAGTTTTTAATATCTTGATTTTTGTAAGAGTTTTATGAGTTTAAATTTATCAAAATTTATCAAATGGTACCCTTCAAATGTATACATTTTATTATATATTTATTATACCTCAGTAAAGCTGTTAAAAATAATAAATTTAGCATCTATTATATGCCAGGCATTGTGGCTTCAATGGAAAAACAAAGACATTGTGTGTGTGTGTGTGTGTGTGTGTGTGTGTGTGTGTGTATGATTTTATTTTATTTATTTGGCAGAGGAGAGAGCACAAGCAGGGGGAGGAGCAGGCAGAGGGAAAAGCAGGCTCCCCACGGAGCGGGGAGCCTGATGCAGGGCTCAATCCAGGATCCTGGGACCGTGACCTGAGCCAAAGTTGGACGCTTAATGGCCTAAGCCACCCAGACACCCCAATATTATTTATATTCTTATAAAGTTGACAATTACTAGTAATAGGACACAGACCAGTGAAATTCTAATTTTTTACTATTTATAAAACAAAGTAAGTGGAAATTTGATACAGACTGGTTACCTCTTTTGCTACCTAAATCAGCTAAGTGATCATCTTAGTGTGAAAATAACAAGGACTATTTGTTAACGGAGAAGATATGTAAAAATAAAAGAAAGAGATAACAAATAATTATTGAATTTTAGTTTCTTACCAATGCCTGTGACTCTAAAACAGAAAATGATAAGCAACATTTTAAATTCTTAATATGTCCTAATTCCAAATAGTTGATAGTTACAGGAACTAAAAATATTACTTTGATTTTTGTGCTAGGTTAAAATATGTGCTACTTAATTGTAGGAGGATATGTTTTTTAAAGAAAATTTCCCATTGAGGTTTCATACCAGTTCAAGAGAACTAGCGGTAGACTAGTTGAAGAGAAATATTTTTTTTTGTTTTATTCTTTGATTCACTTTATATGTTTGAGGAAAAGCACCAGATGGAGAAAGGCTTTTGTTAGTTATTTAGAAATAGTTATCTGCCAAGTTGATCTCAACCTATAATAAACTGGCATATGAGATAGTAATTAACTTTTATCAATTGAAAAAAAATATCTGGGGTGCCTGGCTAGCTCAGTCAGTAGAACATGTCACTCTTGATCTCGGAATTGTAGGTTCAACTCCCATGCTGAATGTAAAGATTACTTAAAAATAAAATCTTAAAAACAAAAATAAACAAAAATGTGATTTTACGTATTTTTTCTTTCTTCTTTATTACATACCTGCTCCTACCCCCCATCTTTTCAGCACTTGCATCTTAAAGATATTCCTATCTTACTTTGTTAAAAGATAAATAACATTAAAAGGGACACTTTGAACTTTTTGTAAAAAGTAAATTAACCAGTCATTATATGACACGGATTTTTAGCATAAATACTTATGGTAAAGGGGAAGAGAAAACAAAGTTGGGAATGTGAATAATAGTGAAGCAAGAGGTCCTCACAGATAAATTTTGCTTATGTCACACTTTTAACCCATCTGAAGAAAAAAGGCACTTATTCACACCAAAATTTTGTGATTTAAAACAGTATTAATCATTTATTTGCTCAAATTTCTGAAATTAAGGCAGGGCTCAGTAATGGTATTAGGTGGGTAACTCAACTGATCCTAGAAGACCACTTCCAAGATGGTCTCACTCACATTGTTGGTACCGAGGTGCCTGCCTGTTTCAGTGGGAGCTTGGGTCAAATGGCCTCAGCTCTCTACCTGACCTCTCCACATGGGCTTCATATGTTGGACTTCTTACAACATGGTCTGTTCACTTACAGCATGAAAGTTCACTAACTCCCCTCAGAGCACAAGACACTTCTGGCCTTTTTGTGGCCAGACTTGCCTAACAAGTCTAAGCAGTTCTACCTCTCCTTTAGGTCATCAAATTGTCTCCTCTACCTCTAATCCCTTCCCCAGGCCTTTTTGTTAACCCGCCTCTTATATTTCTCCCTCCATGATCCAGCACAAGGAGCACTTCCTTCATGAGATTTTTCTAATTATTCTATATTGTTATGGTAGCCTTCCCTTTTGAAATCTGATAGCTCTTAGTACCTATGCTATTCATTTCTCACTGAAAATGTGCTATTTTATATTATCATTATTTTCCTATGAATGGCTTGTCCTATCTCCTCAACCCATGGTATGGTTCTTGAGGACACAAACCAAGGTCTGTATCTCTGTATCAGTGCCCACCATCTAGTGTGTGCTAATTAAATGTTGATAGGGAAGGTAGTTGTACACTAGGGCATTTGGGTTCCTTTTCAGAAGGTATTATTCCATTTGAAGTGATATATGTCTGGAAATTGCATAGATGCTTTTAAAAGTGTATTTGAGAAGAGTATTTACCTATACTACCAAAGAAGAACTTAAATTACTCATTAAGCATAATGAATTCAGAGTGTTTATTTTACTACATTTTTTAAATCTTTTTTTTTTTTTTTTCACTTCATATCTCTTGGTCTTTTCTCACTGATCCAAATAAGTAAAGGCTTTTTAGAATGTTCAGCATCAGTGAGGTAAGTCTAGAAAATGCAAAGATAAAACTAGTTAGCATGGAAATAATGAATATAAATGTTTATAAACCTAATTGTCTTCGACTGGAAGAGAGGACTAGAGGAACTTTAATGGTATTCCTTTTCTGAACTACATTAGCTCTAGCAACACTGCCATTGACTCGTTTTGTACTCTACTGCTTTGCCACTATTGTGATTCAAAGAGTAGTAAACATACCATTGCAATGAGAGAGGAAAACAGGTGCAAACAGAAACTTGACATGGAATACAAAGGATTTGTGAAACAGTGTATTTAATCAAAAAAAAAAAAAAGTCTCTGTTTACAGATGTGTCAGCATCTTCAAAAGTAGTTTTCTTTTCGGGACACTGCAGTGATTTCAGTTTGAAGAAGTTTCTGAACTTTTAACTTAAGGTAATGAGCCAGTTAATAGGAGACTGGGTTTTGCGTAGGAAGCAATTATCCAAATAGATGGGAAACTTGAGAAAATGAACAAAGCATTAATGAGATTGGCAAAAAGGTCATGTATCCGAGAGCCAAGATGGAGTAAAAAGGAATGATGGTGGAAGAAATCATTAAAGACAATGGCATGAAAATAAAGATGAGACACAATATCATTGGATCTGTTTCTCTAACAGGCCACAGAATTATCCCACTTAAAAATAAGGTGATTTCTAGATATCTGTGGTCAGGAAACCATGCTTCATTTGGGAGCTTTATCAATAATTTAGTTTTAGTCCAACCCAACACTGTGATAAAATGTTTTAATATCTAAGTTATTATATACTGATATATATACGAGTTTATACACAACTTTCTGGAAGGGCAGGTCATAAGTGCTGCTTCTACTTCCTCTTCTCTCAGTGGCTTCTCAATCTGCCACAATCTGGCCTCCACCTCCGCTCTGCTGAAACTGCTCTGAGAAGGTCAACAAGGATGTGACTGTCAAGTACATTAGCCTCTTTTCAGCTCTCTGCCTACTTTTCCTCCCAGCATAATTTGATACTGATGGTTGTTTCCACCTTGTAAATCTCTTTCTTGACCTCAAAGCCATGCTTATCTCTTATTCTTCCTGTATGGCTCTGATGGCTCTTTATAGTTTTTCCTTGTTTCATCTCTGCTACTGGAGTTTTCCAAGGGAATCACCTTACATGATTTTCCTGATTGACTGCATGCAATCCTAAAGTTCTATTACCCATGTTCTTCTCAAATACTGATTTCTCAACTCTTTCTTTCTTTCTTTCCTTCTTTCTTAAGACTTTATTTATTTGACAGAGAGAGATCACAAGTAGGCAGAGAGGCAGGCAGAGAGAGAGGAAGGGAAGCAGACTCCCTGCTGAGTAGGGAGGCCAATTCGGGACTTGATCCCAGGACCCCGGAATCATGACCTGAGCTGAAGGCAGAGGCTTTAACCCACTGAGCCACCCAGGCGCCCCACTCTCTCAACTCTTTCTTGAGCTTTCAATATGTCATTGGATTTACAGTATCTCCTCATTCTCTATGTTGTCCCCTCAGACCTTTTTGTTTGTTTCTTTTCCTGTTTTGCATGTCTCCATTATCAGCAATCCTATTTACTCTATTGTCGAAGCTAGAAATCTTGGAATAATCTTTTCTTTTTCACCTTTCCTCGCTGCCTATATATTAAGTCTGGTCCATTCAACCTCTGAAATGTGTCTGGTATCTGTCTATGCTTTTCCATTACTGCTGCTATTGCTATCCCAAACAAGGTTCTTACTATATTTTACTCGTAATTTTTCTTAGTAGTTTCCTAACTGGACTACCTCTCTGAATCTAATTAGTCTCTGTTCTTTATCTATTCTTTATGTTGCTGCTGGGGTTACTTTTTAAATGAGCAGTTTGATAATATTACTTCCATGTTTTTAAAAAAAATCTTCCTGTGTCCTCATGGTTTGAGAACTGCCTGCCTGACTTCTAAAAGAATTATCTTTTATGAGTTTGAATACTGATCCACAGAAGTGGATCTCTGTGATAAGAAAAATTTTTAGTTTTCTGAGTTTTTGAAACATCTGAAAAGCAACTTTTGGTTTTCTGAATGGCTGCCTTGAGATTTTACAGAATGACAACCCTCCTCACACCCAGAGTCTGGACATTTAAATAGGATTTGAGTTTAGGATTTCTGCCAAAAGTTCTTGCTTTGTTTTCCTGGGGTATAGAGGAAAGCCCCCCAGAAGTTAGTAACCTCCAACCCAAACACCTTGTAAGTCACAGGTGTTTGCAACCTTGCTCTCTATCTCTCACTCATGATCTGTAACAGAGGACTGCCTTTCCCCAGTCACAGCAGCCCCACTACCCGCACCCCCTGCCCCCCACCCCCGCCTACCTATTTCTGGAATTTGTAAAAAACAAGTCTGTAACTTTACTTCTTATGTGTGGGTGTATTGAAACTGTGCTTTCAATCAAAACAACCCCAGGTTTTGCACTTTCCCAAAGTAGGGGTTTGGAACAGACACCTGAATGGGGCCAATCACTCTCCTCCTATAAAAACTATACCTATGAGCTATGTGCGCACTACACTTTAATATTGTAAAATGGAAATGAAATAAACAGGCTGAGAAATCTATTTATATATATTAAATATATATATAAATTGTGTCATGCCATTTTATTGATGAAAATCATTTAAGAGATTCATATTGCCCTTATAAAATCCAAACTCTCTACCATAGGCTACCAGGCTGTGAATTTAATACTTCTTACTGAATTATTCCTTTTTTTTCCACTTTCAACTTGTTCTACTTTCTGTTTATGTTCCAGCCACTGAATTCTTTGGGGCCCTTAACCACGCCAAATTTTTTCCAAACGTGAGTATTTTGAACATGTTATTTCCCCTGCTAGAAACCTTTTATGCCCTTTGCATTCTTGTCATCTTCTCATCAGTAAAGTCTTAACACAAATATTTCCTCCCTAAAGATGTATTTTATGTCCATTCAATGCAAAATAGTGCCCTCCGTCTGACCAAAATTCTTTATCACATTATAACAATTTCCTTCATAATGTTTATCACAAATTATTTCTTTGTTTATTAACTCACTAGACAGTAAGCTCCTTGAGGACAGGTATCACATTTGCCATATTTGCTACTACATATCCTGGCACATATGTGCATAGCACATAATAAGAGTTTAATGAATGGTTGTTGAATTAATGAATAAGTTAATGAATGTTTACGTGCTAGACTTTCTCTTCACCACTAATCCCTAATAGACTGGGAGCTTCTCAAATGCAGGTCATGTTTTATTCACATTTATATACCTTACTCTGAGCATAATTCTTGACCCATAGGAGATGCATGAAAAATTCTTAATAATTTTCAGCTAAAATTAATACAAATCGTCAAACTTTTTTTGGTAAAACAACTGCTTTGCACTGCTGTGCTGTGCACCATCTAGAGGAGTTCTGCCATTATGTATAAGACCAAAATTTTTCCTTGACTTATAATAACTAACTTATCACTCATTCCTTCATTCATCAAATTTTGAGAGCCTATTATGTCCCAGGCTCTGGGGATATAAGACTGAGCAATGTAGAAACAAACAAACAAACAAAAATAAAAAACCTCTGCCTGTGTGAAGTTCATATTTCAGTGAGAAAAATACCTCATATATTCTGCTTTCATTAGTGAGGTTTGGTATACAGTATTTAAATATCTGCCTAGCTGATGCCAATGTACAGCTTGGGTTGAGGACCATTGTTTTAGAATGACACAATCCTTTTTTTTTCTTTAACCATGCATCTCTAGTGACAACTTTTCCTATTAAGGTGTGTTAGCTCTTAGTGAGTCACTACAGTATTTGCTTTTTAACTTACAGATTTTAGGATAAAGGAATATACAATAAAATATGCACAAAATGCCAAGTTATAGGGATTTATTCTGCCTCACTAGGCACAGAATCCATTCCAAAGGAGTGGACAAATTTGAATTCTCTTCCACTTAGAATGTAAATTTGAGTCTTGAAGGCAAAAAGAATTTTAACAAGGAACAGAAAATATCTTTGGTAGTTTCCTTTTCCCAAGTAAACACTGTTCAGTAAGATTGGAAAATTTCTTGTTCCCTTTTTTTTTTTTTTGTATTCTTATTGCTTTCTATATTTAGTATCTATATTTTATGGCATGGAGAACTATATATAGTGATACATTTTCATGTTGAATATATATATGCAAAAGGTTCATATTCTCTGATGGTGTTGAGATACATTTTATAAGGAAGGGATCTATATAGATATTTTCTGATACCATTTTTTTTGAGGTAAAATATACTTACAATCTGGTGAGTTTCAACAGATGAATACATTCATGTAAGCATTAATTCAAACAAGATAAGGAACATTTTCATCACCCTGGAAAGCTACATTGTGCCCCTTCCTGTTAGTCTCCAGTTAGCATACATAACTGGTGTTTTGACTGTATCACTATAGTGATAGTTTTCCTGTTCTTGAGCTTCATATAAAAGGAATCATGCAATAAGTGCTTTTTTGTGTCTGCCTTCTTTCAAATGACATAATGTCTTTCATATTTATTCATGTTATACAATAGTATATTACTTTCGTGTTGTTGAGTAGTATTCTATTGTGTAAATAGATCATAATTAGTTATTCACCTAATGATGGTCATTTGAGATGTTTCTGCTATTAACAATTTTTTGTTTTGTTTTTAAGATTTATTTTATTTATTTTTCAGAGAGAGAGAGAGGGAGAGAGCACAAGCATGGAGAGAGGCAGGCAGAGAGGGAAGCAGGCTCCCTACTAAGCAAGGAGCCCTATGCAGACTTAATTCCAGGGCCTTGGGACCATGACCTGAGCCGAAGGCAGACGCTTAACCAACTGAGCCACCCAGGTGTCTCTAACATTTGTTTTCAAGTATTTTTGTATGCATATGTTTTAATTTCTCTTGAATAAATACTGAGGAATGGAAATGCTAGGCCATAAGATAGGTATACATTTTACTTTTAAAAAAACCTGCAAAATCTTTTTTTTACAAAGTGGCTGCATCACTGTATACTCTTATTGGCAATATCTGAAAGTTCAAGTTGTTCTACATCCTTGCTAACATTTGGTATTGTCATCTTTTAAATTTTAGCTATTTCAAAGAATATGAGAAAGTATTTCATTGTGTTTGAAATTTACCTTTTCCTGATTACTAATAAAGCTGAGCACTTTTTCATATGCTTATTGAACGTTTCAGTTCTAAAATTTTCAGGGGCACCTGGTGGTCAGTTAAGCGACAGACTCCTGATTTCAGCTCAGGTCATGACCTCAGGGTCATGAGATGGAGACCCATGTCAGGCTCTGCACTCATCAGAGAGTCTGCTTGGAATTCTCTCTCTCCTTCTCCCTCTATCCCTGTAGTCCCTGCCCCTGGGCTTTCTGTCTCTCTCTGTAATAAATAAATAAATCTTTAAAAAATTAAAAAATAAATAAATAGAATTTTCATTTTTTTATATAGTTTCCTTTTTTTGATACGATTTGACCATTGTTTACTCATTTTTGATCATCAAGTCATGAACATCTTCATAATTATTTCTTTTAAGCCCTTGTCGGTCATCTTAACATCTAGGTCAACTTGGGATCTCTTTCTACTAAGTCTTTTTTCTTTTGACTAGGGATTATACTCTTTTGTTTCTTGGCATGTCTAGTACTTTAAGATTGTGCACTGGATATTGCAAATGATGCATTGTAAAGACTCTTGATTTCATTATAGTTCTCAAGGAAATATTTATTTTTGTGTGACCAGGCAATTTAGTTACTGTCTGATCACCATGAACTTGTGGAGGCTTGGTTTTTACACTTTGTTAGGGAAGGTTTTGCCCATAATATTAGGGATTAGTTTTGCCTTTAGTCTTAAGATATACAATTTATTCCTAAAAGTAGTCTTTATATCAACAATCATGATTGTTCTAGGATTTAAATGGAAAGCTTGAGGTGTTTACATAGCATTTCACTTTGGCTTGACTCAAACTCTAAAGTCTATTTTTCGTGAGGTAGCAACAGCTGGATTCCTTGCTCACTTTGTTTCACTTTTTTTCTTTTAACTTTCTTTTTTTTTTTTTAAGATTTTATTTATTTATCTGACAGAGAGAAATCACAAGTAGGCAGAGAGGCAGGCAGAGAGAGAGGAGGAAGCAGGCTCCCTGCTGAGCAGAAAGCCCGATGTGGGGCTCGAACCCAGGACCTGGGATCATGACCTGAGCCGAAGGCAGCAGCTTAACCCACTGAGCCACCCAGGCGCCCCTTCTTTTAACTTTCTAGCTGTTGCTTTCTTCCTCGTCTCCTTGTAGCTGTCTAAAACATATGCAATTTGGGGGTTCCCCAAGGGTTTGAAGGTAGTTTATATAAAGATTTTGGAGCTTGGTCCTCTATGGCTTTTTTTCCCCCTGGATTTATCCCCTAAATTTTCAGTTACTTTGGAAACCCCAAATTCTTTCTTCTGATACTTATGGAAGCAAGACTATGGCTTTCTCTTTATGTTCTAATTGCTTCATATCTTCACAGGGGGAATGTATAAATATGGGTCTCTTTGAGTGCCAGTTCCTTCTTCTTTCAAGTGTTGAATTCTTCCCTAGTTCCTGTTTACATTTGATCACTATACCTTGCCTTCAAATGGTGTGTGTATGTGTGTGTGTGTCTGTGTGTGTGTGTGTGTGTATTTTCAGGATTTTTGATAAATATCTATAAGAAATTTAGTCTGATACTAGCTTCTCTGAAATTACACTACTGTTACCATTATTATAAGGACAAATTTTCCTATCAATGCTATCTTTTTATAATCCTTCTTCATGAAATAACAAGAATTATGGAAGGCATGGTCATAGTAGAGGGAACTGAGATTATTTCAAAAAGGGAGTGGCCAAATTCTCATTTCAGTATAAATTTGCCAAAAAGGTTATGTTATAATGTTGCTATATTGCTTTTCCTGGAGATAAAGGATAAAATCATGATATAAGATTGTGGAGATGTTCCTGCTGATTAAAAATAAACTTGTGATTGTCATAATTAATGAACATCTTATGCCAATTATTTCTAACATTATTTGAAGTAGAGAAACCAATATTTTGAGGGACTTACAGTGGATATCAAGTATCATGGACTGAACTGTGTCCCCACAAAATTATTATGTTAAATCCCTAGCCCCCAATTGTAGTTGAAGATAGGGCCTTTAAGGAGGAAGTAATTAAGTAAATGGGATTGTAGGGGTGGAGTAATTTAGTAGGACTGGTGTCCTTATAAAAAGAGGAAGAGACACCAGAGCTCTCTGTCACTATATCACTCTCTCTTTTAATCTCTGCACACCCACACGGAGGAAAGACTTTGGAAGGACACAGAGAAAATGTGGTTCTTTGCAAGCCAGGAATAGAGGTCTTACCAGAAACTCAATTTGCCAGCACCTTGATCATGGACTTCTGTGAGAAAATTAATTTCTGTTGTTTAAGCTATCCCATCTGTGGGACTCTGTTATGGCAGCTTGAGCAGTCTAATACATCAAAATTGAAATTTTCTTGGCTATTCGTTATTCAAGCTTTGATGTTAATTACTAAGATTTATAACTAATAGCTATTTAGAACTCTTTGACCAGAAAATACTATTTTTCCTTAAATTTTCTCTTCCTTTCCCTTTTGTTTATATTTTGAGATCATTCATATTTACAAGATAGGACCTGATTTTTAAGATTTCTTGAATGATTCAGAAATTCTCAAGAAACGTGGAAAATCTGAGAATGAAAAGCAGTATCTCAGTCATTGTATTTTGGAATGTGTCGCAGGACGCCTGGTTGGCTCAGTCAGTTAAGTGTCTGCCTTCAGGTCATGATCTCAGGGTCCTGGGATCGAGTCCCATATTGTGCTCCATGCTCAGTGGGGAGTCTGCATCTCCTTCTCCCTCTGCTTCCTTCTCTTTCCTTCTTCCTCCCTGTCAAATAAATAAGTAAAATCTTAAAAAAAAAAAAAAAGAACAAAATAAAATGTATCTTCAAACTTACTTTGCGTTCATGTAATGTCAAATGTGCCACTCAAGTTTCTCTTCAAAGTAGGCATCACTGGACTCCAGACATTAGACAGAGTAAGGAATCTTTCACTATTTTTCCTGTGTTTACTTTTGACAAGGGGGGAAGTTTTTAGTTTTTCCAGTTTAGTTCCTGTGCATATATTGCTAATGTTGCTAAGCAACCAAACAAGCCAAAAAACAAAACAAAATAAAACAAAAACCTGTTTTATCACTAGAATCTATAACCCAACACTATAATTGATTTTATAGAATTCTATAATAGCAATGTATGATATTGTACTTACTCAGTGCTTCATTATATGGTGTAGCATAATGCTGACTTATTGTCAGTTTTTAACTCAGTTTTAGCAACACAAAGGAAATAGTTTTAAGAAGGGGAAAGAGGGACTTGAATGTATTAGGCAACTGCAACTTCAGGGAATGGTTATCTTATTTCATCTTTAAAATCCTAAATATTTTCTAGTAAGTTGATTGGGCTAACCACAGTGTTCATCGTAAAACATGCGTTGTGATTTTGTAATTAAAGAGACCATGGCTTCATTTCTTCAGTAGCCCTGCCACCATAGTGGAAAAACCTCTAGACATTTATAGGCCAATAAGAAGTGATGTTCATTGAAAACCTGAGTTTAGATATGTAGGGTGAAAGGGGAGATGCATTTGGTGGCTAACATTTGCTAAGCCACAATATTAACTGATGATATTACCATGGAATACCATAAATGGGTACTAAAATCTTCTCTAATTAGATTTTAGATTATATATTTTAGCATCCCTATTTTATTATTTTTTAAAATTTATTTATTTATTTATTTGAGAGAGAGAGAGAAAGGGAGAGAATAGAGGGAGAAGACGACTCCCGGCTGAGCAAGGATCCTGATGTGGACTCGATTCCAATACCCTGGGATCATGACCTGAGCCAAAGGCAGACGCTTAACTTCCTGAGCCACCCAATGCCCCTGGCATCCCTATTTTATAGATGAAGAAACGTTCAAAGAAACTGATTATAGAGAGTCTCCAAAGAAGTGAGAAAACATTTTAAATCATCTTTTATTTCCCCATATCTCAATTCAATGGTAAACATGCCTCTTTGATAAATCATTTCTCTAAGCATATCATATCCCATGAAACTCAGAAAGAGCCCTCTGTTTGCAAATGGTTAATGTTTGTTTCTGGTACTTGAACTAAACACACACACACAAACACACACACACACTACACTATGAGAGTAAGAAATGAGAAGTAAGAGTGAGAAGTGGGATTTCAATGACAGTGCAGACTGGATAGCAGAAATACCTTGAGTTTTAGAAAGAGATACTAAAAAGCTCAATACAAAACATATGGTCAAAGAAATCAAGAAAATGCCAAGCTAAATCTTTTAAAATTTAATCAGCAACATTCAACAATGTTTAGACTATTCTAAGTTATTGTATATCTTAACTAAGTTACTTTGCACCTTGCATGGCTCTAATAGATGTTAGATTTCATAAATAGTTTGGCAGGTATAAAACCTTTGCTTTTGCTGGGTACCATGCATCATACTATCACCATACTTTCTGATGCTATCGAACCAACTAAGTTATTTGGATGCAGTACTATTCGTGTTCTTTGGGGATTACCAGAAAGTATTAAGTATATCAAACTGAAAAATTATCTGGGTTTTGAGATGGAAGAATCCACTTTACAGTCTCATTTACTTATGGACCTATCTGTTTGTTGACAATTCATGTAAAGTTGAAAAAAAGGATAGGGAAGGAAGTCAACAGTTTTAGCGTTAGAAGAAAATTATTATTCAAAGAATGATCTGTGAAAAGGATGTTTCTCGTATAGTCCCAATAGTTCATTTTTCTTTTGTTCCTTTGCCTAAGGAGATATATCTGTAAAGGTGCTTGCTGCTAAAGCTGATGTCTGAGTTTACTGTCTGTTTTCTTTTGGGAGTTTCATGACTTCAGATTTCACATATTGGTCTTTTTAAAAAATTTTTTATTTTTTATAAACATATAATATATTTTTATCCCCAGGGGTACAGATCTGTGAATCGCCAGGTTTACACACTTCACAGCACTCACCATAGCACATACCCTCCCCAATGTTCACATATTGGTCTTTAATCCATTTTAGTTTCTTTTTGTGTATGGTGTGACAAAGTGGTCCAGTTTCATTCTTTTGCATGTAGCTGACCAGTTTTCCCAACATCATTGGTTGAAGAGCCTCTTTTTCCCCATTGCATATGCTTGTGTCCTTTGTTAAAGATTGATTCACCATATAAGTGTGGACTTATTTCTGGGCTTTTTTATTCTGTTCCATTCATCTATGTGTCTATTTTTGTGCCACTACCATACTGTTTTGATTATTATAGCTTTGCAGTATATTTTGGACCCTGGGATTATGTTAGCTCCATCATAGTAAATGAAATAGGTCACATAGAAAGACAAATATCATAGATTTCACTTACATGTGAATCTAAAAAGTAAAACAAACAACTACAAAACAGACTTTAACCTCAGAGAAGAAATTGGTGGTTGCCAGAGGAGAGGTGGGTACAGGGATGTGTGCAAAATAGATGAAGGGCATTAAAAGATACAAACTTATAAAATAAGTCATGAAGATGAGAAGTACCACATGAAAAATTTACTCAATAGTATTGTAATAACATTGGTGACAAATAGTGACTATACTTACTGTGGTAAGCATTGAGTAATGTATAGAATTGTTGAATCACTATGTTTTACACCTGAAACTAACAGAACATTGTATGTCAACTATATTTCTATAATTTGAAATAAAAGAAAAAAAGGAAAAGATGATTCAGGAATGGCTCAATCAGCACAAGATCTTAAGAGTTCCTAATTTTATATGGTGATCTCATAGAGATCAAAGACAAGTAAGAAACTGTAATCCAGAATATAAAAGAGAATGTATAAAAGAGATAGGATTTTTGTTGTTGATTTTGTTGTTGTTAAAAAATGTCAAAGAGTTAATTTTTCTCTTCCTTAGGGCAGTTATCTAGATCTGAACAATGGAGCTTGAAATTTCCATCTAGATTTTATTTCAAATTTACCATACTTTGCTGCTAAAATGTTAGTTTTTCCAGACTGTTTCAGAGAAAACGTTAGTGAATCAGACAATTGAATGAGGAAGTTGTGTAGTGTCTTTGGGGAGAAATGGTTCAAGTCAGGAAGTCTGGGTTTTGGATTCAACTTTGACACTAACTTTTTGGGTATCTGAGCAACTTATTAAATTTTTCTGAAATCCTCTAAAAATAGGATATTGAAGCAGATGTCTCTGAGGTCTTTAGCAGATTTTGTATTTCTAATAATTGTTAGGCTTCTGTTTTTACAGATATCCTATGATCTTGGAGCACATGTGCAATTCATGGCAAGATGTAGAGTGAACTAAATTCAGATGAAAAGAATTAAATTTGGTTGGTAATTTTTCCAAGCCAAAGAGTTAATTTACAATGTAGAGCATGGTGTCTTTCTGCGGATCAAAGAATATGATATTAATGTTTTGAGTTAGAGTTTTGTTAAGGACACTATGTACAAGCCTGAGAAATGCTGAGTATTTTTAAAATGTGTAATGCTAGAGTGATACCAAGGCTAAAATCATCCATCAAATACACAGAAGATTTAGATTTACAGAGACTGGGTATTCAAATTTATGTGAACTATTCTTTTTTTTTTTTTTAGGTTTATTTATTTATTTTAGAGAGAATTTATGCATGCAAGCTGGGGGAGGGCCAGAGGAAAAAGGAGAATCTCAGGCAGACTCCCTGCTGAGTGCTCAAGGCTTGATCCCATGACCTTGAGATCCTGACCTGAGCCAAAACCAAGAGTTGGATGCTCAACCAACTGAACTGGCCCTTATGTGAACTATTCTTGACATTACCTTGAATGTTAAGTAAAAAAATCCTTTTAAGTAGATCTAAAGGGGATGAAATTCCAAGTGTCGACTAACAAATGATACAAAGGATTAGATGTCTTCAATTTTTGTACAGGAAATTAAAAAGTGACTCCCCAAAGGTAAAACTGGCAATAAAGTAATCTTGTCCAAATGTGCAACTATTATTTCAGATAATACAGGTAGGCTGATATTGCTACATTTGGACAAGTGGAATGAAAATAGAGAAACTTACCTTATAATGAACTCTACTTTGACTGAATTCGGAATATTTTGCAGTCAGCAGATTTTGTCACAGCTTTTAGGATATGTCCATATGATAATACACCTGACAAAGAGGCTTAATGGGTGGAGAATTGGGAATATAATAGTGACCTCAGATGACACAAGAAGGGTGGGGTAGAAAACTCTATAAGTTTGCTAAAGAAATATAAAAACCCACATCAATGCCATGATTAAGTTGTATATCTCAAATTCTACATTTGTACTTCTGGGATCCAGGTATGATAATTAGGAGGGAGAATATGATGCTTAGTTTGTTTCTAAGTTTTTGCCTTCTCAAAGCTCCTACCCTTCTCACTCCATTATAAATTTTTGTGAATTAATATAAGTAATTTAATCATTTATAGTAATTCATTTTTGGGGTAGATATGTAGAGTGACCTCCAGTAAAAGTCAAGTGAGCTTTATAGATCTTCTCCTCCACAATTTCATCATGAGGTGATATGTTACAATGAAAGTAAGACTAAATTTGCCACACATAAGAACATTACACAGTAATATTTATTGAGAAAATGTCATGCAACTGTTCTATAAATTGCATCATTTTTGGCACTCTGGTACACCTTGCATACAAGCTTCAATATGGATGAATGTAACTATATTTTAATGTCAAGTGTAACTAACCTTTTAGTTATAGCCAGGTGACAAAATCTTTCATTAGGCAGCCAAATAATTTATTCATAATCTTAAACCAAGGCTTTATTCTAAAAGGTGTAGAATATTGAGTTTCCTAAGTACTAGGCTATTCATTCAAAAGTGGGAACATCTGTACAATATTTCTAGCCAGTACATACATCTTGAACACCATTTCACTAGTGGGAAGTCACTTCTAACATCTAACAAAGGCTCTGGTGTTGATTGGAAATAAAGATACTTGAAAGGCTTGTATAATAGCCTCTGGATTGTATGCTATGGATAGAGCTACTCAAAGGACCCCACAACCTATGAAGTGTATGTTTCTGATTAGGACACTTCAAATGATAATTATCTGCTTGTAGGGTAGAATTAAACTGAAACTCATATATGTGACTATCTACACAGGAGAATCCTAGAGTAAATTATAGACAATTTTGAACAATTTCTTTAAAATGTTAAAATAGCAATAATTTGGGTTTTATTTTTAATATAGATAAAAAATAATGAAAATAAATACTGATCTATAATTCCATTGCCCAGGTAATCTGTTGACATGTCAAGTAAATAAATACTTGGATGATAGAAAAATCCATGCTGTAGCAAAAGATCAAACTGGAAGATAAAAGCCTCACTTTCCCATTTTCCTTCCAAACATCTTTACTCTCAACCCCAGGCTTTCTTTGTTTTAATTTTTGGGTTTTCTTTGGAGGGGGGTTGTTTTGTTTTGTTTTGGTTTGGTTTGGCTTTTTTGGTCATACTCCAGAGTAGGCACCATTTACCTGCTCTGTTTTGGAAGAAAATATTCTCTCTTTCTCACGAAATGACCGTCTTGTTCTTATTGATTTATAGGAGTTCTTTATAAATTAAGGAAATTAATCCCTTTTTACATGTTACAGATATTTTTTCCTTACGTACTGTTTGACTTTGCTTATAGTTATAATTTTAGTTTTCACCATCTAGAAGTTTTTCCACATTGATTTGAAACACAACTTTAACATAAAGGAAATCTCTTTACCTATGTCCCGCTAACACATTTTCTTTTTTTGAAATGTAACTGATACATAACATTGTGCAAGTTTAGGGTATATAAGGTGTTGATTTGATACATTTATATATTGGGATATGATTACCACCTTAGCATTAGCTAACACTTCTACGCTGTTACATAATTGTGCTCTATTTGTTTTCTTCTCTTCCATTGATCTTTTTCTTCTCAGGTTCCAAACCGTCTAATTACGGATGCTACACTGTGTCTTAAGAGTTACTAGGACTAAACTCTCTCATTCTTCCCTTTTAGAATTTGTTTGACTTGTCTTTGCATATTTAGTTTTTCAGATGATCTTTAGCGTAATTTTTTCCAGTTGAAAAAATAAATTCTTTTGGTGTTTTGTCATTGCATTTAACTTATTGAGTAATTTACAGGAGAAATGACATCATTATAACATTATCTCCTTTGTAGACAAGGGTGTGTGTGTGTTTTATAATTTCTTTAAATCTTTTTATATGTTCCCCAGTATTGTTTTAAAGCTTTAGGCATGCAGGTTCTGCATATTTCCTGGTAATTTATAGTTAGGTACTTTCTTTTTATTGTTTTTATAAATGGGATCATTCTTTCCCATATAGTTTCTATCTGGTTATTATTTGAATATTAAAATGTGATGTATTTTTAATATTAAGTGTGTAATCTGTAGTCTTATGAGTTTCTCTTTATTTCTAATAGTTTTCCCTTAACCTTAAACACACCACACCACACACACACACACACACACACACATACATACACACACAAATGCATCCTAATTTGAAATAGGCAGCGAAGATATGGACATATATACTATTTATTGATTCTCCACAAAATTCAGTGCCAAAAGGGTAAAGTATCTTGCAAAAGTTTATTTCTATACAAAGCAGAATGGACAGATCAGACATGTATACATTATTTAGACAATGACTGTATTGGACAAAAAAGAAAAAGAATTGCAGCTATTTCCAGCATTGTTACTGTGGTTGAACTCTGTCTGAAAGGCTTAGGATTTATAACTATGATTGAAACACTGCAATTTTGTGAACAGTTTGGGGAAAAGGTAACAGGTTAATCAGTTTTTCAGACTTTCTGACATATTACTTTAAGGTTAAAGCCTGGTAACATAACTTAATTGGGTCATTCTAGGTATTTGATTGAGCCTTTTATAAAAAACCTTTTTGCTTCTATCATGGGCAAAGGGAAAAACATTGAGAAGAAACTATGCACCCAGCTCATAACTGAAAACAGGACAGAGACAACTCTGACCATCTCTACCAAATAGACCTATAATGGGGAGCAAAAATTTTCAGGCCTGAAGTGACTTAGCCCAAGTAGAGACAGTTGTGTTAGTTAGGAGTCGCTCCCAGAAAGTTTAGGGTAGAAGTAGGGACTAGAAGGTGATTCTGAGGCCCCACAGAACAAGGAAGTAGACCTTTGTGAGGCCCATTCCCCACTGGAATATAGGAACATAATATTTTGAAATAAACATTTTCTTGAATGTTTTCTCACAGGATTTCTGAGATGTATCACGTATTTCCTTCTCAAATGTTTGCTTCCCATTGTTCAGACTGGACCTAACCTAAGAAAGAAAATGGTTTCAGACCAGTTCAAAATGATGACTTTTTTTATGTGGTGCGCTTTTTCAATTTTCTCCCCATTTTGCCAAACTCATCCTATGTATCTGTGGGTAATTTAAAGGAATGGTACTTAATATTTTTGACTGTGAAATAATTTCAGAAATAATTACCTCCGGCCTAGACCAAGAAGTTCTTTATGTTTAAAATATTTACAGACATGAATGAAATAAGAGAAACTTATGTTATGAATAGTACACTGAAGCAAAAAAGAAAACAACTTCCTTAAGAATTAGTATAAATGTGCAAGTACACTATTTAAATATGGGGGAAAAAATAGCCTGGCTCTATTGTAAAAGTGAAGAAGGAAAATGTACTTTGCATGATAGTTTTCTTTAAGTTTTATGATATAGAGAAACTTATTATTTTTAAGATTTTTTATTTATTGACAGAGACAGAGAGAGAGCACAAGCAGGGGGAGTGGCAGGCAGAGGGAGAAGCAGGCTGCCAGCTGAGGGGGAGCCTGATGTGGGGCTCTATCCCAAGACCCTGAGATCATGACCTAAGCTAGAGGCAGACACTTAACTGACTGAGCCACCCAGGAGCCACAAACTTACTTTTAAATAATTGCTTACTTTAGTTTTCTGTTAGTCAATAATTAATCAAAAAAAAAAAAAAAAAAGGCACAGACTCAGTGGACAGTGACTGAAAGTGAAGCAGCCCTTTTAAGGTTATAAGGAAGGAACCCTGTGCTAAGGGTCATGAGGTAAAAAGGCGTAAGAAATAAGGCTCTAGCATGATGTGATGAGCACTGGGTGTTACATCCAACTGATTAATTATTGATTAATTTATTAGATAAATTAATTTAGGAAGTCATTTGGAAAATGGAAGTATAGACAGAGTTTTCAATACTATAAACTCATTATTATTATTATTATTATGCTCATTAAAGTCTGAACTCTGGAAACACCTTTTTTCCCATTTATTGTTTTGTCCAAGAGTGTAAAACAGTGCATAGAATGGTCCTTGGCACATAATAGACATTTAGACATAAATGAATTGGCCGTGGTTGGAAAATGTACATAAGTATGATTTTATCTGTATGAACTTGAGCCTGATTCAGAACAAAGAAGCATTTAATTTGTAGATATTTTGCATAATTGAACTCTAAGATCCTATCATAAATTGTGCTCTTTAAAGCAAATTCATTCTAGCTATTTTAACTATTCTTTTATTTAAAAATGAAAAGCTTTAATAAATTAACTGCATTAGTTCAATGTAGTCATATTATAATATATTGATTTCCTTATTGGCTTAGTATTCACAGAATACTTTAGGAATTTAAAAAATAAAAGACAAAGGTGACAGTAATAGCTAATATGTTCATGCCATTTACTCGCCATACATGGTTCTAAGCATTTACATGTGTTGGTTCCAGTCTTCTGTCATGGGCCGCATTGTGACCATTTGAAACTATGGACACTTCTCAATTTTCTTTGCAGCTATGAATGGCCATGTGCTCTAGTTCTGGCTTGTGAGACATAATCAGAAGTCATCGGATGAGGAATCCAAAAAGGCACAGACTCAGTGGACAGTGACTGAAAGTGAAGCAGCCCTTTTAAGGTTATAAGGAGGGGCGCCTGGGTGGCTCAGTGGGTTAAAGCCTCTGCCTTCGGCTCAGGTCATGATCTCAGGGTCCTGGGATCGAGCCCCACATCGGGCTCTCTGCTCAGCAGGGAGCCCGCTTCCTCCTCTCTCTGACTGCCTCTCTGCCTACTTGTAATCTCTGTCTGTCAAATAAATAAATAAAATCTTAAAATAAATAAATAAATAAATAAATAAATAAATTTAAGGTTATAAGGAAGAAACCCTGTGCTAAGGGTCATGAGGTTAAAAAGGCGTAAGAAATAAGGCACTAGCATGATGTGATGAGCACTGGGTGTTATATCCAACTGATTAATTATTGAACCCTACATCTGAAACTAATAATGTACTATGTTGACTAATTGAATTTAAATTTAAAAAAATCATAGGGTACTTTTGTTGGACAAAATTTTGTTGGACAACAACAACAACAACAAAAAGAAAAGAAAAGATAAAGAAAGAAGGCACTAACTGGGATTGCCTACTTTACATGAGAAAAATTAACTCCTTTATGAATTGCAGTAGTCATGTTTCTATTATATACATCTCAACTCTGAATCTTTAACTGATTCAGGTGGTAAAAGAAATATTTTCCTGTTACCAATTCATTTTTTTAAAAATAATTATTCATTTATTTGACAGAGAGAGAAAGAGCATGAGAGGGGAGAAGGTCAGAGGGAGAAGCAGACTCCCCATGGAGCTGGGAGCCCGATGCAGGACTCGATCCTGGGACTCCAGGATCAGGACTCAAGCCGAAGGCAGTCGCCCAACCAACTGAGCCACCCAGGTGCCCACTGTTACCAATTCATTAATTCTTTAATTCAACAAATATTTGTTGTAGACTTATTGTGTACCAGATGCAGTTTTAGGTGGTTGGCAAATATGGTTACATAAAACGAAGAGATCTGTTCCCAAAAAACTTACACTACAGATGTGGTGGACAAACCACAAGTAATAAATATAACAAACACAGTCATTATTTAGTTCATTACAAAATGATACATGCTATGAGAAGGATGAGCAACATTAGTGCTGGGGAGAAGGCAAAGTTGCCGTTTTAAACAATGTCATGGTGTAGCCTGATTGAATAAGTGATACTGAACACAGATTTGAAGGAAGTACAGGATCATGGCAGGTGGGTGGCACAGGTTACCTGGAGGCCTGAAGTGACCAAATGGCTGGTATGTTTGGGAAACAGCAAGGAGCCGGATGCAGTTTAGGTGGAGTGAGCTGGAGCACGAGGTCAGGGAGGTGAGGTGGGAGGTAAAGTGGGAAGGAGACCATGTAAGTACTTACTGCCACTGTGAGGACTTTGGCTTTTACTCTGAATGAAATGGAGTACCCCTGTAGGGTTTTGAGGAGAGCAGAGCAGACAAATGTTTTAAAATGATCTCTGTGGTTTCTGTGTTGAGAAGAGGCTATAACATAGAAAGGATAGAAACAGAGCCCTTTGGAGGCAATTATAATTCAGGGTTTAAGAATCCATGGTGGCCTAGATCAGTGCCAGCACGACCAGGGGAGCAGGGGAGGAGTGAGAGGCGGTTAGATTCTGATATATTTTCAGGGCAGACCCAACAAGATTTTCTGAAGATACAATGTAGCTATGGGAGAATGAGAGGCTCAAGGACAATTCCAAGGGAAATGATACAGAGGCTTCTAAGATATATTTGGTAGCTCTTACAGCTAAGGTATTATTTTCTGGAGCCCCAGAAAACAGTGTCTCTGTGATGCATCAGAAAATTCCAAGGGTTAGAATATCCATGTTGAACAAATAAGGAGCCCCTGGGTGGCTTAGTGGTTAAAACCTCTGCCTTCGGCTCAGGTCATGATCCCAGGGTCCTGGGATTGAGCCCCACATCGGGCTCTCTGCTCGGCAGGGAGTCTGCTTCTTCCTCTCTCTCTCTGCCTGCCTCTCTGCCTACTTGTAATCTCTGTCAAATAAATAAATAAAATCTTAAAAAAAAAAAGACTATCCAATTTGAACAAATAAATCTTGGAAGAGTCCTCAGTTAATGATGACTGGGTGTCCTATATATCAGGGTTGCTGAACAGACTGCCTAACTTGGGCCTTGTTAGGTTTTGCAAAAACCTTCCCTTTCAGCAAAAATGGAATTGATTTTGGGTAATGGTCATGATAGAGGCCTAACGAACTTATTTTTGACAATTGCAGTGTTGGCAAAGACTTTGTAACATTCGGTGTGTGCAGACACAATGAGCTTAATTCACTGAGGAGAGGCAGTGTACCAAAGGCTAGACTGAGATGATCTCAGAACTGGGACAAAGAGCATGGAATTCTAAGAGCGGAATTACTAAAATCTTCACACAATTGATTAAATTAGCAAATCTATGGGTATTTTATTGGTCCAAGTTAGACCTGGGTCTAGAACTTTAATTAAGTGATTAAATGTAAAAGGAGCTAGAGGTTAATTAATGATAACGAACACTTACCTGAAGACAGTTTGATTTACAGAAGAGGAAGGGACCTGGAGAACGAGGACAAGGGTCTGTGTGTGTTTTTACTCACACTTTGTGTACTCTGATCTGAGCATCTGCACAGTTTTACAATTGCTTGTGTTGGAGAATGGACTTCTCACTGGCTTGAGGAATAAGAAGTAATTTAGAACCCAGTTTAGAACTAGAATCTTCTCCTTTTGGGTTTCCTAACCCAATACCAATATGTGTTGGGTGGGGGCAGGTGGTTTCCCCCACACCAGCAAGCAATGCTCAGGACATAGCTCGGTGTCCTACTGTTCAACTCAATTCTGACACCAGCTACCTAGAGACAGCACCAAGGGCTCAGTCCTGCAAGACTGCTCCCCACCCAGCCCCTTACTTCGGAGGCCAGTCAAATGCTAGGTTGTTACCTGCCCTTCTGACTAACGCTCCAGGTTGGAGGTTTCTCTAAGGGCCTATTTAGCCAGAGAGGCTCCACCTTGATTGAACAGCCATTTTGTTGTTTATGCAGTAAAACTTAAACTGACCCTGCCCCCCACCCCAGGGGAACTTACTTAAAAGCAAGAATATGGTCTACCAGTCCCTGATAACAGAGCCCAAATACAAAGGCAGTCAGGTCAGGTGGAGGTAACAGCCCGGATGCAGGGATGAGTCGGGCCAGGTGGAGACATCCAATCAGTAAAGTGTGCAAACTGTCTCACTAGCTACCAAGGAGTGTGGGCCCTGCCTTTTGGGTGCCAATCCTGACCGAGGTGATAGGCTAGTTCAAATAGCTACTATGGGGTGAATTGTAATTCAATTGGCCACCTGTGTGTGGCCAGGCCCAACCACATGGCCTTTGCTCTGTAAAAGTTAGTCGGCAAGGCAGGGAGGGGTTGTCCTCTCTGTAAGAGGCGGCCCCGAACGGTCGGTTTGATTCTCAATGCTTGGCGCGAAATAAAGCTTTGCTTGACCTTCGCTTTGTATCGCTCCTTCAATTACGGACCTAACAGTTTCAATGAATCCCACCCAGTGAAGATGCCGGTCACAGGCCCGGGTTATTTATCACTTGTACTTCTGACCCACCGGCTATAGATGAGAGGTTCCCACAACCCCCAGCCTGGTTTCTATTAATTTGCTAGAGCAGCTCACAAAACTCAGAGAAACATTTTACTTACTAGAGCACAGATTTGTTATGAAAGGATATATGACTCAGGTACGGCTGGATGGAAGAGAAGCATAGGACAAGGTGTGGGGAAAAGGTACAGAGCTTCCTTGCCCTCTCCAGGCTCAGCCTCTCTCCTCGAATCTCCACAGAGCTCACCAACCTGGAAGCCTTCCAAACCCCATCCTTTTGGGTTTTTATGGAGACTTCATTACATAGGCATGCCTGATTAAATCGTTGGCCATTAGTGACTGAATTCAATCTCCAGCTCCTCTTCCTTCCCCAGGGGTATAGGGTGGAGGGGGACTGGAAGTGCCAACCTCCAAACACAGGGTTGGCTCCAGGGGCAACCAGCCACATTCTTAGGTTACCCCAGGGCTCTCCGCCTCATTAACATAAGAAAAGACATCTGTAAGGTTCTCAGCACTTAGGAAATTCCTAGGGTTTCAGGAGCTCTTGCCAGAAATGGGGATGAACACCAAAGATATGTTTCTGATTACAAATCACCATATCACACCTTTCTAACCCACTCACAAGTTTCAGCCAAAATAAAGGCTGTACTCAGTGCCCTCAAAGAAGAAGAAGATACCTGTATGTTTGGGAAGTGCAGACATTTGTTTTCATAGACTTGTTTCTCAACCTTGCTCCTAAAATAGGATTAAGCAAAGTGTGTTTTTCCTCAGGACAGCCTAGTCTGATGATGGATGGGATGTCAATCACCCCACTGAGTTATTCTCTAATTTTTTAAAGTTTCTATTTTAAGTCATTAGTTAATATATTCTCAAATTTTCTGAATCATTTATTTTTTTTTTTTTGTTATTCTTGCTTTCTTGGAGAATATCTTGTGAAATTTATCCTCTACTGTTTGCAGGTTAGCCAAACTGTGTAGTGCCTTGGACACAAATTCATAATCAGCAGAACCTGTTTCTTCCCAAGATTTTTTACCTTACCTTTGAAATGGAGAAGCACCTTCATGAAGGAGCTCCTTCATGAGAAGCACCTTCATGAAGGAGCAATACTATGTACGTACAACTTCATTCCTCCTATTTCAGAGGAAGAAGTGTTTTGCCTCCTTTCAGGTCTTATAGCTCTGCCTGTGTTCCAAATCTCAGTACTACTGGTTTGATGTATTTTTTTCATTAAATGCCTATGTGGCAGTGATTTTGTACCAGCTACCTTGCCTTTAAAGATCTCACACTCTAGAAGGAGCTGTGGACGTATGTGAAATGAACTACCATAAAAGATGTTAGGTGTTCAAAAAGAATTGTGCAAAGACCTAGGGGATTACAGATAGCGCAATGAGTGACTCAAAGCTGGTTGTTATGATGGCTTCCTAAGGACCTTTGAGTTAGTCCTAAGAAATGATTATGAATATGCCAAATGTGAAAAGAAAGCCAAAAAGCATTTCAGGCAGGTAAATATAACAGTGAATAGGGAAGGGTTAGCAGTAAATGAGGCTGCAGACATAATATTTTCCCCTTATTATGATAAAACTAGAGTATTTTTCTGGATAAATAAAAGAAACCATCAAAATGAAAACATTTGACTGAAAACGCAGAAGAATATATTATACTTACTATCTTTAGAATCTTTAATTTACTAAGGGGCTATCTAAATAGGAAATTCAAACAGTACTTTAATTGCTGAAAATACAGAGCATCCATTTTTAATAACTGAAAGTGTCTTGTAAGCTAATATAGGATCACAGATATTTTATCGTATCTGTTTCTGTCCATATAACATGATTTGTTTTATAAAAATCTAAATGTAGTGGTACATTAAGTGGTACATTAAGAAGTATGATAAAATTTCTGAATATTATAATTTGTTTTCTAGGAGCACTGAATTAGGAAAATGTTGTTAGTACATTAAATTGGTGCTTCTGAGCAACTGTGAGGACAATTTAGTTGGTATAGAGAAAGAAACAGTCTTATGTACCTGTTTAAATTATGTTATACTCTGTTCCAAAAGGCAAAGGACATTTTTTTTTAATACAACCACAAAACAAGTAGATTTATAGGTGAGCTAAGGCCTGTTATACCCACTACCAAGGGAAAATGCAATGAGAGCCAAAGTATATGGTACAAATTTAAATCTCAACCAGCCCTGGCTTCAAAAAGGGAGAAGAATGGGCCTGAAGAAGAAACATGGTGAGAAGTTTTTCTGCTGACTTGAAAAATGCTGTTACATGGAAGTTATACTGGGAAATATAGGACATATTCAACCTGGTCTCTTTCTGTCAAATCTTGTAAGGAAGGAAAAGTTAAAACTCTGCAGCAAAGGGAGTTAAACCTCTGGGGAATTACTTCACTAGCCAACTCAAAGGTAAGCTGAAATTATAAGTAACTATTAAAATGAAAAAATGTACAGGGGTGCCTGGGTGGTGTACTTGGTTAAGGGTCTGACTCTTGCTTTCAGCTCAGGCTGTGATCTCAGGATGGTGAGATGGAGCTCCTGTGTTGGGCTCAGTGCAGAATCTTCTTGAGATTCTCTCTTGCCCTTCTCCCTTGCGCTCTCTCTCTCTAAAATAAATAAGTCATTTTTAAAACAATGAAAAAAGGTGTAGTAAAATTTTAACTCTGACAGTTGAAGAACTCCAGACTTCCAAAACTTGAAAAAAGAACATTCTGTTTATATCAGTAAGGAACAGAAAAGTTGGATTAACATTCATGATTATTACAAATTAATGAAGATGCTCTCAAATTATGCCCAAGTATTTATAATCCTTTAAAGTTTGATCTGAATGATGTAATCTTTAAAATAGATTGTTCTTCATTTTCTTTGTTGGCCTAAGTTTTATAATCTTTAAGATATATGATTATTTATTTTGGGCAATTTCAGGCAATTTTACTATGCTATGAAAAATATTTCACATTTTATTTTGTGTATTTGAATGCTGGTGAGAACATATTTTTCAGCCATCATCTTATGGACTCAATTCAGTCACACACATTTTCATCTCTTGTGATTCTTAGGTCTTTTTTTGCTAATCTGAGGAACATACTTGTAGGAATGTTGAAACATTGCTATTTTTACTGCTGAAGTCCAATATCATAATATGAGTAAATCTTTCATAAAAATAACACAATCGAGTATAAATAAATGTTATATTTTTATCACAAAGCAATTGCCCAAGGAAAGTCAGACTGCTTGGATTTGGAGGCTAGCCCAGGGGCTCCCATTCTTTGACTAGCTAATTATAGGAATATCAGGTATGTAACTTAGAGGAAATAATCCTCAGAGGGCTTTCCTTGCAACTGGAGAGCTATGTAGTAGCACTGAAGTTACAGCATGAAAAGTCAATTAACTTAGAAAAAAATTAATGATCTCTGTGTGTAATAATCTAAAACAAGAGCATTAGACTTCTCAGGAAAATCATTCTGCAGTAGAATTTTTTTTCAAAGATTTTATTTATTTATTTGACAGAGAGAGATCACAAGTAGGCAGAGAGGCCGGCAGAGAGAGAGGGGGAAGCAGGCTCCCCACTAAGCAGAATGCCCGATGTGGGGCTCAATCCCAGGACCCTGAGATCATGACCTGAGCCCGAAGGCAGAGGCTTTAACCCACTGAGCCACCCAGGCATCCCTGCAAATAGAATTTTTAAGGATAATGTGTAGGGTGAAAGGAATGAGACACTGTGCTTCACATCTTGCTAAAAGTTCAGGTCAAATCCTGCACTCAAAAGATCTTTGTAAATAGTAATATTTAATATTTACATTGAACCAGATTTCTCCCTCTGCTTGAAAATACCAAATCAGTAATGCTTGAAGCCTGAATCACATCTTTAGGCATCAAAGAAAGAAAAAAGTGAGACACTGAGGAACATTTCAGATGCTGTATAAGCACACCTTTCTGTCTCACAGATGAGATCTATCGTCTTAATAGTTCCGGTATTTCTTTATTTGTCACACGGTTGTGTAGGCAGCTAGCAGCAGATGTATTTGACAAATGTTAAGGTACACTGGGTTCAGGATTGCTTCTGATACCAAGGGCATAGATAGAACTTTACCATTTCCAAATACAGACTGATTCCTAGCCAAGAAAATCTGTAATTCTAGATAGAGCATCCTGACTTGTAATGAGGACTCAGTTAAGTTCCCCTAGACTACCTTGTTTGTAAGGCAGAAGGCTTTGTGTTAAATGTTTGGTTGCAGGGAATTGGTGCACAGCCTATGGTTATTTGGGCCTTTCTCTAGTGCTCTCTTTCTCAGGCAGAAGACATAATCCTTCTACCCAGCTATGGGGGTGACTCAGAACAATCTGTAGTAACTTATATCTCTGTTAATATTTTGACTTTTGCAATAGAAGTGTGTGCCTCCCTTGGTTGTAGAATTTCTTACTTTAACATTTCCAGGAGAAAATCAGAGAGTTTTGCTACCTGTGACTGTCTCTCAAGCCCCATTCCATGACTAGAACAGTCCTTGCAAAGAGTAATCAATGAGCCTCTAAGCCACTTCAATTGTCCACTTTATAACACTTGTTTCATACCTCCTGAAGAATTCAGCCACAGAGACAATTCTGTCTCAGTATGTAGTGTCTAGAAGTTTCAAACCAAAGCTCTTTCCCATTCTATTACCTAGTTTATGTTACAAAAAGAAGAAGAAAAAATCCTTTAACTTATTTTACATAATAACCATTCAACTTTTTAATTTGCTGGGTATCTCTCTTGGTATATAAGTAGTGGCTATTAATTTCCGTATTCTAAAAGGCATATTTTTTCCTACAATATACATTTCCTTAGACCAAATTACATATTTCTATGTATTTTTTGGAACCAAGATAAACGTAAGTTTTAAGTAGCTTAGCTACCACACATAGCAGGGGTTCAGAGCAAATGAAACACTGAAAAGGATTCAAGAGATGATGGTTATTCTGGTAATTGAGTCGGGGCAAACTGCTATCACCCAAAAGAAGCAGAAGAGACTAATTTAGGAGGCAATGATTTCATTTACTCTTCATGAGCACCGGTTAAAGTTCAACTTTTTCTTGTTTTTTTTTCCACATAGCAGGGTGCAAGGATCCTTGTTAATAAGGCACCACTGAAAAACATTTACCCAAGGTATGAAGAGCTGATAAAACTTAAAATATGTCTGTCTGCCAAACATCAGTGTTTCAAGGTCTTTAAGCACTTTCTGTGCATCCAGGGGCTGTATTCATTGCTTCAAAGAGTGACCTGTCAATGGGATCCAGTGGTATGGGAATCTGACATACAACTTGGAGACAAAAATGGATGAGTTAGATAACTTTTTGAAATGAATACCAGGGCAGGGAAAAATGACATTCTTGATTATCATTCAATAATGCCAGTATTGTACCCAGGGGGATTTTCTTGCTCTATGTTAGCAATTGTTCTGGAAAATGGCTTAAATATTTTCATGCTGATACTCCCCATTATGAGATGAGTGTGTGTGTTGTGTGTTTAAATCAGAATCTAATTTCCATCTCCTAGAGGCTTTCAAAGGCTGTCTCCATAGTAATAGCCAATGAGAGGAGAGGATTTCACAGGTTTCCTTCTCAGTATATGTAACACAGTCATTTCTTTTTATGTCCTTCAGTTTGCTCCCTCTACGCCATTACTGGCTGCCTCCATAGCAACAGCCAATGAGCTCTTGCACATACATCACTGCACGCTCTGTGTATGCTCCTCTGTGCGTGCCCTCATGCACTCAGTGGTATCACAAGCATCTGAGAGCCATGCATGTCCAGTCAGTTGGTTCTGTGCATCTGAAACTCTTCTCCCTTCCATACCCTCAGGATAGCACCAATCACAATTATTTTAAAAACTGCACCTGTGTGAGTTATCCATCTGCAACTGGTACACATTGGTCTCCTCTGACCCAGGTTGCATGGATACAAGAGGTTAGTATATTTAGAGATGGAAGCTTATTGACTGCATAACTATGGGAGAACCTTAACTTAAAAAAAAAATATCAAGGCTTGATGAGAGAGAGCTAAGTCTAGCAGTGTCTTTGCATAAAAGGAGACATTCTATTCACACACTTTAGCATTTCATGCTATTTCTTAGTAGGATTTAAAATCATTTAGCTTTAAATTTTTACTGTTTTGTAGATAATTACTGTTTTGATTTCTTTGCATGCGGTATTCTATTTTTCCTTAGAGATACAAGAAAACATTTAATTTGCCCTCAAGAATCTTGATTACTTTGGCAAATGACCATTTGCTGTATGCACCTTGATGAGATAAATGCCTAAAAGAAAGAATTGATGGTGATCCCAAGTAATAGTACGGACCCACCAATTAACTGACCTATGAAAAAAACCTGGCCGTGAATGCAGATGACTGAAAGTATATATTCCTCTTTTTTTTTTTTTTTACAAGAAAGGAAAAAGAATAAAAATGAGAAACAAATTGATGTAAAGTCTATTTGTGTGAAAATAAAACAAATGTTATTAGTAGCATATTGAATAATTACTGCTATTCCTCCACACATGTATTTGGGAAATGTATGGCTGAAAGATCTGGGTCTTTCAAATTGGTGTAAGTTATTCATGAATAAATAATTTGATAGCTTCAATAAACCAAAGATTGATTACTAGAGTTTCTTATCATATTGATACTTTAATTTGGCCTGATAAATGTTATTTAGACCTAATGACATTAACCATAAAAGTTTCCAAAGTCAAAATTTTTCGCTCAGAGTAAAGTTCTGAACCACAAGATAGCATGAATGTATACTATTATTAATCATTTTTTCAACTTCTATTTTTCTTTTAAAAACAATTTTATTTAAATTCAATTGATTAACATATAATGTACTATTTGTTTCAGGGGTACAGATCTGTGATTCATCAGTCTTATATAATAGCCAGTGCTCATTACAACATATACCCTCTTCAATGCCCCTCACCCAGTTACCCCACTCCTCCACTCCCCATTTAATTATTTTCATGGAGAAAGTGTTTACCCATTCTCCCCAAACTCTGTAATGAACTGCATAAAATGTAAATGTGCTCATTTGATACTTTGGGCCTTGGGGGCCTCATAAATATAGTTCTGTTATCAATTATCTCTGAGTAAAGGCACTTTATTAATAAGAGCAACATGGAGAACCTGGGTGGCTCAGTTGGTTAAACATCTGACTCTTGACTTTTGCTCAGGTCATGATCTTATATTCCTGGGATTAAACCTGAGTCGAACTCTGTACTCAGTGTGTACTTGGCTTGAGATTCTCTCTCACCTTCTCTCTCTGCACCCATACACACTCTGTCTCAATAAATAAATAAATAAATAGAATAATGCTACCCATTCAAGGTGTGAAAATATTTTTAAAGTTTCCTTAACCTCAGTGACAGATTAAAAGAATTGCAAAAATGTGAAAGTGGAAAAATTTAGTTTAAAATATTACATTTATAAGTTTATTTTAAGTTAAGATAGGCAAAAACTTAGAGAGAATAGAATGTTGATGAATATTTCATAATCATGAAGGTGCCATGTACATTTAAAATATCAATATGGGATTAAACTAAAGAGAAAACTACTTTAGTATTTAGATGTTTTGTTATTTTGCTTACATTTGACTTTTAGATTTTACTAAGATATTTTAACTAAAATCTACTCTATTATAATACCACACTTGTACTTCCTATTTTAAGCTCTAAAAACATCATTTAATTCAAGTCAGTTTAAAGTTTAGGAGTGTAGTTTAGACTATTTGAACTTGACTACATCCAGCTATTTTCATCACCTTGTGTTTTTTTTTTTAAGTTAACAACCCCAAAGATACTGATATAGAGAAAAGAAGGGCCATCTGTACCCCAATGTTTATAGCAGCAATGGCCACAGTCGTCAAACTGTGGAAAGAACCAAGATGCCCTTCAACGAACGAATGGATAAAGAAGATGTGGTCCATATATGCAATGGAGCCTTAAGCCTCCATCAGAAAGGATGAATATCCAACTTTTGTATCAACATGGATGGGACTGGAAGAGATTAAGCTGAGTGAAATAAGTCAAGCAGAGAGAGTCAATTATCATATGGTTTCACTTACTTGTGGAGCAAAGGAATAACACGGAGGACATTGGGAGATGGAGTGGAGAAGTGAGTTCGGGGAAATTGGAGGGGGAGAAAAACCATGAGAGACTGTGGACTCTGAGAAACAAACTGAGGGTTTTGGAGGGGAGGGGGTGGGGTGTTGGGAGGGCCTGGTGGTGGGTATTATGGCGGGCATGCATTGCATGGAGCACTGGGCATGGTGCATAAACAATGAATTCTGAAACACTGAAAAGAAATAAAATAAAACAAAATGAAAGAAAAAGTATACAACAACAACAACAAAAACAAAAAAGAAAATTAACAACAAATACAACTATACATAAAGCGTTTTGTACTGGTGTTCAACTGGCAGTAGGAATCCTTACAAGGAAATACTCCCAATGACAACATTCTCATGAATAGGGACATACTGAATTGGTGTCACTCTTTGTAAGGAAAGGCACATACTTGCTCTTCACTGATTGGGTCCTTCCCTGGAGTCCTTCTTGAATGAGGGGTTTTCATGGTCCCTCTCCTCTAGGTGAGAGAGATGGGCTAAGGATGGAGTAGACCCACGGAGATCAAAGAGCCTGAAACAGAGTCATATGAGCATCATCAGATTTCTTCAACTCCGGAATGTTCCTATGCATTCTGGTTTTGTCATCCCCTTAAGCCTGAAATCTTATGTGTGTGTGTGTTTGGAGAGAGCAAGAAAGCTTGATGCTGCAGAGATTACTCCTCTTTGCTAGAGTAATAGTATGATTGCATCCAACGTTGTTAGTAAGGAATATTTGGGAATCCAGCTTGTTTGGAAAATTTCTGTTGCTTTTAAAAAGACGCTTCACGTTCCTACAGCTATGGAGCTGTATTTCAGTAGCCCGTCACCTGTCTCCATATTTTCCTCTTTACTTGTACTTGCCCCCTACTGCAGACTCAGATGACCAGCCACAGAACATTTGCAGTCATTCTTTGTCTTTTTCTGTTTGCCAAGTGTCGTTTTACGTATTTGTCCAATATCCGTTTCTCTGGCCCACTCTGTCTTATCCTCAGGTGTGAGGTTCTATCTCATTTGTATGCAGGATCTTCAACTTCCAGGTAAAATGAGTGATTTTTTCTAGCGTAAACATTATTCTTTTCTCGCTAAAATATAAATAAATAATTCTTTTCCCACTGCAGTTTTTAATCATGTATCCTCATGTATTTCTATTTGTTTCCCTTCACTGGGGTTGAGCCAGAAGTTATGCGAAATCAGAAATCTTTCAAAGATTATACCCTTGCTATAGTTATGCAAAGAAGTAAAAAGTCATTTCCAGCACTAAAATTCACATTGTCAGTCGAGAATGAAATTTCTGTTCCTTTTTTCCCCTTCAGTATTCACACTGAAAACTAAATCTCATTGACTTATAATAATAACTTTTGCGCATTATTATTAAGGAATCGTTATTATTATGAAACACCTTTATATTCCTCCATTTATAAGTTGAAATGTCCTCTAAGGGTCAAGAAAGTAAAGACAACCCTTTTCTATCTTCCAGTGACAACCCCACATAAGCCATGTAAGAGCTCCTAACACGCCATGAAAATTCATTTGATCCTCCCAATGTTAGTGGTCACGTTTATTGATGGTTTTCCTATATGTTAGACAATGTCCTAAGCACTTCATGTACATTTACTCAACTTATCCAACTTTGTAAAGCAGGTGCTTATTATCCTGATGTTATAAATGAGGATACTGAGATGCAGGGAGGCAACATAACTTGTCCATAGTCACACAGGGAGTGAGAGGAAGAGTTGGGGTCTGAATCTGGACAGTGTGGCTCTGGGTTAACCACTACTCTGCAACTCCTGTGATCTCCGAATGTTTTTATCTTGGTGCATCAGGAGACTGGAGTTATCATCTCTCACCTCCTGAACATGCTAGATGAACAGTGGAGTTTCCAAATTATTGAGTTAATTAAACTGTACAATAAAAATTGAGGTTAGGATCAGAAAGGCTGGAAGAGAAACCAGTGTGTACCCAAAAAGAAGCTACATAAGCTCTGTTTCCGTAGGGCCTTTAGATTTTGTTTTCATGTAAAACGCTTGCCTGTCAGCATGCTCTAACTATTTTGGCTTTAGCAGGATGTTTCTGTTCTTTTAATGCACTGATACTGAGAGGAAGAAAGAGGTGAAGGAGCCGGGAAATCATAAGCATAAGTGAAGGCAAGTGTAAATTGGTGATTAAAAATTGTTAAATGATTTTTGAGATCTATTTTTAAAAGCTGGATTTCTGGGGCGCCTGGGTGGCTCAGTGGGTTAAGCTGCTGCCTTCGGCTCAGGTCATGATCCCAGGTCCTGGGTTCGAGCCCCGCATCGGGCTTTCTGGTCAGCGGGGAGCCTGCTTCCTCCTCTCTCTCTGCCTGCCTCTCTGCCTACTTGTGATTTCTCTCTGTCAAATAAATAAATAAAATCTTTAAAAAAAAAAAAAAAGCTGGATTTCTATAGGCCCCGCTGCTTTCAGTAAATATTTCCTGGCTAGTCCTAGGATACATGGCATTGAATTGAGTGCTCTTAAAACTCAATTTATACGCTATCTTGCTTATCTTCACTGTCTTCCTTAAACATGCTGGAAGTCCTTAAGAGAAAAACCATGCTGGAAAACCAGGAAACATGACTAGAGAATGTCACTCTTTCATTTCGCTCACTTTATCAACCATTTCGATGGTGTGTAATGTGAGTTCTTGATTGCTGGCTGGGTGCTGCTTGAATTTCACAGCCGTAGTTTTATAGGGCACAGCCATCTCTGGTCCTGACAGTCTCGCTGTGTCTTTCAGATGCACCCAAGATTTGTCTCTGAAGCCCCGAGTCTACTTAGGGACTGCATTCTGAAGAGCTCTAAAACCTGCAGGGAGGGCATCAGATGAGTCTGTGGCAGAGGAGATGTGACTCAGTTCAGGCTGGAGAGAGTACCTTGCAGGACCCTTCCACTTGGGACGAGTATATACACACTTGCATTCAAAATCCTTTCCTGGCTGCATAGTATTCCATTGTGTATATATACCACATCTTCTTTATCTTGCCATTTGCGACGACGTGGATGGAACTAGAGGGTATCATGCTTAACGAAATAAGTCAATCGGAGAAAGACAGCTATCATATGATCTCCCTGATATGAGGGAGAGGAGATGCAACATGGGGGGTTAAGGGGGTAGGAGAAGAGTAAATGAAACAAGATGGAATTGGGAGGGAGACAAACCATAAGTGACTCTTAATCTCACAAAACAAATTGAGGGTTGATGGGGTGAGGGAGGTTGGGAGGGGGGGTGGGATTATGGACATTGGGGAGGGTATGTGCTATGGTGAGTGCTGTGAAGTGTGTAAACCTGGCGATTCACAGACCTGTACCCCTGGGGATAAAAATATATGTTTATAAAAAATAAAATTAAAAAAAAAAATCCTTTCCTGGAAACAAAATATTTATGTTATAAAACTGCATGATAACAATGACAGAAAAGAAAATAATAGATTGTCATAACTCTATTGAAACAACTTTCTTTTTATTGTGTCATAAGCATATGTACTTGTACACATGTAAGTGGAGTCCTGAGGAGAAGCCTTTGTTTTATTTTGCACTTAACCTTGCTCAACTGCGTAATTTATCTGCAAAAGGGGGCTAATTCCGATTATGAGGAGCAGATATTTTCCCGAGGATTCAGTAGGCAGCTGAGAAGGGGACTGACTGCACAGGACAAAACAAAGACTTGGTAACATTTCCTGTTAGGGGGCGCCATACTCTCCCCCACCTCTGTGTCTCTCTCACCTGCCCAGTCTTCTCCCATCCAGTCCTCCACCCAAGCCCTGCCGTTCCCCTCACCTAGCCCTGGCAATTCAGCTCTTCCTCTAGGCTTTCATTTCCATCTTGGTAACGAACCAGCCATCTGTTATTGGTTGGGTGTGCAGACCTGTCTTAGTCCATTGAGGCTCCTATAACGAACATCGAACTGGGTGGTTTACAAGACCAGAAATGTATTTCTTCCAGTTCTGGAGGTTGGAATGTCCAAGGACTAAGGTGCCAGATTTGGTGTCTGGTGAAGGCCTTCTTCCTGGTTCATAGACAGCTGTCCTCTCTCTGTAAACTCAGTGGGAGGGAGGGCACAAGGACCTCTCCAGGGTAACTTTTATAAGGGTTCTGGTGCTTTTCATGAGGGTTTCATTCTTATGACCTAATCACCTCCCAAGGACCCCACCTCCAAGTACAATCACTTATTAGCTTTCTCAACATGAGTTTTGGGAACACACAAACATTCAGTCTGTAGAAATGGCATTGACAAATGTACTTCTGACTGACAGGCTGTTTTGCAAACCTTTTCCTGGGCAGTGGACAAACGATGGCTTGTCGAGGCTGTGAGAAGTAGTGGGAAGTCATTGGGGATGGAGGGATGGAGGAGGGAGCAGCAACCAAAATTTATTTAGGCCATTATGTATAACTCGCTTGAGGTACTAATTCTTGTTCAGTATTTGAATTAAAAAGGAAGGAAGGAGAAGAAAGAGGAGAAACAAATGAAAGGAGCAAAAGGAGTTTATTTTTTCTCATTGGGTGCTTTTCTAAGTAGCCCCCAGTATTTTGGTATTGACTACCTTCTTTTATGACTCAGCTTCCTTCATGACTTCTGGGGCTCTTTTGTGATTCCCAGACTTCCATGCTCTCTACTGTACCACGTCTTCCCTTCAACATCCAGGTCTCCCATGGCCAATATGCTTACAAACCATATACTCCCCACTCAGCAACGCTAGTATCAATTGGCTGTTTTGAGGACGTAAAATGAAGCTAACATTTACTAATAGGAATAAAGCATCCACTAATAGCATAGAGATAGCACTTTACTCTTTCCAAAGGTATTTGTATTTCAAAGAAAGATGTAAGCAAAAAGATGATCTTTTTGGCAGAATTTTATGGGTGGTAAAAACTCTAGTGCAAAAAACCCAACCAAACCAGGAAGTCTTGGGGAGGCCATGTGGGACAGACAATCCTTAGGCAAGAAGCTCAGTTTGGGAATCTGGATTCAGGGCCTGTTCATAGTTTTCACAGCTTCTTCCCTTACTCCAGATATGCGGGTCGTCTAAAAAAACCCCAACCTATCCACATTCCTCCTTTTCTATATCCTCCAAGATGCCACCTGGCAGTAGTTCTGAAACTTTTCTGTGGGCATGGCAGCATGTCCACTAGAAGGGAGAGAGGGTAGGAATCCAGGAGTGGAATTTGTGGGTCATTAGTAAGTGCTGTTTCTCAAAGTCAGAAATTGCTTGAACTGACAAGTAGCATTATTTGACATCTGGCCAAAAATTTTAATAATTAATTTTTAAATTATGAAAGTAACATATAACCATTATAACTAATTAAAAGTACTCAAGCAGAAAATTCATGATATAAAATTGATAATTCCAATCTTTCCCCAGCTTTAAGTCCATCCTCTAGTGGCAACCACTGTTAACAATTTGCAGTATTTCTTTTCATACTTTTATCCAAGCTCAGCTAATTTTGGCTCTGTGTAGTCCTGATATTTAGCTTTTCTAGCATTCTCTTGGGCTATCTTGTGCAAAAAAGGTAGGTCAGATTTACATCTGGGCTATGGCACATAATGCTTAATAAAAGACATGGTGCCATAAAGAGAAAGTTTTCCATGACATTATTTTAGAGTCATCTACTGAACATTCAGTACTTTGTAGCCATATGCTGGTTTATTACCATCTACAAAATTTTTTCTTGAAAATACGACTTTGCTTAAACTACTCATTTATATGTTCCTACTTTGTTCTTTTATCATTTTAGTCTTAGGTGTCTGTTCACGTCCTTATTCTTTGCATTCTGTCTATTTGGGGATGCATTTGAAATGGAGAAGTGGAATATTGGCTGGAGTCCAAGACCTAAAACAAACAAAAACCTCTCAACTTCAGAAAACTTCCTATTCCTCTCCCTGTACTGATCAAGGATGAACACTTCCGTTTCTTCATCCATAAATGAGCGTACATTTTTAAACAAGTTTGCTATTTGGTATACATTTTAAAATAATCTTTTATATCTTAAAACGATGACTGTCTTCTTTCTGTTTTCTTACCTCCAGATGGACAAATTCAGGCAATTTTCGTGTCAGTTTACTGTCATCTCCAGTAATTGTTAATTTGGTTCAAATGCTTCCAGATAACAACTGGTTTTTTGAATGTGGAATTTGCTTGAGAACAGAGGTCAGCTTTTGTTTTCTACTTATACCACACTTTTTAGGGGCTCTCCACTTGAAAAACAAATTTACTTGAATTGTATTGATTGGGCAACTGCTTTATGCTTCAGATACTATTTTAAAAATCTAGGGCTGGCAGAAACCAGTGACAATCAGTTACAGGGGTAGAATATTTAGTGGTAATATTGGAAAATAACTCTGTAAGCTCTGAGAGTGTTAGCATACTTCAAATTCGATGTGAGTCAGCCATGAAATGTTGTTATCAAAAAAGAGAATGCGTACATGAGGCAATTATCTATGCAAATTTTGCAACAATATGCTGAATTTATTATCATTTTATTTAAAGGATTCACTAAACAGTATAATATAAAAGTGAAGAAATTAAAATCTGTTCAAATACAGTACTGTATTTTAAACCCAGAGATACATGAACACTGTATATGCAGAGGCCTGAAGAACCATACCTATGTGGACAGCAAGGCAGCATGAAATGTGAAAACACTTTTTATCATGAATCCTAATGACTTATGTAAAATCTCCACTGCCCTCTAAACTTGATGTTAGGATCCATGCCTCAAAAGTAATGGACTCTTTAGTACTTTCCTTCCTTTCTTCCAGGACATTTTTTTCCACAGATTCAAAGGGGGAAAAGCTTCTGAGAAGGTTTCTACTAATCTCACTCGCTTTAGAATTAGTATTGCTCTTTTCCTTGGAGGTAGGCTAGCTTCTGTCTGAATGATCGGTGTAGTCGTTAAGTTTCTTCTTTCTGTGTCTTTATGGGCATTTTATTTTATTTTCAATTTTTAAAAGATTTTATTTATTTATTTGACAGAGAGCGCAGGAGAGCACAAGCAGGGGGAGCAGCAGAGGGAGAGGGAGCCTGGCTTGGGGCTGGGTCTGATCCCAGGTCCCTGAGATCATGACCTGAGTGGACAGCCCCTGCTCAGTGTGGGGGCTGGCTTCTCCCTCTCCTCCCTGCTTGTGCTCTCTCACCATCCCTGTCACTTTCTCTCTCTCTGTCTCTCTCAAATAAATAAATAAGATCTAAAAAAAAAAAAAAAATGAACAACTTCAGGGACAAAGGGCAAAGATCTTTAGAGCAAAGATGCCTCTTTGCAGAGCAGAGCCTGCCACTAATCATGTGACATGATTTGAAAGGCCCTAGAAAGACGGCCTGGTCCCTTAATTTGGCAAGATATAATACAGTGCCTGGGAGTCTCACCTTAGGCTTATGAATACTTTATGTTTGGGTATTGAATGATGTTCTAAAATGGAAATTATTCTGGAGGTATGTCCTAATCAACAATCAGAAACCTAGTGTAAACCAGAATGGCAGCTTACCCAGTTTGTCATTAGTCTGAAAGACCTAGTACAGAGAAAAGCTTTGATTTCTGGGGCAGAGGGATGAGAGGCAGAAATGGGAAAGATTCAGAATCTGCTGTTTGTATTCAGAGTATAGGAAGCAGTGAGGGGAGGGCTGGCCTAGTGGGTGGAGATCCTCACTGAAAATGGGGCCAACACAGAGAAAGCACTTGGAGCTGTGGTCATGGTGGGTGGAGCTACAGGGCTCAACAGAAGAGAAATGTGACCTCCTTCACAGTGTAACCCACCTGTAAAGAAAAGAGAACCAGACTGATTTACCACTGTGGTTTTTCCTTTATGACCAGGAAGGCAAAAAAGGAAAAGGAAAAAAAAGCAAAAAACCCATTTCTAACTGGCTGTTTGTTGAATTCTCCAGAGAATGGTTGAACTGTCACAGTAGTTGCCTTTGGGGCCTCGAGAAAAAGCCACTTCCTTCCCTTGGTTTCTGCATTCAAGAGTCTTCCCCTCTAGATTGGAGGGGGCGGGGCGGAAGGAAGATGGGGAGGAGGAGAGGAAGACTACTGTGGCAAATAGTCTCTCAACACGCTGGTGGGGCCTGCTTCTTACAACTGTTTTATAACTTGTTGTACAATTGTATAACTTTTCTTTTTCAGTTGAGAGACTTTATTTTTTAGAGGAATCGTAGATTCACAGCAAATGGGGAGGAAGCTACAGAGATATCCCATATACACCTGCGTTCATATATGTGTAGCTTTATCCCACTCCCAGAGGGGTACATTTATTATAACTGATGAACCTGCATTGACACATATTATCACCCAAAGTCCATAGTTCACATTAGGCTTCACTCTTGGTGTTACACATTTTAATTTATAATGATACATTTCTATCGTTATAATATCACACTGAATGGTTTCATTGCTCTAAAAAGTTTTCTGTGTTTTACCTATTTGTCCCTCCCTCCCTCTAGTCTAGACAACCACGGATAATTTTACTGTCTCCATAATTTTGCCTTTTCAGAATGTCATATAGTTGGAATCATATAATATGTAGCCTTTTTAGATTGGCTTCTTTCTCTAACTTATATACATTTAAGATTCCTCCATGTCTTTTTATGGCTTGATAGCTCATTTATTTTTAATATGGAATAATATTCCATTGACTGGATATACCAGTTTAGGACATCTTGTTTGAATTTGGGCTTGGGCAGTTGTGAATAAAACTTCCATAAACATCTGTATATAGTTTTTGGTGTGGACATAAATTTTTTATGCCTTTGGGTAATACCAAAGAGATTGGTTGCTAGATCGTGTGGGAAGAGTATATATTTTAGTTTTGTAAGAAACTACCAAACAGTCTTCTGAAATGGCTGTGCTATTTTGTATTCCCACCAGAAGTGAATGAGTACTACCCCCACCCCCTCCACATCCTCACCAGCATCTGGTGGTGTCAGCGTTCTGGATTTTGGCCATTCTAATAGGTGTGTAGTGATATCTTATTGTTTTAATTTCTTACCTATTTTTTTTTAAAGATTTTATTTATTTATTTGACAGAGAGAGATCACAAGTAGGCAGAGAGGCAGGCAGAGAGAGAGGAAGGGAAGCAGGCTTCCTGCTGAGCAGCGAGCCCGATGCGGGACTTGATCCCAGGACCCTGGGATCATGACCTGAGCTGAAGGCAGCGGCTTAACCCACTGAGCCACCCAGGCGCCCCAATTTCTTACCTATTTTTAACTGTAGAGTTTACTAGTGTTATGTTTATCCACTTTGTTAAGTAATCCATATTTCCCACATTTATACACAAGTTTATCCATAACAATAACCATATTGTGCAACCAATCTCCAGAACTTTTTCATCTTGCAAAACTGAAATTCTTTTTTTTTTTTTTAAAGATTTTATTTATTTATTTGTCAGAGAGAGAGAGGGAGAGAGAGCAAGCACAGGCAGACAGAATGGCAGGCAGAGGCAGAGGGAGAAGCAGGCTCCCTGATGAGCAAGGAGCCCGATGTGGGACTCGATCCCAGGACACCGGGATCATGACCTGAGCCGAAGGCAGCTGCTTAACCAACTGAGCCACCCAGGCGTCCCGCAAAACTGAAATTCTATACTCATTAAACAGCAACTCTCCAACTCTTCCTTCCCCTTGGACCTGGCAACAACTATTCCACTGTCTGTTCTTATGAGTTTGATTGTTCTTGGTGCCTCATCTAAGTGAAATCATACTGTATTTGTATTTTTTGTGACTGGCTTATATCACCTAGAATAATGTCCTCAAGGTCTACCTATGTGTAACATTTGTCCAAATTTACTATCTTTTAAGGACTGAAAAATATTTCATTGTATGTATATAATGCATTTCATTTATCCGTTCATCTATTAATGAATGATTATTTGACTATTGTGAATAATGCTGTTATAAATGTGGCTTACAAATATCTCTTCTGGATGCTGTTTTTAATTATTTGGAGTATATATACACATATGGAATTACTGAGTCATAAGGTAGTTCTATTTCTAAGTTTTTTGAGAAACCACCATACTCTGTTCCATAGCATTAGCACCATTTTACATTCCCACCAAGAGTGTACGAGGGTTTTAATTTTTCCACAGCCTCGCCAACACTTGTTATTTTCTGGTTGTTGTTTTGATTTTTGTTTGTTTTATTTTTTTGCTTGTTTGTTTTTTGTTTTGTTTTTTATAGCAAACATAGCAACTGACTTTATAAAGGTCACTGTCACCAAGCTGTCATCTTCTCTTTGGGGATGTGAAAATCAAAGTTCAAAAGAGAAGTGATTGTCTTTAATGTAGCTAAAAAATTGAAATCCAGGTTTTCTGAAGGAAAAAAAGATACCCTGAAAATCCAGGTTCCTTGTGTGATATCAGGCTTTTTGCAACACATCAGATCAAACTACTGGAACTAGCAATCAAGAGTATCTTAAAATAAAAGAGATGAAGCATTGGAAGTATAAGGGAGGAGGTCGCTATTCTTTACTGTTATGTTTGGATCTGCAAGGATAAGAATCTATTGGTAATACTACTGTCAAAAGGAGGAAATTAGTTTTTAAAAAAATCAGCTGTGGGAACAGTAAAGCTTGACATTCATTAATGTGCACACATTAGCATTATCTGATTTACATATGTGTTAACCCAGGTGTTTGGAAGAGCATCCAGGAGAATAACCTCTGATCATTACAAAACTGGAGACATATCTTCTGTCCTTCTCTGAGGATTCTCAAATAAACATTAATTATAATGGCACCAATTTAGGAATGGCTGATTACATAATTTTAGCAGAAATGTCATTATCTGTGAATATTTCATGAAATACAGAAATACAGTATTTTTTCATAGCTTTATGAAGAAATTCTTTGAGGAAAAAAACAATCAAGAGCTATGTTTCTTATATAATTCTCAGGTCAGGCAAAAACTACTTCTGGAGCATGGAATTATACCTACAGATTCAGTATCATGGTTGATCTTCCTGGCTTTCTATTATGGGTACAGTGTGGCGGAACCAGCTGAATGCTTATTGGATGGCAAATTAGCCCTTTTACTTGAGGGAAGGAAATAAGATGCTATGATGTTCAGAGTGTAATGCAGTGTTCCGCACAGTTCAGTATCCGGCAGCTTCCTAATGCTCTTCCTGCTTGGCATGCAAGTTGCTTCTAAGCATCTGAAAACCCACTGATTGTGGAGAACTTAAAAGTAACACTGGGCACTGTGAACACAACAGCATTGTGTTGACAAAACAGCAACAGAGCGAGAGTCATGTTCAGTCTACTCTTAAACCTCTTCATAATATTACTTCAGTTTTATGGATGACAAATGTGAAGAAGAGAGAAGTCGGGAGAAGATGATGTCAAACCAATCCTAGAAATGACTGGCTAATCAATGGATTCATTTATTCAAGCAATATTTACTAAATACCTCATACGTGCCAGGTACAGGATTGGACACTGATGGGAGTGATAAAAGATGAAAAGACGTCATTCATGCTCTCAAGTTCTTGAAAATAATCTCTGTGATGCAATGGTTCTCAAACATCAGAATCACGTGTAGGGCTTGTTCAAACACAGGTTGCTGGATGCCAGGCCTACACTTTCTAAATCAGTAAGTATGGGTGGGCATGGGGAGGATGGGGGGTGGGTGGGAAGATGGGGCAAAGAATTGCATTTTCTAAAACATTTCCAGAGGATGTTGATGCTACTGATCCTGGGACCACACTTTGAAAACCACCATTATAATGGAATTTTTTTTTTTTAATTTTTTTTTAAATTTTTTTATTTTTTCAGCATAACAGTATTCATTATTTTTGCACCACACCCAGTGCTCCATGCAATCTGTGCCCTCTAAAATACCCATCACCTGGTGCCCCCAACCTCCCACCCCCCACCCCTTCAAAATTCTCAGATCGTTTTTCAGAGTCCATAGTCTCTCATGGTTCACCTCCCCTTCCAATTTCCCTCAACTCCCTTCTCCTCTCCATCTCCCCTTGTCCTCCATGCTATTTGTTATGCTCCACAAATAAGTGAAACCATATGATAATTGACTCTCTCTGCTTGACTTATTTCACTCAGCATAATCTCTTCCAGTCCTGTCCATGTTGCTACAAAACTTGGGTATTCATCCTTTCTTTCTTTCTTTCTTTTTTTTTTTTTTACAGCTTTATAAACATATATTTTTATCCCCAGGGGTACAGGTCTGCGAATCGCCAGGTTTACACACTTCACAACACTCACCATAGCACATACCCTCCCCGATATCCATAACCCCACCCCCTCTCCCAACCCCCTCCCCCCATCAACCCTCAGTTTGTTTTGTGAGATTAAGAGTCACTTATGGTTTGTCTCCCTCCCAATCCCATCTTGTTTCATTTACTCTTCTCCTACCCCCTCAACCCCCCATGTTGCATCTCCTCTCCCTCATATCAGGGAGATCATATGATAGTTGTCTTTCTCCGATTGACTTATTTCGCTAAGCATGATACCCTCTAGTTCCATCCACGTCGTCGCAAATGGCAAGATTTCATTTCTTTTGATGGCTGCATAGTATTCCATTGTGTATATATACCACCTCTTCTTTATCCATTCGTCTGTAGATGGACATCTAGGTTCTTTCCATAGTTTGGCTATTGTAGACATTGCTGCTATAAACATTCGGGTGCACGTGCCCCTTCGGATCACTACGTTTGTATCTTTAGGGTAAATACCCAGCAGTGCAATTGCAGGGTCATAGGGTAGTTCTATTTTCAACATTTTGAGGAACCTCCATGCTGTTTTCCAGAGTGGTTGCACCAGCTTGCATTCCCACCAACAGTGTAGGAGGGTTCCCCTTTCTCCGCATCCTCGCCAGCATCTGTCATTTCCTGACTTGTTAATTTTAGCCATATAATGGAATTTTTATAGCAGCAAAAGGAGAACTGCAATTTTAGAAATCTTAATTGGTAAAAAAGCATTGTTTGCTTACATGTGATAAAAAATACTGAAGTTTTAGGTAGTCAGTTGAGATTACACAATTAGCATAGGCTTTAAAAGAGAACTTCAAAGGAATAGAAAAATTATGATTCTGACCTATATATACATATAGGTCAGGATATATATATATATATATGATATGTATATATATAATATATATATTATATATATTTTTAAATAGAAATGAAGAAATGGGAATTAGATGAAACCACCCTGAAGACTATGAATGATATTTAATGTATATCAACAAAAAGAAATACCTATAAAGAAGATGAGACACAAGTAAAAATATTCAGGGGGAAAAAAAGCACTTCAAATTAAATTATATATACATGAAAAAATCCAAAACTCATGGCCAGATAAAGCCACACAAATATTAGAGAACTAATAAAAGAAGAATAAAAAGCCATAAAGGTTATTCTGTTATATTAAAAATGATATAACAGAGGACAAAATAATTGGTATTGACTTTGATATAATGCAACAGTAGTTGTATCTGATTTTAATGAAATGATCTAGTGTCCCGTGGATCATCTCCTTGATGGCATCTTTTCAGTTCTTTAATGCTAAAACCAATTTAATGATGAGTGAGTAATGACAGATACATTTCTGTATGTAACTGAAAATACACATAATGCAAAGTAGAAGCGATGACTTGCAGTGATCAAGAAAGATTTGTGTGTTATAGAAATGAGTACAGAAATAGCAGAAGTGGCTAAAAGATAATTCACATTGGAATTATGTGACATGCTTCTACTGACGATCTCAAAAAACATTGACAAAGCAAACTCACTGAGGGGCGCCTGGGTGACTCATTTGATTAAACAAACTCTTGGTTTTGGCTCAGGTCATGCATTCAGGGTCCTAGGATCTAGCTCCCTGTTGGGCTCCGCACTCGGCACAACGTCTGCTTGTCCCACTACCTCTGCTCCACTCTCCCTGCCCCACTCTCTCTCCTAAATAAATTTTTTTTTTAGATCTTAAAAAAAAAAAAAAAAACCAAAACGAGAAAAGAAAACTTATTGATATGCACTCACAATGCTATGGAGAGAGAGTAGATAAGCATTATTACTTATGTTGCTGTATATTTAAAATGGAAGAAGAAAAGCATGGAGATTTCATGATTTTCCCAACTCTTGATACCAGAGGAGGATGTTAGAATCAGTTTGTCTCATTTGGTTTATTTGTCTTAAATTTTACTCTAGCTTTAAATACCATCTCACATTGTTTTCTTTGTGTAAGATTTCTAGGAGCCCTTGTTTTGGAAGGAATTTCCAAGGATTTAAATTGGTTAATTTCTACATAGTTGAGTTTATCTTCACAGGTAGGTGCTGCAGGCAGCTACTCTTGGTATGATCCAACTTTCACCACAAGACTGTCACCATCATTAAATCTCTTTTTAAGTGGCAGCCTAGAACACTAGACTTCTTTCCTATTTTTGCCAGATATTCATTCCTTTGCCAATAGAGTCAATAGAGCAGGATGGTGACATGCACAGTTTCTGGAATCAAGCTGTTGTGGTTCAAATCTCAGCTCTGCCACTTACTAGGTTTGTGACCTTGAAAAAAGTGACTTAATCCTTCCGGGCCTGAGTTTTCTCATCTGTAAAAGTGAAAATGGGCTTGAAATGATGGGCAGGTCAAGAAAGCCATTCTGGGACCAAAACAATGTGTAAAATGCAAAGGAAGAAGAACCTCTTCAAGGTTTTATTTTGGCTTTGAAAAATGACAGTAGAGGCCAGTCATCTAAAGCTTTGGACATATTTGAGTAAGCTATTTTGTCACTTTGGAAGGCTTCTCTAGATTGAGGATTCCCTGGCTTGAAAGGACCATCTATTTGTTTAGGTTGCAAGTTTCTCAAAAAGCCTTGGTCCTAAGCTAATCTAATAGGACATTTCACTGGGTTCTAGAGCTTCTTGAGGTGCTTTGAGGTTTGGGCCCAATATCCCTGTAGCTCTGTGGAGTTAAGTGTCCTTCTAGTGGCAGTGACTAATCCAACCAATTTAACCACTGAGCAGAAAAGAAAGTTGAACTGGTCTTGGGGTAGAAGATGCATGTCAAACTCTAATAGACAGAAGACAACTGTAGCTTTAATTAAGAATTGAGCTTATAATGTGAGTGGTGGGAATGACAGAGAATAAGGGAATTTGGGAAAAAATTTCTGTGTATTTTTATATTGAGGAAAAAAGCTAAGATGTTAGTCTATAAGCTATTAAAGTACGTTTATTTCATAATTAACAACATCCAGGTTACAGTCTGTGCATGATTGTGCTAATTCTTAGGATGCACAAAAAATAAACCAAGGTCTTTTTGAGAGATTAATTTTTTTTAACTAAGTTATAGAGTAGCACAGTAGGGCAGCCTTTACTTTCTCACTTGATTTTTGAAGCGTGCTTATGGTTATGTTTGCAAAATATTCAAGGGCTTCTCCAGGGTCTGTTTTGAAAGACTTATTTTGTCACCAGATCTCTATTTTTTAGTAGATTAAGTGTTTTCTGATTTCACTTTTATGGGCTTCATGAAAACCTGTACCTTTTATAAGATTTTCAGTTTCAATGATGCTTATGGCATGTTATATATGTATTTTTATTTTTTAAGGATTATTTATTTGAGAGAGAGAGAGAGAGAAAGAAAGAGAATATGAACATTGGGAGGGGAACTGGGAGAAGTAGAGTCTCAAGCAGACTCCCCATTGTGCAGGGAGCCCTCCCTACACAGGGCTTCATCTCATCACCCTCAGATCATGACCTGGACCCAAATCAAAAATCAGTCACTTAACCAACTGAGCCACTAGAGGCCCCAACATGTCGTAATTTTTAAAGAAAATGCCAAAGATATGAAAGTATTGCAAAGGATAAGGCTAGTGTAAAGCAGAAAGGGATTTTTGAGTATGAACAAGTTTTATATGTGGTAGTTTCCTATCAAATATTTTTGTGTCATAATATTTTTGCTTGTCTATGAACCTTCTAAGTTTGAGAACTTGCATAGTTAATATATGGGTAACAAAGATGGCCTGTGTAATTTAGTTGTCTACCCAGACAGGGCAGCAGTCTTGTGGCTTTGTCCTTCCTAATGTGGTATTGCCAATAGAAACAACCACATTACTTTGATATTGGTTCTATTTCCAAAAATTAGGATTAAGAGATTTGATGATTCTCTTCTCAAATAAAGTGTTTCTAAGTAAAGGATGCAATATTAATAGAGTAGCTTTCCAAGTTGTAATTATTTGACACATATCATAGAGTTGACAATCTGCACAGAGTGAGGATACCCAACTAGACGAAGCCTTAAAATGGCAAATCTGTCCAGTGGTTGCCTTGTTATGGTAGACATAACGAACCTGGGACACTTGGTAGGGCAGGTTCCACTTAGATTTTCCCTGTTTGTTGCTGCTTCTCTGCCAGGAAACTCAGAAGGAACTTTCATAAGTCTAGATTTCAGTGGCTCCCGTAGAGGCTGGGTGGCTGCCCAAGCAGCAGTCCTGACTTAAGTTGCCCTCGATCTGGATGCACTGGCGGATGAAGTCACCTCTGACCAGACTTATCATTATTCCTACAACATGCCTCCTGGGGAGGTTTCTTTATAATTTAAGTTTTCAGTCCAGTGGCAGAATGAATTTTGCTGGAGTCTGTCCTTTTCTGTGGGCATTGGAATAATTGAGTTAGCTCAGTGTCAGAATTCTTGAAGTGGGCTCTCCTAAGGCATCTAGTTGGAGAATTTGAAAAGGAATGCTCAAAGTACAACAAGAACAGGGATTCTCAATGTCAGCACGATCCACATTTTGGACTCAGTAATTCTTTGGATAATTCTTGTGGGAAATTTTCCTGTGCAATGTAGGATGCATAGCAGCAACTCTGACCTCTATTCACGAAATGCCTATAGCATGCCTTTAGTCATGACAATCAAAGATGTCTCCAGACATTGCCAAATACCCTTTTAGGAGGAAAAATAACTCCTAACAGAGACCCAATCTGGCCCAATATTAGGAAATCCTGTATCTTCACAATATATTCAGAATCCAACCACCTCTCACCACTTCTATGTTTTATCTTTGCTTGAGCCAACATCATTTCTTGCCTAGATTACTGCAATAGTTTCCTAATTAGACTCCTATGGTCTGCCCCACCTTCCACACTTTCTTTTTCAGTGTCTTCCTAGCACAGCCTGCAGAATGATCCTTTTGAAACCTGTCAGTTCATGGCACTCATCTGCTCACAATCCTTAAACGACCAGGTGAATTCAGGACAACAGCAATCCAAGACCTTTGTAATACATCACTATCACTGAACCAGGAATTTGCACAGGAGCCAGACATATGAGCAGCCAACTTCTAACAAAGCTCTCAAACCTTCCAGAAGTCCTTTCTAAAGTTGTCTTTGGAGCCAGGTTAGTCAGACAAGATTGCCACCCTCATTCCTTATAATCAGATACTTTTTCTCCTAAATAGTCTGTCTCCCAGTCTGCTCATTAACTTATTTACCAGACAACGGATGCCAATGATCTCTATCAAAAAGAGAAGTCCATACTTGAAGGATGAAGATTTGCTACCACTGAGTTTATTAAAACAAAGCAGCTGATTCCAAAGGCAAATCCACAAAAGGAGTTCCAAAAATTATTTTTAAAAATGGCAAGAGTGATGGAATAAAAGTAGAAATTCCTAAGGCAGTCATATTGAGGGAGATAATATTCATTTAAATTTTTAAGTTTAGGATGTTAATATAATCTTTCCCATAATATTAAAAAATACTTCCTAGGATAGTTTAGTAATTTTGTATTTTAAAGTAATATTTCATAAATTTCAAGAATGTGCTCTGGAAATATGAAAAACTGGACACAAATTCAGGCATAAGATAAAAAAATAAAGAGTTGGAGAACTGTAATTATAAAAGGAACAAAACATGTTTTTTCCCCCAGATCAACATCAAGTAAAATCCTATGAGAACAGCAAAAGTAAGGGATGGTTAAAAGTGACATTGTTACCAAAACCCCCCTCACTTTGATAAACAAACAATGTCAGCAATCTGTTGAGCGCCCAAATGTGATTGCCCCTTTCGCTACAACTTAGGCTGATGACATTTGACGTGCTAATCTGCTTTCAGTCTCTCCAAATGGAAAAATATAACTAAATGAATAATTTTCACCCAGGAAGAAAAGAACATAAATTCTAAAAAAAATATGTTAAAATTGACGACAATGATAAAATGGTAAAAGTGTTTGATGTGTTCTAAATGGGAAGGCACATGGGAAAATATTCAATGTGTGTAATGGGGTGAAGTTAAACAAAAGCAAATTGGAAAGTGGAATATCACATATTTTGAGGATAAATGGCAACGTCCTGTTGCATAGCCAGAGCCCCACAATACAAGAGAATTTGAAGGTAAACTGGGAATATTTGGAGAGGTTCTCAAAGTTAGAATCCTTTTCCAGAGAGAGTGAGATCATTCCTTGGGTTTTTTTCTTCCTGACATATTACAAATGCCTCATTTTTCAAGGGTTTTAAGAAATGTCATCAAATGTTTTTTCTTTTACTGCCTGCTTTTTGGCCATCACATTTCTCTAGGGAGAGAATATGATAATCTGACAGAAGATGTTAGCTCATACCCCCTGAATTTTAATCTCCTGTTAAAGATTAAGTCTGGGTTTTTTGGTTTTGTTTTGTTTTAAGATTTTATTTATTTATTTGACAGATAGAGATCACAAGCAGGCAGAGCAGCAGGCAGAGAGAAAGAGGAGGAAGTAGGCTCCCTGCTGAGCAGAGAGCCTGATGCGGGACTCGATCCCAGGACCCTGGGATCATGACCTGAACCAAAGGCAGTGGTTTTAACCCACTGAGCCACCCAGGCACCCTGGTTTGGTTCTTTTAATGTAGGCTTTTGGCTTGGGATAACCTTTTTGCTGCCATGAAAATACTGTCTTTTTTCATAGATAGTTGCAAGAATAAACTTCCTCCAATAAAATTCTAAAAACTTGATTATTAACCACAAAGATGCAATCTTTGTGGCATGGCCACAAGTGGCATGGTCCATTAAGTCATTTGTTAAGTGCATTTGTTAATAAAACACATTTTCTCACACTAGAGACTCCATAAGTGGTGGTTATGGTCTCCAGCTAGTCTGCCAAGTTTATTTAATCCACAATGAAGTTGAAACTGAATGTTTTATAAATCAGATACATTATGGGTTAATAGGCCCTTTGGGGAGACTGAGATTGGAGGCAGTGAGAGGAATAGTCAGGGAATCTGACTGCCATTATAAATTATTTCTAAGGCAATTGATTTCCAAGTCAGAGCTCAAGATGCAAAGATAGCAACTATAATGTCCTAGGGGACTGAAAGATTGGGACAGGAAAGAAAGGAAGGATAGGACATGGAATTTTCTTCTTCTCAGGCTACAGTTGTCAGTGGAAGTTCACCCAAACTCAGCTTTCACCAAACTACCCATTATGAAAGGGCCTTATCTCCCTTGGCACCAGAAGAGCCAGTGGGAAAGGATTTTCTCTATCCCTCTGGACTCTTTCCCCAGAAATCATTGCTTCGGATTATTGAGGCAATCCACCATGAGTCTCTTTCATTTCTACATGGGTTGCAAAGGCAAAGCACTGACTGTCGTTTGTTCCCAACCATCTTTTCAAAGATGCTTGTAATGAGAAAATACTTGAAAGATGGAGATATTGTCTCCTACCACAGGAAAGGGTAGAGTTGCTTACAGCCTTGGATCATAGAAATAGTACCTGTGTCTGGAGCAGATATATTTACTGCCCATTATAAAAGATATGAGTTCCTTAGATTTAGGATCCTCTCTTATCATGCAACAGTATAGGAATTGGAGCTCTGGGTACCAGTGCAGATGCTGATATTCTGGCTATTGCTATTCTCTGAGTAGTAAATTGTCCTTTGTCTCTGATCCAGGAGACTCATGTCTCTACCAGTGACCATGAAATTTTGGCAGACTAACTTACTAACTTGCAAGTAGCTAGTGTATTAGCATGTGGCAGGCTAACTTATTAGCTTACCGCTTTTTAATAAAACAGCACATTTTGATTATGATTCATATCCATGTATACACCAAAATCCAAAAAATTATTAAGTATATCACCCATTTCTTTACAGATAAAACTGTCATTTATATAGTAAATTTAATTTAACACAAAGAACAAGATGTTTTGTGAAAAGAAAGAAATGATTGTTAAAGAGATTTGGGAATTAACTGTGGGTGTTAATTTTTATGCTATTCAAAATTATATTTTCATTGTAATACTCACTTTTATGTATCCAGTTCTATAGTTAGGACTGTGTATTGTTTCCTCCTACTCCCCCTCATCTAAGTATTTGGAGGGAAAAAACTTTAAAAAATATATTTGCTCAATGACCCAAACGACAAACATAACCCATGTTTCCTTTTCTACCTTCAAGTATTCTGAATTTACCCTATTACTGGGGACCTTATTGTTCCTAGTGTTTCCTAACATTTATGGCACAGGATGTCTCAGTCTTGACTAGGTGTGGTCAGAGGTGTAGGCTAACATAACTTTAAGGGTTAAACACAAAAATAAGACCCACATTTTATGCCTTTAAAATATTTTATTGTTAGTTTTAAGTGTTGATATAGTTTTTCATGATTTTTTTTCTCAATCCACATTTGTTCGTTCACTCTCCTTATTTGTTGAAACAACTTTCTCTAGATCTTTCTCAAGATCTACCAGCTTCCAGTATAGACGGAGAGTATAGAAAATGCAGCTGCTTCTCTTGCTTCTTAGTGACTCAATTATTATTGTATTTTTAGGGCTTTGCACAGAGCAGGTTAGCAGTGAATACTGGTTAAACACAAGAGTTGTTTATAAGTGTATCATTGTTCTTTAAGACTACCCTAACGGTAATATTAGAATTTTACCCAGGTTATTTCAATCAATCAAACAGCAGAGTAGCATGTGCTTTTTTCTTTTGTAAATACAGACAAAGAACTATCTTACCCAAAGTCATTCTTTAGCTAATTAATAACCTTGAAAAATCCAAAGATTGCAGGGGAAAGTACATACATATTGGGATCTTTAAAAGACTAGATAGTTTAATTGTCAGGATAATAATCACTTCATTTCGGAAGGTCTTCTGTCAAATTTGACACAGAAGGATAATAGAAAATAAGTTGAAAAATGATTTTAAATGTTTGTCTTTGCCCAAGCTTTGAAGTTCAAGTTTGGCTCCACAAATTAAATACCCACATGCAGGATTATTTAACTACCAGACAAAATCAACTCTTAAAACATTTAATAATAATAAAAAATTGGTGGAAAATAATTAGCTTCCAAGGGAGTGGTAAGTCTCTTCTTTTCTTTTTTTTTTTTTTAAGATTTTTTTTTTTTTAAATTTATTTGACAGAAAGACAGCAAGAGAGGGAACACAAGCAGGGGGAGTGAGAGAGGGAGAAGCAGGCTCTGCACCAAGTAGAGAGCCCGATGTGGGGCTTGATCCCAGGACTCTGGGATCATGACCCAAGCCGAAGGCAGACACTCAACAACTGAGCCACCCGAGTGCCCCAGGAGTAGTGCCCCAGGAGTAGTGCCCCAGGAGTAGTAAGTCTTATTCCTGCATCATCTCATTTGATAATACAACTATTATTATCTGTATTTTATAGGTGAGGAAACTGAGGCTTGTAGTAAATTATGTCACTTGCCCAAGGTCACTTACCCAAGGTCACATACTGATTAATTCACTACTGTACACTCTTACAGTCAGAAAATGAGAACATTTTTCAATGAAAATGAAAATTCTGTTGTTCTTAAGAGTATTATTTTTTGCTTGATATTATCTCAGAAACCGAATGAAGAGATTTACATTTCTTCTGTTTCATACAGTTCAACCCTCAACCTGGACTATGCATGGAAAAGAAAACAAATTATACATATGCCAGGAATAGCTTGTTAGAAAATCATTAACTTTTAATTATCGAGATTTTAACCACTGAGGGTATTAGGTTAAAGCTATCACTTAAGAAAATTGCAAAATGCCTCCCTTGGGAGGAAATTAACTCAATTCTGTGACGCTAAGACTACAAACTCTACAACTGGATGGTATACACTTTAGCAGCACTAATCAATTAAACCTCATAATCCTGCTGATTTTGAGCTCCAGCTTTCCCAGAGGCCACATGGGCAGACATCTATAAGCTTCAACTGCAGACATCCCAGTAGGTCTTTATCCTGAGCAGCTGTGAGGCTGCTGCTGGTTCCCATTAGCTGCTTGGGCAGTGTGAGTGGCAGCAGTTTCTGGATTACCAGTGTTTGAGCAGCTTAAATTCCAGTTTTGGGTCAGGAGATAAAGCATTTGTTCTTGATTCAGCTCTACTCTTTCTCCCTGGCAGTTCTGCAAAGCAGATAATCTCTCCAAACCATGATGACTTTATTCAGCCAATCAGACCTCAAGATGGCCTTGTATGTTATTAAAGAAGGTAGCTGTTTCTGTGGGGTGATTTATAGGACCACCAATAAAGGATATTGTTGTACCTTACCCCACTCTTTCACTCCCTACCCAATTGCTAGGGATTGATCTGTAATTTTGACATGCCTAGAAAACCTCAGATTACCTTATAAAGAAAGGATTTAAATTATTTAAATGATTTAGGGGGGCATAATAATTTTCCTTGGATGACATTCAAACTTCTGTGCATGCTTTGTTTTTCTTGTTTTTACAATTCCTTATTAAATAACACCAAACTCTCTTCTTCTCTCTGCTGTCCAGGTTCAGTGTTCTAGAGGAGATGCCTGACTTTATTCTAGGCTGTGCTCTAGCCTTAGCCAAGTGAGACCACTACCAAAGATCCTCAGCTCTGAATTCTCAGTCTTTTGCCAACCACCTAACCAGCATCCCCTCTAGAGACTCTGTCCAAGCTCTGACTCACTACTATATTTATTCAAGTCTCAAAACTGAGTACTCATTCACAAGTAAACTACCCCAGCTTCATTGGGAGTAGTCTTCAAATCTCTCAAGATCTACCAGTCTCAATCCTAGCCATAGCCTGGCCCTAGCAGAAGCCGGTTCTGTGTCTGCACACACCCATTGTTATTCCATCCGTGAGGCACTGTCAAGGGAAATTGTAATAGTACACCCGTTACCTCAAACTCACCCAGATGAGATTGAAAAAGGCACATGCAATTCTGATCTCTTTAATTGCAGTGGTTTTCATCAGAGGAACCGTTTTATTCAAACAAAATGTCACCTAGAACCTACCCTAGTGATTGATGTATTTGCAACTATTGAGCACATATTAGGGGCCAAACATTAAATATATGCCTCAGTAAATGGAGATGCATTCATGCATCACATAGGTCTAGCCTAAAGCCTACAGGTCCCCCCTGATTCCTCTCTTCCCCTCACTGCACATATCTAGTTCATCAGCGATGCGTGTCAATTCCACCTCGACACTGTATCTCTATTTCTTCCACTTGTCTTTACCTACATCTGATTCAAGACACTGTCATCTCTTATATCTGCCAGGGTAAACCTCCCTGCTGCTACTGCTCTTGCTCTCCTATAATCTATTCTACACATGGGAGGCAGAGCAATCTAATACTTTAGTATGATCTGTCCTGCTCTGTAAGATCTGCCCCCTGCCTGCTATTCCCTCTTAACCTCATCCCTGTCATTCAGAAACCCCCAGATATAGCAGACTTCTTTATGTCCCTTTAGGTCAAAATTTTTCTAGCGTTAGGTCCCTTGCACTTTCTGTTTCCTCTTGCCGGAGTACTCAGGTACCATGTCTTCTCATGGCTGCCTCCAGCATTTCATTCCCACCTCAACTCAGTGTTACTTCCTAAGAGAGGCCTTCCCTGGTCACCCAATTTCAATGAACTTGCTCATGCTCAGTCACTTTTTTTTTTTTTTTAAGATTTTATTTATTAATTTGACAGAGAGAGATCAAGTAGGCAGAGCAGCAGGTGGGGGGCAGTGGGCAGCGTGGGGGGGGGAGCAGGCTCCCACTGAGCAGAGAGCTGGATGCGGGGCTTGATCCCAGGACCCTGAGCCGAAGGCAGAGGGTTAACCCACTGAACCACCTAGGTGCCCCGCTCAGTCACTCTTAATCATAGTCTCCTGTTTTCTTCAAAGCATTGGTCACCATCTGCAATATCATTGTTTTATTTGTTTACTTATTTATTGTTTGTCTTCCTTATATTCCTCTATAATGCAAACTCTTTCACAACTGTGTCCTTGAAATTAGACGCATAGTTGGTTCTGAATGGCTATTTGTTAAACAGACAGTGGGGGATAAACATAGTCCCTGCCTTCACAGAACTTTCAGTTAGACCAAAAAAAAAAAAAAAGTAAATAGTGAATAAATACAAATTGTGGTAGATGCCATGATGTAGTAGGTGTTTGGTGGCCAGGGAAGGCTGTTTCATCAAGGTAGAATGAAGAAAGTGAGCTGAAATGAATTAATCATGTGGATATTTGAAAGCAGAGTGCCTGAGAAAGGGAACAGGAACGCAAAGGTCTTATGGGCCTTTTTGAGACATGTCTGGCCTGTTTGAGGCGGGTGTGGAATGAGCCACAGGGGAAAGTAATAGGAGATGGAGTCAGGGAGGTGATGGGTTACAGATCAAAGTTCCTTCATTAAGTATAATTCCTAATAACTTAGACATTAAGGCACACATTCCTCTGAAGAAGGCAGTCCACCTGGCAAGTAGTCCAGGCTTCATGGAAAGTTAGTGGGTTCCACTGAAGTTGGTATAATATCAGACTGTTCTGGTGTATCCAATCACAATAAACATCAAAATTCCAGAAAAGAATGCAAAATTGTGAAAAACAATCAGATTTTAATCATACTGGACCTCCTAGAATTGATGATTTTTCACTCTTAACAATTGGTTAATTATACTGTGTGAATTTGGATTAAAATGAGGACTTCAGCTTGATTCTGATGCTTGAGTCCCAAGTAATCTGATTGCTTTTGGCCGCTTATAGGCAGAGTGTTAGTATACCAGAGAAATATTTTGTTTTAGTTTTCAGAAACACTTCTAACTTTCTGGGGGAAGTATTCCACTTCTTAAAGTAAACTGCTAATGAAATGTAAACTTTTTTTTTTTTTCTTTCTAATTTTTTTTTTATTTTTTCAGCATAACTGTATTCATTATTTTTGCACCACACCCAGTGCTCCATGCAATCTGTGCCCTCTACAATACCCACCACCTGGTGCCCCCAACCTCCCACCCCCCACCCCTTCAAAATTCTCAGATCGTTTTTCAGAGTCCATAGTCTCTCATGGTTCACCTCCCCTTCCAATTTCCCTCAACTCCCTTCTCCTCTCCATCTCCCCTTGTCCTCCATGCTATTTGTTATGCTCCACAAATAAGTGAAACCATATGATAATTGACTCTCTCTGCTTGACTTATTTCACTCAGCATAATCTCTTCCAGTCCTGTCCATGTTGCTACAAAACTTGGGTATTCATCCTTTCTTTCTTTCTTTCTTTTTTTTTTTTTACAGCTTTATAAACATATATTTTTATCCCCAGGGGTACAGGTCTGCGAATCGCCAGGTTTACACACTTCACAACACTCACCATAGCACATACCCTCCCCAATATCCATAACCCCACCCCCTCTCCCAACCCCCTCCCCCCATCAACCCTCAGTTTGTTTTGTGAGATTAAGAGTCACTTATGGTTTGTCTCCCTCCCAATCCCATCTTGTTTCATTTACTCTTCTCCTACCCCCTCAACCCCCCATGTTGCATCTCCTCTCCCTCATATCAGGGAGATCATATGATAGTTGTCTTTCTCCGATTGACTTATTTCGCTAAGCATGATACCCTCTAGTTCCATCCACGTCGTCGCAAATGGCAAGATTTCATTTCTTTTGATGGCTGCATAGTATTCCATTGTGTATATATACCACCTCTTCTTTATCCATTCGTCTGTAGATGGACATCTAGGTTCTTTCCATAGTTTGGCTATTGTAGACATTGCTGCTATAAACATTCGGGTGCATGTGCCCCTTCGGATCACTACGTTTGTATCTTTAGGGTAAATACCCAGCAGTGCAATTGCAGGGTCATAGGGTAGTTCTATTTTCAACATTTTGAGGAACCTCCATGCTGTTTTCCAGAGTGGTTGCACCAGCTTGCATTCCCACCAACAGTGTAGGAGGGTTCCCCTTTCTCCGCATCCTCGCCAGCATCTGTCATTTCCTGACTTGTTAATTTTAGCCATTCTGACTGGTGTGAGGTGATATCTCATGGTGGTTTTGATTTGTATTTCCCTGATGCCGAGTGATATGGAGCACTTTTTCATGTGTCTGTTGGCCATCTGGATGTCTTCTTTGCAGAAATGTCTGTTCATGTCCCCTGCCCATTTCTTGATTGGATTATTTGTTCTTTGGGTGTTGAGTTTGCTAAGTTCTTTATAGATTTTGGACACTAGCCCTTTATCTGATATGTCATTTGCAAATATCTTCTCCCATTCTGTCAGTTGTCTTTTGGTTTTGTTCACTGTTTCCTTTGCTGTGCAAAAGCTTTTGATCTTGATAAAATCCCAAAAGTTCATTTTTGCCCTTGCTTCCCTTGCCTTTGGTGATGTTCCTAGGAAGATGTTGCTGTGGCTGACGTCGAAGAGGTCGCTGCCTGTGTTCTCCTCGAGGATTTTGATGGATTCCTTTCTCACATTGAGATCCTTCATCCATTTTGAGTCTATTTTCGTGTGTGGTGTAAGGAAATGATCCAATTTCATTTTTCTGCATGTGGCTGTCCAATTTTCCCAACACCATTTATTGAAGAGGCTGTCTTTGTTCCATTGGACATTCTTTCCTGCTTGTCGAAGATGAGTTGACCATAGAGTTGAGGGTCCATTTCTGGGCTCTCTATTCTGTTCCATTGATCTATGTGTCTGTTTTTGTGCCAGTACCATGCTGTCTTGATGATGACAGCTTTGTAATAGAGCTTGAAGTCCGGAATTGTGATGCCACCAACTTTGGCTTTCTTTTTCAATATTCCTTTGGCTATTCGAGGTCTTTTCTGGTTCCATATAAATTTTAGGATTATTTGTTCCATTTCTTTGAAAAAAAATGGATGGTACTTTGATAGGAATTGCATTAAATGTGTAGATTGCTTTAGGTAGCATAGACATTTTCACAATATTTATTCTTCCAATCCAGGAGCATGGAACATTTTTCCATTTCTTTGTGTCTTCCTCAATTTCTTTCATGAGTACTTTATAGTTTTCTGAGTATAGATTCTTAGTCTCTTTGGTTAGGTTTATTCCTAGGTATCTTATAGTTTTGGGTGCAATTGTAAATGGGATGGACTCCTTAATTTCTCTTTCTTCTGTCTTGTTGTTGGTGTAGAGAAATGCAACTGATTTCTGTGCATTGATTTTATATCCTGACACTTTACTGAATTCCTGTACAAGTTCTAGCAGTTTTGGAGTGGAGTCTTTTGGGTTTTCCGCATAGAGTATCATATCATCTGCGAAGAGTGATAGTTTGACTTCTTCTTTGCCGATTTGGATGCCTTTAATTTCCTTTTGTTGTCTGATTGCTGAGGCTAGGACTTCTAGTACTATGTTGAATAGCAGTGGTGATAACGGACATCCCTGCCGTGTTCCTCACCTTAGCGGAAAAGCTTTCAGTTTTTCTCCATTGAGAATGATATTTGCAGTGGGTTTTTCATAGATGGCTTTGATAATATTGAGGTATGTGCCCTCTATCCCTACACTTTGAAGAGTTTTGATCAGGAAGGGATGCTGTACTTTGTCAAATGCTTTTTCAGCATCTATGGAGAGTATCATATGGTTCTTGTTCTTTCTTTTATTAATGTGTTGTATCACATTGATTGATTTGCGGATGTTGAACCAGCCTTGCAGCCCTGGAATAAATCCCACTTGGTCGTGGTGAATAATCCTTTTAATGTACTGTTGAATCCTCTTGGCTAGTATTTTGGCGAGAATTTTTGCATCTGTGTTCATCAAGGATATTGGTCTGTAGTTCTCTTTTTTGTTGGGATCCTTGTCTGGTTTTGGGATCAAGGTGATGCTGGCCTCATAAAATGAGTTTGGAAGTTTTCCTTTTATTTGTATTTTTTGGAACAGTTTCAGGAGAATAGGAATTAGTTCTTCTTTAAATGTTTGGTAGAATTCCCCCGGGAAGCTGTCTGGCCCTGGGCTTTTGTTTGTTTGGAGATTTTTGATGACTGTTTCAATCTCCTTACTGCTTATGGGACTGTTCAGGCTTTCTATTTCTTCCTGGTTCAGTTGTGGTAGTTTATATGTCTCTAGGAATGCATCCATTTCTTCCAGATTGTCAAATTTGTTGGCGTAGAGTTGCTCATAGTATGTTCTTATAATTGTCTGTATTTCTTTGGTGTTGGTTGGGATCTCTCCTCTTTCATTCATGATTTTATTTATTTGGGTCCTTTCTCTTTTCTTTTTGATAAGTCTGGCCAGGGGTTTATCAATCTTATTAATTCTTTCAAAGAACCAGCTCCTCGTTTCGTTGATTTGTTCTATTGTTTTTTTGGTTTCTATTTCATTGATTTCTGCTCTGATCTTTATGATTTCTCTTCTCCTGCTGGGTTTAGGGTTTCCTTCTTGTTCTTTCTCCAGCTCCTTTAGGTGTAGGGTTAGGTTGTGTACCTGAGACCTTTCTTGTTTCTTGAGAAAGGCTTGTACCGCTATATATTTTCCTCTCAGGACTGCCTTTGTTGTGTCCCACAGATTCTGAACCATTGTGTTTTCATTATCATTTGTTTCCATAAATTTTTTCAATTCTTCTTTAATTTCCTGGTTGACCCATTCATTCTTTAGAAGGATGCTGTTTAGTCTCCATGTATTTGGGTTCTTTCCAAATTTCCTCTTGTGATTGAGTTCTAGCTTTAGAGCATTGTGGTCTGAAAATATGCAGGGAATGATCCCAATCTTTTGATACCGGTTGAGACTTGATTTAGGACCAAGAATGTGATCTATTCTGGAGAATGTTCCATGTGCACTAGAGAAGAATGTGTATTCTGTTGCTTTGGGATGAAATGTTCTGAATATATCTGTGATGCCCATCTGGTCCAGTGTGTCATTTAAGGCCTTGATTTCCTTGTTGATCTTTTGCTTGGATGATCTGTCCATTTCAGTGAGGGGAGTGTTAAAATCCCCTACTATTATTGTATTATTGTCAATATGTTTCTTTGGTTTTGTTATTAATTGGTTTATATAGTTGGCTGCTCCCACGTTAGGGGTATAGATATTTAAAATTGTTAGATCTTCTTGTTGGACAGTTCCTTTGAGTATGATATAGTGTCCTTCCTCATCTCTTATTACAGTCTTTGGCTTAAAATCTAATTGATCTGCTATAAGGATTGCCACTCCTGCTTTCTTCCGATGTCCATTAGCATGGTAAATTCTTTTCCACCCCCTCACTTTAAACCTGGAGGTGTCTTTGGGTGTAAGATGAGTTTTGTAGGCAACATATAGATGGTTTTTGTTTTTTTATCCATTCTGATACCCTGTGTCTTTTGATTGGGGCATTTAGCCCATTAACATTCGGGGTAAGTATTGAGAGATATGAATTTAGTGCCATTGTATTGCCTGTAAGGTGACTGTTATTGTATATTGTCTCTGTTTCTTTCTGATCTACTACTTTTAGGGTCTCTCTTTGCTTAGAGGACCCCTTTCAATATTTCCTGTAGAGCTGGTTTGGTATTTGCAAATTCTTTCAGTTTTTGTTTGTCCTGGAAGCTTTTAATCTCTCCTTCTATTTTCAATGATAGCCTAGCTGGATATAGTATTCTTGGCTGCATGTTTTTCTCATTTAGTACTCTGAATATATCATGCCAGCTCTTTCTGGCCTGCCAGGTCTCTGTAGATAAGTCTGCTGCCAATCTAATATTTTTACCATTGTACGTTACAGACTTCTTTTCCCGGGCTGCTTTCAGAATCTTTCTTTGTCACTAAGACTTGTCAATTTTACTATTAGGTGATGGGGTGTGGACCTATTCTTATTGATTTTGAGGGGGGTTCTCTGAACCTCCTGGATTTTGATGCTTGTTCCCTTTGCCATATTGGGGAAATTCTCTCCAATAATTCTCTCCAACATACCTTCTGCTCCCCTCTCTGTTTCCTCTTCTTCTGGAATCCCAATTATTCTAATGTTGTTTCGTCTTATGGTGTCACTTATCTCTCGAATTCTCCCCTCGTGGTCCAGTAGCTGTTTGTCCCTCTTTTGCTCAGCTTCTTTATTCTCTGTCATTTGGTCTTCTATATCGCTAATTCTTTCTTCTGCCTCATTTATCCTAGCAGTGATAGCCTCCATTTTTGATTGCACCTCATTAATAGCTTTTTTTATTTCAACTTGGTTAGATTTTAGTTCTTTTATTTCTCCAGAAAGGGCTTTTATATCTCCCGAGAGGGTTGCTTTAATATCTTCCATGCCTTTTTCAAGCCCGGCTAGAACCTTGAGAATCATCATTCTGAACTCTATATCTGACATATTACCAATGTCTGTATTGATTAGGTCCCTAGCCTTTGGTACTGCCTCTTGTTCTTTTTTTTGTTGTGAATTTTTCCGCCTTGTCATTTTGTCCAGATAAGAGTATATGAAGGAGCAAGTAAAATACTAAAAGGGTGGCAACAACCCCAGGAAAATATGCTTTAGCCAAATCAGAAGAGATCCTGAATTGTGAGGGGGGAGAAAGGGGATAAAAAGGGGTTCAGAAAGAAAGAAAAAAAAAAAAGAAACTATTAAAAAAAAGAAAGCCGATAAAGAAAAAATATAAAAAGAGGAAAAAAATATATATATTAGATAAACTATTTAAAAAACGTTAAAAAAAGAAAACGGTAAAAGTTAAAAAAAAATCAGCAGAAGAAGAGAAAAAGAAAAAAAAATTGAAAAAGAAAAAAAAATTAAATTAACTGCAAGGCTAAAAAAATCATGGGGAGAAAGCCATGAGTTCCGTGCTTTGCTTTCTTCTCCTCTGGAATTCCGCCGCTCTCCTTGGTAGGTGAACTTGGTCCTGGCTGGGTTTCCCGTTGATCTTCTGGGGGAGGGGCCTGTTGTAGTGATTCTCAAGCGTCTTTGCCCCAGGCGGAGTTGCACCGCCCCTACCCGGGGCCGCGCTGAGTCATCCGCTCGGGTTCGCTTTTGGCAGCTTTTGTTCCCTGAGCGCTTTCCGTAGAGTTCCGGAGGACGGGAATGAAGATGGCGGCCTCCCGGTCTCCGGCCCGGAGGAGCCGAGAGCCCGGGGCCCCACTCCTCAGTGCGCCCTCAGAGAACAGCGCCCAATGTCTCCCGCCACCCTGGCCTCCGGCCACGCTCCGAGCTGACCGAGCCTGCGACCGGTTCAAGGCAACCCCGAGCTGAGAGTCACTCCTCAGCTCTGTCTCTGCAGCAGGCTTTCCCGTTCTAATACCGGTAAGCTCTGCGACACTGAGACACCCCCGATCCTTCTTCGACCCTGCGGGACCTGAGGCCGCGCTGACCCCGCCTGGGCTTCCAGTTAAGCCTCTGGAGCGATGTCCCTCAGCGGAACAGACTTTTAAAAGTCCTGATTTTGCTCCATTGCTCCGCCGCTCGCCGGGAGCCGGCCCCTCCCCCCGCGGTCTATCTTCCCGTCGCTTTGGATTCACTTCTCCGCCAGTCCTACCTTGCAGAAAGTAGTTGATTTTCTGTTTCTGGAATTGCTGTTCTTCTTCTCTTCAATCTCCCGTTGGATTTGTAGGTGTTTGCAATCTTTAGATAAGCTATTTAGCTGATCTCCCGCTACCCGAAGTAGTCTCAGCCTGCTACTTCTCCGCCATCTTGACTCCTCCTCCTGAAATGTAAACTTTTTGATGGATAAAATTCTCTCATAGCTCAATAGTGTCGTTAGTACACAGAACTTAGGTAAATTTATAATTTATTACTGAGTACAAATATAGGAAAAACCTTATTTATAGTTTAATAACTAGATAAGATATACAGATGAAAAAGGAAATATTATAGTAACCATTTATCAGTACAGAAAATGACTGTTCCTGTAATGCTCTCCTTCTACCATAATTTTCTAGTCTTATCTAAGCTCTCATTTGTGGTTTGGAAACCATCATATTCCTGATCTAAGGACCTTTAAAAAGTAGTTGGCTGGAGACAGAAGGATTCAGCGTCAGTCTTTTAGTGAGGTTGGTCAAGCTTTAGACTCATACCCTTATTCCGATAAATGGTTTTGCCTTTGCTTTGGGACTGACCAATCTCTCCTTTCACCCTGGTTATCTGCTCTGTCAGCCTCCTGTCCAGGGTTAAAGAAATTATAGCCCTCCCCAAATCAAAGTTGGAGACTCGTTTCCTCTGTCAACCTGTCTTAGGCAACCTGCCTGTCTTCCCACATGTTATCTGGCACCAGAACACCTGTGATGTAAATCCAATTCTGAGATTGAGAGGTGATATTATTATAACAATAAAATATAATTAGCAGATACTTCTGCTAATTTCCAGGAGATAGAAACTGGGAAAGAGGGACACCTACTTGTCTCATTGTAGAGTTTTGAATTTTTTTTTTACTATATGCATATAGTATTTTAAAATTAAAATAAAAGAAAATGGACATAGCAACAACTTAAAAAACCAAAAAGATAGTATTTTTCCAGCAGACAAATATCTGAATCTTACCCCAAATGAAGCACCTGACCTTCAAGATGCTCAAGACAGCAATTCACACAAAGGAAGCAAGGTAAGTTAACCATTGATTGTAAGCTGAGACTTTAACATTATACCTCCATATCTAGTGAGCAAGATCCTGGGAGTTTGGACTCTGAGATTACCTACAACTTCAGTGTGGTTTGTGAGTTAACATGATAGTAAGAGACAGAAGAATGTATAAGAGATCAGAAATTTGCCCCAATGCACACATGTGATTTGGGGACAGGAAAAGACTCCCAAGCATGTTTTCCTACCTGCAGGGAAAGAGATGGGAGATTGGGCCCTGCCTTACTTTTCCAGTGCCTGGGAAGGAAAACAGCCTGAAAGAACTATCTTTATATCTGTGCAATCTTTCAATCCTTTTTAATACTCTACCCTCTTGTGCTATAGATTCTAATTGAGATGGAATACAATACCTATATTCTAACCCACATCTAGGAGATCATACTGGACCTCCTAGAATTGATGATTTTTCACTCTTAACAATTGGTTAATTATACTGTGTGATTTGGATTAAAATGAGGACTTCAGCTTGATTCTGATGCTTGAGTCCCAAGATTACCTACAAGGGAGAAAAGAGGATCTTTAACTTCCTTCCTAGGAGGAAAAATGATTGGACAGATGAGTCCATGATTGGGAAGGAACAGATGTTGAAAAGACAGGGTAATATGACGTTAGGATGATTATGTATTGTCAGGTGGATAACGGAGAGTCAGGAAGTCATGATGAAGAGATTGGACTTTTTATTTTTATTTTCTTTATTCATTCAGTAAAATTTCCTAGGTCCTACATGATGCCAGGCCCCAGATGGTGCTGAGGTGACAATGATGAACAATGTAATCCTTTGCACTGGAGCAGTTTTTATTCTCCAGAGGGAAATAAAGAAGTTAAGAGGCTATTAGAATAACATATAGTGCCATGTCTGGAGCAGATGGAACTGTGCCATGAAGTTGTATAACCTAATTCTGGGAGGGCAGAGAAATAAGGGGACATTTGAGAGTGGTACTAAGGAACTCAACCAGCAAAGAGTAGCAAAAAGCACTTGAGCACAAGGACCATAATGCAGAAATATCAGGAGGCAAGCATGACATATTAGTAGACCTCTATTACCTTTCAGTGTGTGTGGTGTGTGACCAGGGAAAGAGTGAGTAATGAGACTGGAAAGATCTTAGGAGCTAAATTGCCAAAGTCCTTATAAAACACACGTTAAAGAGTTTAAAATTTGTCCCAGGAGCAGTGGAGGCCACTAACTGGCTTTAGGTAGGTAAGTGACATGATGAGATTTGCACTTTTGGAACTATCACTGTCTAGTATAGAGAATAGGCTGGAAGCAAGCAAGACTAAAGGCAAAGAGATCAGTTAGGAAGAAACTGGTAGTCTAGGCAGGAGACAATGCCCACTTGCAGTAAAATCATAGTAGGGCAGGATGTACTTGAATTCTTTGGTTGCATCTCCAGATCCCCTCTCTACATTCTTGCTGCTACATGGGCCTGTGGGGGTGCTGCCCCACACAGGCTACATTAACTTTGTCTTCTAACTCCCAGTTAGATGTAGCCAGTGGGAGATACCTGTAGGTGATCAGAAGAGAGAGAAGGTTGAAGTACAGATACTGATTCCCCCCAGCCCTCACATTCTTCCCAGTTTGGCCACTGCAGGTTGGCTATATCCCTCTAGCAGCAGCCACAGTTTGTGTCTGGCAACCCTATCTATATAGCTTTCCCCTCTGGGTCTGGCAACCACCCACTCCTCTTGCCGCTTCTGGCGAGGTGTGTAGGCTCCCAAGGCATAGCATTAACTCCTACGGCTTTCTTCAGCCCTACTCGTGCCCTTATAAATATTCTCCTTATTAAACTCTCCTCAGATTACGTGACTTGAATGCACCACTTGTTTTTTGCAGGTGCTCTGACTGGTGAGCAAGAGGACAGTGAGAGGAAATCAATGTAGGAAACTGTAAAATGGTATATTGAAGGATCCTAGATGAGACAGAGTATAGGAAAGGCAGCAGTTGTTGATGAAAATTCCTATGGATAATGCATTTAAGAGATGTTTCCAAGAGAGACAAGGCAAGAAGACTGGGTGAATAAATGTGTGGTGCCATGAAGAGAAGGAATCACAAATGCTTCAGTCACTAAATACATGTGAAGATGTAAGTCACCCTTGGTAGTGATCTTTCTCGTATTTTCTGGCGAGCGGACTGGTTACCAGTTTTGAGTAGTTGCAGAAAGTTGTATTACTGTGAAGTCCTTTTATAGTTTTAGCTAATTTGCATATATTGGTTTGAAAATCACAGATTTCTATCTTTGTCTATTCTTTCCTCCTTTCCCCTAGTAATACAAAGAATCCCAGGAATGTTTTCAATCTTTCTTGCAAGTTCACCAAGGGGAATATCTGCAGACAGAGCTGGTCAGGAAAACTCTTATTACTGGCTGACAGTTTGGCTTTAATTGGGCTGAAGGCGAAGCAGGCCAAGCAGCTTTCTCTGCTTTTGCTCTTCTAAATTCATACTTGAATCTTGGATTAGACTTCTCTGATGGGCTAGGAGAAGGAATAATGACAAGAGCTCAAGGAGCTGATGGGGGACAGAACAGACTTGGTCCCTCTTACTTTAGCTGCATTGCCATGCATCCGAAAAGATAATATGAGATTCTCAAAAAACAGAATCCCAGATGAAAGATAGATTCTGTTCCTGGCACGATAGCACACAATAGTGCTTTTATCCCTGAACAATCTATCTTAATATCATTTTTTGGAAGGAAAGTTAAATAATAACGATGCAAAATGTCTGTATAAAGAAGATTTACAACAAAATCCTTAAACATGTACACCTGTGCCTATGTATATGTATAATTAATTCAGTCACAAAACTAACAACTCAACCACAAAAAAACAATAAAGGAAATGAGTTCAAATAACTTATTT